>NC_080065.1:91869206-93069206 GCF_949987535.1 Balaenoptera acutorostrata
GGCAGACTTTATTTTAGGACCTGTTTCATACAAAATTTTCAATGTTTTACTGTGCATGCATGCCAAATTCAATGTAGATAATACCTTAAACATCTAGTAATGTAAGTAGCAAAAATGATAAAATAACATTTTCTGTACTTGGATGTGGGCTTTTTATGTTATAAATCCTCACTTTCTGTATTCCATGCACCACTGTGGCCACCATTTTAAAGTCTGGCAAGTTATTTTAATCTCAGGTGTCATCTGCTTCAACGATGAACTGGAAAAAAAAAAAAAGGGCCTTAACGGGATAGTATAACTTAAATAGTATGGTAAGATTTGAACCTCTAGTTGATCTGAATGTCTCTTGAGGAAAGGAGGAGGAAAAAGAGGAGGAATTATAAGGGCAACAACATCAAAGAAATAGAACAACTATGCTCTCAGGTAGGTACCCTTGTCATACCTACTCTGTAGATGAAAGAGCCAAGGCTCAGAAAAGTTAGGTAACGTGCCCAATATCACACAGCTGTAAGTGATAGAATTACAGTTTGAACCCAAGTCCAGTGCTCTCAACAACTCAGCTATGTGGGCAGATGGAAGAGTTCCAACAACTCAAAAACAAAGTTTAGTTATGTGAATAAAGTAAACTAGAGTGGGCACAAAATATTATAGAACACTGATCATGGTGAGGGCAGGGCAATTTCGTTTTATCTGAAAGGCAATTTAGTCTCTTCTTTTAGAGTAGACACATCTGTTACTCTTGATAAACTAATTCATAAATATGGAAAACACTGGACGAGACACACTAAATTATGCCCATGAAAATGCAGTTGAAAAATTTGTTTTTACTTTTAAGCAAATGTGATGTATAGTTACAAAAGCCCACTGAACTACAACAAAATTCTTTTAACACAAAACTTATCTTCCACATTAACAATTTGTTCAAGAACCTAGAAATAAATAAAAATGGCCCCTGAGCCAGTATCGAGAAGGAAAGCCATAGTAAATGCACTCTGTGCCTTCTTGACTAGAAAGCCTTTTGCCCCTCCCTTGGAGTCTAGTGACTCTTACTTTAAGTACAAATCTAACAAGCTACGTTCTTTTCCCCTGTAGGACAAACCACATCAAAAGCAATAAACAGAAAAGGGTGAGACATTGCTAAAGGGAGGAATACAAGAACATCAGAACAGCAAGAAACGAGAATCATGAACTTCTAATAAGTTACTCGAGAAAGATGGTAGTTGAGGTCAGAGGTTGTCAAACCACAGCCTGCAAGCCAAATTCAACCACTGCCTATTCAATGACAAAGTTTTATTGGAAATCAGCTATGCTCATTCACTAAATATTAGCCATGACTGCTTTTGTAATACAGCGGCAGCTGAGTAGCAGCAACAGAGACCACCTGGCCTGCAAAACTTAAAATATTTACTACCTGGCCCTTTATAGAAAAAGTTTGTCGACCTTGTGGTTGAGGTCATTAAAACCATGAGTAAACAGCGTTCTACACCTCACTAGGCCACGTGGGCCCAGCACAACTGAGTTACCCAGAAATTATTGGCTTATCTTTTGTATATTTCAGTATATACTGTTTAATAAAGCATTGAAGGATATGATGCACTTTAGAACAGTTTCCCCCAAAATGATTTTCTTTTAACCAACACAGCTCAAACATTTCAGTTATCCAGAAATCTGATTATAAATGAAATCTAATATTTTAAAAAAACTATTCAGAAGTTGAAATCTTAGAATTATTCACTGGCATAAGCAGGCGAACAAAATGAAATCATTTCAGATGCACTTGCTAAAGTATTCTTTCCCCTTGAGATCAAAGTTTGTCTTCTAATTTCCTCCAGGTGATCTAGTCTCAGGGCTCTAGAAGCCTCGTGTTCCCTAAACTGAGCACGTTGGAAACACTGATATCGGACAAGTGAATTGGCATTTTTTGAAGAACTAGTGCCGTAATCTAAACTACTCCTTGATCTTCCCCCAAAGCATGCTAGAGAACCTAATTTCCATAAAACTTTCTAACCCAGTTTGAACAGTATAATGTGGACAGTGGGGAATAAATGAGTTTGATCAATTATGAATTTATATGATATGTTAGTAAGCTATTCAGGCTAAGTCTTACAATTCAGTATTTTGAACACTAATGCCATGCTACATAATTTTAAAATGGTGCATTTCAGAAAAACCTCACTAGGGCATATTTGCATATTTGGAAATCTAATTAACCCAAGCATATCTTAAAGCTTTCAAGAGAGAACATACAATAACATTTTTGTCAGCTGAATGTTTGCTTGAGGCTATGTAAGGATTTTATCATCTGGTATAATTTAACTCTTTAGCTCCCAATTTTTACATAGACCTGTGGGATCTGGCAGTTAAGTGTGGATAGATGGAACCTTTTCCTCTCTGGGCCTGTGACTCCTGGGGCTCAGTGTGAACAGGAGGACTCCAGCCACTTCAAGAACACCATCAAGTGCCTCTGACGACCCTGCTACCCAATCCAAACCCAAATGCAAAACTGTCTCTTCTCTCTGACCTCAGATAACGTAACTCTGAGCTGCCTTTCTTGCACAAACACTTGAATTAAGCGGGAAAAAAAGACCTCCACGTTGCATAGAGAGCAAAACAAAACATCGTTTTTATATCTTTTGTGGGGGAAAATATTTCACAAGGAGACAGAAGCCCAGAGAGGGACGCTGCCTGACCTGCCTCCCCAGCTGCTACCTCCTCTGTCCTTCACGAATTTCCACCACTGAGGTTTTCCTCTCCCCCTACGCCAGAATCTATGCCCGTTGACAAAAAGGAGAGAGCAAAAAAAGAGTCCAGTTCTAAGGACCTACTGGCTTCCTACTAAAAGGCAGCAGTGATTCCTGTAGGCATCAATCTGTCTGCGAGCCTGGTCATTGAGGTTGATCCATGGCCAAAGCCCTACTCTCCAGACATCTTCCTTTGCATTTCTGGCCATTTACCTTGTCAGAGTGAAGAAAAGACCTGCAGTCCTTGTGACTGCATCTCCCCAAGGATTGCTGCAAATATGGAGGCTCAGGCTGCCAAACACTATTTGCAATCTCATGGCCCTCACATGTTTTGCCAAGTTCCCTGCAGATGCTCCCCTGTTACAGAAGCTGAGAGGAAAATGTAGCTCTGGCAAAAATGGAAGTCACTTATATCAGCATTAAGTAGGAGACTGGATTTATGAGGAATTCTGACATGTCCAATAGAATCTAAACACACTATGTTAGAGATTTCAGGATATACTGTAAGAAAATTATGAACTTAATTTGCAACAAATACAGTCAGTTCTGCAATAAGGCTTGTTTGGAAATTGCAAATTTGTTCCAACAGAATTGATACATTAGGGAAGGACTTGAGCATAATGCAAATTTCACATTTGTTTACTCCAAGATCTTGGTGAGAAACACTAGGTGAGCACAGAAAACTGTACCCAGCTGAACTGAATTGTGGAGAAATTTACAAAACACACACAAGCACACATCTCAAACTTCTCATTTCACTTCCTGTGTTATGACTCAGTTATGAGCCATATTCATGCCTGTCTCCCATCACAATTTTCCATCCTATTTCAGATCACCTCCCTCCACCACTTCACCCTCGGACTTGACTTCCACAAGTAAACTCCAGGCCTTCTTCAAGGTACACTGCCACATTTTTTTGTAGAATCTATGTAGTACTGTAGTATTAGTATGTATTCCTTAACTATTCAATATGTATAAACCATGCTACCATTTTCATTAAGTTCCTATCATTTAAAAATTTTGTGTCCCCCGGACGAAGTTTTTGAGTGTTTGTCCCTAACCCCTTTTTCCTCTAAGCTACAATTTTCTGTGCAGCATGATGAATTTAGAAACATGTATGTCACCTTATAACAGAACTGACTGTAAATTAGGTTTCATTGTTTTATTAAAGATCAAAGAAAGGGCAGAGGACAGAATCAATAACATTTTAGTTGATAAAAAGAAACAAATGCTTTCATGTATCTTGCCAGGTAGTAACAATCACTTCCTGTGACAGCCCTCTTGGCATTTTGGAGCACAGTGGACTCCCTTCTCACCACGCCGCAGTTCAGCTCAGATGGCATCTCCTCCAGCAAACCCTTTGAAATCTCCAGACACTGCCCGAGTCTGTACTAGATGCACCCACCATGTCTCACATGTTTCCAAGCCGCCTGCTTATACCTTTGGCACGGGCCCAGTCACATCACACTGCAATTCCGTTTACTTATTGTCCTCATTCACTAGCCTGTGGGCTCTTCCGAGCCATCTTCGCACCTGTAGTTGGATTCTGAGCGCGTCACATAGTGTTTAGCACAGGGGAGATGACTATCAAATGCTTGTGAAGAAAGAATAAAGGAGTGTTCAGTTATTTGTACCACTCATAGCCTTGAGCAGTGCTTTACACAGAGCAGGGACTCAACAGACATTGTTAAATAAATGAAAGAAAAGGAAACCAAAAAGAAGTGTACTTACTTAGAGATAGGGAAACAGTGAGCAGAGTCCTCTCTTGAAATTGTCAAATAAAGCCTTCATATTAATAATGTAAATTTATCTTTATAGATGAATAGGAAAGGAAGATGACTACGATATTTTATTTTATAACCATGATAGAACTGTTAAATTCCTCAGAAAGGTTGTCTGGCTCAGTTCTACCATCAAGCAGGTCAACTGTTAAGCCTTCCAACCAGGTGGGTGCTCATTTCATTTTAAACATCTTCAAAGATTATATTTTGTCTCTTGGTAACCTTAGACAATGCTGATTGATATTTTATAATCAAGAAATCCCTGCCAATGTAAAAGCAAGCTCTCTCCCTTGCTACTTTAAGCTAATTTTCTTTTGTTCCTTCTTCTGTAGGGATAGAGAACTGGTCTGCATTCTTACGATAAACCTCTATATACTGTAAGACAGTTATTAAGTCATCTCTTAGCTTTCTATTTCCCTGGCTAAGCAACCGAACTCCTTTTAATCTTTCCCCACATGACCTATTTTACATCCCATTAAGCATTTCTGTTGTTTTGCTACAGACCTTTTCCAATTTTCACACTTCCTTTTAAAATGTAGAAATTCAGAGTCGACAAAATAATTCAATAAAAGCTTATACAACACCAAACATAACAAAGGATTATTTCCTACCTCCCTAAACGCCAGCATCATAGGAGTTTTATAGCACACTTTGCTGAAAGCCAACAAGCTCTTAGGGCCTCTCCGTGCCTGCTGGTCCTCACGCACTCCCTGAACGCGTGGTGTCTGAGGTGGGCCTGGCACCCACACTCTCTGTGGACAGTTGCTCAGAGGTGCCCTGAGCACACGCTACACCCTCTGTTCTGCTCTCACCAGCTCGCTGAACTAGAGCTTCGGGGTGTGGCGCTGGTTCCAGGTGGGCCTCGTCTTAATTTTCTGTAGTTCTGGCCGCAAAGGAGCTACATGTGTCTTTTGCGGAGCAAGGCTGGCCCTTGTAGTCTTGTTTTCGGGTCAGCACCACTCTGCGGACTCTCCTGGAGCTCACAGTCTTTTTCTTGTCCTATCTGTGCTTGGACAACCTTCCTCCCTCTGCTGACGATATAGTTTGCTTTTCTCTCTTAGGATATAACCTTGAATTTGTTCCATATTTTTGAAATGTGATTTATATAATTTATTAAGATCATTTCAAATTCTAGTTCTAGCTTTCCAAGCATCGTAACCCCTGTTAGCTTAGTGTAATCTCCAACTTAATCAGTATGCCTTTTATTCTGTCGCCCAGGAATTAATGAAAAGGCAGAATGGAATCTATCATGAGCACCAGGACTGAATCCTTAAGATCTTCAATTAACAGGCCCTTACAGCTTACAATAAGGACTTCAGAGGGTAATCTCCTAAAAATATTTTTTTTAAAAAACATGTTTACCTAATTGTGATTGTCTTGGGATCTACTTAGACAAAATCTTATTTCTTGATAAAGGGTAGTAATTTTGGGGGTGGAATTAAAGGTGATAGTGAATTGATAATGACTTTATCCATTGCTTTCCTTTAGCCTGTATGGGTTAATATTTCATCAGAGAAGGAAATTATACCACTTTGGGTAGATCTGCTATTCACAAAACAGAGCAATAAAATTATAACCAAGATTTTGTAACAGTGCTTTTTATTATACTGGTTATTGTCACTGTGCAACTTAAAAATAAATCAATACCTAATTAATTAACTATTAAAAATGTAAAATGTAAAAAGATTTTAAGTCAATATAAGAAACTAAAGGTAGAAACTTGATCAATCTAGGTAATTGTGACAGTGGTATTATCATGAGATCAAGTTGCTGAATGATTCAACAAAATACTAAGTAAACTGCAGACAGAAGCAAAAACTAGTAAAAAGTAACTAAAATTAAGTGCATTCAGCTAAAATGATTGTTAGCTTCTAAACTTCAAACTACATATCCTATTCATACAGTTAAAAAAGGGTAAAGCAATTATGTCAATAGTTGCAAAGTCTTTCTTCATTGGTAATTTTTAACTAGATAAGTGAATTTAATTTCCACTCAAAAATATTTGATCCTAGAGCAATTTCCACCAGATATTTCTGTCACTGTTGCTACAACCTTCAAAAGATTGAAGACAATGAACAATAATGTCCTTAAAGAGTAGTTCAGTCAGTTAATCAAAAATATTTATTGACTGAAAATTTGATTGCTATATGGAATCTCTTTCTTGATTATTTCCTAATTTCTTTTAGTTCCAGGTTCAGTTATTTTAGACTACTAAGTTGTTTTGTGCAACTGTTTGTTAGATGTTTACAAAACTGCATGCACAAAAATGGGTCAAGGGAGAATTACAAAAAATTATCTCACTAGACTTAGATTTACGGAATGTTTCATAAAGGGATATCTGCTGTTAACAGAAAAAGGAAAATATATCAAAAAAGGAAAAAAATCTGCGCTGTGATGTTCAGCAAAGAGTTAGTGAACTGACCTTGGAATAGTATTATATAAACATACAATTCTCCCGCATTTAGTTTTCTGCTGGCATATACACTCTGTCTGCATATAATGTTAATGCATCATTTATTTATATCAAAAGGCTGCCCTAGACAATCATCCTAAAAATATAGTAAGATAACAGTCTTTGTTCTGGGAGTAAAAGAACTTGAGAAAGTTCTCATTCTTAAAATATGCCATTTTATAAAATCAATTCTCAGATATTCAGTGTCTAGTCATTGAGCTATGGATTGCCTATAAATGTGCTCAAATACTTCTCCTCTTCCGTTTTTTCATGTATTGGCTTTGACTGCTCATTAGCATATCCAGGACAAACAGGCTGGGTGATGCCAATCTATCAATTTAGAAGCCTTGCCAAAAACTTGTGGAAATTCACTTCCCTACAGTAATTTTATTTTTCATTACAGTTCTTGAAATATGTTTAATTAACGGGATTAAATCCAAGGTCAGGTAAACAGATCACATAGAGAAATATCATAATACACATTCAATTCTAATATATCATCAACTTATAATGTATTCTTACTAAATACTATCTGATATTTGTATTTTTATTTTATATAGTTTTCAAGATTAAAGATGTAAGTGAACCCTTTTAAAATTAATATATTTAAAAATTTGTTTTGGAACAATCTATTCCATTAAAGAGGACTTGAAAAAAACATGTCATTGCCTGAGATTTGGATACTTTTTTATTATAGTATTTTTCATTTTAATGGCATTAGGATTAGTGGAATTTGACTTATGAATTGAAATGGGTTGGATGAACTTACTATTTTCTTAGGTAATACACAAAGAATTCTAGAAATCAAAAGGATGCATGGAATCTGAATCAATCTAAATGTAAATTTGACAGTTCATTTTTGTTACAATGATAATTGAAGTTTTTGAAATAACAAGCTTAAAAATAATACCAAAGATCCCATTTGTAAGGTTCAATGAGGAATCTTGCTCTTACTAGATTGTTTTGTTTTTCCTAGCTTAGTTAAATCTGATTTTTCCAAAAAGAAACTTAAAGACAGTTGACCTAATATAGGTAACAAAGTTTTATGGGGGAAATGTTTAATATTCTAACATGAAGATAATTATACCAATAGTGGGTATGTAATAAAGTGGCTGTATAATATCTAAATGAATATAAATATTAGTTTACTCCAACCCTTTGTTTTATAATACATTGAACAAATGTGGACTTGATAACAGGAAATTCAACAAAAGGTTAGAATGGTTATGTTTGTATATTTGAATGCCGGTGATGGGGATTTTTTCCCCCTACAATTTCTATATCTTTCAAATATTTGACTATGAATATCATGTTTACAGACAAATAAAAAGGTATTAATAAGCCAAATACAATTGTGAGAAGACTGGAAGATTTCTGCTAGCATTCTCCAAGAGATCATAAATCTCCAGATGTTATATATGATACAAGCTGACTTCTCTCAGGGCTGATATACGGCCACTTGGAAGAATCATGACTTTATTTTAAAAGTCTATCTTATCTTCACTGGTTACAAGTATAAAGAACATTTTTTTCCTTTCATAATTGAGATTTTATTGGTTGTTTTGAGGATCAGTACGCAGACATTTCAAGTTGTACACAATTCTTAACATACGTACCAAAAATCTAAAAAATCATGTAGTTGTGATTCTTTTCTGAACAGTTATTCCAGTGACTTTCCAGCTTAAAATTTGGAGGCAAATTTTCCTTGACAGGATATCAAGTACCAATATCTTCAAATATTGATATGCTGTTACATCGTAAGTCCCACTAATTCACAATTTAATATCATATACACTGCATACTCAAATTGTCAATCGTTCACGGCACATTAACAAAGTTACTAGAAGAACTGGACTACCACCACCGAAGATGTTACAGAATGCACAAAATTCTGCCCAGGAGAGCCAAGATCAAGGAGTGAGTGGTTTGCTTTAGGAAACAATTCTACCAAAAACAACATGGGAAGAGAAACACTTTAAAGAACATTTTTAAGTATTAAGGAAGCAGAAGAATCTAGAATTCTGTATCTGCAATTTTTCTTCTCATCACTGAACTTCCCTTAAACCAACAATTATTGAAGTTGATATAAGAATGTCTGAAATATGGGGGAAAAAGATATTTGAGTTGTTCATGCTTATTTGAAGCTAATACATGGCATTCAGTCAACAAAGAGTTATTGGGTAAATTGTTAATTTTACGCAGTACTAGATACTGGACAAAAATGAAGAAAAAAAGACCTACACTTTCATTCTCAGGGCTCATAATGTATAAACTCAAAGACTAGGTGGCGGTGACACTGGTGTCAGGGATCTGAGGGCAGGTAGGGTCTGCCCATGATTTCCTGTGATTGTAAAGTTTGGGCTTTCAGTTTGACTATTTGGGGACACCCATTCCAGACAATCATGGGAGATAAGATGTGAGTAGAAAAAGAAACATATTTTATTTTTTAAAAAGTGCTTGAATGACATTTTTTTCTTTTACTTCTTGAGACATTTCATGTTATGGGAAGCAACTGGAGGAAAAGAAAAGGATAAGACAGTAAAAGCGATCATGGAACAGACTTCCATATAAATAAATAGTGCTTAAATTGAGGTCTCAGGCTGTAACATCTAGAGATAAAACACAATTAATTCTAGTCTTGCTGGAGGGAAATTATAAGTATTAGAATACACTAAGAGAATGAGAGACATTTTAAATCCACATTCACCTCCATTCCCTTCCCACTTTCCAGGCTCATTATCACTGGGAATTGACTGCAGAAAGGGGTTGGACATTTCAAGGATGTTTGCTATTTAAGAACCAAATTAAAATTAAAAAATGCTTATCCCTTGCCACTATTATAGGACAAAGAATATATAGTTGGGTGTAGGCATGCTAAATCTTATTCGTGTATTATATTAAATTATTCATTGGAGATAATTCTTTCTAAGCAGGTTTACAAAGAATCATAATATACTATTTAGTAAAAACGGGGGTTACTAAACTGTGCATATCCCAAATGTTTTTAAAATGAGAAGCAATTGTGGTTATTCCTGAGTTATTAGTTATCTTATTTATGGATTATCATTTATTTTCTTTGTATTCGTCTGTATTTTCCAAATGATAAGGAATACACACATATACATAATTTAATGAGTGCCCTACTATAATGCTAGGAGCTTTCAATTTATTACTCTAAATTTTCAAGGATCCTACAAGGTGGGTATTATTACCCCTAGTTTACAGATTTAAAAAAAACTGAAGCTCAGAGAAGGTTAGTCTTGTTTAAGTTCACACATAGATAATTAAGTGTCAGAGATCATATTTTTTTAAAGAAAAAATACTACTGAACACAGAGGTCAGATTTTTTTAAAGGAAAAATACTACTGAACAGAGATGAACTGCTTATTATTGTGTTGTGAGGGGCATATAGGGGCCTTGTATATAACCTTGATGATACTTTACAGCTGCTACCTGAGAGTCTTCACCTGAACTCCATGGTCATCCCATGGATTGGCGCCAGGGAAACATGATTAATGAGTTCTACATGGACATATACACATGCATTTCTCTGGGCAGGAGGTTCATACCTTACATCAGATAATGATTAAATAAAGTGCTTGTTCAAGAGAAAAAGCTAGCACATAGTTTGTTCTTTCAATAAACTTAAGTAATATTCCTTGTATGGCTGGATTCGTGAAAGACAGCAGGGTGATTAGAGGAGGGGCTGGAGGGCTCGGGGTAGATGCCAGAAGGCAGCTGCAGCTGGGCACACACAGGCTGGGAACCTATGCTTGAGAGGGGAGAGGGCTGGAAGGCTGTGATTCTCAAACTTCAGCATGACCAGAATCACCTGGAGGGCTTGTGAAACTAGATTGCTGAGCCCCACCCCCAGAGTTTCTGATTCTGTCTGTCTGTGGTGGGGCCTGAGAAGTTGCATTTCTGACAAGTTTCCAGGCAGTGCTGGATAAGGAACCACGTAAAAAGGTTGAGGCCTAGGCTCTGGGGCCCAATGGGGTTTAAATCCTTTGTCTACTACTTACTAGTATGGAATCATTGACAAGTTACTTAACCTCTCTCCACCTCAGTTTTCTAATCTGTAAAGTGGGGATGATGATACTGAATGAAATTTAATAGGATAATGCATGTAAAGTGCTTATTCCAGTGCATGACACATTAAGATATATAATAAAGTTATACACACACACATACATACTTGGATTAAACAAAATTATGTAATACTGAAAACTTCCATAGACAATATGTTAAATCAAAGCAAGCTGAGTATGATATAGTTTTGTCTTTCAGATAAATAAACCCTTTTCAAATTACTGAGTCAAGTTAATCATATCATTGCTATTTACTTAAATTTGCAGCATTTCAATCACAGCAGGCCCACCAATGCTAAGGGAATCCATGGTAACCACACAAAGTAAACATCCACCTACCCATTAGTGCCAGCAATTATTTGGCATTTGTTATGTTAGTTAAACTGTGTAATGGTGTGTGAGAAATCAGTTTCTGCTTCCTTGACCCTTTGGAAAGCTGGTTTTCCAACCTAGTATGCCTTGCTGAGACTCCAGAGTCTGACAGCTGTGACTTCAGGCACTGATTCTCTCACAAGCCTCTTCTGAAAATGAGGCAGCAAACATTGTGGTCTCCTCTAAAAGAGTAAGAATCTATTACAGGGACTTGATTATTGATAATGACCATTTCTATTTTGGGGCTAACAGCTAACTAAGGACTTTTATTGTTCATTTTAATAAGTATTCATCATGAACCCTGAACTATCCTTCAGAGAACATTAATTTTAGATGCATGAGATACACAAGAACACAATGAAAGGATTATCTTCATGCCTTTAGATTTCAAGAAATATAACCTGTTTACTTATACTGAAGATGTACACAGAAAAGGAAAAGAGATTTAAAAATAAAGAAATAAACTTTAACAAGAACAGTTTTAAATATAAATGCATCTTCATGCTCTCACAAATCCTTAACCTTAATTCTAAAGATATTACAGACCTAAAACTACACAGAAATTTTACCTAATAAAATAATATTTTTTAACTCTATGGATATTTACTGTCTCCTTAGTAAAATATCCTGTAATAAATTCTGGAAGAGATACAAAAGTGAATAAGTGCTTGACTGTTATCAGGGAACTGATACTTCAAAGAGGAGATGATACACGATAGTGAGGGGAAAAGGGAGGGCATTTGAGGCATGGGCAAGGTCACAGAGACTGGACTGAGGCTGAGAATGAGAAGAAGCCCGGCTTGGCTTGAGGAAGAGCTCATGCTGGAGAGAAGCAGGAGATAAAGTGAAATAGAAGGAGACCTGGGGGTGAAAATGAATTCTTTGGACCTGATGGTCCCTTTCATAGCCAAAGGCCTTCTTAGCCAGAATCCTGATGTCATCATAGCATTGTATTCTTCCTTACTGTTTCTGCACCCCTGTGCTGGTCACAGATATGCCTTCTCTGTCTCCACAGGGACAGAGATTTGACTAAGGGAGTAACCCCTTGCTACAGGCAGACAGAAAGAGTAGAGGTGGAAAGCTGCTGAGTCAGGGCAGGGAGAGGAGGAGAGACAGGACTACGTCATTCTTATCTACTCCTTTGGGCTTTAAGTATCCCACTGGTCTAATGAACATTCGCTCTACTCCTGCCAGAAGAAAGTATGTTTTCTTTAAAGAAATCTGGGTTGGCAGTGGCAGCTTCTATTTTAAAGCATAATACAATACGGCACCAAGGCAGGGGACGTTATACGAGAAAAACATTCTCCTTGATACTCTTGCTAGCATGTGAAAGGGAAAAAAACCAATGAATAAACATAGTAAGTAAAAACAAATAGTTATTCTCGAGCCACGCCTAGATGACTTTTTTACTCCACCATGTTGGTTGACCTCTTCCACTACTTTCCTTCACTGCAGCCAAGAACACAATGCCTCCCTATGGATAAAGCTATGTTTGCATATAACTTGATTACAGAAATACAAAGAGACTTGAACCAAGGCTGATTATGAAAATGTTCAACATAACTCCTTGGTCATTGTGCAACATTTCTAATATAATTTTAGAGCAATACCGAGTGGAGTCCTAATTATAATGATAACTTAATGAGAAGAGTCACATATTAGGTGAGAAAAAAAAAAAAGACAAGAATGAACCCTGAGCACAGGGTAAAATACATTTGAAAATACATACTCTGCACTTAAAGTCAGAGATTCTCATCTTTAACTGGTATGCAGATAATACATAAATGAATTTTCTTTCATTTGTAAACACAAAAGCTTAAAAGGATATTTGTACTTTAAGAAACATCAGGGCATACATTACAGAATTATAGTACTGGGCCATCAATATTGACCTTATCTGTACAAAAGATTTTTATATTAGGATGTCAAGGAAATGTCAAGGAAATGTACCAGGTTCACATAAAAACAAGTCCTTCAATATTCAGTTACACAACTACGAAGTGAGTACTCTTACAATCCTTTCACTCAATGCATTGATGAGTAAAATATACGGCAATGAACTTGCCACGGAAACAATACTTTTATTTCAGAATGAAACTTTGCTGAGAACCAGAGGAAAAACACATCCATTTTCTCAGGGTGCTACACTGGCTATACCTCATTTATGCAGAATTTAGGTTAATTGATAGGACTCACAGACAAGGGTTCTATAAACCATTTTACTGAGCATACATCCTGATTATAATGTCATGTTAAGAAATGGAGTGCAATCTGTCTTCGTGTCATATTTAATAGATTTCTAGTAAATAGCCCACAAGTGCTCCTTCTAACAGGTGATGAATTATATTAATGCCCTGTTGTACTTTCCTAATTAAGGGTCTGGCAGGATTTCCATTATAATCAAGACTCCTCCGAGGGAGGGAACAAAAGGAGTGGTTTTCATGTTTCCTGGCGCTGACCACAGGGCTCCCATCATGCTCCGCTATGGGGGCCATGGGGGACACATCTGTGAGGCCTCTCTCAGAAAAAAGTTTGGGAAGTTGGCTGTTTAATTATTAGCAACGTCTGTTTTTATCAAGTCATTCCCTTTCTTTTCCTAGCTTACTTGCCCTTTCTCTCAGCCTCTGCTTCTCCACTTTCTTACTCAAAAGCATCCTATTCTCCTTCATCAGGGGTGGACTTGATGACTTCTCTTTGATGCCATTTTCTTTCCCAGACTTGGTTGCTGCCCTGCTGTTTGCTCTGGAAGAAACCTGGCTGCCCTGCATCTGAGCTGCACAGTGTCAGCATTCTTTGCCTTTTGAATAACAATGAAGGACCTTCATAAACAAAACCAATACTAAGATGGCAAAGGGAGAGGGGAATACGGTTGATGAGGCACCTCTCTCCACACAATAAACATGAATTTATCAGAAAATTCAGAGGATAAAACTACAGCCTCTAAGGTCCACCCCCAAAGCAGCGTTTCTAACAGTGAGAACGTCAGAACAGCTAAGCCAGAAGAGGTGGGTAGAGCCTGGGTAGGACTGGAAACTGACGCCTTGCATGTTCCCCAAGTTATTTTGTGGGCATGCATCACACCCCACCCGCATTAACACCTATCAGAAATTGAGATAGAAGGGATTGGGCAGCGCAGGGAATAACAAAAGTAGAGGGGAGCATAGGACAAAGAGGAAGACGCAATGATAAAAAAGGTGGAGGGGTGTTCTGGATTGGTCTAACCTGCTTTGAAATGAACAAAAAAAAAAAAAATTGAGGACCTAAAGAGAAGAAATGGAGTGGCCAATCATGCCTCTCAGACATGAGTGATTTTTAAATCTTGTTATTTCCATCACAGGCAGACTGTGTGGTCTCATGAGCAAGCACAGCCTTGGGGGCTTGCACAGGTGAGGATTTTGATTCTCAGCTTTTCCCCTTATGAGCTGGTTCATCAACTTGGACAAGTCACTCGGGGACAACAGCATTAACTACCCGGAGCTATTATGAAAGCAGGCTTAGATAGTTAGAACATTTTCAGGGTCACAGTCACATTTCCATCTCCTATTATGAACTTTCAAGCTATTTAATTCTTTAAATTTGTAACATAAGTTGTGCTTAATTCTTATTTTTATAAAATTCAGACATAGTGTTTTGACTATTAACAAGTGAGCACACATTGTTGGAATGACAGTATTAACAAAGGTCTACTCCCTCATCCTGTGAGGTCCCCAGAGGTACTCTGGATCTAATTCCAGGGTAGAGGAAGCCAGCCACACAATTTCAGTTCCCAGGTGCCCATGAGTTCCTGGTATCCACTTGCTATAAGGCACACTGCATTCTTCTAATGACCTATCCCTTTGCTCATACCCAAGCAAAGTTTTACTTCTTGCACTAAAATAGCCTAAAACAGTTAAATCAAAGTTAAATGAAAATTAAAAATGGTTATCACACCATGTAACTTCTTACCTGTTTTGCACTGGAATTATATGATCATAGAGGGGGAAATAATCTGATATGCTTTTAAGGTGGATAAAAGATATTTAAATATTGAAAGACATTATTCAGAAAATTAGTATTCATTTTAGCACACAATAAGGATATTGTGCATAGAAACCCCATATATTCATTTTTGGACAAAAAGAAGAAAGTATTTCTGTTGCTGAAGTTGTATATACTTTTCTAGAGTAAAAACTTTATACTAATCTTTTGTAGAAAATCAGAATGCATTAGTATGGTGTATATGATAATCTACTATGTCATCGTGCCAGAAGTTTGACCAATTCCTTTTCATGGAAGTTTGAAAATGTCAAGTTCGTTTTTAAACCCATGGCTAGTTTCATCTACTTTAAACCAAAAGTGACAAAATAGGAATTGACTGGGGGGAAAATTCTGCAATCCACTGTTCTTAATATTTGATAATCCATGTGAAGCAGGTTTACCACAAACTGCTGTGACAGAACAAAGATGACAGATAAACTCCTGTGACCAAATTAATTGGAAATAGGTGCCTCAGTCTTGTGATCCTATTTCAGTTTTTGAAAGAATTATATGCACCTTCAGAGCATGCCACATCTAAGGATGATTAGTCCTTGTACCTCTGGCATCAGGCTGATATGGCATGTTGCCAAGTGCCTCAAGAGGAAGCTAAAAAGTTCAGTGGAGGTGCTGCAGACTGTGTAGCTATTATTCCAGGATTACCTCAGAGAACATTCTGGTTTTTCTGTTGAAAGCCTGTCAGAGTTTGATATCTATTCTCTTTGTGCCTATGATGTGTGTTTTCAGACTGCCCTAAGTGGACCTTCTTAAATTGGTCTCTTTTTTTTTTTCACTCTGCCATACTGCTAAGAAACATAATATAAAGCAACTTTAGGCATTTTTATCAAGCCATTTTTACCCACATATCTTTTCCTACCTTTATTATGATTTATACATGTCAGAATGATCTGGTATTAAACTATGGCAACTAATTCCAAATAGAACTTAATGTTTTCCATTTGTCTGAAAACAATGACACTATGCAAGAGGTTAATGGTCAACTGTCTATACATTTGCAGCTAGGCAAAATACAGCTGAATATTAAACACTGCCCAAAAAAGCTATTAATTAAATGATTACATGTCATACAAATTGCTAATTGTAAACACATCATAATTTCTCTTGGATTTGCTTCAAAATAATTCTGTGTGTGGGAAGAGAGTAGAGAAGGTGAGCTATGTACAGAGGAAAAAAGATTAGCTGTCTATTGGTAACTGTTGAAGTTGGGGAGTATGTATTTAGGATTTTATTATTGTTTTTTGTAGAGACTTCTGTTAATGTTTGAAATTTTCCATGATAAGAACATTTTAAAAAGAAAAACTTAGCAACTTTAGAGGGTTATAAAATTATCTAATGTGGCTGAAATAGATTTACTTTACAGAATAGAAATATAATCTATTGAATCACCTGTATTGAATCTACTTTGCACAGTAACCATAATAAATTTATGACATTAAAATATATCTGCAGCTGGAGTAATATTTCAATGTCTAATATAGATATACATTTGTTTATACTGATAAATCTACTTCTTGCCTTGTCAAATCAACCATAACTAAGATAATACATGGAAACCTGAAATAAATAATTATTTTAATAGAGAGGGTTTTTGTTGGCATGTTTAACTTCTCTCATCACAAAAGACATCAATGTTCTCAACTTAACTATTTTTAGGGCTGAGAAAAATTATAAGATTAAACACCCAAAAAAAGCAGCTTATTCAAATGTTAGAACAACAGAACACAAGCATAACACTGATTTAGATATATTTATCATTTTACTTGCAATGTGAATAAGGTTGCAAGAAGTATCCCTATTTACATTAAAAGAACTCAAACTTCAATATCATATCTTGATAGCCTTTTGAATGTAACAGGAATACACACTGAAATCAAGTAAACTGTTTAAAACAGATCTAAATCACTTAGAATAGTCTATTAAATTATATTTTATTGGAATTATTTTGACAACTCGATAATTATTTTAATTAAAAAATAAAGCATATACATTAACACACTAAACGTTCTAGTTAATAGTGACACGTTTAAAAATGTGCAGTCCTATTTATAATAACAATTTTGAAAACTATCAGTCGCTCAAAATTTAACAATATATTCCAGTAATCACATTTGAAGGTGGAAATATCTAACAAATAAAATCATTTTAACCTTACTGTAAAATCAATTGTGGGAAAGCTATGTTTATACGGTTGAGCAATATTTTTTTGAACATAAAAGCTACTAAATTTTCCAAAAGTCCATACAAATTTACTGACATCTTAGGTTGAAAATTACTAATAAACTCAGGCCAAAAAAGTCACATAACTGAAACTTTAACACATTTTTTAGCAACAGCATTTATAAAAGGATGGCTGGATATGATCTGCTCCTTTGAGAAAAGAGAGATGGAAAAACACAGAAGTCAAATTTAAAATATATGATAGCTCATACACTTTAGATATTTTGTCTGTACGATACTTGATTATTTGAAAAAAAAAAGTGGCATTAAGAGAACTATATTTTCTAAGTGCTATATAAAAGCCAAAACCACATAAATAGTGCAGATTTCCAGCTTTTCATATCTGCTACTGCTTAATGTTTTAACCAACACTCATCTTTTCTTAAAAGAAAACAATATCAGATTCATAATGGTCAGGCAGATAAGTAAAAATTTTTTCTCCAGGTGCTAAAACCTATCCTGAAAAAAAGAATAAGATTTTCATTTTAAAAGAATAATAACCATCAATTACGGAATGAAATCTACTATAAGCCAGGTGCTTTGTATGAGTTCTCTTATGCCCTCCTTTGTAAATTCTTCAATTTTTTTCAGGTAAGAAGAAAGGCTCATGTAAGTTTAGTAGCGCAAGACACATACCTAATAAGAAAGTAGTAGTGATTCAGCCTGAGGCCTGCTCATGCTCTTTGCATAGTGTGTGTCCAGAAAATAAAACCTGTCTTCAGCGGGCATCTTGTTATTGTTTTTAAGGAAGGTCTACTATAAAGATATGCAAAGCCAAGAAATCTAGCATAATTTAGCACATGTTGAATAGATGCTCTGCAACCACGGCTGGGTATGGGAAGACTGAAAAATGGGTTTGGGTGTCCTTAGGAATGATTGAGAAGCTCTGGTCAGGCCAAGCAATGACTAAATCTATACCTATTTTAATGATAAAGACAACACTTGGATAGTGTTTAATTCATCATGGATGGATTAGGTGAAACTGAGTTGATGCTGATAGCTGAGAGAATTATTTTCTAAACGAATTAAATGTTTTTGTATAAATATAGGCTAAAAGGGAACACTGTTGGATTTATTTTTTTATACCTACATGTTTGAAAACAAACAAAAGTTAACTAATGATAATTTTTAAGTCACCAATACAAACACAAATATCATCAGGTTTACTTTAGCGCACAGAGCCAATTTTAATATATTTCTTCTTTTTCTAAAAGAAAAATAATTTAAAAAATAAAGATCAAATGACAAAAAATTTGAATGTCCTCTTCATAATATATGCTGTATGTAATATAGCTACAATATCCTGAATTCTATGATTAGTCTGAAACCAAGTAATTCTATATCTAGGAGTCTGGCAAGATATCACCTTTCAACTCATTACCACTTTTTGCTACTGCAGAAACAGATTAGTCTGAGAACTTACTGGTCAAACACTTTTCTTCCACTTTTGAAATTAAAAAAAAAGAGTTTCAATCATTTTCTCCTGAAGATGTCATATAGGGTGCTAACACTTTCATAAGCACAATCAACACCTTTAGAGCACTGAAAAATTGATATAAGTTGAATATATAGGCTGCTACAAATAGTCCTTTCCTAAGTAGTTTAGTTTTAGGAGTAGTATTCTCATAGAGAACCAAAGAAATTATCTTATAAAAATAGAGCAATGCATTTAAATTAAAGATCATTTCCTATACATGAGTGAAATATCAAACACACAAATAACCAGTACTATTGATAATAGACCAAATTTGGAG
Organism: Balaenoptera acutorostrata; assembly: GCF_949987535.1. Taxonomy (NCBI): domain Eukaryota; kingdom Metazoa; phylum Chordata; class Mammalia; order Artiodactyla; family Balaenopteridae; genus Balaenoptera; species Balaenoptera acutorostrata. Next base: position 91,888,647 of record NC_080065.1, read on the forward strand.
GTTTAGTTTTTAAATGTAAAAATTTTGCTTAAATGGATTAAAAGAATAAAATTTCTCATCTAGATATGGTACTATATTTGAATTTTTAGACTCATTAATTAAATATAAATTGAAAAACAGCCTGATGATCTGATCTTTTGTTTAGTGTAATGTAGGTAACTGCCCACCTGGAATTTAAGCCCAAAATAAATTTTCTCTTAGACAGCAATGAAATTTGAAAAAGAAAGAACTTTGGGCAAAGAAGTCAACTCTTGATTATACCTGAGAATAAAGAGGATAATCCCAAATGGCTATTTAACCTCATATCATGTCTATTTGCCCATGGGGGTGTTGTCACCTGAACATATAACTACAAGTGTATTTGCTCTATTTGGAGTTTGTAATGTTTCTAGATAAATAATGACATACTGTGATTCCTTGAATTAAGTTAATTTCTTCACCAGGTTCTCCCTGTTGAAACCGTTCGTAGACCTCTACTCAAAAAGGACCACGACTGCTGGGCTCTAAGAGAAAGCTTTGAAGTTCCTTTCTGTTCCTTTCCTAACCCCTCTTCATCTCTCTATGGAAGAGGAGTGTGGATCTGAAGTTGGATTCCAGGATGGTAACTGAGCAACATGTTCTAGGGATGAAACTTTCAAGAGATAAGAGCTTTCCTGTACCAGCTGTGGTGGTTGCTTTCTTCCGGCATCCTCCCATGAGGCTCTGCTCAGCAGTCTCCCTACCATCCCTTTGCCTTCAGCATGCGCAGACAGAACTGGAGCTACTGCCCCAGGGAGGACAGGCGGGTGAGGGTGCGGATAGATGTGTCTTTTTGTTTCAATGGCGTTATTAATTCTAAGATTGGTGTTTAGTGGCAGGAACACCCAGGTGGTCCTTCAACCAGGAAAAAAGGAGCCCTCCATGTATTTTTTTTTTTTCTTAATTCGAGTTCTGTGTTAGGTTTGGGGCCAAAGGTGGTCATCATCATTTATTCAGTTAACAATTAATTATTAGGTGAGTAACGAATAAGGGTGCAAACTCTGGGGTTAGTCCTTGTAAATCTGAATTCTAGCTCTGTCACTTAAAACCTGCATAACTTTGGGCAAGTTATTTAATTTATTTGTGTCTTCATTTTCTCATCTGTAATATGAGAATAATAACAATAAAACTCCCGAGTTAGGACTGTTGTGAGAATTAAGTTAATAAATGTGGAAACCCTTAAAATAGACCTCACACATAACAAGTGCTCAATAAATATTATTAATAATTTTTAATATAAGAAATATGAATAATGCTAAGTCTTGCTTGACAAGCAGCTAAGCAAGGGAGGATGCAGACAGACATGAAAGACAAGGTCCCTGCCAGGGAACCTGTCTGCTGGTATTGGGCATGCATCTTCTTAGGGACTGATAGGATCTGTCTGCGTCAGGATTCCTGAGGTGAAGTACCATCTTAATAACTACCTAATTTTATCCTTATAACAAACACCAATTTTCAGAATGAAGCCAGGATCAAATCTGAGGCTAAGTGGCTAAAATCTTTTCTATATTTGAAGAAGCCCAACTTTATACTTCAAGGTTGACTTATATTAACGAAAGATTTTAAAAAGCGATAATATTGATAGGCATATGAAAGTAAGACTTCCTGAAGATGAATTGAAATGTACATGACTGTAGATAACTGGAAGCCAAAAACACAAAGAACGTCAGCCTTTTGTCTCGGCTCCTTAAGCCTATCTTCAAACGCGGGGGCTTGCTTTCTAAAAGTCTCTGTTCGGTTTGTCTAACATGACTACACAGCTTCTGAAAGTAGAGATGAGACTATAAAAGGCTGAGTTCAAGGAACAAGGCTGAGGCTTCATGGTTTGTAGTCCTGGAGGCCTGAGAAGTGTTGTGGAAAGCAAATATACACATAGAAGATGTATATGTTTCTAAATCTACATTTTTTTTTTTTATTTGAAAGAGGATAATGTTCTCTGGAGCAGTGATGCCTAAATCTAACTAATCCTAAAACTCACCAGAAAAACACTAAATAACATTAACAAAAAGCTACAGAGCTCTGCCTACCATCCCTACACCCTTACACCACTCCTGCCAAGAGTCAGATTTTAGTAAGTCTGATATAGGGGTAGTAATTGGGGAGTAAACTCCCCAAAGCCCCACTTCCTGCAAAGATACCCAGAATATTTGAAGGCAGTACCAGGATTGGATGCACTCATCTCGATCTGATCTTTAGAATCATCACCCAGTCCCCAACTTCCATAGAGACACTGGTTTCATCAGTCTGGGGCGGAGCCTGGCGCTGGTGTGTTAGAGAGCACACCCAAGTGTTCCTAAGGTGCAGTGAGAGCTGTGTACCAGGGGCCCTAGTTCAATGTTTTCCTGCTGAGCCTTTTGTTACAAAACTGGACGTGATTTCTGTGCTTCAAAGCAAAGACCAGATGCTACTGTCATTACCAGAAGGTGTTACCTGAGCTCTTACTCTGCATAAGCTACAGCACTAAGTGAAGACACAAACATAACTTGCTAAATCCTAACCAGTGATGAAGCCAAATTACAGATAAGATTAAAAAATTTTTAAAAAATTAAACTCCAGGATGGCAAACATGCTATGTAACCTTCATCCACTTCCGCAGAAGTAACCTGAAGGCTGCTCTTTCAGATCTAAATTCCTCTTACTACTTTATCTCTTTCTGTTTTTGGTATTTAGATACTGCTTATGCTGGAAGAAAAACAATCCTCCATGGTTAATCTGTTATTTTACAATATCCTGTCATCAGCTTGGAAAATGAGGCATCAATATAATTTATTTTCAGGGGCACCTTATATAAAACACACTTTAACATATCTAAGCATATCATTCCATTGCTTCCGGTAGGGAGATTTAATCACAATATTTAATGAAATAAAAACTAAATCAGAATTTCTTTCAAATGAAGGGAGAGGAGAGATGAAATATGACTTCACCTGTTTACATCTAAAAATACTGAGATAAAATTATACACACACACACACACACACACGACTTTTAAAAATATTAAATTGGGTCAGGTATATAACCATGTAGGCAGGTATATAACCATGTAATGCTGGGATTTTCCTTATGACAAACAAGAACTAGGAGGAACTAGGTACAAATCATCTCTCTTTATACAGTTTAATGATCAATAGATCTAGTCAGACTAGGAAGAAATTAACTTTCTATTATGGAAATATATTACAAATATCCTGCACTAACATGAAAAGTATAGTATTAAATACAGAGCACGGTGAAATTTTCTATTATTGCACATCAGACAAGAATACTTTGTCTCCTTGAGACTGGAACTAGAATCCAAAAACTGTTGGCCTTGAGAAAGATGTATAAACAAAGCTATGACTCTTCCAATTTTTATCATTTTTTTAATGTTAAAAATCTTGCCATTATTAAGCGGATTTTGAAACAGGAAGAATTTTTCAGGTCAGTTCTAAGAGTGCTTTGGGGGACAAATTTTAAAAACTTTTTTATCATGGAAAATTTTCAACATACACAAAAGTAAAAAAATAGTATAATGACCTTCCATGTATTCATCACCTAGCTTCAACAATTAACCCATAGGCAAAATTGTTTCACATATACCTCTGCCTACTTCCCCCACCCTAATGGGCACACTGACTGGATTGTTTTAAAGCAAATGTCAAACAGCATGACACACCACTGGGGGGGGGAGGGGGTCAGCGTTTCATCAAGCCATTATCCAGCACCTGAATAATTAGGATTTTGTTTTCTTTTTCAAGGCATAGCTCTTATACTTTTTTCATTCCTAGAATTTTTTTCTCTTATGTCTTAATACTTTTATTAGCTTGTCTGGACAAAAAAAAGATTCTTTTAGACTCACATGGTGAGATGATGAGTGATCATTCTTTAGCCATGTGTTTTTCTGATGTGTAATCTGTGGCTCTATCAAAACAGATCCTCAGGTAAGAAATCAGAGATGCAGGGATTTTCTAAACCCCCATTTGCAAATATATTCTAAACAGAGCTATTAAACACATGTAGTTTTTCTGACATTTTTGATATATCAGGAAAGTTCAATGTCAGTGCAGCCTTTACTTTTACATTCATTTGACTAAGCAATAAATAGTCCAGGCAGATGTTTTTCATGTATCTAAAAGTCAAGGCCTGCATAATTAGGAACATTTCTTATATTTTCCTTTATTTAATCTGATACATATTCTAATATATATTTTTCCGAGGGTGTCCCATTTTTACATATAATATCTTCTTTTAATATAATGCTTAGCTTGAAAAAGTGGGTATGTGTTATTGTTCTTCAGGAATCTTCCTCTAAATCATACTCCTTTGTATTATAGTGCTATCCCGAATAGATAAGTTATGGCAGTACTAAAACAAAATTTATACCCGATAATGCCACAGCCAACCAATTTTTGAATAGAGCCCATCCTAACGGATGAAGCTCACTTCAGACGTTATAACATCCTTTAGCTCAAGAATGCACGATCCCTTCAGTGTCCTATTCAGGGCTGCGGTGCAGAGACTGAAGAGTAAGAACTAGCTAGTAGAGATTTTCCAAATTATGTTAAAATTACACTAAAATCATCATTATGATTAATTCTACATATTTTAAAATAAATTTTAAAGGTAAAGACGAATAACCAAGAAAGCTTGGAAGAGGCAGAATAACACTGATTCATAAATAGAATAAACACTGATTCATAAAGCTGGATTGTTTTTCTGACTATTTAAGGAGGTTTCAAAATTATGTCCAATAAAGGCTAGTGACATGGTATCACAAAAATTGTTTTTAAAAAGAAAAGCTTCCATTTTGATGCCAAATAATTCCAAATGTTACCAAAAAAAAATCAATGAAATAGCATGTTTTCTTAATATTGCATTGGTTTAAGTCAGAAGAATTTGTGGTAGGGCAAAATCTGTGTGTGTGTGTGTGTGTGTGTATTAGCCTCCTTCCCTCCCTCCCTTTGAGGCCACAGATAATTCATTTATGAACCATTTATCTTCAGGCTGAAGATAGCATTTTAAATTGAATATTAAAAACAAAACATAAAAGACAATAAGCATACTAAAAAACTTATTTAGATATTTCTATAATGTTACATATGTTTAAAGAAAAATGTTCTTTTAAGTAGAAAAGGAGGCAAAATTAATCTATGCTGTCAGAAGGAATGATACTGATTACCCTTGGGGTAGGGTAATGACTGGAAAGGGTAAAGGGAGGGGTGAGGATTGTGGGGTGCTGGAAATGTTTGTTTCTTGATCTGGCAGCTGGTAATATGATGTTTTCCATTTGTGAAGATTCATTGAACTTATATGTTCACTTTATACTATACTTAGAGGTTTCTTTAAAAAGCAGAAAATGAACTAAAATGGTACTAGACCATTTTTCACACTGTATCACCTGTAGCATTTGCTATTTCTGAATTTTATGTATTAATAAATACTTTCATATACATATAAAATATACAGAAGCGGTTCTTCTAAATAATTTCAATGGTGTACAAGGCCAATTTTTTTTAACCTGATTTATTTAAAATATATGCACCTTTGAGGTTTTAGGAATAATTCTGAATGTGACATAGCCTCCATTAAGAGTAAAGATGGCTAAATAAACTCTTTAGTATAGGATATTTAAACTATGTGGCTAAATAAACTCTTTAGTATAGGATATTTAAACTATGTCAGGTGAATCAAAAGAACCAAAAAACAAGGATATATTCCTCATCAATTCCAGTAGGCCTTATTTTAGAGACTACAAAACTTCCCTCACTTTTAAGGAAAAAAATCATCTGTCCCTTAAGAGTTTGTATAGGTATGTATTAATGTAACCAAAAGCCTAAAGAACTCAAATTTCTGAGGGGTTTATAAATTATTCAGATCTTTAAAAGAGTTATTTTTGAAAAATAATGAGATGTAAGAAATTCAAGTAGTCTGGTCCCACTTAAAGTTTAATTTAATAATATTATCAAATAAAAATAAATAATATTAAATAAATAAGTAGTATTAAATCAATGAGTATTTAACTTAGTTCTGTGAAACCTAGTAAAAGGCCTAAAACTGCTATTACAAAAGAAGGTGAAAGTTCTGGACAAGGAACATGGAAAATGAGAAAACGCAGACATGGAAAAACGCAGGCATTAAAGGAGTCAAAAAATTGAAATCCGCGACTGATGAAGAACAGTGGGGTAGTTGAGTCTGGAAGAGACAGCCCACCACAACAGATTTATTCCTTTAGCTACAGTTAGACACTCAGGTAGAAGAAGCTACTTAATTTTATGGTTAACTTATCACCAAAAACTCAACAACTTGAACCATGTTGAAATGCTCATAAACCATAACAAATTCCGAATGTTCTCACATCTGCCGTGCCTGGTTTTCACCTTTGTTCATATAACGTTGCTCACTCTGCTGCCCAGTTTTCCTGTCCAAATCCTTCCTTCCTTCTTCCGCCAGCCTAAAATCTTCATCCTCTCCAAAATCTTCCCTGATCACACTCCAGTGCTCAATTATCTTTTTCCGTCTCTGAATTCCTTTGACACGGCTTAACTCTTATGGAAGCAGTGTTTTATGAATGAAACTCTCATTTTTTCTGATGGGGAAAGTAAAGAAAGGACAAATCCTATCTACTCCATTTTCTCTTTGCATCTCTACGACAGTCTGATTCACAGACAAAGAAACTGGGACTCAGGGAGACTGAATAATTTGCTTGTCTTCACACAGATATTGAGAAGCAAGATTGGATTCTGAACTCGGGCCTGCTTGACTCCAAAGTATTAAAGCCTCTGCCTTCAAGCAGATGGTGATTTGGGAAGACAGAGAGGATCATATTTCACCATGAAACCTCTCGTAGAAAATGGACTGCATTACTAACTTCACTACTCCTAGCACATTACCTGAGACAGACGTAGATAAAAAATATTGGAAGGAAGATAAAGAATTTGCACATGTTCGTACACACTGTTAGTGGCAGGACAGACACTAGAAACCGTCTCCTGGCTCCTCTGCACCACACTCAAGACAGAGAGAGCTCAAGGATGAAAGATTATATCTAAGCAGGCAGCATATTGCAGTGGAAATAGTACCGGATTCAGGGGCAGAGAGATGCGGGTTTAAATCCTTTCTCTACCATTAATTTATATCCTTAGGCAACTTTTGAGTATATTTCCTTATCAGTACAACAATAATAATACAGATATTGAAGGTCTATAATGAGAAGACTAAGGGATCCAGCATATGTTAAATTACTAACAAAATACTCAGAGCTAGTCTCTCTGCTCCTCCCAATTTATATGTAATATTAAAATGCTGAACTCTGGTATTCTACTGGCACCACATCCTTTCCAAGGGTTCATCATAAAGCACAGCCCAGAAATCAGACGGATGTCCTCTACAGGGGGTCCACCCCACATGGGCTTCCCGTGACCCCTCTAGGCAGCCTAATGAGAAAACAGTGCTCCTTGCTTTTCATTACCCAAGAATATTAAAGAGATGGCATCTTGAAAACAATTTCAAGAATGGATTATCATATCAAATAATACAGGTTTCATTACAAGAGGGCAAGGAGTTATGAAGAAGATGGTTTCCTTTTTATTTCTGTCTGATTTGTTCCAATCTGTCTTCCAGGATGTCAGATGGATCGTCTGCTCTATTTATAAATGATACTACAGCTGAGAACAAAGGATGAGATTATAAAAAGAAAGAAAAAGCCTCAGAAAGATGAAGAAGGAGGTAAACTTAAGGCCTATTAACTAGATGGATGAATTAACACCCTGAGTCACCAAGTCAATAAAATAAATAAAATCCATTTTCATTGACTGGTTGCATCTTTGCCACAAAGAAAGAAAAACAGAAGTCACACTGACATCCATTTTTCTCATATTACACTAATTTAGAATGAATTCAGAAATGGAGTTTTACATTAAAGATGATTAATCTAGAGCTGCACTCTCCAATATAGTAGCCACTCCAGCGATTAGTGCACTTGGGCACTTGCAACATGGAGCGTCCAAACTGAGATGTGCTTAAAGGGAAAATACACACCAGATTTCAAAGACTTCATATAAGAAAAAAGAATGTAAAACATCTCGGTAGTAACATTTTTAATTGATTGCATGATGGAATGATAATATTTTGATCACATTTTATTAAGTATATTATTGAAAGGAATTTCACCAGCTCCTTTTCACTTCTTTCAATATGCTACTAGAAAACTTTAAATTACATATGTAGCTCAAATCTGTGGCTTGCATTCCATTTGTATTGGACAGTACTGGCCTAGAATGAGAATCAAAGATATTTGATACTCAGGCAAGTGACAATACATGAGAAATACTCTCTCTGACTCAAACAGAAGGGGTTGAACTTCATTAAGAATTCCATGCGCAAACTGCTTCTTGAGTCACAGATGTTGATGTGATTTTATACAGTAGGTATTTAGCATGTTACATTGCTACCTGAAACATTTTTGCTCTTTAGGATTATGATCTACCAAGATAAGATTTAAAGAACTTAATTGTAAATATATACTATAAATATAAATTCTAATACATAAATATAAATTCTAAATGACACAGATGTCACTAGAATATGGAGTTCAGTATATATATATGTGTATATATATATATATATATATATATATATATACACATATATATATGTATATGTAAAATTTTTGAGGTCAGAAAGTCTAAAACAAAAACCTTGAGAAAACTGAGATTTGTCATTTCTTTCCTAAACTACTCCAATATCTTTCTTGTTATCGGTTTCTCCCTCCACTGATCTCTTCTCAGTGCAGCTCATCCTCCACACCGCTGCTAGAGTCCTGTTTTGGAAGATAAATTGGATTTTATCACTTTCCTCCTCAAACACCTCCAATAACTCCCAACATTTATAGCATAAAGTCTAAAATCTTTAGAGTTAAAGCTTGCCAACATCTCACTCCAAATTAACTTTCCACTTTCATCTTTGAGAATTCTCCACCGCAGGCGAATGCCTCGCCCTCCTCAATCATGCCAAGCTTGCTCATAGCTCTGCTGCCCCTGTCTCCCTCCTTGTCTGCTGGTGAGCTCTCCCTGCCTTCAGTGCTACCCCCAGGTGACCTCCAGGAATCTGGTACATGGCTATCGTCATATATCCCACTCACCACACTACAGTGTACAGGTCTAGTGCCCCTGCCAAGACCAGTTTGATAGGGAGTAGGATAAAGATAAGAACCTAGTGTTGTTTTTTTTCTTCTTATTCTTTTTTAAAATTATTACTGAGATATAATCAACATATAACATATTACTTCCAGGTGTACAACATAATGATTTGATATACGTATATACTGTGAAATTGTTACCACAATAAGTTCACTTAACATCTATCTCCACACATAGTTACAATTTTGTGTGTGTGATGAGAACTTTTCAGACTTACTCTCTTAGCAACTTGTAAGTATACAATGCAGTTATATTTTTTTGATGTGTTAATGTAGGTTTACTTTTTATTATTATTTTAAAAATTTTATTTCATTTTATTTTTTTATACAGCAGGTTCTTATTAGTTATCTATGTTATACGTATTAGTGTATATATGTCAATCCCAATCTCCCAATTCATCCCACCACTAGCCCCCCCTGCTTTCCCCCCCCTTGGTGTCCATACATTTGTTCTCTACATCTGTGTCTCTGTTTCTGCCTTGCAAACCCATTCATCTGTACCATTTTTCTAGATTCCACATATATGCGTTAATATACGATATTTGCTATTTGTTTTTCTCTTTCTGAATTACTTCACTCTGTATGACAGTCTCTAGGTCCATCTACGTCTCTACAAATGACCCAATTTCATTCCTTTTTATGGCTGAGTAATATTCCATTGTGTTTATGTACCACACCTTCTTTATCCATTCATCTGTCGATGGGCATTTAGGTTGCTTCCATGTTCTGGCTATTGTAAATACTGCTACAATGAACACTGGGGTGCATGTGTCTTTTTGAATTATGGTTTATTTTACCTTTGTGTCCCCAGTATCTAGTACAGTGACAGACATGAACTAGGTGTTCAATAAATATTTATTGGTTAAGAGAATTATGTTCTTTTCCTCTATCACCTTAGGCACTAGCCACGTAAGACTCTCACGTTTCTGAAACATGTAGCACTTTCCTACATGCCTACTGTCCCATCACATCTTGGAATGCTTTTCTTTTTGAAATTTGTTTACTTTTGGTTTTAGTTCTATCAGAATAATACATGTTTATTGTTAAAAAAAAAAAAAGTTAAATTGCTACAACCAGCAGTCTCATGCTGTACGTGTCCTCATTTCCAAACCCTACTTCCTGAAATCAACTACTTCCAACTACTTAGATCTTTTTAAAGTTTTTCCCTTCATTCTTGTATTTCTCAGGCCTTGTTCTCAAGGAGGACATAGGCAAAAGAAGGCAGGTCTATCTCAATCTTCATGCTCACTAAAATGTCTTGCAGAGTACTTTTCATATAATAGATACTCAATAAACACTTGTTGGTTGATTACATGAATGGATAAGTGAATATTCATGCTCTTCGGTGCTTAAGCACAAACTACTCAACAGTCTGAATCAGAGATGCTTTCATATACCACAGTCAAAGCAAAGTAACAAGTTAAAATGGGGTGTCAATTAAGAAGTAGGAAGGAGATAATGAAAGGCAAGACAAGGTGGGTGGAAAACAGGAAATTCTCCAAAGTTAAAAAGGTCAGGGTAGTCACATAATAGAATGTGAATGAAATTTAGATTCAGATAAACTTAGATTTGCCTTCTAGCTACATAGGCTTGGGTAAATTACAGAACTGTCCTGGGTCTCAGTTTTCTTATCTATAAAATGGGGATAATGCTCCTTCCTTTCCAGATTTGCCTTAAGTGTATGGTATGCTCTATAAATGGAAGCTGCTTTATTATTACTGGGTATGTATATGGGAATAATAATAACAATAACAACAACATCACTCTGGAAACCTTGAAGATGAGGCAGACTGCTGGTTTAACCGGAAGCTTCTTATACACTTTTTTTTTTTAACATCTTTATTGGGGTATAATTGCTTTACAATGGTGTGTTAGTTTCTGCTTTATAACAAAGTGAATCAGCTATACATATACATATATCCCCATATCTCCTCCCTCTTGCATCTCCCTCCCATCCTCCCTATCCCACCCCTCTAGGTGGTCACAAAGCACCAAGCCGATCTCCCTGTGCTATGCAGCTGCTTCCCACTAGCTATCTATTTTACATTTGGGAGTATATATATGTCTATGCCACTCTCTCACTTCATCCCAGCTTACCCTTCCCCCTCCCTGTGTCCTCAAGTCCATTCTCTACGTCTGCGTCTTTATTCCTGTCCTGCCCCTAGGTTCTTCCGAACCTTTTTTTTTTTTTTTAAGATTCCATATATATGTGTTAGCATACGGTGTTTGTTTTTCTCCTTCTGACTTACTTCACTCTGTATGACAGACTCTAGGTCCATCCACCTCACTACAAATAACTCAATTTTTTTTTTCTTTTTATGGCTGAGTAATATTCCATTGTATATATGTGCCACATCTTCTTTATCTATTCATCTGTCGATGGACACTTAGGTTGCTTCCATGTCCTGGCTATTGTAAATAGAGCTGCAGTGAACACTGTGGTACATGACTCTTTTTGAATTATTGTTTTGTCGGGTTATATGCCCAGTAGTGGGATTGCTGGGTCATATGGTAGTCCTATTTTTAGTTTTTTAAGGAACCTTCATACTGTTCTCCATAGTGGCTGTACCAATTTACATTCCCACCAACAGTGCAAGAGGGTTCCCTTTTCTCCACACTCTCTCCAGCATTTATTGTTTGTAGATTTTTTGATGATGGCCATTCTGACTGGTGTGAGGTGATACCTCATTGTAGTTTTGATTTGCATTTCTCTAATGATTAGTAATGTTGAGCATCCTTTCATGTGTTTGTTGGCAATCTGTATATCTTCTTTGGAGAAAGAAATGTCTACTTAGGTCTTCCTCCCATTTTTGGATTGGGTTGTTTGTTTTTTTGATATTGAACTGCATGAGCTGCTTGTAAATTTTGGAGATTATACACTTATTGCTGAGGCTTCACCAGACTAGGGTGGAAACAGAAAGAAGCGGTTACACTTGGTAATGGAAAGTATGTGGGGAGGACATGAGGACAGGTTCCTTCTAGCAGTACTGTAAAGGCAGAATTCTACTTACATCTATATGTTAATCATCTTTTTTGTTTGCTTGTTTTTTTCCAAAGAGTCTACCAAGGAAAATCAAGTCTCTTTTATAGATGGCACACTCAGAAGCACAATAACAATATTTCAGAAAAGACAATGGATATGTGAGTACTGCTAAAATTTAATACATATGCTTGATGGAAAAGTAAATTTCATAACATCCTATACTAAGGTAATCCATACACTGAATAAAAACTCTATCCTCAACTTTCTATTAAGAGAGATAAGCCAGAATCTCAAGAAAATAAAATCTCACTAGAGGGTATCAAATAGCAGAGCCTTAAATTGCTCTCAGCATCTCCATGATGATTCAATGCATTAATGATAAGTGATTGGTTAAAAGCATTTAAATCAACCTTACATCCTTGAAATTTCCATGAACAAAAACAATATCCATTTAGAAAGATCTCAAAAAAAATGAGTTTGTTGTAAAGAAAAAGAGAAATAGCACAATAAATTATTTTAAAGCATTTGGCTAGTGAAGTAACATCATCTGCTCGGTGGAATATAACATAAGCCCTTGAATCACAAAGTAGTCATAGGTGATGGGTAATCAAAAACACCTGTGCTCACTTCCATTTACCATGGACACATGGAATTATGAACTAGCTGATACACAGAATCATTAAACTGATCTGCAAATATAAAACCTCAAATGATTGAGGTTTTATATGATATTTTATATGAATGATGTCCTCATAGCCCTAAATAACCTAAGAGTAGAAGGAAGAAAAATCCTCTTCATATATGGTAGTAGACTTTGTTAGTTTTGCAATATTTTTATCTATAACAACTGTAACTATTTACTAGCTACGATCCAATTTAGAGAAGAGAAAACCCCAAGCAGAAATAAGGATGGTATGTGTGGATGTTTTTATGTTTGTAATGAAAGCATGACAAGTCAAAACCAAGTCTCCAAAATGGAACTAATTTCTAATTAAATGACTTCATCATTACAAATTTTTAAGTTAATGCTCATTATAATACTAAATGCTTATTATAATAACAAAAGTAGAACTTAGGTAATCTGAATTTAAATATTTGAGTAAATTAAAAATGTATCTCTTTCAACCTAATTCTTTGGCTGAAAGAACAGAAAATAAATTAGTTTCTTGGGGTTAGCTCTCTTGGGGTTAGCTCTCCTATGTCCTTGAATAAAAACAAAAACAAACTACAAACAAACAAAAACATTCCCTTTCTGAATGAGAATCTGACCTTTGGTTAACTTCCTAGATGTGTTCTCCAAAAATGGTACATTAACCATGTTGCTAGGCAACATTGCTTATAGTATCAATGATCCCCTAATTGGTAGACAGCATCTGTCTGGTTTAAGGGAACTATAAATACCTGGTGGGGACACCACTGCTTAGATTCCCTGAGTACACTCATTCTTATAACTGGACGTGTAACTGTTAGGGATGCTAGATGCCATGCCTATTGGTTGTTTTAAAAGATTATTAGTTCTCAGGGGTTTGAAGCTTCTAAGCCAGAGTAGTGCCCACACCCACGCAATGTGGATCTCATCTCCTGGTACTTGAGCCTTCACCTGGTTGGTGAAAGAAGATGTTTCCTGGCTGCCGGGTGAGCTGTGGAATGGGCTGCTGTGAGGTCTCCCACAGAAAAGGACCAGCTGACACTGCCCTATGGCAAGCTGAGGTCCCCATCCTTCGCCCTTCTGAGTAGACTGTGCCAAGTGCCCCTTACAACAGCTAAATGTCTAAGTGTTTAGTTGAACCTAATACGACCTCATGGTAGGCAAGGCGCCTAAATGTTTAACTTTTAGTATTGCTTTTGGTTTTAGGCCTACATGTAACCCAGGATAAACAACAATATTGCTAAAGTCATGAACAAATTAACTTTAATAACATTTTAATTCATTCATTCGCCCAAGAATATTTTAGAAAGTTCATCATAGCTGTTCCGTGATAGACTGTAAGGTAAGGAGAAGACAAATAGGGGATACAATTAAGTGGCCAGTGCAGTTATCAGTGGAGCTGGCTCTATTCCAGATACATTTCGAGGGTAGAGTTGACCTGGCTTGTTAATGCATGTTGATGAGGTATGAAGAAAAGTAAGGCATCAGAGACACCTAAGTTTTGGCTGGAGTAACTAGGTGAGTAGTGATGCCCTTTCTGAGTCAGAGAAGACCGGTAGTGCTAATAAAGACGTGGTAGACATGGTGAAGAGTAAACAGCCTTCCACTCTGCATTTAGATTAACCCACTGAAAACTAAGTACTTATATAAGCCAGTGTGGGGAAATGATGCTCTGAGAATAGTGATAATAAGGATCCAGTTTTATAACCAGCATTACATACTTAATTTCTTTTACAGGGAGCAGGAACAAATAAAGAAGAAAAAGGAGGAAAGGCAAAACACATCTTTAAGTGTGCAGCACATCATGTGTTAAATTGAAACAACCCCAAAGTTCAACTTCCTTCACTGTTCAAGGAGAAAATCCTTTACTATGTACTTCACGATAAAGGATTTGCAACTATATGGTGCTTGAGAAATATGCTATTGCTGTAATTTAACTCACTGTATGTGGGCTTCAAGATGCACAGTGGCATTCCAAACCAACTTTTAAAGAAAATTGCATGGAATTTTCAAGACATCAGGAGCATTCTTAAAAGTTATGCAGGGAAAATGGATTTTTGATAGTTATGAATTACATTTAGTGCTGCCAGATTGCAGGGAATGCTCTTTTTGCCTCAGTATGGTAGAATTACTGTTGACAAAGTTTTAATTTAAATTTTTAAGGGTTTAAACGGAAGAATATAGGTCACTGAATTTTCATTCACTGTGTGAGTATTACTAGTGGCAGAAAGCAGGCTTTGTTAGTGAGGGTCCAATTTTGGGCCTGGAGTCCATCTTTTCTGTAGTAGTTGGGAATTGAGTATGTGTTAGCGAGCATAATTTAGCTCTCAGTCAGTCAATCAGTGGACTGAACACGCACAGTTAGAAAGCTGCTTGGCACAGAACAGAAACTCGGTTCAGAAAATACTAAATGCAACTGTGAGACAGACTCAAGTCTGTACAAATCATCTATTACAATCACAAGCTGGAAGGGATTCGATCTTGCCTAGCAGGTTGTAGATTTAGATAGATTTGTAATAGTCTGAAAACACACTATATAGCTCCAAAGTCTAATTCTAAAATTTTCAGCTGGTTTCCTGAAGTTGAAAAAAAAGAGGTAAATATTTGTAGAGCCCACTGCATGTAAAACATGTTTTAAAGAGGCTTGCGATATATCAGGAAACCTTAAGAAATTACAGTAGGTATCTAATTTAAATGCTGTATCTTAAAATAACTAATTTAAAGGTATATGCTACATAGGCTATTAAAAATAAAAATCATTTTCTTGAATAAAAAGTTAAAAATTCTATTTTTTCATAAATTTGAGAGACTAGAATAGATTTCAAATCAACATTCTGTTTAACGAAAAGATGAAGTATGAGCTATGTGAGAAAAGCGGTATAATTATTGAAAGGTTTTTTCCACATAATTTGCCTTTCTGCATAATTTGTGGGTCGGGGGGATCTTTCTCCAGGTTTGTGCTGTGTTTGGTGCCCTATCTGTCCTCAGTGCCCCCAGCTCTAGAATCCATGTTTTCCTCCACAGATTGATGAATGTGATGGATAATACTGACATGTGTAGCACATACTCATGCACATTCCCTGAATTTGCTCTAACCCCAAAATACTGTGGAAGTAAATTTTAGGGGAATATCCCTATGTGGAGTAAAGGACTGGCCTCCAGAATAATATATTTTGTAAGCATGTAAATAATTAGTAATGGTATACTGGTAAGTACCGCACCGAATGCTCTGACAGCAAAGAAGCCACAAATTATGTGCAAATTTCAGCATGCCTGCTAAATTCATCTCTCTTTCTGCCACTCAAGAAGAAATTATCAGAATCCAAGTGAGTGAAAAGAAGAAATCACTGAATCTGTTCTAATTTCTAATTTTTTAGAAAGAAAATCCTTTGCAAACCTTGATTGCAAGGTGTGTTGTAATCTTAAAGTTGAAAACTAATGCTTTAGAGGATTTCACCCAATTTCGTATGTAAACTAGTGCAGAAGGTATGATTCTCATAAAAAGCCAAGTACATTTGCCTCAACATAAAATAGGACTGATTGAATTTCAAACTCTTCATTTATTTTGTAGAGCTGAAATGTTAAGTTCCTTACTGCTGTTCAAAATTGGCTTGAATCTTATTTATTCTGATATATATGTATATATATATCATATATATGCTATTGTAATATGTATGTGCTATTATCAATACATATATATAACAGTAGTCCCTCCTTATCTGTGGGGGATTCGTTCCAAGACCCCCAGAGGATGCTGAAACCTTGGATAGCACCGAACCTTACATGTACTATGTTTTTTCCTATACATACATGCCTATGATAAAGTTTAATTTATAAATTTAGGCACAGTAACAGAGTATCCAAATTGCCATCATCACTACTCTTGCAACTTTGGGGCCATTATTAAGTAAAATAAGAGTTACTTGAACACAAGCACTGTTATACTCCAATAATCATCTGAGAACTGAAAGGGCTACTATGACTAGTGGGTGGATACAGTAAGCAACCTGGACACACTGGGCAAAGGGTAATTCACCTCCTGGGTGGGATGGAGTGGGACAGTGTAAGATTTCATCATGCTACTCAGAAAGGCACAAAATTTAAAACTTACAAACTTTATTTCTGGAATTTTCCACTTAATATTTTTGGACTGAGGTTGACTGTGGGTAACTGAAATCATGAATAAGGGAGATTACTGTATTCTCATTCATTTAAAAGAAGTTTTTGGTTACTATAGGATATAAATGATTTAAAATTTCAAATATATTCTCCTCAAGTATGTTCAGAAAGTGTTATTCTAGATGGTTTTGTCTTGGTCATGAGCTGCTTCCTGCGTGACCGTCTCATCCTCAGTAGCCCAGAGAAGCACCTCTGGACTTCAAATCTCCAAATCTGACTTTCCAAGGCTGACTTCAGAAAGATTCTCAAATAGAGGGCAGAAGAGGGGCTGGATCCTATGAGGGCATTATTGTGATTTCAAATCTAAAAGAACAGAAGAATCCTTTATGAGAGGAAGTGAAATATCTTCAAAGCAAAACTGCTTTCTTGGAGAAGCTCCTAGAGCCATATGTGAGGAAAGAGATAATAGAAAGAAAGAAAATGGGAAATTTAACCTAAGAAAGAGATAGAGATGATTAAAAATATATCACAAGTATCAATCATCAAACAGTACTTAGCTAGTTTTCTACATACTTTTTTATCCCGCTTCTAAGAATTATTTACCATATAAAAGTATTTTTGGCAAGCAAAATTTACATCATATCAGTATGAAGGTAGTTCATTGAAAAAAGCCATACATATTAATATATATAAAATAGAAGAGTACCATAACTCCCTGAAGACAGAGAGAACTTTTTTGTTTACGTCTTATTTCTAATTTTTAAAATCTCCTTTTCTCTGCCCATACTCAGTCATTCTCAATGAAAGACAAGTTGCTTTCAGGCATTTGGCATGCACTGCATACAGAGGCACATAGGCTGGATCAGCCACATCAAACTCAACACAATTGTTTGAAAAGTTGAAAAGTTCAAACTATTTATTTAATGTCATGCAGATAAACCCAAGAAAAGGAACACATTTGACAGATAAATTCTCATTGACTGAGTCTTAAAAAGCCAAGGGAATGTTTTGGGATATGGGCTAAAATGAATAGTTTAATATTCAAGTTAAAAGTAAGTTTGACTTAATTAGGAAATTAAATTAACCAAACTACCTTTCTGCCTCAAGTGAAAGTTCCATTTAATATCTATCCTAAAGTGAAATCATAAAGAGAATCTATTTGATTCTCTTACTCCCAAAGATATGATAGGAAAGGAAAATTAACTCCTTATTTCATAGATAATAAGATCAACACACTGGATTTGATGAGCTTGGGAAGGTTGGCACCTTCTACCTCAAGATCAGTGTCCATTTTGAATCAAGGAAATCCACCAGTTTTCTACTCTTAAGCAGGTCACTGACTGAGAGGTCTAGTTTTTATCTATACTTTGAAGGAGATGAACTAGAGCACTGTTTTACAAACTGCTCGTCATTCTAGTAAGTGATGAAATAACTTTAGTGAAAATCCAACAAGCACTTTAAATGCAAAATGTATTTTTCACGGTAGAACAAGGAAGTATAAAAGCCCTGAATAAGATTATGTAACACCATACAGTTTGAACACTTTTCTACGTATTTCCAAATGGGTCCAAGAGGTCATATTTTAGGACTTACTTAAAACAAATGCAGAATATCTGAGACAAAATTAGAAGGAAATCCCCAGAAAATTGATGGGGTAGCTAAAATGTAAAAGTACCTTTCCTTCCCAAGTTCCACCCCTAATTTCTCCAAAAGCAGAAAATGTGGGTAGAATTAAGAGAGTGTTGGATACAGGCATATCTCGGAGCTATTGCAGGGTAGGTTCCAGACCACCACAATAAAGTGAATATTGCAATAAAGCGAGTCACACGAATTTTTTGGTTTCCCAGTGCAATATAAAGGTTATGTTTATACTATACTGTAGTCTATTATGTGTGCAATAGCATTATGTTTTAAAAAACCAAGGTACATAACTTAAAATATACTTTACTGCTAAAAAATGCTAACCATCATCTGAGCTTTCAGTGAGTCATAGTAGTAACGTCAAAGATTACTGATCACGGATCACAATAAGAAATAAAGTAATAAAGGAAAAGTTTGAAACATTTTGAGAATTACCAAAATGTGACACAGAGACACAAAATGAGCAAATGTGTTGGAGAAATGGTGCCAAGAGACTTGTTCGACATAGGGTTGCCACAAACCTCCAATTTGTAAATATCGCAGTATTTACAAAGTGCGATAAGGCAGAGCAAAATAAAACGAGGTATGCCTGTGTAAGGAACTAGAAATTTCTAGTGTGTTGAGAATCCCTAAATGAGGATTCTCTAAAACCCAGGGGGCTGATGTTACTGAGTTGTAATGGAAAGGTTGGACTTGTGATGAGATCTAAAATAGGTTTTAAGCTGGAGGCCTAAAATACAGAAAATACTGTGATGTAAGATTCAGAGAGCAGCACAGACTTTGAAGATACATTTTTTAAAAAAGCCTAATTCATTCGAAGAACCAAAGTTCTTTAGAAAAACAGCTGATGCCATGTCTCCAGCACGAAATGCACAAGATGAGCCGGGCATACCTTGACATAATCAGTCTATGTCAAATGGACGTGGGAACCATTTTGAAGAAGCATGTACTACTAAAAGATAGGACAATTTGAGTATCAATTTAAAAATAACTGCAATGGATTATTGAGTTTCTAATAATACTTAAACAACAGCAACAACAACACCTCATCGGTCACCTTTGAAGAATAATGGAAATGAAATTAGCATGTTAAAAACTGGGAAATAAAGAGAAAGAATCATGTATTATTCCTTCCTTTCCTATATAAATTGAACTCAAGTAAACCAAGAAGTCAATAAAGGAAAGTTGCTCTTAATAATAAGGAAGTCCTGCTAATAAATAAAAAGAGAAAGAACTTCTGGTAAGGTTTAACCCTACCAGTGTTAATGGATATAACAATGTGAGACTCATTTGTGAAAGACATACAGTAAAATCAATTAGTTTAATGTTTAATTTATATTTTGCTATGAGTGTTACTATCATTTTCTAATGGGAAACTTGGAGGACGTTTGTTTTGTTTTGCTTTTTCGGTTTTTTTTTTTTTTTCCCCAAAATAAATCAGATGCCAAGTGTCTTAAGTAGGCTAATTAACCAGTAAATAGTGAAGGAGATTTAGTCAAACACACAGCTGGGGAGGGCAAAATTATCTTAAATTATCTTAAAGAGAAGGTGAGACCCTAAGAGAGCACTTGTAGATATAATTTACTGCTTTAGGAGGAAGAGATGCAGCCCTTGGGTTTTTACCCCCTTTCTGCTCCTACTTCTCATGATATTTCAGAAAATGAGGAGCACTGATGCTAAACAGCATAAAGGAGGCAGAGAGCAAAGCCACACTGAAGAGAGATTCAATTTTGACTTCTCAGAGGACATTCTCGGAAGAGGCTCTCCTAAGGGAAGAAGAGTATGGGGCACCTGACGCAGGTGATGACTCTGAGGCCCTAGGAACTTCTGAGCCCAGGTTTAAGGAAGAACTTAAAGAAGAGAACAATTGCTTATGTTTTTGAGAATGATACAACTGTGTATCTTTAGAAATATCTGTACTTTAAAAAACTGCTATGGTATAAAATACCTAGGAATAAACCTACCAAAGGAGACAAAAGACCTGTATGCAGAAAACTATAAGACACTGATGAAAGAAATTAAAGATGATACAAACAGATGGAGAGATATACCATGTTCTTGGATTGGAAGAATCAACACTGTGAAAATGACTATACTATCCAAAGCAATCTACAGATTCAATGCAATCCCTATCAAACTACCAATGGCATTTTTCACA
Organism: Balaenoptera acutorostrata; assembly: GCF_949987535.1. Classification (NCBI taxonomy): domain Eukaryota; kingdom Metazoa; phylum Chordata; class Mammalia; order Artiodactyla; family Balaenopteridae; genus Balaenoptera; species Balaenoptera acutorostrata. The sequence continues at coordinate 91,909,390 of NC_080065.1, forward strand.
GAACTAGAACAAAAAATTTCACAATTTGTATATGGAAACACAAAAGACCCCGAATAGCCAAAGCAATCTTGAGGGAAAAAACTGAGCTGGAGGAATCAGGCTCCTGGACTTCAGACTATACTACAAAGCTACAGTAATCAAGACAGTATAGTACCGGCACAAAAACAGAAATATAGATCAATGGAACAGGATAGAAAGCCCAGAGATAAACCCATGCACATATGGTCACCTTACTTTTGATAAAGGAGGCAAGAATATACAGTGGAGAAAAGACAGCCTCTTCAATAAGTGGTGCTGGGAAAACTGGACAGCTACATGTAAAAGAATGAAATTAGAACACTCCCTAACACCGCGTACAAAAATAAACTCAAAATGGATTAAAGACCTAAATGTAAGGCCAGACACTATAAAACTCTTAGAGGAAAACATAGACAGAACACTCTATGACATACATCACAGCAAGATCCTTTTTGACCCACCTCCTAGAGAAATGGAAATAAAAACAAAAATACACAAATGGGACCTAATGAAACTTAAAAGCTTTTGCACAGCAAAGGAAACCATAAAAAAGACGGAAAGACAACCCTCAGAATGGGAGAAAATATTTGCAAATGAAGCAACTGACAAAGGATTAATCTCTAAAATTTACAAGCAGTTCATGCAGCTCAATATCAAAAAAACAAACAACTTAATCCAAAAATGGGAAGAAGACCTAAATAGACATTTCTTTCTCCAAAGAAGATATACAGATTGCCAACAAACACATGAGAGGATGCTCAACATTACTAATCATTAGAGAAATGCAAATCAAAGCTACAATGAGGTATCACCTCACACCAGTCAGAATGGCCATCATCAAAAATCTACAAACAATAAATGCTGGAGAGGGTGTGGAGAAAAGGGAACCCTCTTGCACTGTTGGTGGGAATGTAAATTGATACAGCCACTATGGAGAACAGTATGGAGGTTCCTTAAAAAACTAAAAATAGGACTACCATATGACCCAGCAATCCCACTACTGGGCATATAACCCGACAAAACCATAATTCAAAAACAGTCATGCACCACAATGTTCATTGCAGCTCTATTTACAATAGCCAGGACATGGAAGCAACCTAAGTGTCCATCGACAGATGAATGGATAAAGAAGATGTGGCACATATATACAATGGAATATTACTCAGCCATAAAAAGAAACGAAATTGAGTTATTTGTAGTGAGGTGGATGGACCTAGAGTCTGTCATACAGAGTGAAGTAAGTCAGAAGGAGAAAAACGAATACCGTATGCTAACACATATATATGGAATCTTAAAAAATAATGGTTCTGAAGAACCTCGGGGCAGGACAGGAATAAAGATGCAGATGTAGATAATGGACTTGAGGACATGGGGAGAGGCAAGGGTAACCTGGGACGAAGTGAGAGAGTGGCATGGACTTATATATACTACCATATGTAAAATAGATAGCTAGTGGGAAGCAGCCACATAGCACAGGGAGATCAGCTCTGTGCTTTGTAACCACCTAGTGGGGTGGGATAGGGAAGATGGGAGGGAGATGCAAGAGGGAGGAGATATGGGGATATATGTATATGTATAGCTGATTCACTTTGTTATAAAGCAGAAACTAACACACCACTGTAAAGCAATTATACTCCAATAAAGATGTTTAAAAAAAATGCTATGAAACATGTCATTTGGCATTAACTAAAATTGCTTTTAAAGGATCATTTATATGAAGAAATCATTTCTATATGAAAAGCAGAGAAATTTAAGAAGTTATCTGCACATAATCCAGTAAACGATTTGGAGTGAGGAGATTATAGTTCCGGTTTTGTTAATTAATTAAAACCTGTCTGGGCTCAATTTTCTCATCTATTAAAAAAAGTAATATTTCTGCTTCCTTCATAAGCTTTTGGTAATAATTTAGAAAGAGAGTGTAAGAAAAATTTTAACTCATGAAGAATTATATACAATTTTGAAATAATTAAGAAAACATTTATTGAATACATGAATACACACTGAATATCAATGAGAGTCTCTATCTTCCAGCTAGGGAATATTTAATCATAGAATATAACTGATATTTGGTGGCAGCACAACAAAGTTATAGTGAATAAGCACATTAAACCTATTAAGTTCTATAACTATATAATTAGATCTCATGGGGTAGCTGCTTTGCGACATTGTTTTTTTATACACAGATGGACAAACATGGTTATCATGGGATTCAGTTACCTTGTTTAAGCTTTGACAACTGGGAAAATCCAACAAAGCTTTCTAGTAATAAATACTACTAAGCATATCACTGACCTATGAGTGGTTATCCAAGAGATATTTAACACTGAATCCATACCATATGGTTATTCACAGACAGTGTGAACCTGAGGCTTTCCTAGCCTCAATTTCCACATCTCTAGGCTTGAATACTAACAGTCCATATCTAAGGGGATTAAATGAATAATGCCCCACAGAAAATATCCAATAAATGGTAACTATTCTATTATATTATTATGAAAATTTACACTTGACTTCTTTCAATTGAACTGGGTACTTGATTAGTAGTTAAAACCCAAAGTAGTGTTTCCTTTTATATATGTTAAGTGAAGTTGTTACCATGGGAATGGTGAATAAGACAGGAAAAGTCTAGATGAAAGTTGGAACTTACCCTGAATTTTCAACTAGAATATTTTCATAAGGTTTCTTCAGAATTTGCCTGCGTGTGCACGTAATCACTTTGGATGATTTCTGCTCTTTCTTTAGATTAACCAATGCATACAAACTCATCCATTCAGACACCTGTTCTTGCTCTGAGCCTTTCCTAAGGCTGTACTACCTCAAATGCCCTTGCTTCTCATATCTGTCCTCCCATGCCTCCTCCACCAAAAATCCTTCCCCAAAGACTTCAGCCTCTTATGACCTTGTCCTTCTGAGCCCCTACATCTTGTAGGGCTTATTTGTTACAAAAAAAAATTGACACCATCATGTTGCTTAATATGTTGGAAAACATTTTCACTGCTTATGTCTTCTTTCTCTATGTAAGAGTATATAGTTCTCACCCATCTCTGTATTCTCCTCAGCACCCAGCCAGTAAACATACAGTAAACATTTGCTGAATGAAAGAAAAATAGAACTGGTCCAGTATAAATCCCAGGATTAGAAAGAAATTTAAACATTATGTACGTCAATTCCTTACCTAGTGCTTCCATCTTTCCATATTCTTTTCGAGAGATTATCTCGGTGTGACTAACTCTTGTAATAGAGAACTCACTACCACTCAAAATTTCTATTTTTAAGAAGTCTTAAACATTAGAAGATTGTTTATTTTGTGGGATACTAGAAATTTAGTATTATTGCAGTTATCTTGGTGTTTATTGTAGTCCCCTTTAGATCTACTCATTGCTGATACAATACTGATAATGGTCAATAATGACTCTATTTATACTACAGCATATTTCAAGGAAAACAAATGCTTAGTCTGCATACTTAAGGGTACTAAGCAGTGGGGGTTAAAAATAGGAACTCCAAAAAATGACTTTTCATGTGATTTGGGACAAATTTCTTATATCTGGAACAGGACTCCTTCATAAGATTAACGCTAAAACAGCTAATTAATACTAAAATCAAACACTCTATTTTAGAAATGCTAAAAGCAGTTGAGAGAAGGAAAGTGGGAAAGTTAATATTTCAGCTAGTGATTCGGTTGTATATGGAAACTGAGTATTTGGCTATAAAAATTAATAAACTAAATAATTTGCAGCAACAACATTAATGTATTTGGAGGTGTAAGAAAGTTCAGGGGCAAGCACAGAAACCGGTCCATTCGTCTTTTACATGTAAGTTAGAAGATTCCTTAATCAAAAAAAAAGAACTCTATTATATAGGAAGCTAGAGATGGCCTTTGAATTGGTTATGGAAGACTTTTCTTAAAATAAATGTCTTAAGGGCTTCCCTGGTGGCACAGTGGTTAAGAATTCGCCTGTCAATGCAGGGGACACGGGTTCGAGCCCTGGTCTGGGAAGATCCCACATGCCGCGGAGCAACTAAGCCCGTGTGCCACAACTACTGAGCCTGTGCTCTAGAGCCCGTGAGCCACAACTACTGAAGCCCGCGTGCCTAGAGCCCGTGCTCCGCAACATGAGAAGCCACTGCAATGAGAAGTCTGCACACCGCAACGAAGAGTAGCCCCCGCTCGCCGCAACTAGAGGAAAGCCCGTGCGCAGCAACGGCCAAAAATAAATAAATAAATTCATTAAAAAAAAAAAGGATTAAGAAGTGCTTCTCAATACATTTGAGATGAAAGCCTATTATGATAAGCATGGTTATTGTTCAGTCTTTTATTTCAGGGTTATATAGCTGCAGGCTTAGGATGACCTAGGAAATAGGGAAGACAGTCAACAATTTCTTTGCTGTTGAGCAAAAAAAAAAAAAAAAGCATGTAGAAAACAGTTATAATTAAATACCAAATTTCTGGTGAAAAATCATGACAATTACTGAAAAGAAAGAAAAAAGAGAAAATAACCCTTGCTAAGTACAACAGTAGACACAAATACAATAGTGAGGAATTCCAGGAATGAAAGAATTAGAAGTGGAGAGAAATAACTTTTAAGATGGACATAAAAACAAGGGGAATTTGCAACAGTAGAAGATTTAGCAATTTAGTACTATTTTGTTAGAAACAATAAAAGCTATCTATATTTAAATGACAGAATGGAGAGAAAGTGTGAATAATCAACAGTAAACAATAAGACATTCTTTTTGACTTGCAACTGTATTTTCTAAAGTTCTTCTCTGTCACTTGACAACTATTAGAGTTATTCCTGCTGACAAGAGGAGGTGAATCTTACCCAGCAACCTTGGAGCAGTTTGAAATACAATTTGAAAATGAGACAAAACATAAAAGAAAAAACCAAGAATTAAATTTTAACTGGAACATCATTGTATGTAATGCATACCTAATAATATGAAAAATAAGATGGTGTAAGAAAAGAGCAAAATTATTATTGGTATAAGATTCTTTTCTTGAATAATATATCAGTGTTGGTTTGGCAAGAAAAAAAAAAAAAATGAAACACTCCTGATACTAGTATAACCCAGAATGCTTCTTGGAATCTCTTTTTGTTTCTTCAGTGTGCTTATTTTGAAAATGTATCCCAGATCCCAATTTGGGTTAACTAATAGCTAAAGAGGTCTGGTATTCCAAGAAGAGGTAGCGAATGTACAACTTATTAATCTTTCAATAGCGTCAGAAGGCCAACAAGGCTGGGGTGAGGTACGGGTTAGACCAAAGCAAAGATTTATGGCAGCAGGCACTCCCTGCCATTCTTCTTGTCTGGAAAAAGATGCATTACCTGTTTTGTTTTGTTTTTTCTCTCTTTTTTTTAATAAGCAGGCCAGCCCTGTCCTCTGGATCCCAACAGGATGAAAGCTCCAGGAATGCAGAAACCACATGTCCTGCCTCTAGCACAGAGCCCAGCACACAGTAGGTACTGAATCAATATTTGTTAACAGAATGAATATACATCACGTCTGTCGTGTGGCAGACCAACTGAAATGACATCTCACATGATAACCACTGGAACAAATGACCTCCTTGCCTTGGAAGACCTTTTGCCCAGAGCAATCCAAAAGCTTTTATGGCATGCCTTGGGGTTAGGTTTAAAAGTCCCAGATCAGGCAGAAGCGCATTGGCAAGCAGAGTAAGGGGCAGTCAAAGACTGTCCTCAGAGAGCAGCCCCAGGGCCTGCGGGAGTGACAGGAGAACGTGGAGTGGCCCAGATGAGCCTGTGGGTTGTCAGAGACTTGTAGGCCCCAGATATCGATGTCGGTAGTTGAGTGTTTACAGTCCTCTTTAATTAAAAGGTTATTTGACAACTTGAGATGGGAAGCAAAAAGATATCCTCTAGAGTGTATTTCAAGGGCCCTGAGGAGTGCTAAATAAAGTCAAAGGAAATGTGATAACAACCCAGAAAGGAACCTGGGTCCTTTTTACAACTGCTCCCTGACACAGGGTCACACTGGTAACCTTCACTACGGAGATGCTAATGGAGATACGGGCTTTATTCAGCCATCCCATTTACTATACCACATGTTCTATGCCTTGCAGCTGGAGTAAGACTGGCTCTGACCTCTGTAGGCTTGAATGATACAAGTTGTTTTCCCTTTAATCCTAAGGATACACTGTTCTGAAGGAGGAGAATTTTCAACAGAAAAGTGTTTGAAGGTGAGCAGAAAGGTTGGTTGGAAATTACTAATTGATAAATTATTATAAGAACAAAAAACAAAAGCATAAGGGAAGCCAAGAGGAAATTATCCAAACAAAAATGAAGGTAACATAGAGAAGAGATAGGGAAGAAACCTAAGATAGGGAGACAAATTAAAGATTTTATACTTTTCGCTGCATCTTTCTTTTTATTCCCCACTAATAAGAATCTGGTTTAGATAGCTTAGGTGTGGAAGTCAACTAGGCATGTAGAGACTAATACAGGTCAAACTTCTAAATAATGATTCCCACAAACAGAAAGCCACACTTGGAGGAGGAGGGCTGATTCTTCTTCAGAAAAAGAGATGATTCTATAATTATAAAAACTGCCAATTAGTGACTATCCACTATGCCACCAGGCACAACACAGATGTTTTATATTCATTTTCACTACCTTTTATGGTGTGTATTATCATGTGCTTAACAGATGACAAAACTAAGAGGTTGAGTAACTTGCTCAAGGTCACAAAGAAAAGAAGAGGCGAATTCTAACCTACTTCTCTGACTCAGTTTGAGTTTTTTTCCCACGATACGACCTATAACATTTATTTGTTTAGTGATAGAAGAGTGACAATATTAGATTTCTCTTTAGGGAGCAATTTCCCAAGACTGTATTTTCCATTTAGCTGTGCCTGAATTATTGATTTGTTTATAACTGTTATCCTTTACCATAAAGATCTATGTTCAATCTGGGGAATAAGAAGCCTATTAGAATGATAGTTTTCTTCATGACAACTGTATCATATATCAATTAAAATGAACATAACTTCCTAACAGCCTGGGCAGGTGTTGCTAAGTACTATAATACTACACTCAACAACTGTGAGAATCTTGAGGAAAATTACAAATGATAAGCCAGGAGAGCTGCTGTTTCTGAATCAATGCATCCTGCAAAAAAACTTCAAAAATCTCAGGATACTGTACTGAAAACATGTACGAACACAGCACCAAAGAAAAAGGAGGTGAGGAGGAGACTAGCTAGAATATGAGCAAAGCAATAGGAAGCAGAATTAGGGAGTAGTCTCTTGAAGGATGAAATTACCCTGGTAGCAGGTGTACATCAAATTTTACAATTTCTAAGTAGCCTCAAAAATCAAAAAGTCCCACAGAATATGTCTTTAATTATCCAGTTAAAGAACGAAGAAAGCATCTGCTTTTCCTTCTTAAAATTTATAATTAACACAGGGCAAGGGATCACAGCCTCCCCTAGTAGAGCAATGACCTCCAATAACATGCTGTTTCTCTGGTTACAATGAAGAATCTTTCTTGCTGTCTTTTTGACAAAAATTGTTCACGTGTTATTGGCATGGTGCCAGAGTAAAAAATATGCGCTGAGCTGAGTGTTTAGTAATTTTTTTAAATTTTAAAATCAAGTGGCAATTATAGTAAAATCTCATAAACTATTATTGACCTTTCCCCCTCATCCTCAACTGTGCCCAAACATTTTGAAAAACAGAACCAACAGATGCACAGAGACTTTCGCCACAAATCCTTAGAACACTGAAAACCGCAAGGAAGAAGGAAGAGAGACTAGGTGGGGCAGAGAGCTTGAAAGCTGGAGGGACTGAGGTATGAAAAAAACCGTGATAGATTTCCTGTCCGGGTGGAGGGAGGAAGTCCTCAAAATTTTCACTTCTACTTCCTCTCAACTAGACTAGATCAGTGGTTCTCAACTTTGGCTGACATTGACATCACTTAGGCAGGTTTTATTGCCTGGGCCCCACCTCCTAGAAATTCTGATTTAATTAGTCTTGTGTAAGGTTCAGGCATCAGAATGCTTTAGAAACTCCCCAGTTGATCCTAATGTGCAGAGAGGGTTGAGAACCGCTGACCTAAATAGTTCAGAGATAGGAATAAATGCAAACCACATGGGCAAAGTTCTAACAGTTTTCACCTCACCAGGAGAAAAAAAATCCTGAGATCTCAAAATATCAGAACCTGAGAATATCACTAAACAATAGCAATAAACAATAGCAATAAACCTTCCTTCCTTCCAAGGAAAGGAAAGGAGGTAGAAGAATTTTGTGTGAATCTTTTCTCTGTCCCACTCCTGTAGGAAAGCAATTTTTCTCAGCAGTATACACTGTGCTAATCATTAGACTAGGTACCAGGTACACACAGGAGCCTGAAGTCAATTCACAAATGAGGAAACAGCCTCAGAGACGTGAAGGAACTTCCCTAAGGCCAAAGAACAAGGAACGAAGACAGAACTTGATCCCAGATCTGTCCCAAGTCCAAAGCTTTTTCTCTTTTCCGTATCTTCTGGAACATTTCTTTGCACTGGCTAACTTAACTGGTACTGGGACAGAGTGTAACTTTAGCAACATTTTCCACTGCAGGACCTTGAAGAGTTCATTCTAAGGAACTTAATCCATAGCTCTCCTGGCAATTAGCAATCTGACATTGACAGCAAACAGGTAAAAGGGAGAAATATAAAGTAAGGTTGGAGGGGCAGGTGGGAGACTAATGGTAAAGGATCTTGAATGCCAAGTAAACAGTTTGCAACGAATGAATGTACTAGTTAATTAACAAATCTACAGGTATTGAGGATATGCCCTGTGTTGGGCAGAGAGAACACTCTAAGGCCTAGACAATAGGGAGATATTGGAGGTTTTAGAGTTACTGTATCTAAGTGGCAATCTAATATGCCAAACCAGAAAACAAACTACAAGGAAAAAGAAAACATATCAAAACACTCCTTTCTCATGGTATAATTAGGAAAAAGACAACAACCCAGAAACATTATGGATAAATCCATGTAAGACATTTATCATTCTCAAAAAATAAACTTTGAAAAGAAACTAGGGTTATTTTCAAGCCAAATCCTTTATGTTATTTTTTATTTTTTGTTACAGCTTTCATAGAATTTTTCCAAAGGATGAATTTAGTAGCTGATAAAATACAACTCTCCCACCCAGGGCAGATGGTCAGTATGACATCTTAGGATTGGAGTCAGTTATTAGCATATGTTGGAGTTAACAATAAAAAACTTAATGGATTATTAGTTCCCTTCAAGGCAGAAAGCATATTCTCCAGTTTAAAGGAACAAATTTAAAAATCAGAAAAGAAAAATGGAAACCATTTTAGTCTCCCACAAAGCCAAATAATTAGTTAAAACTCTGTATTTAGGTTACATATGCAAATTAATAGGAAAAAATATATAAAGCTGAATGAAAAAGGAAAGGCTAGGTTACTTTTCTTTATTACTCCAATAGGATGATTTCATACTTTTCATATTTTTATAAAACAACTTGCTTTTCTCCACTTTAAAGGGGTATTTAAAATTAAGATAATTTAAACTCTTACAAACAAATGTATACCCTTTACTTCCTGTATATCTTAACTTCCTATTAGAAGTTTCCAGCGTTTTAAAGAATTTAAGGCATTAAGAAGGTTGGCATTTGGAATGGCACAAGAATGCATTTTACATGACATTAAATTAAGCAAATCAACTCAATGTAATAATTTCTTTAGTTATATTTATTATATCAAATATTTAATTATCCTAGTATTTATTTTCATCGTACAGCAATTTTAGCCATACTTTTTAATCCTATATGAGTGTGTATGTGCATGTGCACATATGTGTGTATAATTTACATGTGGTGATAAACTGATATACATGTTCATTTTTACTCTGGTTCCATTTTCATGATTTCTTGATTCGGGGGTGTATGATCAGAGAGTACAAGTAAAGATAAATCCCATAGTCTCTATGAGTTAGTAGCTTTTGATTTCTTTTAAAAAAGCTTTCAAAGATCTTGTACCTTTTTATTCTTGAAAATGATTAGGACAATGACTCATTACATACCATAATCTGTGATTTTACAGGACACCAAATACAGCTCTTTCAGGTTTTGTCCTTCCTTTGCAATGACCTCCACACACCTAAAACACACACAAAAAATGGTGAGTTACACTAATGCGTTTCAAGTTAAATTAGCAAGAGTTTGGCCAGGACTATAACAGGAGGAGGTCCGCATTTGAGGAACGCCACAGCTCTCTCCTTTCAACAAACCTCTTTCAAGGTGTTTCAGGAAAAGGTATTATATTCCCTGCTTTAAACTCAAGTGCTCTAATACCTAAATGACTTTAATTAAATACATTTATGACTAGCACATCTTTTAAAACCAAAGTGATGAAAGAGAGATATTCCTGTAAGAGTAGTGTTACATTTGGTAATAAAGGATTAGTAAACATGTGCTATATAATGAACATATGTTATTTACATAAAAAATAATGTAATGAAAGTGTAGAATATAGACAGATGGTCATTATATAAGAACGGTAATATTGCTCATGGTTTAATTATTAATGAGGGACTTTGATAACACTGAAGTACACATTTTGTGGAATTTTATTCAAAATAAAAATGGTTTAAAAATCTGTAACACTGATTAAAGATGAAAGAAAAATCGTACGCATAAGAACTTTAAAATCTTTTACTTTAAAATGTTTTATTCTTAACATTTTAAATGAATTGTTGCATACATATAGGCCATTTTCATAATATAGATATGTAAGATTTAAAGTCTTTTCTGGTTTCATTTCAGTTAAAAGGTTTTTGAATGGTGTACTCTGCTCTAATGGACGTAGTGGAACATGTAGTACAGAATTGAATGAACTTTGAAAACAATGATTAACAGCGTGGCTCAGTCCCCTGAATTATCAGAAAAACCTGTACAGTCAAACTGACACATTGGCATACGCATCCTTCAATGCGGCCCCTGTTTTAATCTTTATAAATAACAGTTAAGTAAAAGGGTAAAAGCAAAAAGAGTCATTAACCTTTTCTAGAAAGTAAGGATCAAGTAATTTGATACCTATGTGTGTAATCCATCAAAAAATTACTGAGTATCCATCTCTGTCTTTCAGATATTTTATTTGCTGTCTGGCTTATTTGTAGGTATCTTCATAAAATGTCAGGAAATTTTATACAATTTTACTTCACATAATTTATTACTGAAGGTTAAATTAGTTATAGAGAAGACATTTTTCTTTTAAAAATATTTTTATAGAATATTGTTTTAATGGAATGATAAATATTTCTAAGTTCCTCAGAATAACTGAATAAACATTTTTCTGGCTATTTAAAAAAAAAAAGATATATGATAAAAATGGGTAAGCTCTTCCACTGTTACAACAGAAAACTTAAGACAGTAACAATGTAATTATGATTGATACAGCTTATTATGAAGGGAAATTTTTAAACCTAATTCCATGTCATTTCGCTTTACTGTAATATTTGAATAAAGTCATAAAAAAGGGAAAATAAAACATTACAGGCAACAACCATGTTTTACATATGACTTTAAAAACTAATTTTTACATACTAAGGATAAAAATAAAGGCCCTAGATGATTATAATATTATAAATAGTTAATAAAAAGTCTACTTTCTACCGTATCAAATATACATAGCTCTCTTTCCTCCTCCATTACCTACCAAAAAAGTTAGCAGATCCAACATTTTGTATGACCACCACAAAATGAAATAAGTTAGTGCAGAAATAATGTTCATATCATTTATTTTGTTCTCATGGTCTTTTCAAATAGTTCAAAACACCTGATTTTACATCTGATTATGGAAAAACTCTAAGCAAATACAATATTCTATTTGTGTTCCTGCCACTTGATTCTATATTAGGTATGCTACAAGCACACGTGAACATTAAAGACACACAGAGCAGACTACAGACAGCAAATAACACAAATTGATTTCAGTGTACAAGCCAGATCAAATGCTATTTCATAGGCAACAAAAACCGGTATTCACATAAAATCAGATAATCAATCACTAGATAAAAACTGTCCTAAAACTGATGAAAGGCTATGAGCATCAGGTTTCCTCCCTACATGACAGAGAAAAGCTATGAATAGATATTACACGTATATTTAGCTTACTCAAGAGGCAATAGCCAAGATAAAACACGTGATTAAGAAATAAAAACAGTATAGTACATATCTTTTAGAGGAAAAAAAAGAGAAACATAAGAGAAAAGCACTTTGCTTTTACAAAGGATCACCTAGGATTTTTGTTCTTTTTTAAAATTTTTTAAAAATTAATTAATTAATTATTTTAAAAATAAGGAACGCTTCATGAATTTGTGTGTCATCCTTGCACAGGGACCATGTTAATCTTCTCTGTATTTTTCCAATTTTAGTGTATGTGCTGCCGAAGCTAGCACTTGCTCTGCTTTTAAATGTTCAGTCACATAAGGTTTTCCAAATACTTTTAATTACCCTGTAATCACAGCCAGTGTGCTAGAAGTTATGCACAACATAAAACTATTCCGCAAATAGGAATTCATGGAGGAAAAAGAAGTATTCCTTGGAAGATTTTTAGCAAAAATTATTATTTTTTTAATTTAAATATCACATATTTCATGGATGTGATATTTGAGAAGTCCCAAGTTCTGTGAACCTGGTCTGAAACTCAATATCATATTAACACACAAAATTGAGCGGTTCAAATAAATAGGTAAAATAGCTATTTTTTTGAGAGTTGAAAATGGAAGTGGTTTATATTATCCTGTTACTGCAAATTGGTGAAAATGGAACCCCACATCAGGTCCCTGGCTAGTGTCTGAAGTCCTGTGATTAGTCTAGGCCTAGTTTCCCAGGCAGCTTGTAGTGACAGCAAGTCATGATGAGAGACCACGCTGGTGACTGTCCTTTCCTTCTAAAACTTTTAGAGTCTATTCTAGAGTATATTTACAGGAGGTACCTTAACACAAGTCTGTCGACCACATTTACTCTAAATGATTCTACTCTGTTTTAAGAGTCTTGGCTTTAGTCGTGACCTTTATTTAGTGTATTAACATCAGAGAATTTCCCAGTTCACTGCATAGACTGTATGCAGGCAACAAACAAGGCTTAGTAATTTACACCTTTTGACTACAGGTATTCATGTAAATTTTTAAGGGGTATTAAAAATGATACCAAAAAAGGGGAGGAATGTTTGCAAAGTCATAGTCTGTGAGAAGGAGAGTGAAAGAACCAAAGACCACATTTAAAACCTTTGCTTCTCCATCCCCTCTCCTATTCACAGATATCAAATAGGAGAATATTCATTAATCTCAGTGATTAATTATAGTTTTGTCCCTAGGGGTAAGCCATGAATTCCTAAACTCAGAATCCAGAATTCAAAATTTTCCCATTATCCCCCTACCCGTCCCCACCATCCCTAAGGATAAACCTCAGAATACCATATGACCAACATTTTCTATGGGTCAGTGCATTCAAAGATTTCCTATTTCATGCATGACAACCTAAGGAATTACAAAACTTTGGAAAAGAACAATATCCTTAGGGAAAGTAATAATCTATAAGATTATTAAGAACAAATTCATAATATAGGAATATGGCATAGTGGAAAAATGCAGAAGAATATCAAATATTGTTAAAGTAGCCCATGAACATCAAACACAAACCTACTAAACCACCTTTCCGAGTTCTGAGAAACAAGAGGAGACATGTTTTAACAAGAGTGCATAAAGAATCAGAAGACATACATTCTATTCTCACCTGCATGAAACCACAAAACAACCCCTATCTTCTTCGAAGTCCCACATCATCATTCTTTATAAAAATGTGGGCCTATATGAAAAATTTCTCCAAATCAAATGTCCTAGGTTCATTTAAATATATTTTAGTTCATTCTGAATTGCCTCCCCTCAGATTATTTTCTTGCTTTTATGTTTTGGCAGGGTTCTGAAGAGAATTAAAAAATTGCAATCATTGTAAATTCCTGAGTAACAGCTGTTGAGTTCATATATATATAAACTCTGTTAGAACAGTGAAAAGGGCCAGAAAACCTCCTCCAAAGTATCCAAAGCATCCAGAATTATTTTTTATAATAATGTGATTTTATGCTCACTTGCTTTTGATAATGTTCTAAAATGCACCTAAAACATTTGATGAAATATGAAAAACAGCAAAAAGGTACTTTTGTGAGCAATATAGGGTTTTTTTTTTTTTTAAAGAAGAGAAGGCATTACTTAGTTTCAGTGGAGGCAAAAATCTGTCTCCCTAGCAATAGATTCCTAGTAACCTGATTTATGTGAAGGGTAAAGGTTAATGAATTAAGCTGTGTAAGCTTCAAAACTATCAAAGGAATTCAAAAGAGCCTTGAATTATAGAAAACAATGGCCATTCTACATACATACCAAATTTTTATGTTTTTTGTCTCCTACTCAAAAGCTGGAACATGGCATTAGTGACAATTGAAAAGAACTAATGAGGAAATATGACTACATTGCTTGCAAAGAGGAGTGTCCTAGGAGACCTTGTTACTGTTTGTGATGTGTTTCAAATCCAAATGAAGCTAATTGGAGCTGCCAGACACTGGTTTGCAAATCTCACTTTAAAGGACAGGCTCAATCACCTTAGAGGTGTGAAAAGAAATGTCCCCATTAGAGATGCATTAGTATGTGGCTTGGTGAATTTCTAAATAAACTTTAGGATGTTCTTTCCTAAGTCACTTTTGTATTTGGATAATAGATATATCTTCAAGCAGAAGAAAAAATGCAACAAGACAAAAACAACCCTACAGATTTAAAACAAAAAGTATGAACAGTGCTATAAAGTAATTGGCAAATAAGTGCAACGGGGAGCTAAGTACGTTTAAGGTCGAATAAACACGTAGATCAAACGTTAAAACTCCTGAAATACAAACACATCATAAAAGTGATCTATTTGGGGGTTTCAGAAATAGAACTTCATTTTCATCATTTCCTGAAACTAGACAAGCCAACAAACCACCCTGTGTTATATAGATTGTAAGTGGGTAAAAGCAGAAGAGGCTGCAACACACACACACACACACACACACACACACACACACACACACACGAAAAGGAATAAAAAGGATTTACAAGATCTAAAGAGAGAAACAAGGGAGCAAACTTGGTTCAATTCTGTGCTACAAAAGCTCATCCTGACTAACTCATATACGGGTCATTTAAATGATAGCAGAGGTCACCAAAACACAATTTGGCATCTTACACAAAGAATAATGATATTTGATTGATTTTTCTAAAGCCCCAAATCGAGTTTTACTAAAGTATAGTCCAATCCCAGTGCAGCAAATGAATGGACATGATTTATAGGTATACCCTGCTTTCAGAATGTGCACTATATAACAGATTTCTATGTTAAAAAAAGGTAAATTTACAGTTAAACATTTACAAGATGAATCAATTCAAGAATTTACTAACAGTACCTTTCCCGTTATATGTGAATATAATTTCATTTATAAACATTCCATTCATAGGTACTTTTTCTAGTAACACGACACCTTAACCTCACACAGCATGCAGTGGTTATTTTTAACTTAAAGAAATGTACATAATGACAAATGAAAGCCTATTTTGAGAAAGTGATACATGGCATCAAATTGATACGTTGAGCGCCCTTTGTATTTCATGGTACACTTTCTTGTAAACGTTCTTCTATTCCATCCCTTTAACAGCACAGTATCAAATGTATGCTTAAGTCAATTTTTCATGCAAACATCTAAAGATAATCTCGTAAAAGAGATGCTCACTGCAAGAGAGATTTTTTTAAAAGGATGACTTGCAATTAAAGTGCTAAAGCGTTCACTCGAAACACAATATATCTCAGGGGCAAAGACTAGGAGTGACATGCAAAATGTCACCAGCTCCACCAGTTACAAGTCTCTTGGGATATTCATTAAGTTCTCACTTAGCAAATGTTATTCTCTGGAAAGCCAATATCTGATTAGTGAATCCAAGATTAATTTAGGTAGTTGCTACTTAAACAGTGGAAAACTGATGCCCATTTTGGCACACAGAGATAGTGAAAGATTACACAATGAGAAGAGTGGTTTGTTTGTTTGTTTTTAATAAGATGTACCACAATAAGTGGCCTGAGATGTTATTGAAATGTAAACTCTATGGGTTTACATCTCTGCCAACAGAGGTGTTACACCTTTGGAAAAGGTAGAGCAGATGTTGTCACCTGCTGATTCTGTCTGGACCACCCTTTCCCTGACAGTCTCTAGCATTAAGTAGGTTTCCTAACTGGAGAGTAAGTAGGAGTTAGCACTGAAAAAGGAGTAATACAACAGCAAAATAATATTTTCTAACAATATTTAGGAGTGACCATCACAAACCAGCTCTTACGGGAATATTTTGTTCCTTCACTTATATAGAAAAACATGTTTAATATAATTTGAATGTTTCTTAGAGAACTTTAAAAATGTTTTTCAAATAGAATAAAGCCTGCAGTATTTTTTTAAATGCACATTTTCCTTAAGCTACTAAGAAACAAAATGGTTAAACATTTTTCCAAAGCAAGGGGGCAGGGGAGAGGAAACCAAACTAACACATTTGGATAAACTTGGTTCTGGCTTTAATATTTCAGATACATTTATCCAAAAGTCTTGTTTTTAATTTTAGCCGTTGTTCCATCCTTTTACTGCAGCTACACTAAACCATTATATAATAACTTGAGCTAACTTTTTCTAAGCATGCCTCCAAATATGCAAGCAGCAGAAAAAAGATTCTAAGCTATTTCTGATTTATTTCAACAAGGTTTTATTAAGTGTAAATTATGTGTCAGAAATGTTAAAAGATCTAATCAGAAAGCCACATTATTATAAAATGATGGACATAATACTTATAACCTTGATAGATCAACTACTATTTATTTTTGCTGCTATGGCTGATATTAATGTTCATAACCAGCAGCAGAAAAAGCATATCACTATCTCTATATCTACTGAAAATCAACTGAAAAGAGTCATGTTGCAGGACTGAAGGAAATGCTAGAAAGAAAGGGAAGGGGAAAATTTAAAGGTAAGACTTCCTAATTCAGCAGTTTAGTCATTCTTCAATGGAAAAAAAAAATGTAGTTATTTTGAAATAGGAAAAGTTAAGAAATCTCCTCCATCCTTAAAGGTTTTTGGGGTTCCATTAATTTATAGCCAATATCTCTGGGGGAATCCAGGCATTGCACAATGTTGATACAGTTAAGACTGGTGCTATCTTTATGGTATTCTGGCATATTTTAAGATAGAGGGTGGAAGAGAAGATTTTATTATCCTACATGTAACAAAAATTTACTGTGTGGAAGCAAAAGCCCACACCCTGAAAAAAAAAAAAAAAACAGGAATATAAAAACGTATAGGGCTTCCCTGGTGGCGCAGTGGTTGAGAATCTGCCTGCTAATGCAGGGGACACGGGTTCGAGCCCTGGTCTGGGAAGATCCCACATGCCACGGAGCAGCTGGGCCCGTGAGCCACAATTGCTGAGCCTGCGCGTCTGGAGCCTGTGCCCCGCAACGGGAGGGGCCGCGATGGAGAAAGGCCCGCGCACCGCGATGAAGAGTGGCCCCCGCTTGCCGCAACTGGAGAAAGCCCTCGCACGAACCGAAGACCCAATACAGACAAAAATAAATAAATTAATTAATAAAAAAAAAAAAAAAAAAAAAAAAAAAAAAAAAGTATAAAACTATGGTCCAGTTCAGTGAATTGTGATTCATCAGAGGCCATTCCTTTTCTGAAAAAAAAGTCAGGCAAAATTCTGGCAAGTTCCAACTCCTACCCCGTCCTACAATAATAAATAAGAACTTTAATGGTAAAGCTAGAAATATTTCAGACTTGTTAGGCTTCCAAACAGCTAACATGAAATTTAGATGGAATATTAAACATACAGTTGATGGTAATCTCCCTGCCCATCTCCACCCCCATTACACTTACTGCTTTAAGTATTGATGAGAAAGTCTCAATTCAACAGACATCATATATTTTAAGCTCACCTTTAATTTAAAATGGATAAGACAAAATTATTTTAGTGGACTATAAAAGTATACTGAAGATGAGATTTCAGGCATTATTCAGGAAAGAGTTAAGTACTTCCTTACCAGAAGACGCCACAAGTCGGCTTTGTAGTGACTAATTGCCTCTTTAACCTCTGTACTGGGGGAGCTGGCCTGTGCTTCAATACCAGTTTTGTGATAGAGCCAAAGACTGATGTTCAACAGAGACCTCCCATGACCTGTGTAGCCAAGGAGTTAACTCAGACAAGATGCTGACAAAAGGTTTCCTTCTCACTTGGGAAGGCACAGAATCTCTTTTTGGATAAGCCAAATTCTCAGAAGACTATAAAACACAGCAGTAAAGACAATTTATAGAAGTCAAAAGAATGGTTTCACTTCAGCTAACAGTGATTCCCAACATCCCAATGTACCACTCAAAATTTTGTTTGAGAATGGTTTTAGCAATATGAAAAAACTATATTTGTGAAATGCAATGAAGAGGGCACCTAATTTGATATCTTTGAAAGCTTATAATTAGATAGCTGTAGTAGGACACAAAGAAAGCAGGTCAACATTCTCCATTCCAAATGTTTCCCACATGCTTCAAGCGTTCATATTCAGGAAGCCTGCACTTTGTCACTAATTTTTAAGCTTAGCACATTTCTGGCCCAATCAAAAGCCAATAAAAGAATTTTTACAGGTGATTTTAAGTACAATTATAAAAAACTAATTAATCCTGTAATTGGGAGAAGAAAATGGTGAAGGCTTCTTATTAGTTTCTGAAAAAGAAGGTATGAGGAAGGAGTTCTAGGTTAGGGAGCGGGAAAAGTATAGGCAGTAGGAATAAAGTTACCCGCATATTCATTCAGAAAGACCAAAGGAGAAAGATCACATGGCACTGATGAAGACAAGGACACTACATAAATTTGACCTTATTGATGCTTAGCTAGATTGAACTCTGAACCCTTTGAGGCTTAAGGGTCATCACTGCTGAATTCATAAAACCTACTTCCAAAGCTCTGGGACTCCCATTACTTTATTCCTATTTTCTTCCATATCATTACATATTAATGTCATGTCAGGGGTGAAATAATCTTTGCTCTAACATTTACAGGAAAGAGAGGCAGCGGGTCACATTTAGTTGTTTTGGTACATTATGTTTACACGGAGAGATAACTTTCTTACTTAGTAAAAAGAAATAACATTTACACTTCTTTAAAAATAAAAAAGAAAGAAACAATTCATATATTTCTACAAACTACAATAAGGGATATTAACCAAGAATCCTCTTATGAAAAGTATGCAGTTTACATTTTTAATCCCAAAGGAAGAATGACAACTGATTTCAGTTAATTTTTATTTATCTGAAGGATAGAGAAACAAAGGCCTCCCCATTTCCTTCTTAAATAATATTCAAGTAAATGCAATAGAATGAGATTTTAAAATTCCAGAGAAAGGCTATTGAACCTTACTTAGCTTCACCTGGCCAGTTCAATGATACTTGACACTATAAAGTCCATTTGCCTGTAAAATATGCTTCTAGAAGATTCTTTCTTAACACTTTAATTTATCCAGCAATGACAAGAACTGATTATCAGCAATTTAATTTATATTCAAAGTGCTATGTAGTATAGATGTGCACATGTATATAAATACACTTATAAATACAATTCTTAACAAATACACTTTTCCCTTCCCAATCAACAAATATCTAATTGTTGTAAATCAACAAATTATCTCAAAAAATATCTAATTGTTGTAAATGCACATAGTAAAGGAATTTTAGCAGCCTAGCCCCTGAAATGCTGTGATCACTAAAATTCAGGTTGCTTTGCTTGAATTAGTCCTGTCTATTCCCTACGAAGGGAAAACACATCTCTTTGTTCTTGGAGAAAGTGGTGGAAAGCTAATGAAACCAGTGCTAAGACTGATAGAAACCATAGGGGGGAAGCATTACCCATTTTCTCCTTGCAGAAAGTTGCAAAAGCAAGACAGTAAGTAAGCATAGAGAAAGAAGACAGCATATTTCACTATTTGTTTCAGACAGCAGGTACCTTGCAGGCAACATCATGTCTGACAGCCAGCAGGAACAAGCAACACTCCCAACCCCAGTCCTCAGTTTTATGTTATTTTTAAAACGTAAATCAAAATGAACAGCACACCTCTGGCATGTTTCTAAATGCTCCGCTGTTGATTAGTTGTTGATTATTATAGTTACTGGTCTGTCTGCATAATCAACAAACCATGTAGCAAAATGGAGTAACAGTATTAATATTTCTGCTCTACACACAAAACACTTCTCTCACGTACCCAAGTAAATACAGAAATACATTCTGATATTGCGAGGAAGAAGACTGAGAGGTGAGGAGAGGGGCAATTGATTGTTTTCTAAGGTTGTTAGTGGAATAAAGAGGCAAGAGCAATGCCAGACGTTTGAAAGGGACGTCAGGTAAACGTGCTTGGAGTCAATTGATCAGTTGTGTGTTCCTATGGTTGGTTACTGGGGGGTACCGTGAGTGTTGCCCTGGTAATGACAGAATTTTATTAAAAAATTAAGTTAGAGAACAAATTCCTTTTTGTGATCTGTTATTGAAAGGTAAGTGCATTCTCATCAAGACACAGAACACTCTTCGGCCACTGGGCAAAATTTGGGGCTTTGAGAAAATTAATGGCAATCCAATGCCACATCATACTTTGAAAAAGGTGAAAGAAAATATAAAGGGTAATAGTATAAGCAAGTCAGTGAACATGATATATACTCAGGGACACATTAGTTGAAATAGTGGCTGTAAAGAGGAAAAAGAAGAAAAACAATATATACAAAACATAACAATATCTATATAAAATAATATTTTATATGTAACATATACAATAATACATTCATATATTTCATAATTACTAAGGAGCCTAAATTCATTTCATCTGTTTACTTATATCCAGCCTTATTTCCCTAGAAATGCATATAAAACTACAAAAGAAATATTTGAGAGGGGCTAAGAAGGTAGAAAATATGGATAGTAAAATAATAAAGTTAGGGATATACTCACCCTGAAGGGATTGATATGATTCATCCTGAAAAGCTTCTACAAGTGGAATAAGATTTTGGAATAAACTTTCAAGGAACCAAAGTAAAGAGGGAAGTATGATTATTTATAAGATTCATAATATCAATGAGTTAAAAAAAATCTGATCAAAAGAAGTTACAAAAAGACTAGATAGACTTGACATATCTCTGGGGAAAGGCTGAAGTTTCAAGAAAGTGTTAAAATATTCGGTATCATTTGGAAAATTTCCTCCCATTTCTTAATACCACTGTGGACTTAATTCACATGAAAATGGCCTCTCAAAAAGTTAAAAATTTTAAAGTATATTACACATGATTAATAATATAATGCAATGATAAAACAGAGATGATATTTAGCTATATCAAAATTTTACTGAAATTTAATGTTTCTTGTACAAAATCAATCAGTCATGGACAGTAGAAATATGCTTCCAATGCTCACATTGTCAAAGTTTTGTATGTGTGTATATGTAAGACACAGTCCTGCGGTTCGGAATGTAACTGAACTTCTCTAAGTCTTTTCAGTAAAATTCTGGAAATTACAATACATATCTCCAAGGATTTTGTAAACGTTACATTTCATAATGTTTGCAAAGGTGCTTTTAGTTATTCAACAAACATTTACTAACCCTTACTCTGCCCCTAACTAATGGATACAAAGATGGAAAAGACAAGTCTCTTCCCAGAGGGAATTCACAATCTTGTCAATTTTAACATCTTCCACACAAATAAGACAGGGTTATTTAGGATCGAATAGAATTTTCAAGTACATTTCTTAGAAAACTAGCACTGTGGGACTTTAATAGTTGACATATGCAAGAAAGAAATGTATGCTCCAATATGTTCATGTTAAATCAATTTTTTCCTTAGTAAAAAAATGAATGTAAAGCACATAGGACAGCACCTAGCACACAGTAAGCAATTAAATGTTAATTATTATTATTTAGGCCGTAGCACAGAACTAGGCACATAAAAAAATGCCTGTGGTAGGCTAAATAATGGCCCCCAAAGACATCAGGTCCTAATCCATGCAACCTTTAAGTGTTACTTTATATATACTTTATACTTTTTTATGGAAAAAGGGTCTTTGCAGATGTGATTAAATTAAAGATTTGAGATGGGGAGATTATTCTAGATTATCTGAGTGGGCCCTAAATACAATCACAGGTATACTTACAAGAGAGAGGCAGAGGGAGATTTGACATAGACAAGAGAGGAGATAGTAATATTACCCCAGAAGCAGAGACTGGAGTGATATGACCATAAGCCAAGGAATGTTGGTAGCCACCAGAAGCCAGAAAGAAAAGGAATGAATTCTTCCCTCCAGAGGGAGACTGGCACCTTGATTTTGGCCCAGTGAAACTGATTTTGGATGTCTGACCTCCACAACTGTGAGAGAATAAATATTTTTGCTTTCAAGCAACCAAGTTTGTAGTAATTTGTTACAGTAGCCACAGGAAATGAATATAGTGCCTAATAAATGGCATTAAACTAATCACTGGATTACACACGTGGCACCAAGAAATATGACTTATAAAGGTAACAAACTGGGGCTTCCCTGGTGGCGCAGGGGTTGAGAATCCGCCTGCCAATGCTAGGGGACACGGGTTCGATCCCTGGTCAGGGAAGATCCCACATGCCGCATAGCAACTAAGCCTGTGCGCCACAACTACTGAGCCTGCATGCCGCAACTACTGAAGCCCGCGTGCCTAGAGCCCATGCTCCGCAACAAGAGAAGCCACCGCAGTGAGAAGCCTGTGCTCCACAACAAAGAGTAGCCCCCGCTCACCACAACTAGAGAAAGCCCACGTGCAGCAACGAAGACCTAACTCAGCCAAAAATAAATAAATAAAATGAATAAATTTATTTAAAAAGTAAATAAAGGTAACAAACTAATTGCAATTAAGATGACATAATTGGATAAGACAAAATTTTAAGTTGTGAAAGGGAGAAAAAAAGAAAACCTTAAAGAATCCTACCAAATCTTCAGCCTGAATTAGAATAAATTCCAAAAAGGTATGTCTTCTAAACTTTTTTAGAATAAACACTCATTTTTGCACAATTTATTATTGAAAATTTGAAGCATACCGAAATTTAAAGGAATTGTTCACTCAAAGCCATTATTCACCACCTAGATTCCATAATTAACATTTTTCTATCTGCTTTATCTCAGATGTATCCTATCTATTTCTCTATCCACCCAGGTATCTATCTATCCATTCTTACTTTTTAATGCATTTTAAAGTTAAGTGCAGACATCAGTACATTTCACCCATAAATACTTTATCATACACATCATTAACTAAAGTTCAATGTTTATAATGGTTCTCTTTAAAAAAAAAAGTTTTACCTGCTGTGAAATACACAAATCTCAAATGCAATCAGTTTTGACAAATGCATATATCTGTCTACCTTGAACCCCTATCAGATCTAGACTATTCCTAGCACCCCACCAAGTTCCCTCATGCCCCGCCTTCCAGTCAATGCCCATACCCACCCACAAAGGCAACTACCATTGTATATGTTTTGTTACTTTGTTTTATTTTACCGTAGCTTAGTTTTGTCTGTTCAGAAATTTCATAAAAATAGAATCATATTTGAGTAACTTATTTTTACTCTGTAAGAGGTTGAGATTCATCTATTTTGTTTAACATTTCAGTAGTTTTTCCTGATTGTACCTTTCAGTTGCCAAGAGGCATTCCATTATATGTATATAGCATAGTTTCTTTATCCATTCTTCTCTTGAAGGGCAGGTGAAATGTTCACAGTTTGGGGGGAATTCATTAATAACACTGCTAGGAACATTCTTATACAGTCTTTTCGTGGACATATGCTTTCATTTCTCATGGTTAAAAACCTGGGAGTAGAATTGCTAAGTCACAGAGTATTAGCAGTATGTATGAAGTAGATGAATGAATTTCTTTCCAAAGTTGTTATACTATTTTACATGCCCATCAACATTTATGAGAATTGTAGTTTCTTCAAATCCTCACCAATGCTGGTGTTATCAGACTTTCAGCCATTCGAGTGTGTATGTAATTAAGACCATTCTACATTAAAAAATTCAAAGATCCCATCATGATAATAATTCTACTGTTTTTATCTTTTAAGAAAATACACAATAATAAAAGATAGCTAGAAACTGATCAATATTTTAAAATTTATTTGTATATTTCCAGAATTTTTTTAATGCACATGATATAAAAGTACACATACATGATATAATTTATTCATTAAACAGACAATGCTCGCTGCAGACTCTTTGCAATAGCTTTCTGACCCAGATGCAACATTCCATCTGCTAGTTCTTTGGGATATCTTCCATCTTATCTATCATCTTTATTCCAAGCACCTGACTATCCAACAATAACCAGATAACTTCAGGAAAGGGATCTCAGACAGTTCTTAGCCCTCAACGTTATACGTTGTCTTCCATGTTCTCTCTCATGAGTTGAACTAAAAGTTAAAAACCAATATAAAATCAGCCCCAAAACTATGATCTCCTTGATAAGCATCAAGCTTTTCATTTAAGGTTCCTACCCTAACTGAATATTTGGTGAAAGACATTATATAATGTTGTGCCTTAAAAGGTAGACTGCTTATCCAATCACCAAGAGCATTTTTTAGAATGTGTTGCCGTGAACTGGGTTAGGATTCTGGCACTAGTCAGCATATAGTAAAAGCTGGATACCATGGACCTTTCAGCAGAGTTTTCCTCAATCTGGGAAAAAAAATAATGGAACTGCCTTTCTTTTAGTGTTACTAATTATCTAAGTCAATTGCCCAATTTTAAGTAACACACAGTCTGCTGATTTTCATAGCTACATACACTGCACATAAAATAAAAGACTTCACCAAAACATGCTGAAAACCATGGAAGTTGCAAATGAACATAAAGATGCTTAGTACTGCTGAAGAGACAAGGTGTTTTTCTCTAATCGTAAGTAAACAAAGAACAAAACAGATCAAAGAAAATTTAACCTGACAGTTTATCTTTTTTCACTCCATTGTAAATTTTATTTTTGTCTCACATAAAATGATTCACCTATGATCTAGATGATTTGTGTTAAGCAACCATACAGTAGGTATTTAAAGGACTCTTTGTAAACAAAGCCCCCAAATATGATCAAGGAAAGAGTCACAAATCTCTTAAAGCATTTAGTTAAGGTTCAAGACATACAAAAGTTCGTGAACAGAGCCATATTAACACTGCCGAGCACAGTATAGGTTTCTATATTTGAGGATATCTATTAGATCTGAAAGATCTTCTTGATATATAATATAAAAATAATGAAGATATTAATAACATTCGGCATATTACTATAAACCTCACATGACCAAACTTTGGTATTCAATGAGAGGAAAAGATATTATACCTTGATTTCAAAATATAATACATAAAAATATAGTAAGAATTATATAACCATTATATTATTTTTCAAAAGATTAATATTTAAAAATGGAAACCACTGAGAAATAATTGCAAAGTTACTAACTGTATGAAAGCCTTTAAAAGTTATTTTATACTTTTATATTATTCAATTACACCATATAACTTTTAAGACATTCATTCAACCTAATTTTTTTCAAAGTAAACTTTAAACACTGATAAGAATCAATGTCTGTAAATCCCTACAAAGGGAGAATAAATGCATGTTTATTGCAAAAATTAATACAGAGCCCAAATCTATGAGTTTGGAAATCTCTCTTAATAGCTAGTACAACCAATGTCAAACATTAATTATAAAAAGACATTCAGAATTATTTGGGGTTGAAAAAAGTTTTAATGGCCAGCAGGTTGTGTATTCATACAAACTGGGTACAGCCACATTTGTTACTGAGGCTACCTTCCAACATCCATGCCCAGTCACCCTGAGCCTGGTCTTCAGCCAAACACCTAATTCCTCTATGCTTGGAATCTTCAATTTTATTGGCTTATCCAGGCCAGATTAAGGCATGCAGAGGCCATGAGTCCTGGAAAAAAATATGGTTCCTCTTCCATCTCTAATTTCATAATAATAATTTAAAACTCCACTAAACTGCACAATACATGAAAGAAAGACCAAAGTCTAATTTTAATTTCTTTTCTCAGATTGTTGATGCTGTCCTTCTCGGGGTGATACACTAGGCATGTGCTTGGTCTGCTTAATGGTAATCCAGCAGAATGCCAGACTTTGTACCAACCTACTGCTATATCCTTCACTTGGAACCTCCATGCCCCTGTTTTATGGACCAAGATGATTTTGGTACATTTCTTTTGTTCAAATTTTGTCCCCCATTTATTTCTTTCATTGTAGCTTGAAACCCTAGATATTGACTTCTGGCCCCAAAATTCTACATAAGTCTATCTGACTTGGCCCACTAAACAGAATTATTACATAGATAGTTTCTCAAAACACTAAATTTTTCATGTAATTAGACCTTACCAGAGTCACAAATAGGCATCCTAGCCATAGTCTGTGTGGCTGAGTCAGTGTTTTAAACAAACCTGTGAATATGAGTGTCATTAGATCAGACATGCATTCTTCAGTTGTTACAGTCCCCACCATTCCCCAATGATTACATTTGACCCACTTCACTCATTTACATTCTATGTTTGGTCAGACCCCAGCAGTGGACTCTTCTCAGACTGACAGTTGCTCTTGACTCCTAGTTTTTCCTCCCTCTGTTGTGACCACTGTATGAAGTATATGTCATCACCCTGACCTGACTTCGAGTCTGACCTGACATGGGGCCTATGTTTTACTCATCCTTGATGAGATGCTCAAGACAGGTTTGTTGAATGAGTGTGTGAAGGATTGGTGCACACTGATAAGACAAGTCATGCTCTTGTATATACTTGGAATTCTGAATAAAAAGAGCAAATGTACCACTTTTAATAAGCATATGTCAACAAAGCAGAACATTATTTTTAGGCACAAGGAATGAATTACTTGCAGTTATAAAGAGAAATATCTATGTAAAATCTGTCTTATAAAAAGGATGAAGAGCATGTATTAAAATATAGAGGGATTTAAAGGGAAAAAAACTGTACATGAAGATAGGCAGACTTTAAAATATAAATAGGATAAGAATGTGCAAAGGAAACATAAAGTGGATTTTGTTGAATTTCCCTCAGTAAACATATCTCCTACAGTAGTTAAGCCAAACTGATTGAGAAGACACTAGAATACTCATCCTTATGTAATCAAAAGAAGCAACAAAAACTGTAATAATTTCTTTTGTAAATGCTATGGCTATTGAAAATTACAAACTGCCATGAATTTCAAGGAACTCAGCTTATATTTCTTGATGTTGCAAAAGAAATGTTTACCTATTTACCTAAGGGAAGTAAGTTTACTTTCTATAAGTTCCACTACAGGAAAAGGAAAATATCACAATTTGTCAATGTAAGAGTAAATATCACAGTAAGAAAATAAATATGGGTTTTACAAGGTATTATTTTCAAAGAAGGTTGATGTGGTAAACAACATAGTTCAAAAGTACTTTTTATTTAAAATGTATACCCTTTAACATTCATTTGCTTATAGAATTAAGACAGTATGTTTACTGGAGGGGTCTGGTACACACCTAACTATTTTTAGTGTAATTTAGAAATGTCACTGCCTTCAAGAGGCAGAATGGGTGCTCTGGAGCACAGACTCAGTAGTCTCAGTTCCAGAGACCAGAGCAAATCCAGGCTTGGGAACCTCAGCAAGTTACTTAGCCTCCCTGTGCTTCACTTTCCTTATCCGTACAGTGGGTGTAATAAGAACATCTACTTCAAAAGGCTTTTGTAAGGATTAAAAGAAATGATATATATAAAGTGTTTAGAACAGTGCCTTGCACAAATTAAATGATACATATCTTAGCTATTATAACTTAATTTAAAATTTCCATTATCTCTAGATAATATGTGCCTCCTGATTTAATATAATAAGAGCTATCCAGCACTACCTATGCGGTATACTGCTCCCAAACCAGGAACCTAAATTTAATCGAGACTCTAATCTATCTATCAATTTATAGACAATATATGGGGGTGGGCAGGTAGCAAAACATATTGAATGGTACCACAAGAAGACAATCAGCTAAATCCAGGATGAAAGAAATTTTGCAGGACAAACGATTCATGTTCTACAACAAATGAATGACAGGCAAAAGAAGAGTAGTATTATTCATTAAAAGAGACCAAATGCAACATGTAACCTAGTTTGGATCCTAATTCAAATAAATGAGCTGAAAAGAGGCTTCAAGAAATTATCATTATGTTCATTAGTTGTAATAATAGTATTGTATGTGTGCATTTAAAAAATCTTCATCTGTTAGAGATAACTGAAGTGTTTCCAAATGGTAATTTGTTCAGAATTTAATTTAAAATACTCCAGGAAAAAGTAAGTTGGGGGGATCAATCAATGAAATAAGAATGGCAAAATGTTGGTAATTGCTGAGTTCAGGTGATGGGTACACAAGAATTCATTATATGATTCTCTCTATATTTATGTGTGTTTAAAACCTTCCACAATAAATATTAAAAATTCATTATCTTGTGTGTTTGCCAATCATATTTGTTATTCTGATTGTGCAATTTAACTAAATGCTACAGTAAATTAAATGTGAAAGTGAAAAAGAATTATTTTTATAAAACTACACTAAATGCTTCACATATATTTGATAAAAGTAATTAATTAAAAATGATTTTAATTAGGTGTGAAATGATTTAAAAGTTTAGGAAAATCAAACATCTTTTACAACCATAATGGTATGAGACTAGAAATCAACAACAAGAAAAAAATTACAAAACCCACAAACAACTGGAGTCTAAATAACATGCTACTAAACGACCAATGGGTCACTGAATAAATAAAAGAGGAGGGCTTCCCTGGTGGCGCAGTGGTTGAGAATCCGCCTGCCAATGCAGGGGACACGGGTTCGAGCCCTGGTCTGGGAAGATCCCACATGCCGCGGAGCAACTGGGCCCGTGAGCCACAACTACTGAGCCTGCGCCTGCGCGCCTGGAGCCTGTGCTCCACAACAAGAGAGGCCGCGATAGTGAGAGGCCTGCGCACCGCGATGAAGAGCGGCCCCCGCTCGCCGCAACTAGAGAAAGCCCTCGCACAGAAACGAAGATCCAACACAGCCAAAAATAAATAAATAAATAAATAAATAAACTTAAAATTACAAAAAATAAAAAATAAAAAAAAAATAAAAATAAAAATAAAAGAGGAAATTTACAAAATACCTTTAGACAAAAGAAAATGTAAACACAAAAGTCCAAAATCTATGGGATGCAGCAAAAGGAGTTTTAAAAGAAAATTCTTTAGCAATACAAGCCTACCTTAAGAAACAAACAAACAAAAAACTCAAATAAACAATCTAACCTTACAACAAAAGGAACTAGAGGGCTTCCCTGGTGGCGCAGTGGTTGAGAGTCTGCCTGCCAATGCGGGGGGCACGGGTTCGAGCCCTGGTCTGGGAAGATCCCACATGCCGCGGAGCAACTAGGCCCGTGAGCCACAATTACTGAGCCTGCGCGTCTGGAGCTTGTGCTCCGCGGCAAGAGAGGCCGCGATAGTGAGAGGCCCGCGCACCGCGATGAAGAGTGGCCCCGCTTGCCGCAACTGGAGAGGGCCCTCGCACAGAGGCGGAGACCCAACACAGCCATGAATAAATAAATAAATAAATTTAAAATAAATGTGATTTGAATAAAATATAAAATCTGGTTTAAAAAAAAAAAAAGGGAACTAGAAAAAGAACAAACAAAACTTAATGTTAGTAGAAAGAAAATTATAAATATCAGAGTGGAAATAAATGAAATAGAGACTAAAAAAACATTAGAAAAGATCAATGAAACTGAGAGCTGCTTTTTAAAAAAGATAAACAAAATTGATAAGCCTTTAGCAAGGCTCACCAAGAAAAAAAGAGGTAAGGCCCAAATAAATAAAGTCAGAAATGAAAGAGGAGAAGTTAAAACTGACACCACAGAAATACAGCGGATCATGAGAAATTATGATGAGCAGTTATATGCCAATAAAATGGACAATCTAGAAGAAATTGATAAATTCCTGGAAATGTACAATCTCTCAAGATGAACCAGGAAGAAATAGAAAATATAACAGACTGATTACCAGTAATACAATTGAATTAGTAATAAAAAAAACTCCCAACAAATAAAAGTCCAGGACTAGATAGCTTCACACGTGAATTCTATCAAACATTTAGAGAAGAGTTAATGCCTATCCTTTTCAAACTAATCCAAAATATTGAAGAGGAAGAAATGCTTTTGAACTAATTTCACAAGGCCAGCATCACACCAATACCAAAACCAGACAAGGACAGCACAAAAAAGAAAGAAAATCACATGCCAATATCCCTGGTGAATATAGATGCAAAAATCCTCAACAAAATATTAGCAAACTGAATTGAACAATACTCTAAAAGGATCATGCACCACGAGCAAGTGGAAATTATGTCAGGTATGCAAGGATGGTTCAAGATCCACAAATCAATCAATATGATACACAACATTAACAAATTAAAAAATAAAAATCATATGATCATCTCAGTAGATGAAGAAAAAGCTTTTGAAAAAATTCAATATCCATTTATGATTTTAAAAAATCTCTCAGCAAGGTGGATATAGAGGGAATATTCCTCAACATAATAAAAGCCGTATGTGACAAATCCACAGCCAACATTATACACAACAGTGAAAAGCTGAAAGCATTTCCTCTAAGATCAGGAACAAGACAAGGATGACCACTCTCATCACTTTTATTCAACATAATTTTGGCAATCCTAGCCATGGCAATCCCCAGACAAGAAAAAGAAATAAAAGGAATCCAAATAGGAAAGGAAGAAGTAAACTGTCACTGTTTGCAGATGACATGATACTATATATAGAGCGTCCTAAAGATGCCACCAAAAAACTGTTAGAACTAATAAATGAATTCAGTAAAGTTACAGAATACAGAATTAATATACAGGAGTTCAGATAGTTTGTTACTAGTGTATAGAAATAACAAACTATCAGAAAGAGAAATAAAGAAAACAGTCCTATTTACAACAGCATCTAGAAGAATAATATACCTAGGAAAGAATCTAAGGAGGTAAAAGACTTGTACTCTAAAACTATAAGAGACTGATAAAAGGAAGTTGAAGACAACCCAAACTAATGTGTTTATGAATTGGAAAAATTAACATTGTTAAAATGATCATATTACCCAAGGCAATCTACAGATTCAATGCAATACTTATCAAAATATCAATGGCATTTTTCACAGAATGAGAATAAATAATTCTAAAATTTGTATGGAAATACAAAAGACCCCAAAAAGCCAAAGCAATCTTGAGAAAAAAGAACAAAGCTGGAAGTGTCATGCTCCCTAATTTCAAATTATACTACAAAACTACAGTAATCAAAACCAGCATGGTATTGGCACAAAAACAGACACATAAATCAATGGAACAGAATAGAGAGCCTAGAAATAAACCCCCACTTATATGGCAAATTAATCTATGTCAAAGGAGGCAAGAATATACAACGGGGAGAAGACAGTCTTCTCAATAAATGGTGTTGGGAAAACTGGACAGCTATATGCAAAAGAATAAAACTGGACTACTTTCTCACACCATATACAAAAAGAAACTTAAAATGGATGAAAGACTTAAATGCAAGATGTGAAACCATAAAATTCCTAGAAGAAAACATAGGCAGTGTGCTCTTTGACATCGGTCTTAGAAATATTTTTTTGGATCTGTTTCCTCAGGAGAGGAAAACTGAAGCAAAAATAAACAAATGGAATTACATAAAACTAAAAAGCTTTTGTACAGTGAAGGAAACTATAAACAAAACAAAAAGGTCCCCTACTGAATAAGAGACAATAGTTGCAAATGATATATCCAATAACAGGTTAATATCCAAAATATACAAAAAAACTCACACAACTCAATATCAAAAAAAACAAACAACCTGATTAAAAAATGGGCAGAGGACTTGGATAGACTTTTTTTTTTTCCCTAAGAAAAGGCATACAAATGGCCAATGGACACATTAAAATATGTTTAACATTACTAATCATCAGGGCAATGCAAATCGAAACCACAACGAGATACCATCTCACACCTGTCACAATGATAGTAAGACAACAAATAACAAGTGTTGTTAGAGGATGTGGAGAAAAGGGAACCCTTGTGCACTGTTGATGGGATTGTAAATTGGTGCAGCCACTATGGAAAGCAGTATGGAGATTCCTCAAAAAATTAAAAATAAAACTGCCATATGATTCAGCAATTTCACTTCTGGGTACTTAATTGAAAAACACAAGAACACAAATTCAAAAAGATATTACCCACTATTCACTGCAGCATTAGTTACAATAGCCAAGAAATGGAAATAACCTAAGTGTCCATCAATAGACATATGGATAAAGAAGATGTGGTATACATACACACAATGGAATATTACTCAGCCATTAAAAAAAAAAGAAATCTTGTCATTTGTGATAACATGGATGGATATAGAGAGTATTATGCTAAGTGAAATAAATCAGACAAAGACAGATACCATATGTTCTCACTTATACAAAACAAAAACATAGATACAGAAAACAAACACGTGGTTGCCAGAGGGAAGGGGAGGTGAAGAGAAAGAGGTGAAGGGGATTAAGAGGTACAAATCTCCAGTAATAAAATAAATAAAGCAACGAGGATGTAATATACAGTATGAGGAATATGGTCAATAATAATCTAATAACTTTGTATGGGGACAGATGGTTACTAGATTTATCATAGTGATCATTTCATGATGTATGTAAATGTCATTAATGAACCCAAGCAAGCAAGCAAAAGCAAAAACTTAAAAAAAATAAATAAAATGTTTAGGGAGGGCTTCCCTGGTGGCGCAGTGGTTGAGAATCTGCCTGCCAATGCAGGGGACACAGGTTCGAGCCCTGGTCTGGGAAGATCCCACATGCCGCGGAGCAACTAGGCCCGTGAGCCACAACTACTGAGCCTGCGCGTCTGGAGCCTCTGCCCTGCAACAAGAGAGGCCGCGACAGTGAAAGGCCCGCGTACCGCGATGAAGAGTGGCCCCCGCTTGCCGCAACTGGAGAAAGCCCTCGCACAGAAACGAAGACCCAACACAGCCAAAAATAAATAAATTAATTTAAAAAAAATGTTTAGGGAAAGGTCTTTAAAATTTTAAAGGATTCTATTTATATTGCTTTACAAGTATCTTTCTCACCCCACTTTAATGTACTGAAAACTGGAAATCACCGATGATGCAATTGGGGTGTAGTTTACAGAAGAAAGATGATGTGACTCCCATCAGCATGCTCTTATACAAATAAAATGCCTTTGTCCTTCAACAGAATACTCATGAATAAATGGGCATTTATATAATTTTAAATTATGCAAATTCCTTGAATATTTTATTTTACAATGCTCCTACCTTAACTCTTTAAATCAACAAATACTAATCTCCATCAGGGCAGAAAAGAGGGCTTTCATTGAGTTACAAGTTTGCTTCGTTGTTCTTTAATAAAAGTTTTGGACCCCTTTTTTGGTTAACAGAGTCCAAAGGTTATTTATGTATTAAAATCCTTTTCAAAATATTATTTCAACTATTTAGATTGATTAATTCACAATATAAGATTAAAGTGGTATAAACTGAGAAAATGAAATGATGTTTTAAAGTTTAAATAATGAAAATCCTATGGCCCAACTATTGCCTCAATAAATATAGTCTAGAAGCTAGAGGCCTTTCCAAATTGCAAAAAACCATGTTTTGCATTTGACCAAAGACAAAATATACAATAAAATGTACTGATATCAACTAGACTTAATAAATACTATAGCTGTGACAATTTATTTATATTATTCCCATTTGACAAAAGAGTTGGCAGTAGCTTAAAATGAAAGAAAATGTTCATTTTAGCTAGTTATAAAACAATAAGATGACTTTGAACTTTGCTCTAAAAGGAAAAACAGTGCTTAAAATAGGCTTTCTTCTGAAACCCAAGTTACGTAAAATATTCAAAGCCACTGTTACGTAAAATATTCAAAGTCACTATTATAAAGTTCCAGAATTTAAATATCTTTTCTATTAAAAATTATCATTCTTCATTAGTACAGCTGAATATCAACACAAGCATAATTCTGAGTTTGATTCATACACTTTGGGGACAACAGTATAATCACAGAAAGCTAACCAAAATCCTGGCCTGTGTGTTCTAATAAACTGAAGTTGGAAAAAAAAAACAAAAAAACGGATCTCAATAAAAAATATTTTATCATAGATTTGATTTAAATATAACCCCCATCTCAAAGCTGTTGGAAACTGTGACAAAAGCAACAAATCAGCATAAAATGAATATATAATTAGTGCCTAAAGCCCCATGCCAGAATTCCTCATCATAAATTTTAAAATAACATTGTTTAATTGTTTATTTAAAATTAGTAAAAATATTGAAGCATATTACTTTATATCTTGGGAAACAAAATAGAAAACTTTATATTATAGTTTCTCTAAGCCAAACGTTCAAAATATTAAAAAATATTTAGGTATAATAAAATCTTGAATTATAAATAAGCACTTACGAATCAGACTAATGCTTCTTCAAAAACCAGCTACTATATGACTGCCCTCTCAGAGCCACTGGAAACAGTCACCACTATGAGTCTTTGATCATTTGGAGATTCTATTCTCACTCTAAGAGCAGTTTATTCATAAAAAGGTAACTGTGGACTTAGTTGTCAACTTTCATACCTTGTTGAGGGGAAACAGATACACATGTAGCAACAACACAAATTAGCAAAACCATTCTGGAGTGTAGTCTAGTATTATTCACCCTTTCATTTATATACTTATGGACCACCACACATATGCCTAGGGATACACTGGATCCTAGAATTACAGGATGAACAAAACTAAGAAAGCTTTCAATGAATATGTCCTGTGACCCAGAAATTCTATTACTGCATACACAAATAGGATAGGTTAAATAAATTATGGTATCCAGATGCAGGTATGTAATAGGATGATACATATTTTCCTTGACATGTAAAGATGCTCAATTATTATATTAATTGCTAGCTATGATTAAATACTTCTAAATCAGAAAATATATATTTGTAAAATATTTTAAGATTTTTTTCCTTAGTATTTTATATTGAAAGTCTCAACCTGAGAATGTTCCTCCTTCCAACAAAGGAGGCTCATGTTTAATCAACTTTCATGATTGAGTGCTAAGTAGGAAGGATTTCTCATACCATGGTGTTGATACAGTGCTGTGCCCAGAAATGGAACTTACAGAAATTCATAGCCTCATACACTCTACAATAAACATCTGACCTATGATCTTGGGCAATGTCACCAATTTAAGCACATCTTAGATGGAACATAGTGTCACCAATGATTTACATGTTTTGAAATCTTTTCTCAATACAATTTTAAGACTTTTTCTGTCTACACACTTAACTCCTACAGGAAATTACAAAATGCCCACCTAACAACTGGCACTTGGAAAGTGAATTATGAATAGATGGCTGCAAGAGACAGAATAAACAGCAAGGCCTTTAGAGACATACCTGGTAATCTAGATCTCTCTTCTAAATATCCAGTAAGGAAATAGAGATTTATCAGAAAAGACAGGTAAGCTATCTACTACCCAAAAGCATTTTGCAAATGTCTTCAAAACCATTAGTCTATTCAAAGAGGTCAGATACACAAATGAAAAACTTAGGCAAAAAGTGTTTGACGTAATGTAAGATAAACATAATACATGTCTCACAATAAATTTTAAAATCTAGTTTTTTAAAAAAAAGGCCTAAGCTTTTTGTACTAAACTATCAAAATCTCCCATCAGAAATTAATTTCAGATTGGGATTGACATATATACACTAATATGTATAAAATAGATAACTAATAAGAACCCGCTGTATAAAAAAATAAAATAAAATAAAATTCAAAAAATTAAAAAAAAAAAAAATTTCAGAAGAAAATGCTTTAAAATAACTTAAACAATGGGAATTCCCTGGCGGTCCAGAGGTTAGGGCTCCACGTTCTCACTGCCAAGTGCCCGGGTTAGATCCCTGATCGGAGAACTAAGATCCCACAAGCTGTGCAGCACGGACAAATAAATAAATAAATAAATAAAAATAAAATAACTTGAACAAGATTTCAATGCCAATCATATCTTTGCGTTATGAAATTGAAAGATTTAATAATGACATATCTTAAATGTGATAGAAGAAATCAGTAGTATGATTTTTCAAGTAAGAATTTACAGCATTAGTTTCCCACAGTTCTAAAATGTCGTTTTTAAGTGAAAAAAAAGATTTTTCACATCTTTCCCATTTAAGGGTCCCAAAGACTTATAAATTTTTAACTCCATCTCCCCAAGCTCTATAAATTCTCTTTTTGTAGACTTTCTGATGCATGGATTTGATCTATATACAATTCAGCTAAAAATTAAATGCACAATCTTCAAAAACTCTTAAATCTTTTACAGTTGTGCAGTTGAAGATGAAAGAACTTGTACACAAATGTTTAAATTATATAAACCTTCCTATGTAAGATGGAAAACAAGAGGCTCAGTACTGTTTCTTAAATCCGTCCTAAGGGATTCTATTAAAATAGTATGCTCTTACAACAGATCCCATTACAGTAATCCCATTACAATTCCATTACAACAGATATCACACTGGAAAGAAAAAGGTTCCTTTGTCAGACTAAAAGTCAATAATAATTTTACCACTACTAAAAATAAGTAACATTAATTGGTACTTCTTAAATTAACTACAGCTCTATTATCTCAGTTTATACTTTAAAACACCATGTAAGGTAGTTTTATCTTCATTTGATGAGTGAGGGGGCTGAGTTATAGAGAAATTAAATCCTGGGGCCAACATACTATATGTTGGGATAGTTAGTAATAAATTAGTAATGGAATGAGAACAGGTTACTTGCTCCTAGATCTAGGACCTCTCTGCTAGACAATGAAAGAATTAAAGTAGCTAACATTAGTGAGCATTCATTAGCTGGTAATTTGCTAAATATTTACTTATTTAATTCTGTAAAATACAACTCCATTTTACCATGTCCATTTTACAATGCAGAACAATGGCTCAGTCTGAGAGTTAGATCTAGTAAGTGGCAGATTTAAATTGAGGTCAGCATGAGTATGATTACAAAGTTCATGCTTTTTCCCTACAAGAAAAAACTTAAGGCTAGAAATAATTCAGAAGCTAAGATAAGCAGTCCTTCCCTAGGACTTGTCTACATGGACACTTTCTTAAGTGAAAAAGGGGAGAGGGGAATGAACTCAAAATACCAGGTAAATTTGGGCCTGGTCTGCAGATTCTTAGTATTCTGACATTCGTACAGTTCTGCCTAACCCTGAACTCATAGCCCAATGCCTTCAGGCGCTCCTGCAGAAGTTGCTCCTGGAGGCCAAAGCAAAGTAGAAGGGCAGATTTTAGGAAGAGGAACGCTCACTATATCTGAGGATCATTTAGTGGAATATGTCTGTGGATAGACTGAAAACAGCCAAAAACATCGTTTCTCAGAGCACAGAGACTTTCCACACAAAAAAGGGAGACTTCACTCAAATCAATTGGAAAAACACTGCATTGTGGAACCCTCAGATCCTTGGGTCACAATGCATGCAAGCATGGAAAAAGCTTTGAGCAGTATTGCAGAACAAAGGCTTATTTCATTTGGCTTGACCAAGTATTTCCCAAGGGTAAGACCTATTAATATTCTAGGGAACAGCTTCTGATATTTCAGACTTGAGTCTGAAAATAATCTAGGAGTATGAAACACACTGTGCTTTTCTCTTAGGATAATTACTACAGAGTGAAATCTTTAGGGCATTATCTCCAAGGTCCACACCTCTAGTGCATTATTCTAAAGGTATAGGTAAGAAATAGCCCCAGGGCAGATGAGACTAAATGGTGTAATCTCTGGATATTAGAACTGGCTGGGCCTTAAAGGTCTTATCATTCCTTCATTTACATATGAAGAAGCAAGAGCCCAGAGCGATTGAGATCCTGCTCCAAGATCCTAGGACCTTGAGAAGTGGCTGCACTACTAATGAGAGATGGCCTCTCCTCCCCAGGGTAGGCCATGGTGTCTCAGCAGCACGGCAAGTCAGAGGCTTCCCATCCACCACATCTTGGCATTCTCTGCTGGTCTGACCCAGGGCCAAAAGGCAGAAGGCTAAGGAGGTGTTCTGCCTTCTTGCTTTGCTGTTTTGTTCTCCAAAGGAACCACCCCAAACATTGACAGGTTGCAATTCTGAGCATGAAATGTTTGCAGTGGGAATATCAGACAGGTGTCTGACATCCTAAGATGTTTGTTTCTAGGCTAATATACCCACAATTTCCCCCCAACTAGTGTATTGACAGGCATTTACAACACCCAAGAGTATTTCTGAATTTTATAAGGATAATTCGAGGAAAAAAAATAAGTACTTTTTTACCATATCTATATAGGGAGGGATTTTAAAGTGGTTTTCTAGGGGAAATAAATACATATGTATCTTGGAATTCAGCAGGAAATTCTAAGTTGCTTTCTGTGATGAGCGGGACTTTGGGAAGATGGATTTCTGAAAAGGATTTTCGGAAGTGTAACTAGATAGTGAGAGACTAGTGGTTAGATAAAGTGCTACTGAGTAAGGGATTATTGAACTTGCCGGTGTGCGATACTTTCTGCCAGGTGAAAAAAGTATATCCAAAAAGTGCTGTGTCCCCTACACTCATGTTAGCGATGGGTGACTGAGAGCTAAGGATATCAGATAATGGGTTGGTTGAACAGCAGAGGAACATCCACGTGATCTCACCTGTACCTCTTTACCATTTATAACGCAAACCAGATTAAATTCTTAAGTAATATAGTTACTGAATCAACTCTAATAAAAGCTCTCATTTCCTCTAACCTCCACATTTAAACCTCTAAATTCTACCACCACTCTCTCAAAGACACAGGCTTCTTTGGTTTTAATTTTTCTCCTTCCACCACCACCTCCACACCTTATGCCTCCTTTCTCAATGTAAGTCAAACTTCCCAGTCATCTCCACTCCCCACGCATGCATTAAACTAATCTGAACACCACCACCAAAAGTGCAGGAGAGAAAAAGACCTTCTGAGTCCTCATTCCTTTGATTTTCTACATCCCCAGTCCCCTGCCCCATAGACCCAGTGCAAGGCAAGTTGAGAATCACAGACCTACATCCAGACATCCTTAGAACAAGATGGTCTTTTAAAATTAGTATTTCAAAAAACTGCCTATTTTCTATTAATCTCTTACTCATGCTTTTATGACTAACAATCCACATTGAGATCATTTATGTCTTTGGCAAAAAAAAAAAAAAAAGGGAGAGAGAGAGAGAGATTAAATGAGGAAGGGGCTCGTTCCTGAGAACCAGCCTCGCCTGCTACACTGACTAGACCCCAGCCATAGGCTGCCCTTTCTCTGGCCTGCTGAACCATAGCCACAAAACTCTAAAAAGTTTGACCCTGAAAATAACTCTTTCTTTCCAGCTGAGTTCTTTTTATAATTTTGAACTTAAAGACATGAAATGAATAGTCATGTTCATGAAGTCTCCCTCCGTTAGTGCTCATTTTTGTTACGGCACCATTTCCCCTAACTGGGCCATGACAAAAACGTGCTAGTACCAATTTTTACTCTCCACAGTTGTGTCACTCTTCAAGCACAGCATATAAACTGATATCCAGGTCAAGAAATCCTGAGTATTTTCACAGATATATATTTAATTAAAATCACGACTTTCATTGTTGCAGGTGTGGGCTTCCTTCAGTCATTTAAGCTCTCCAGGCTTCATTTTTCCTACTTTAAAAAAAAAAAAAAAAAAGCCAGGGGAAACACTACTTATGCATAAAACACTTTGAGCTCCCCAGATGAAAGCCAGAATATATAAGTGTGATGCGTGTTTACTGCCTCTTCTCTGATGAAAAGTGGCAGCCTTCTGCTTGAAATGGGATTAGAAATTCTGACTATAATGGAGAAGAGAGAAGCACAAATGAGTAACAAGCAGTCAGAATAAATAAAACTGAAAAGACGGAGAGTACTCCTTTTACAAAAGGAACATCAGTTGCAAAACTTGTGGTTTTAATTTGGTATGCTTTCCACTTTTAAAAAATTGGGCTCCACTGCATGTATAATGAGCTACAAGCAGGAGGTACATTCAGTAGTACATGAATTAAAAATAACCTTTTCGTTTGCTTTTCTGTAGCTTGGCATTCCTATATTATTAAAATATAATGTATTAAAGATTAAGTAAGCATATTAGCCTACAGACATCATGCTTATGTGACCATGGATATGAGGCTATCCAACATAAAGCTAGAAATCCATCTATATAAAATCCACATTTATCATAGTATAGCTATCAATTTAAAAGAATGCAAACTTTTCTCACAAAGTCGGCTATTCCATCAGGGATAAAAAAGAAAGGAATGAGGAGAGAATCACTAAAGAGAGCCACAAATAATTACAAGCTATTCAGTAATTGGGAGAGAGCTGGATTCTATGCTATAGGAAACATTAAATAAACTCCCTGGCTTAATGAAAATTAATATTCTCCATGTAGGATTTAAAATACTAAGGCAATTTTCATACCAACATTTTTGGGGATAATAAAGCATTTATTAAATATTTTTCTAGTATTTATTCCTTTCTATGGCTTAATTTCCTTTCTCATTTTTTCTTTTTGACATGTAATACATAAATTTACAGAATATTAAGAGAATGGACAACAAAGTAATTGCAAAGACATAAACAACTTAAAATTATCAAATTTCCAAAGGACAGGGCTTTCCTTTCATCTCATTATTATGTAAGCAATACAGGTTCATAAAAGAAAATCTGGAGTTCAGGAAAGTGAAGTGAGAAAAAAAAGAATCCTATGAGTCTAATGCAGTCAGTAGTCACTTCTTTTATATTTCCTTTACTGTTTTCCAATACCTAGCTTTTTTTGTTTGTGTGTGTTTATCTTTCTTGTATCTCATACACTGTTATATTAGAGATACAATGTTATACCATGCTCTTTTCAGTTAATATGTCAAGAAGCATTGTATACCCAAAGCATGTGTTTCTTTTCTATTTAGAGTTCATATTTCCTTTCAAAAAGTTGCTTTATCAATGGAAAGCGGACATTCCCCAGAACTTGGTCATTTGTCCTACAGACTGTTCCTCAATGGCTTCACAAATGATGGTGATGGTCTTACTTGGAGCACTCCAAGAAAAGTAGATGTCATAGTGCACTGGTATCTAAACTTAGAGAGGGGCCAGAATTTCTCCTAGTCAACTATCTAAGAGCTTAGCCTCATATTTCAGTTACAGGAAAGCCTGAGGTGTGGTTATGTATAAAGTAAAAGCTATTCAGTAACCTCAGCTTGACTTGGTTTTTAAAGATGTGAGCTGTCAATTTCTCCCTTCAGCAGCTCTTCCACCCTCTGGGCCCCTCAACCTACTGCTGTTAACATGTAAGGAAATAAGAAGCCCAATCTTTGAACTACTATTCCCAATTTGTCAGATTCACCAGTGAAGGATCTGTGTGTGAACCTGTAAGAATGTACGAGACAGAAATTCCTTCATACTTGCATTCATTGAAATGAATAAAATTCTTCCTTATGTTTAAGAAAATTAGGTAAGATGGAAATCACACAAAGAGAAAGACTAAATTGAAAATTTGGGGAAAAAAACAAACCTTTACTTTTAAAATGACGTAAAATCAAAACAGACATTTACAGTAGATGTCTTGTTTTCTCCGTTGTTCTCTTGGATGAAAGACAATAGTGATTTTTTTAAAACAGTTTGCTATGAACAAAATTTATCATCTACTGATGCATTATTTCTCAATTTCTTTCTCTTATTATCTCTCGGAGATAAATGGCAATAACGAAGACACATTAAAATGACACTAAGAACAGCGTTTTATAGTTTTAATTATTTTTTTCTGTTTTTGCAATAAAAATGATGTGGTATGTTTGCACGTCTTATATATTGAGAAGCAATAACACTGTTTAAAAAT
Source organism: Balaenoptera acutorostrata (assembly GCF_949987535.1). Taxonomy (NCBI): domain Eukaryota; kingdom Metazoa; phylum Chordata; class Mammalia; order Artiodactyla; family Balaenopteridae; genus Balaenoptera; species Balaenoptera acutorostrata. The sequence goes on from NC_080065.1 coordinate 91,951,529, forward strand.
TCATAATTGTGAAGATAATTTTTACTTGATATTTTATTTTATTTTTTTTTAATTTTTATTTATTTATTTATTTATGGCTGCATTGGGTCTTTGTTTCTGTGCGAGGGCTCTCTCTTGTTGCGGCAAGTGGGGGCCACTCTTCATGCGGTGCGCGGGCCTCTCACTATCGTGGCCTCTCTTGTTGTGGAGCACAGGCTCCAGACGCGCAGGCTCAGCAATTGTGGCTCACAGGCCCAGCTGCTCCGCGGCACGTGCGATCCTCCCAGACCAGGGCTCGAACCCGTGTCCCCTGCATTAGCAGGCAGACTCTCAACCACTGCGCCACCAGGGAAGCCCTTGATATTTTAAATATGAAACAGATTGCTTCTGGCCCCTAATATTATAGCCCTGTTTACTAACATATATTGTAGGCACACCTATATTTATGTCAGTCACTTACTGTGCTTTTTATTCTGTTCTGAGGTATTCTGCATAGAGATAATATTCACTTACGAGTCAATCAAGTGTTTTCTCTTTCTGAGAAATAATTTCACAATTTGTAATATAGATAACGAGCACTCATTTTCCCAACTTCTCTTGGGATTTGAGCTCAGTCTAGTCTATGAAGTAAAAGCTGAAGACCTGAAATGAAAATCTGAGACAAGGGAGACCGTGGATGGGCAGTGAACGACACGTGCCTCCAGCCCTGCTACGGTCATGGAGGAGAGGGGGCATTTGAGGGTGCCCAGCGGAGGCCTGGCAGGCCTCTCGGGGGCAACACTTCATCTGGGTCACTGCAGTCAGGGCCTAGTCCCTACCTTCGCACCCCAGAAATGATTTTGTGCTTAAATTAAAACTGAGAAGCCTCTCTGGGATAAACCCATGAAAATCAAATTCCTATATAGTGCTAATTTATTAATTTAGAATGACACATTACTGTAATGCAAGCTGGATCTCTGGCCTTGTCAGATTAGTGCATTCTCACCCACACAGAAACTGACAGTACAGAGTTTGCATCAGGGACAGAGTTAAACCTAAAGGGCTTTGGTGATTTTATCTCAGGGTTCCTAGGCTTAATCTATTCAGAGCAGTCTTCCTTCTTAGAGCTTCATTCTGTCAGAGGTTCTCAACTGGGCTGCTGCTTTTTAATTTTAACTTTTTAAACATAATATTAATTTTAAACATTCTATTTACTTCTAGATGGGCATTACATTTAAATGATACAACAGTAAGATAGTGAAAATGAAGTCTACTTCCTTCTTCTATTCCTAGATGCCCAGTATCTTTCCCTGGAAGCCAGCTACACTACTAGCAATTTCTTGAGTAGCCTTCCAGAGATAATCTATGTACTTATAAATATATGCCATATGTGTGTGTATACATATACGTGTATCTTACATATATATACAGATACATATGTATCTGTGTATATATGCAATTTGTCTGCCTATAAATACCATATGCTATTTTGGCATTTTCTTTTTAAACTTTCCATATACAGAACTTTTTAGTTTTAAAATGTACATTGGACATACGAATAACAACAAACATCCTTAAATATTATTTCACTCTTGTGAGAGTTTATCTGTTAGAGAAATACCTTGAAATGGAATTCTGGGTCAAAAAATATGCACATTTTTAATTTGAAAGGTACTGCTAATTTTTGGTCATATTTTATAATGGTTAAAACTTGGAATTTAAAAACACAACATGGCAATTAACTTCTTGCATGTCGTGACCATAGAATGGTTTACTGTGAATTTTTACGGAAGGGAAAGACAATTCAAATTCAATAAATTTTGCTTCTAGTGACCCTCTTATCCTCAAAGGTAATAATTCAAGGTGTACGACTGATTACTGAACCCTAGAAAATAGGCCATGAATTACATGAAGTATATGCCTGATAGATGGGAAAGCAAGAAAAATAATCGGATAGAACATGAAAGAAAAGATTTTAAACTTGAGGTTCAAAAGGTTTCCCTTTTCTAGTAACTTTGGAGTTTGAGGGCAAAATTCCTCTCAAGAAAGAGGTGATGAGGATAAATTTTTTTTTAAAGTGAGAAAAGTGAAATAAAACTACCAGGGCTGTCTGAATCGGAAATTCTAACATTGCCAGTACAGTCTCATATGAGGAAGGAATGGCTGTCAAAGGAAATACTGAGGGAACCTGGGGAAGAAAGGTTTCTTAAGAGGACTGGGGACTATTGAAGATCAGGTTTCTGGCAGGAATTTTCAGATATCCTTACTGTAAGATCTTCTTCCAAATGCTAAAAAGGGGAAGGGAGGAAGAGAAAATGGGCAGACTAAGTTATGAAACTTCAGACTCCAAATCCAAAATGTCATTATTGAGAACAAGAGCGATATCATGACATTGATTATGAGGAAGGTTATGAAATCTTAGAGATCCTTCACAGTCTGCTAATACTGTTATTAACTAAGTCAATATGCTGGGCTAAAGAAAAAATATTTTTTAATATCCAAGGTATAGTAACCATTAAAGTTGTTTTTAACATAAAACCTAAATATATAGATTACCTTTTAAATATTTTTAAACTTAAAAAGTCTGGGATATATACTTGGCATGGCCTCATGCATGTATATGACCCTCACTTCCTTATCAGAGTACAAAATAAAAGGATCAATCGTAATTATAATTTCCATTCTAAAGTGACTTCAAACAACTTATATAATTCTAGAGAACTATAATATAATATTTTAAATTACCTATACATTAATTTTCTTTAATAAAGCAGAATATAAAATAGGTTTAAGTGTATTATTTGCATCTAAAATTTAAGGACAGTGTCAAAATACTAAAGTGTTCTTTTCATTATTTATCATTTGGAAGGCAAGTAATTACAATTTTCCTCCATTTTATTATCTTTTTTACAAACTTACATATTTTCACGAAACTATCACTTATTTTACAATTTACCTGAAGCGGGATTTAAGAATTTCTCAGTTTTATTCTCAATTATTCAAAACACAACAAATATGTCTTTAGGTTTTCTGATTAGTATATGAAAATAAATGAGATAATTATATCTGAAATTAAATAAAGCATTTGGATCTTGAAAATGAGCACCAAGCATTTAAACATAAAAGCTAAATAATAGTTTAAAGCAAAAATATATTTTACAAATGAAATAATTCAGTTTATCTTCTGAGAATGAATTATTAATTTTCATCTTATATCTACAATAAAGCAAGGTCACAGTATCATATAACTCTGAACCTACACCATGTTTTAAATAGATGTCTTAAAATACATTACCTAGACTTATCATGTTTGTTGAATGAATATTCTAAAAGAAATGTGATGGATATCATTAATAATTTATGTAACAGAGAAAAGTTTGTATCATTATCATAACAATATGGATTTTTTGGTACTAACTATATGGAATATTTGAGTCACATAAAATAGACAATATATACCTCATATCATTTTATTGTTATATGTGTCCTTATTTTATCTTCTCTCCAGGAACATATATATCACTGTATTCCTATTAGTAAGCACCAAACCTCATAAATATTAGGACTTCAATAACTGATCTCTTAGTGAATACTGAATGAATTAATTGACTATAATATTCAATATTCAATTTTCAGTTAAAACATGCTAAAGAACTCTTAAAGTAAATGGTAAAATGAGGAAAATTACTATTATACACAACGAGAAAACAAAAACTTAACAGAATAATTATATTGACTAGAATGTTAGTTTCTGTCATCTACAATCCTGAGGGCCTCTAGATTGCATGAGCCCCTTCCAATGCCTGGAAGTACTCCTAGCATTGTAGTCACATGATCATAAGTTTTCATAAGCTATTTTAACAGTCATTTAAACTATTGCACATTTAGAACCAATTTTTTATTTGTAATTTTGTGTTTGATTTCTTAAGAGGCAGAGGGAAAGTTATAATAGTGGCAGGCTCCACAAACTTGGATCCGCTCCACCATAGTTTCCTATTACACTGAAGATACCTTGACACAAGAATTGAAAGTAAACCAACATTTGGACAGGTAACAAAGATTTGATTTACATTTACAAATATCTGTCATTTCTTGTTAAAAAATCAAAATATGGCCAATTCTAAGTTATGGGCTAGCACACTACTCTGAAATACAAGTTCATCATCTAACAAATCATGTGGTGAGATTTCAATTAGTTATCAGCACATTCTCTCAAATTGCAGTTTTCTTTTCTGGTAATTATTCTTGGACATTTATTGACAGTTAACAGCCACTCTACTACTTCACTTATTTTACTTCATGTGTTGACATTTCACATTTACTCATACTTTCAGATAGCCTAAGGTACTTGAAGAAAACAGACACTTTGATATTACTTTTTTAATTCTTTATGGTTCATTCAGCATGTAAAATATCATCAAGTTGTTGTTTTTGCCTGTGTGATCTTACGTCTCATTAAAAAATGTGCAGTAATTACAATACACATGTAACACTCAATTTTCTGTTAAATATTTTGACATACTTATTCTACCAAAATATCAAAAGTCAACCATCATGAAAGCGCCATGAAATACTTGAGTCAATGTTTTTGTTAAAGCTAGCAAAAAAAAAAAAGTTCTCTTTACACCAATAAAACATAAATACTCCTAATTGCTAACAGACTTTTTTTGACAAGTGTTAGCCCAAAATGAATGCTTACAACCTATGCTGAGTAATGGATGCCTGGAAAATAGCATTTACATGGAAACACTGACACAGTTTTCACCAGAAAAAAATACTAAACTTATGTATCAGTGTTAGCTTAACAGGGCAATTAGAATACTCTTGGCCTTGGAATGATGTAAGAAAACATTTAAAGAACATCTGATTCTGCTGAAAATAAGACCATAAGATTTTTGTTAAAACAAATGCCTGAAGGTGTGAGTATGATATTACTTAGACACACACACACACACACACACACACACACACACACCATGGTCTACAGCAAGAAATATTTTGATCCTTTTCAAAGGACATTTTGTTATTTTTGGGGGTAGAAGCTAAGAGAAATAAGAAAAACTATATGGAGAACATGCCCTACAATTTACAACTGAATCATGTTTACTACAACTATTACATCATTTGCTTTCCTTTCTTGTATTATGCTATATCTACATTATTTTGTAGAGTATGTATTTTAAAAGATGGATACTAAAGATTTAGGAGAACAGGACTTAACAGTTTGACTTATAGTAAGGTTACTCTAGAACGCTTATTTTATTTGGAAAGTAGAAACATTAAGGACATACTTTTTTGAAGTCAAGAAGATAAGGAATATGAGTGACGGCCACGTGCAAAGCAAGAATAATGGAAAAATCATTTTTAAAGGATAATTTTGTGTTATCTCTATTACTGTGTTTTCGTGTATATGCATCATGCCAACAGTAGGTATAAATAGTAGGCATAAATAGAAAATAAGAACTCATAGGAGAAAGTTGCAAAGGAAGTTATCCTTATTAAAAAGCTAGATTCTACAACCGGCAAGTCAGAAAATCACAGAGGTAAACTACACTTCCTGCTGATCCACTGAGAAAAGGAAGATTATTTTATTTTTCCTGCTCCCTCCCCTCACCTAGCCCCAGTGGTTAGAGTGAGTCAAGAAAGCTGCCTTCCTTTTCTTGGTTTCAAAGGGTGTCATGCCCCCCACACTGCTGGAAGAAGAAATGAGAGCTGATGACTCCATACATGTATCTTTCTAATTTCAAAACCTTCCTCATGCAGATGCCTGAAACCACGTTCTACAGTGCTGATAAATGATTTTGTTTCACTTTATATTCTAGGCTGCTAGATATAATTATTTTGAGGCTAGACAGCACTCCAGTGGTCAAATAACAAAACTAATCTGCAGACTACTCTTACAAGGAGAATTACCCATCTAAATTAGTTGTTGGATTCTCCTTCTATTGACGTCCTAAGATATTTCTTTGGATATATGGCATATATTTCAAATTAAAATATTACGCATTAAAACAGCAGGTTAAGTAGAAATTTTTCTCCTTATAACAGATTTGTAAATGAATCCATCAATGTTGGAAATCGCATCATAAATTACTATGTTCACTATGTCATTCCCTTATATCCAATTAGGCCCTACAAAGCCAAATTCTGAAAAACTTTCAATAACACATCTAATCTTAAGGCTCTGATCAGGTTAACGATAGTTTCCTTCAGGATTGCATTCATCTTCACAAAGTGTGGTTGTCTTTAAAAACCACTGTTAGGTTCAGAGACATTAACTTTTAAAGATACTTTTAACAGTTCTTCCCTATTACTAAAAATCTTACCTTTCGTGCTAGTAAATACAAAGAGCTTTTCATGATAGCATAAAGAAAGAAACTGCCATAAAATGAAAACTGAAAAACATACTGTTTTTAAGTTACCAAACAGGGTTTATTTAACAAGGGTATACTTTATCACTACAAATGCTTTCAACCCATCTCACAAGATGCATCTTCTTTTCCTACTGTCGTTTCTATTGCATAAATCAAAACAGTACTCATTAGGGTAAAGCAAACTTCAATTGCAAGGATCTCAGCATTTCTGAAAACATAGATATAAAGATATCCAAGTTAATGTCACTTAATTAAAAATATATAGGTTGCTCTGGACAGTTTTTACTAACCCTGGTCCTTATTATCTGAACTAGTGAGATTAAGATAATTTAGGGCTGAATAGTTCCAGAGTGCAGCAGAGCATAAAGGCCTTCTAAAATAGAGAGGCCCAAATCCAGAATACCCACTACCATGTAAATACCACTGGGAAATGCAATTTTAATTTGCAGGAGGATTTTAAGGAAACTCTTCAGGGTAAATAACAGTGAATCTTAACCAAAAAAAAAAAAAAAGGAATTCAATAATTTTGCAGATGAAGCAGATAAGACATTGCTACACCACTTTTCTTTTAAAACCAGCCAAATGCAGTTTCTTGATTGGAAAGAGCTCTCTGAGCTAATTAGAATGCAAAGCACCTTGAGATAAAATTTCACGAAAGATCGATTTGTGAAAACATTTTTTGTTACTGAGATAAAATGCACTACCATCCATAGACGGCACGGCTAGGACAAACTCAGTCGTCCCACTGAAATTCCCAATGTGTAACTTTTGACTTGACTGCCAAAACACGCATTTTAATATCCTGTTTCGAAAGTAGGACTACAGGTACTAAGATTTTTATAATTCTATTATACTCAACCTATCTGTATGAAGTTCTCAGGTAAAAGACAATGAGCAAAATCTGTAACAGGAAGTATGTGCTTCAGGACTCAGTAACATTTGAAAAACAAAACTCCATCTGTGTCACATATCTCAGGTGTAGGCTTGAAACTCGACAGAAAACTTCATCTCATCGTTGGCATCTCCAGTTGTGAGGATGACTTAATTGAACTGCATGGATTCCTCTTTGTGCCAATCTCAATCCAGATCCAAACCGATACCAACCTGATTCTAAGTCACCTTCCTTATCCACAGCACTTCGGGGTGGAGGTTCGTGCTGAGAATCATTCTGTCCTCCTCTAAGCTTGCCCCGATGTCACAGAGGAAGTAGCTCTGAACACATCCTTCCCAAGCCTAATCTCTTCAGTCCCCCTGTGATATTGTGATGTATAATAAGAAACAAATACTTGATCTTCCTCCCTCATTTCTGGCACAGAGCTCCTAAAATCCTTAGACTTTCCAAAGCGCTGAGAGATATAAATGTGTTTTTGTTATGATAATGAGGTGACTTTTGGATCCCATTTAAGGAAGGGGTTGATTGCCAGGAGAACCAGCCCTGTCATTAGAGGACTGGAACTTTCTGTCCCGACCTCTTCCCCCGACCACCTCTGGGAGGGGAGAGGGGCTGGAGGTTTAATCAATGATTTAATCAATGGTACCAACTTAATGAAGCCTCCATAAAAATCCAAAAGAATGGTGTTTGTAGAGCTTCTGGGTTGGTGAACACGTGGAGATTTGGGGAAAGTGGCCCGTTCAGAGACAGCATGGAAGCTCCTCACCCTCTCCCCATACCCTGCCCTGTGCATCTCTTCCACCTGGCTGTTTCAGAGGTATATCCTTTTACTATAATAAACCAGTAACCTAGTAAGTAAAATGTTTCTCTGAGTTCTGTGAGCTGATCTAGCAAATTAATTGAACCCAATGAGGCGCGAGTTAGAACCTCTAATATGTAGCCAAATCATTCAGCCAAATGCTTCAACTGGCATCTGAAGTGGAGGGCAGTCTTGTGGGACCAAATCCTTCACTTTGGAATTTGATGCTATCTCTGGGTAAACAGTGTCAGGACTGAGTTGAATTGCGGGACACGCAGCTGGCATCAGAGCTTGTTTGTTGGCGTGGGGAAAATCTCCACACATTGGAATCAGTAATCAGAATCCTTACCTACCTCATTCCAAACCTGACTATTTTTTTCTTCTTATTCCTCTCTCCCAATCTCAGTCAGCCTTTCTCTCTCTCCTGTGTTTCTCCATGCTCGTTTCTCGAATTCTAAAAAGAACTTCCCTTATTCTCTTTTACCCCAAAGTCAGTATCACATTTTTCCTTCCCCTTCATGAATACACACCAAATCAGTTAAACTTGCTGTCCCTTCTGTCTCATCTTTCATTTACTCATTGGTACATTATAATCTAGTTTCTAACCCACAAATATTAGATTACAACTCCAGCAAAACTACCTAAGTCACACGATTTCCTAAACCAAAAATCCAGCTTAGGATCTTACCCTAAACAGCTTCCACAATATCTGGTTTTGCCAAATACCCAATTCATGAAGCCGTCTTCTCTTTGGCAGCATCAGATTGGTTCTTCTCCTATCGTACTGATTGCTTCTTAGTTTCCTAGCATGTGTTTCCTCAGCTCCCTTGAATGGGGTGGGGTAACCTCATTTATTCCAAGCGATGTGTATATCACTCTTCCTGAATGCCTCCCAAATGCATCCTTGGCCCTGATCTTTATCCCTAATCTTTATGCCTGCAACACTTGTCTAAATAGACTTCAACTGAGATTTAACATGTCTAAAACCAGTCATCATCTATATCGCCTCATACCTTATTTTACCTAACTAAAGTTTAAGATAGCTCACTTGACCAAATGTAAAGAGTTAAGTAAGAATGGTAAAAGAATTCTTACTAACACCCCCAAACCTTCACAATATGTTACATAAATGAGAGAGTTAATACCGCAAATTCAAGAATGAGCAAAAGCCAAGTCAAGAACAGTTATAATGTCACAATCTGCAGGAATATTCCTAGAGAGGATGACAAGGAAGTCCTCAGCAATATCTTGATCTTAAGCACCAACTCATTCTTCGTTAACTCTTCTGCATTAGACATTTCAGATGTCTAGCGGCAGGCTAAGGGTCGCTCAACCTTCTCGACGTGAAATATGTTGCATTTAGCAGAAAAATGTTATGGAGCTAAACAAATAAAAGGACCATACCTGAAGTGGAAAAGATTAAAAAAGGTACATGGGATCCCATTCATAAAACTGTTGAAATACATGTGCTTATTTTCTGATAACCTTCTTTTCATTTACACATATTTTTGCTTCAGGAAGAACACTTTTAGTCCTATGTCAAGTTACAAAAGTTAGAAATGCCCGTAAGGCTATATATATATTTTTTTTTTTAAAAATTATTTATTTATTTATTATTTATGGCTGTGTTGGGTCTTCGTTTCTGTGCGAGGGCTTTCTCTAGTTGCGGCAAGCGGGGGCCACTCTTCATCGCGGTGCACGGGCCTCTCACTATTGCGGCCTCTCTTGTTGCGGAGCACAGGCTCCAGACGCGCAGGCTCAGTAGTTGTGGCTCACGGGCCTAGTCGCTCCGCGGCATGTGGGATCTTTCCAGGCCAGGGCTCGAACCCGTGTCCCCTGCATTGGCAGGCAGACTCTCAACCACTGCGCCACCAGGGAAGCCCCGTAAGGCTATATTTTAATGCTACTTCATAGCAATAGCTGGCTAAATGGCAGAGTAAAAAGGACAGAATAAAAAATGAAAAACTCTGTGTCTATACTACTACATTTGGAACATGAAATCTAGGGAGAAACCACACTTAATGGATAAAGACTGAACTGCATTGATTTTGAAATTTCAGAGCTAGAGTGGTTGTAAGGGTGGAAGAGAAGAGTATTTTAAACATCTATGAACACCTTGCTTACTTTCTGAAGTAGCTATGAAGACTTGAGATATAAACAAATAAAAGAAAATGTTACTCATGAATTTAATTACCATCAATTATAAGGTACTATCTACAGGGATCTAAATTGAAGTCAAAACCTACCATGAAAAACAGTACACAAGAGGAAATGAATGACAACCAAAACTTAAAAACAGAGAAGTAACTAACCTGTTCTACGTGGAAGGCTCAGCAGATGAAGATGAGAAAACAATATAGCAAAGCTCTATAGCATAAGCTAGTTTCCCTGAAAATCCAACATGTTAAGGCCCTTATTAAGGAAAGCATTCAGTGCTATATTTATAAAGCATTTTGTATAATGAAATATAATGGAATAACATAAATTCGTACTGAGGATTAGGTCAAGCTCATGAAACCAGGCACCAGGAGTTTTTAGCTAGGAAAGAAGTACGGGGGGAAAATTGGGGGGGGGGGGAGGGTGACACGATTACAGCTTCTATACCTGTCTTATGATAAGTCATTGTATGACCAGATCATGCAACATCAAGTAGATTTGAATCATTTTCTTGTTAGAAAAGTAGGACACTGAAAGCTATCTGGCTGCTCATTCATTCATTCTTTATCCAATATTTACCTATTACCCATTAACTGCCAGGCTCTGTGCTAAGTAATAATGAAGATAGCACCTCTCCTCACAGAAACAGACAAAACTGAGCAACCTGGTGGGTGCGATCACAGACGTTTGCGAGGGCGCTATGGAAACCTAGGGGAGATGTACCTAACTTAGCAGGTCTCTTTTGTTTAATGCGAAAGAAACGCAGTTAGAACTAGGTTTGGATAAAATGCCAATAGACTGGGTTCCACAGAAGAGGAAGATGCGTTCAGGAATAACTGGAAGCAAGGACAGTGAAGTCCTACTTTCTTTGTGTTTCTTTCCATTTCTCTCTATACATTGGCTTCATTCTCTCAGAATCATTGTCTGCACAACTCAGAACCGCGGCTGAGGAAGCTCTGTTTTGACACCTTCCCAGGCTTTGCACTGGACTGGCGATCTTGAGCTATGTTTACAGTTGATCCAGAATAATCACTAAACAAGCCCTCTTAGGAACACTACCTTAGAGGTCTGAAGCCAAACCCATTTGATGTCTGAGAAGGTGATGAAATGTGAACAGCAAAGGTCAAGTGGTTAGTCCTGGTTCAGCAGGAATTGTACTCCCTGGGCATGCTTACTAGAAAGCTGGGTGCTTCCTAATGAAGCTGGTGTAAACTTTACTGACGGCCTTGACTATGTTGCTGAAAAATAATTTGTATAATGATGAGGCAAAGTGATCCTGAAACTCTCTCCACAAGGGCCTTTTTAGAATTTTGGACATATTCCTTAAATAGGAAGTCTCAAGATATAATTGCTGACTCCTGACTAAAAATAAAAATATAAATAACATATTTGATATCTGATGTGATGGAAGCCACAGGGTGGAGTTTCAATGTTTTTAAAGACAAGACATTCCTTACCTGTGTTTTAATCCTCAGCATTATAGAAGGACCAGAGAAATTCATTAGAGAAAAATAAAATATTCTCAAACTCAAAAATTTCATCATTATTAACTTCTGCTTAAAAAAGTTAAATGTGCAATTATAGGTTCACTGGGAAAACACAACCAACATAGTTATAAAATCTGTATGGTTATTTTGTGGGTGCGAGCAATGAGGTCTGAAGGATTATCTCACAGGGGCTTTAGAAGTAGCAAACTTTTCTTGTATTTCTGGTTGCATAAAGCAGGCTTGTCTCTTGTTTACTACCCAGCAGTTGCAATGGGGGTCATTTACACAACAATTACTTAGAAGTAACTCCTTTGAAATGCATTGTGTGATTAATTGACTTGGCTTCAGGAATGCAATGTTGTTTCTACACTGTTGTTCAATTCAACCTAATGCCCCCTAGAGCACAGATCCAATTAAGAAACAAGGCAGGGAGGCAGATATTAAGCAAACTATTTCTATATCACACAGCACTTTCCTACAGGATTGAACACCACCACCTACCGTCTGCAGGCACTTGATTTATTCCGTGCATCCTTGTGACACTGGGGTTATGGGTGATGGAAATGAACAGGATTTAAAGTAAATGTCTTAGAGAAAAATTAAAACCAGATAAATTTAACTTATTAAGAAGTGCTTTTTAACACAAAAGCCTAAATACAGCTAAAACTTAATTTTCTCAAAGAAGTACCAAGGATAATGATCTGGCCTATGGATTATTTCGGTATATAGTGAGAGTAGAATTTTCCTCTTCAGTGAGATGTTTCCAACCAAACTGGCATGGGGAAACAATCCTTTTCACAAGGATCTGCATTTCCCATTCTTTTAAGGAGAAATCACCCACTTTGTTTGTTAGTAGAGGCAAAATCAGGAATCAGCAGAGTCACATACCAAATGCTCACACATTGAGCAGTTAGGGCCTTGCCTCCTCTAACATAAAAGGCACGGGACGGTAACACATAGGGTCTCCTTATAATCATAGGTTCAGACAGTACTCAAGCTTCGCCTGGCAAATAATGTGGCAGTTGTTCCCCCAGGCCCCACTCCATCTGAACCCACACAGCTTCCCTTCCCTTTTTTCTCTCTCCAAGTAACTTTCTACTCTGCCTACTTAGCCATACTCCAGCACCCTCTGGGCTGCAAGTTCATTAAGATGAAAAAGCTTAAGTCCAACTCTCAATTCTACATACAAATTGAGGACAAAAGCCTTCCTGGTAAAACAGATCTCCAATGTTTGTCACCAGCATAAGGCCCCAGTGGGTGAGAAAACTGGGGAAGCAGGAAGCACACAGGCTCAACTGTAATTACATCTCTGTCCCTACTCTCTGACCTTGGGAAAATTACTCAGTGTCTCCCAGCCAGTTACATATTTACATATAAGGACATATGGAAAATAAGGGTTACAGAGTGTTTCTCAAAGTCCCCTCTGGTAACAAAGCACTAAAGCTGTAATGTAGAAAGAGCAGTGGTTCAACCATGGACTTAGGCTCAGATCGCCTGGTTCAAACCTCAGCTGGGTCACTTCCTAGCAATAAATGCCTGGTCTCTCATCTCTAAAATGGTGATACACCTCATAGCATTGTTATGAAAATTAAATTACTCAGTATTATCAATAAGTGCCCAGGATAATGCCTGACACATATCAAATGTTCCGTATGTGTTAGCTGCCCTCATTGTCTTTCTAAAAATTTCCAACCACAGATCGGTGTGCAGGAGCCACCTGACACTCTGCCTCTGTTCAGAGTAGATAAAATTTCACAGAGTAGCAATCTTTTCTACTTATTTCAAGTTTTCTTACTTCCTGGAAATCTTCCTTTATAATTTGCAATGTGAGCTAAAACATGAGCCACAATGACAGCCCAGAGTGATCCATTTCACATAACAGCAATCTCTTCTACTTATTTCAAGTTTTTCTTGCTTCCTGGAAATATTCCTTTATAATTTGCAATGTGCGCTAGAACATGAGTCACAATGACAGCCCAGAGTGATCCATGAGTTCCTTTTTGGAAAACATCAACTGATAATAATAATGAAAACAAAAACTTCAGTCCCTTTTATAGAATTTATTTCCCAACTTTTGATGAACAGATTGAACTATACTGTGTCCGATCATCTTTGGCCAAAACTAATAAGAAAAGATTGTAAAACTAAAGTGAAAAAAGTTGAATTCTTACAATACCTAGGGGTAAGTGAAGCCTTTCAGTAGTATCTCAATAACAAAATTTGTTATTTAAAGAAACGTTGTCATTCAGCTACCTGCATTTTTTTCAGGAAGGCAACATTATACATCAGTATTACAGAAATTTTATGGAATTAATGCCTTATTTTGTCTTTGTCCATGACTGAAAGGGCAGAAAAATATAAGGAAAACCAATGAAAAATATAACCTCCAAATAATCAATATTTAAGAAGGTATAAAATATGAAAACTCTTTAAATGGTAGAAAACATCTACCTAATGACTATTTTTGGAAAAGGAAAATAAAGTGAGAAACACTAGACCCCTATCTTTATGGCTTCATACACACACACACACACACACACACACACACACATACACACACAAACACACAGTTAAGATAGCAACTATTTTGATCATGCGTATAGGGATACACATTTTCCATTCCTTCCCTAGCTCTGTGTATACTCACAAAACATCTGTGTATACTCTCTGGGATTTTCCCACTCGTGAAACAAATCATCAGCCTCAGAGTTTATGAAACCATTCAACTACAGACACCTCAAAGTACATGGGAAATGTAAATGTACTCATTAAATATAATTAAACACGACCGAAAATATGTATGGCAGAATTGCACCAAAACAGAGCAGGCAGCCATGTGCAGGGACCTGGGCCTTGAACCCTGACCAGTTGTCCACAGTTCGGACAGCAGCGAGATCATGAGTATGAAGGATCTGTTCCACACCTCAGCTAGGAAAGGGAAAAAAACAACTTTGAAAATGGAAAATAGTTTCAGACTGATTTTCATAAGAAAGGTGGGAAACTCACTGTTTAATCGTTTCTACTTAGCAAATAATTTATCTTTCATATTCTTATAAAGTGGCTTTCTTCTGTGTTAGCAGTAAAAACTAACACTGACCTTCCTCCTGGAAGGTTAAACTTTTAGCTTCTGTTTGAAACGCTAGAGTGCCTTTTCTCAGAAGAAATGCTACATATACGTGTGGCGAGAAATGAAAAAGAATACACCATCTCTCCGACCCTTCATTAGTCAGAGAATCTTGCCAACAGCAATGCTACTTGTATACGGTCTCTGCATGAAAAACTGCTTTCAAAGGTAACCTTGCTAAGGGCTATGTCTTGGCAGAAAGGAGCAAACTTTACTTTTCTACCAGTCGGTTTGCTCTGCATGAGAAACAGGTGTTAAGGTATGAAACGGGGCTCGGAGCAGCAGAAAACTAAAACTCACCCCATATAAGTTTCATCTGGAAAAAAACACATCATAAGCCTGCAGGGCCGACATGTTTTTGCAAAATGCAAATCATGAAAACTGGTTAAGGGATTAAATGCTCTTTTGCAAAAATGACCATAGAGATTATAATCATTAATTAAAATCATGTAAATAATTTTCTGAAAGAACTCTCCCTTTTTATCTCATAGGTTTCAAACAGCCTAATGGTAGAAAGGTTTAGTCTCAGAAGAGATTCTCTAATTAAAACTAGAAATCTGGTACAATTAATAAGTGTCAATCTGCAATCTCAACCACTTAGTAAAGGCAGAGAAATCAAATGCTGTTGTTTCATAAAAACTCCAATAAAATCTCCGAGAAAATGAAATTTTTATGGCGTCTACTTCCCATCTATACAATAGGTGTCCCACATGGGACTAGGAACTTGTTAAATGGATAAATATTTTAACACTTACAATTCATATATGCCAGTTTTATTCATTTTTCTTTCTCTTTGGAGTTTCAACTTGACCCACAAGTCAGCTTTCAGTGATTTAACTGGGGTTTACATTTTTGAATTTTCTGAGCTCCTTGATTCTTTCACTCCCAAATACCCCATTATTATCTCCACGCAGAGGTGAACCAGAGCAAAAGAGACAAGATGAAACTCAACATATCAGTTACAAACGTTGATTCCATTGTCCTGCATAGTCCCTCCATCCTCCTTCCCTGCATTGGATGTTCCAACTGTACGACAGCTTTAGTGTTTACAAGTTTAATTTACCTTCCTAGTAACAGCTCAAAGAACAAGGGGAATTGGGTTTTCCGCAACTAAGTTTTTGGTATATAAGTTGGTCTGTAGTTAAGCACACACAAGTTAGGAAAACCAGTTAGTGCTATCAGACAACAGCACAGTCAGGGACAGTTATCAAAACCCCATGTGTCATAGTTTGTTGGTGGCTTCCCCTCCCTTTTCAATACCCCTGGCTTCTCCTGGGAATCCATGGGCTTCTAGAAATAGACTCTATCCCTGGCTCCAGGAATGGGCCGCTGAGCCTCGGCTAAGCCAGTCAGCGCCTTCAGTACCTCTGCCCCTGTACTAAGCTCCCACAGTCCAGGCGGGGTCGTCTCAGGACCGCCTGAGCTCTGCATAGCCCCACCAGATGCTCTTTCCTGCTTTGGCCCAGGTGGTACGCAGATGCGAGGCCACAGCTGCTTTTCTACCACCAGAGAGGTCAGTCAGTGGGAAAAGCCTTCTATACCCTGACGACGACAAAGTCAAGAGAATCCCAGAGGATGGAGCTGAAGCTGCTGGATGAAGAACACTCTGAAGCCCACCTGCCCTCTGGGCCTCTGTTTACATGAGCCAATGAAGTCCCTGAATGTTTGAATGAGTGGTTGTTCTTGCTTGTAACACAAAGAATCCAAACCAATATAAATGTATCCAGGGTATTCAACTCAATTACATGGAAAATTACAAGACAGTGTGTTAGCCATGAGATGTGCTGCTCAGATCCCCCTTCAAACAAGGACTTGCTGCCAAATATGGGGTGGCGACGGCACCAGCCTTGGCTGTTGACCTGGGCTGTAGGGTCAGCCTCGGCTGCAAAGAGCTGGCTCGTCCAAGCAGCAGCCTGTAACAGTGGCTGAGGGGTGGGCGGTACACAAAGACCTGTCCATTTCAGCCCTAAGCAGGACACCTGGACCGGCAATGCTAGCTCCACAGGGTTGGCCAAGACCTTGGCTGCACCAGCATCAGGGTTTGAATTTTCCCTCTGCCCAATCCTCCCTTCACACTTCCTTTCACAGTAGTTGATCCCTAATAAACATCTTAGACCCCAACCAACCTCCATCTGAGTGTCTACTGCCAAAGAACCCAACAGTGTCAATTTTCACATTATAACACATCACAACATAAGAAAACAGAAGAAAAATAGATGTGTGAAACCACATAAGGAAAATCCTCACCAAATCCCTATAAACAAAATGCATAACAGATTTTCTTCTACCCCACCCACCCCTCTGCTTTTCCAAACTTTCTTTGATAATACAGTTTCCTCCAGCCACATATGTAATAGAAACCTTGGTAAAGGAGGAAGGCATTCTTTAACAAATGGGAGTAATACAATTAAGTTGGCTGGGAACCTGCTGAAAATTGACAAGGCCTGTAAGCAATGTGATATTTCCCAAGAGTCACCAGTTTTGCTTTTTTTCAAAATCACTTTGAATGTTGCAACAACTTTTTCTCATTATTGCACTTTTTTATTAAAGGAGATTTGCTGTATAATCTGGGTAAGATTTCAAGTATTTAGGTGATAGGAAATAGATGTTTTCAATCAAAATTTGCTGTGAAGCAAATTTCTTTTAAGTGAATCCCATTTTTTAATTAACTGCCATTGTAAAGTTGGAGATCAACTGAACAATAAAAAGATCACACTTGGGAATGCAGGTTTTCTTTAAAACTAATACAGTTAAAGGTATAAATAGCTTTGATAAAACAATAATTTAGGGATTCTATTCTCGTTGTCTCGTCACATGTCTTGCTCCCTAGTCATCAAAGATGTTCATATCCCAAAATCCTTGGATACTCATCCATCCCTTTTGGTTGTCTTCTCGAAAACATGGTCATTCCCCTGACACTTCTCTTCCTTTGACTTCTACCACACAACGCTCTTTTAGTTTTACTCTCACTTTTTTCCTCTGTGCTGTCCAGGCTCATTCTCTTCTAGCCAGCCATTAAAAGACATCCCTTAACACTTGGTTAAGGCCCTCTTCCCTTCTCACTCTATAAGCAATCCCTGGTGTTCACAACCGTACCTATGGTTCTAGAGCAGCACCTCTCCACAGATTACTAATACACAGATCACACAGCCCACTTACACACAGACCACTCACAGAACATTTCAGATGAAAGCCTCAAAGGCACCTCCCAATTCCACAGGCCAAAGACTGAACTCTTGACAGCCCTTCTCCCAGGTTGCCTATCTCAGAGAATGGTACTACCCTCCATCCTGTACTAAAAAACCCAAACCGAACAGTCTTAGCTACATCTCCCTCCTTCACTGTCTCCCCACATCCAAATCCATCATCAAGTCCTGTCAGTTCTGCCTCCAAACTTTTCAGGTGTCAAGATAAATTCTTCTTTTTATTTATCTTTTCAACCACTGAAATGTAAAAAACAGTTTTAGCTCATGAGCTTTACAAAAACAGGTGGTGCACCAGATCTGAACTACAGGCTGTGGTTTGATGACCTGGGTCTTATAAGAAACAAACTGCACACCTTCCTAAGTTTGTATTACATGAGGGTGTTTTAAGGGGTTCTCAAATATCTGGTTCTGTTTTACTTTGTCGGTTGTTACACATTAACACAACACACATACACACAGTCACCCTCTTTTTTTTGGTATACCACAATAACCAGTGAATTAACTTGTGCCACCAAGTTTTGGGTTTCCCCCCATTTGGGGAGGGGGGCTCTGCTTAAAAGAATCTCTTCTCTGCCATCTTGATTAAAATGAAGACTATCACAATGTGATAAAGCAAACTACTAAAACCAAACAAAGCTTTCCATGTACAAGTACTTATTTGTGTGAATCCAGATTTTTCTCTGAAATGTGCAACCTGAACAAAATACAGAAATAGATTTAAAGCTAAAGCCAATATTGTTTTGCAACTGCTATGCAAAACACCTAACTTAAAACTAATAGCAAAAATAACAAAAGTAACGAACATTTACTGAGTCCTTACTATAGACCAGCCCCTTTGCTTTTCGAATTAACTTCTTGAGTAAATATTATATAGATTTGAACTTGTGTGACAAAATTATAGTTTTTAAAAAATCACATTTTTCTGTTTTCTATGTTGGCATCTTGTGTACAATTTCATTTGGAAAAGGAGATCTATTTTGACTTTATTTTTCCTTTAATACACCACCTGCTTTGGCATTTTATTGCATATTCTTGTTACTATTTGCTACTTTGCTGTCTGTTTTATGTGAACCTTGCTTCATCCATAGGCAGGCTGTTAAGTATGCTCCTTGAGGTCAGGCATCAGGCCTTTTTTCCCACTCCTTACACACAAAATATATATCCTACATACTCCCCTAAAACAGGGTTCAGCCCATAGCAGCCCTCCAAGAAATGGACTGCTGCTTATAAAAGTGAATTTTTAACTTAATCTGTGAGCTCCTTAAATCTCCATTTGCTTAAAATACATTTCATTTAAATTGAGGTGCATGTAAGAGTTCTTGTAAATATTTAATAAACTCTAATCCTTATATTACATTGCAGATTAGAATAATATCTAGTAGCAAAATAAAAAATTTAGTTTTAGTTAACAGTAAAAAATAATCATGTTTTCTTTTGTTAATTCATGTGTCAAACTCCTCTGTCCAGAAAGCACAACATCCCTCCTCTGTTTATATTCTGGTGTTAGCTTTGGCATCTTCTAGGCTGAGAAAAATTGTGACTTCAGACATCAAGTATTTTTTAGTTCCATATATTACTTTACATACTAAAATTTGTTTGAATGCGCCAACAAAAATTAACTAGTATCTTTGTTGAGATTAATGATCAGAGTATCTTTATAAAGCCTCCAGTGTACATGTGGACCAGTCCATATCTGGACTTTTTCTAATGACCTGTCACACACCAAGGAAAGGTGAACACAATGACAGTAGCCAAATGACACCCAACACTCAGCCTTGAGAAACTAGAGGGTGAGGCTGGAGCTGTGTGTCTATATTTATACAAATAAGAAATTTACAGAGAAATATTTATAGGTCTCATTAAAGACTTTCCTGAAATGAGTACACAAATAGGTCTTTTCAATTAAATACTGGAGGGATGAATGTTTCCCAAAGGGAAGAGAAGGAAAATAAGCAGTAAGTACTGGATTTGTGCATACTGTTAAGATGTACTATATGTTTTAGAGAATTTGGTTATTTTGTTTTGTTTTGAAGAAAGCAAGGACAATGAATTGAAGGGCTAATTACAGTATGCTCTCTTCAATCCCCAAATTAAATAAATATATAACGAATCTGTGAGATAATTACTCAGAGAATCAGCAATGGAGAGAAGAATAAAACATTTCTAAACCATTTACTCACATAAATAATAAAATATTCAGTTAAATTTTTAACCTTACACATACATAGACTTCTTCGCACCCCTTTACTCCTCTCTCTCCCTCCCTGCCCCAAAATACCATGCATCATACATACTTCCAAGTATGTTTCTATGGAGAGTAATTAAAATTCAGTTCTTATAATTTATTAAAATTGGTAAATATTTCCCTATTGAAAACAATCCCCTTTTCTGTATTTTACATGCCATAATACACTCTTATGATAATAATCCCACTAAAAATCTTAATCTACTTTGAAAAGGTAAAATGCCCTAGTTTAGGGCAGAGAGTTTTCTCCCACTGGAACAACAGCCCCCTTGAGTTTTATAAGAAAACTCAGTCCTGCAACACCTCCCCTCCCCCCATCTTGTCAGTAATTTACTAAGGAAAAGCAAAACTTTTTAAGAAAGCAAAGTTGAATCCACTGATGTGGAGCATTAAAATGATTACCAAAGATGATTTCCTTTCAATTTTTAATAAGAAACTCCACCTAGAAATTTATCCAAAAGCTAAAAAGGTAATTTACACTGCTAGATATTCCCTAAGGGTCACTAATGAAAAAATATTAAAGCATACAGTGTTGAGCATATTAGCATCTCAGAAGAATTTTCTTTACTACCCATTCAGGTTCACAATCCTACACTGACAGTTTTTTACGTCTTTTGATTTAGTAATTTCACTGCATTTATATTTGCAAAGATTATATGCAGACCTGAGTGAGAGTTAAGTGGGTAGATCTGTCTAAGAGTAATGACAATAGAATAAGATTTAAAATTTTTAACTCAGTAGGGTGTCTATGTTTTATTCTAATGCCTAACTTTACTTCAAGATGCAAGTAAATGTAGGATAATGTGGAAAGAAACAAAGCATGATTTTAAAAAATCAAAGCCATTAAGTACTTAGAAAGCCACAAATTCAGGTTGCCAGAGCCAGAACACATCTGCATGCGCTATAATCCTTAATTTGAGATGTCCATATTGTGTTCCTTTGTAGTTCCTCAATCACTCAAGATTCCAAAATAGCAGCATAAAGTCTATGGTTTAAACATCAAAATTTGTACTTGTACATAGTATGCTCTCTGAAGCTTACAAAGAGCCTTGGGCTCTTAAACTTAAAATGATTACTAGAGCATAGATATAAAATGCAATCTGTGGCACTTAGCAGCATGTGCTACTTCAGTCATTATTCTGTGCAAATTATGCTCCCTGCGACCAGTTAGTTAATCAAGAGCAAGGGCAAAACACGAGGGAAAAGCTCTTCTGCACAAGTTACAAAATCATCTTTCTGATAAAATGGATAAAATTAATTATATATCTCTGTGTATCTTATATCCAGAAACTTGTCCAAACCCTGGTAAACTCGGCAGTTCTATAAGGGAGAGGCTACTATTATATGATCAAGTTTCCTTAATACAAATGCCAGTAGGACAAGTATATAACACTGTGTAAACAGTATGTGCTATTTGGAGAAAAAAATCCAGGAAACCTTGCCTTACTCACTCATTCTATTTCTCTCCTATATCTTTAGAGAATACCAAAACTATTTCTAAATTCCATTCTGTTCATTCACATGGACAATAAACATTTAGAAATTTCTCATTCAGGCATAAAAATGTGTCTGTGGTTAACTAACACAAACAAAAGCTGCCAATGTGCTCCTACTGTTTTATGGGAGAAAGGTCTTTTTGTAATTGAAAATATATTACTTTCAAAATCTGGAAGGGCTCTCATATTCTGTTCTAAAAATGTTACTGTC
This sequence comes from Balaenoptera acutorostrata, assembly GCF_949987535.1. Classification (NCBI taxonomy): domain Eukaryota; kingdom Metazoa; phylum Chordata; class Mammalia; order Artiodactyla; family Balaenopteridae; genus Balaenoptera; species Balaenoptera acutorostrata. Next base: position 91,973,478 of record NC_080065.1, read on the forward strand.
TAAACCATTTCTGGGGACTAATTATTACATGATTTACTCTGATTAGAAACCTTATGGAAGCTGAAACAAAAATAAAAATGATTTTAAAAGCCTAAATTTTGAAAGGCTCATATCAAAATTGATAGAAACTTGGGGTACCAAAAAATAAACTGGTGAGTGACCTTCTATGAAAAATCAATTTAATATTTATCTTGGCATGCCTACTTCTTATGCATTTTACCAGAACACTTCAAAATTGGTAGGGAACCAATGCTACCAATCATCACACCAAGGGAAAAAAACTTGCTTCTCTGGGCAAATACGATAAGTGATATATTTAGCTTTTCTATTTTACATATAAGGAGTCTCTCTTAGAAAGCAAATCTGTCATTTATGACATTCATTTAAAAATCATAACATGTCATATGTTTACATTTGGGGGTGGGAGGACATGTATTTTTCTTTCTATTAAGTATTTTACATGTGCTCAGAATCTGACTTGTTAAGATCTCTGAGCAACTTTTATAAATACCATCAGATGGCAAAGCTGTTTACCTACAACATGAAAATGAAGGAAGAACTGGGAACAGCAATCAGTGGGAACCTCAGACGTTTTCTCACTTGATATGTGGTATTTATTTAACCTTTACCATACTGTTAGGAAGAAGGAGAGGGGATGGTATTTATGCCCATTATGTGGGAAAACTCAAGCTACATAAAATTTAAATAAATTATTTTAGTAAGCTATTAACAAAGAAATTGGAGAACAGAAGTCTTCTCCAGCTTTCACCCTGTATACTAAATAGAATAAATCGAGAAGCTATTCAAATTAACAAGATGAAATCTAACATCGAACTGATTTGATAATTTCCTGACAACTGAGGTCATTTTTCTGTTCAACAAATCTTAACATTTGTTATGTTAGGAACCTTTATGTATAATTTATCACTGTTAATATTAGGCCAGAGGTAATAAATGGCAAATGTAGTTACATTTTATTCACAGTAAGGGCTGATGTGATGATAAATGGCATCATTCATAGAGTTTTCACCTTTAAGTCAGATGCCAGAACAAAATGGCACAAATTCAATTGTTTGAAAAGAACTAGGAATTTTATGAAGAGAACTGTCTTCTTAGAAATAAGAAACACTGATAAATCAATTTCCTAGACAGGTAAAATCAATGCTGAACATGGACATGCTGTCTATGACAAAACATAACTTTTAAAAATATAGATGAAATTGTTGTTTAAAAGTTTAAAATTCTGAAGAGCTGAAAATGCTCTGGGTCTGTTTAAGCAGTATGATTACCATACCAATCTAGTTATCTTCCTAGATATAGACTCAGTGTTTTAAAACGGTTATGCTTGTTAGCAATTTCATAAAGTTAAAGACTCCAGGAAACATCGATTACTGCAACACAAAATATTCTATGATTTTGTTTAAAAATGTTAGTTATCCTTTGCATATGTACAACAATTTATTTAGGCATGGAGAGCCCACATAGGAAGCACTAGCAAAATGATTTTTCAGCTCAGTAAGAAACCATTAATTCATTATCAGTAACACAGCTCCTGTGCAAATGGAAAATATGGTGTTTTTCAGACATGAGCAGGAACAGCTTTTAATTTAGACAGTTACTCACACAGGACCACCTTACTGTTACAAGGCGCATTTTCTCCAGAATGTCTTTGGTGGCAGCTCAAAATGAACACCAAGTTTACGGACAAACTTCTGTCCCAAAAGACCACCGGAAACTGTGCTTATGCTACCCTGAAGGGAAAGAATGTGATAGAGAGCAAGGTAGAGCGGAGTAGGAGAAAGAGAAGGAGAACATAGTCAACATATTGGCCCAGATTCGGAAATCAGATTATCCAGGAGTAACCTCTTGGAAGAACGAGTATGGCATCAAGCAGACAGACAACAAGATAGGTTTCCCTTATTTGGGGAGTGGGGTGGGGGTGGGGGGTTCACGCAGCACCAACACTGTGCCTGGATGTCCAGTCAGCATGGAAGGAAAAAGATCAGGAAGTAAGGAGCTGTCTGAACAACCAGGAGGCAGTGTGAAGTTCTGGGTTAGACAGGGCAGGCCCTACAACAAGGGCTGAAAGGCCAGCAGAAGCATGCCAAACCCAAGCGTCCTGCTCAGGTTTCCTGGTGGACGTTAAAGAGCCCTGTAGAATGTACGGGAGAAAGAAAGCCAACCTACAGTGTGTCAGTGATGAGGGAGTGGCATGGATTAAACGCTCCTCTATGGAATACTCAGCCAGTCCACTATTGGTCAAGCCAAATCAAAGTACATATATTATTTAGAAAAAACCCTACCCCTAGGAAAGTGAGTCACAGCTTTAAGATTTTAGTTTTTAACACACAGAACTAAGAAACTCATCTTTGCATGAAGGGCTCTTTGTGACATTCTGATCCCAGGTTAAAGATTATATCTTCAGAGATGCCCTTCTTGACCACCCAACATCTCTCTCCATCACATTAATTCACTCTAATTCTCCGAATACCACTTTATACTATCTGATAGGCTTCTTACTTATTTATCTTCCCACAACCCCTAAAACAAAAGCTTCAGGAGAACAGGAAATCTGCCTGTCTTACTGACCACTGGATCTACTAGACACTCAGTAAACTCCTAGTAGACTCTACATTAGAGTCCAGTTTTAAAAACTAAACTCTAATGTAGTTGATAAGTGGTCAAACTAAGCCAAACAAAAATGAAGCATAAAATAGTTTGTTATGTGATATGAATAGACATTGGCATACTTATCAGTTACTTCTGGTACACAGTACATCTTTCATTCTCTTAACTGATAATCTGTAATCCAAAATTTTTCCATGTCTACAATGGTATGATAAGTCATAACCATAAAAATGCAACCATTTTCTCAGTTACCTTATGGAGAGTAGGTTACGACTGGTATGGGCTTACTGCTTGTATTGCAATATATTAATGTTTTAGAAGAGTGTTCATCTGTGGATGATCTATATTAGAGACTAATTTAACAATCCTAATTATCTCAAGGACGCTAGCATTTTAGCTAATACACTATTCATAGCATGATTTTTATAGCCATATCCACCACTAGCATCCTAAATGCAATCACTAAAGGAAAAATTAATTATTTACATATCAGAATATTGTTTGCATATCATAAATCCTTGTAAAGTTTTTTAAGGTACCTTCGATTTCTAGATTTTCTTTAGCAAGAAAACAGTTCATTCAATGAAGCCATCATTTTGAGCAACCAGAAATTATTTTTTAACTTTTTATTATGAAAAATCTCAAATAAGTAAAAAAAAATGGAGGAAATGGTATAATGAACATTCATGTATGCACCCCACAGGTCAATGATGATCAACTCATGGCCAATCTTTTGTCATTTATGTGTTGACACTTCTCCCCATTCCCCTCCCCACTTTGAATTGCTTTCAGATAATCCCAGAAGTTATGTTATTAAATTTGTATGTCAAAATATATTTCTAATAGATTCTCAGATTTTAAATATTTACATAATGCAGGTTTTTCATGGGGTTTTTTTGGTGTCATTCTTCTATTTTATTTTATTTTTAAAATTTTTTAAACTTTTTATTTTATATTGGAGTACAGTTGATTAACAATGTTGTGTTAGTTTCAGGTGTACAGCAAAGTGATTCAGTTATACATAAACGTGTATCTATTCTTTTTCAAATTCTTTTCATGGTTTTATTAACCTGTTTATACTTTATTAGGAGTCTGGTTTTTTTTTAACATCTTTATTGGAGTATAATTGCTTTAAAATGGTGTGTTAGTTTCTGCTTTATAACAAAGTGAATCAACTATACATATACATATATCCCCATATCTCCTCCCTCTTGCGTCTCCTTCCCACCCTCCCTATCCCACCCCTCTAGGTGGTCACAGAGCACTGAGCTGATCTCCCTGTGCTATGCGGCTGCTTCCCACTAGCTATCGATTTTACATTTGGTAGTGTATATATGTCCATGCCACTCTCTCACTTCGTCCCAGCTTACCCTTCCCCCTCCCCCATCCTCAAGTCCATTCTCTACGTCTGCGTCTTTATTCCTGTCCTGCCCCTAGGTTCTTCAGAACATTTTTTTTTTTTTTTAGATTCCATATATATGTGTTAGCATACTGTATCTGTTTTTCTCTTTCTGACTTACTTCACTCTGTATGACAGACTCTAGGTCCATCCACCTAGGAGCCTGGTTGTATTATACAAAACTAAAATATGCTTTAAAAGGACACTTAGGAGGCTCTTCTTGATAATTTATAATATTAACAGTAGTTTTAACACAGCTAAAGTAAGTTTTTATTCCTAGCTTCTTCAGGTACATTCTGGCAGTCTGATTACCAAATTTTTATTCTGTTATTAAGAATAAAAATTAGAAATGAAAGGCAAGTTATAATGTCATAGTTTTAATCAATCACTAGAGCTTAATTTTTCTTCCTTTCTTTGCTTTCAAGGCGAAAATACTCATAAGAAGATCAATTCATTCTTGGAATTTAGATGTACTAAGACAAATTCAGACATTTCACTACAAATACAGATGGAGCTGTAAACATAAAAGATCAGAACAACAGAATTCCATAGCAAAAATCTGTGGTAAATTACCACAGATTTCAGAAGGAAGACATTTTGGGGGGAGAGAAAACACTGAATGTCTACACTGTTCTCCAGCTTAAAGAATTTGTTCTCCAAGTCTTTGATGTGAATTTCGGAGAGCTACCAAATAAAGGGGTAAGGCTATGTCATTTTTACATCAGCCACTTGTTTCTGGGCATGCTAGGAGGAGAGGCATTCAAGAACCTCTTCAGAACTTTGCTTTCAAAGTTTAATTATCAATGGAATAGCATAGCAGGAAGACAGAGAAATTCAATGTGTGTACATAGACCTCTGTCCACAGGCCAAGATTTTATTTCCAAAAGGACACAGGGCCTTCTCATTGAACAATGCCATGGTTAGCTCATCATACCGACACAGGGCTTGTGCCAGGACATTTAAGGCTTTCGATGTTCCACTATTCATTACTCCCTGATGCTTGCCAAGGACCAGACTGAGCCCATTCAGTATAAACTTAGTGCTGGGCCCAATCAAAGCACTTCAAGGAAAACATGAACAAGTGTTTTGTATGCAGAATCCAGCCGCTGGCAGTGTCTATTAATGTAACACTGTTCCCAGCTAATTCTCATTTAAAAAATGGCTTTTGAACTAAATTGAGTTACCTCTCTGCTGTATTTTAACATTAACTGACACAAAAAGAAGAAAATGTTATAATTAGTCATTTTAAAATATACTTCGTGAGAGTAATTTTCCAAGCAATCTTCTCCCACGCTTTAAAATGGCACATGGGCAGGGAAACTGGACAAGTACCAACTTTTAATCATCATCTATTGCTTTTATTTTAATTAACAAAAAATTTTCAAAACCACTAAAAATATAGAATTGAATGTACAAAGGATGCCACTTCAGTTGGGAGAAATGGTAAGGATATACTTTACAAAAATTTCAAAACAGACATCACAGAGGCGAAAAACCCTTGAGAAAAGGGTGACAGAGACCCGTGTGAATGGGTTCACCAGTTCCCAGGGCATGCGCACTCCAGGGCTGGGGCGCTCATTCAATGTGGAATGCGAGCGGCTGGGGCTCAAGTGAGATGAGTTGAACCAGTCTCGGAAGCTTGTCCTCAAGGAATGAGGATTAAATACAGCTTTCTTCCCTCAATACCCAGAATGGGTGGCCATTACAAACTACAGGGTTTCTGTCTCCAAAGAGTGAGATTCATGAAAATGAAATATGGAGAGATAGAGGGGGCATCAGAGAAGCTGATCCCCCCCAAAACAGACTCCTACGTGGCATTGTATCGATATTATTTTTAAATACTAAAATTTTTAGTGCCAAATCAGTCTCAAATTAGGAAAATAATTTATTACAAGTTTTAATTTCTATTTGGTAGCTTTATTTCCAGCAAATTTTTAGAATGGAGGAAACAAAAATCAAGAGTGTGGTGATTAAAGAGATGGAATGTTGAATCAGACAGAGCTGAGTTCTAATCCTGATTTCACCACTAACTGGGATCTTGGACAAACTATTTAATCTTTCTTAGTCACAGGTTCCTTATTTGTAAAATGGAAATAATGCCTACATTGTCGCTTTGAATTTGGAGTGTAGGTGGTGATGGGATATCTCTTCCAACACCATCTTTCAGCTTAGTCCACCCTGTTGATCAGAAACACTCCGGTCCAAAGCTACTGTCTTACTGCTGGCCCTCATTATGGTTTTGCTCTTGTTTATGTTCACCACTGTACTTATGGTACCAACAACAAAAAACACAAGACAAAAAGCCTTCACAGGAAGACACTTCTGCAAACACAGCACAGTGTAATTTTCCCCATGTGTCAGTAATGCTTGACTGTCTAAAGAATTCCTGGCAGAAAAAATATTTAAATCACATCATTTATAAGATTGGAAATCTTATGACAAAGCAGTTTTCTCATGATTTTTTTTCTGCTAATAACATTTACTATTCTAAACACTGTAAAGTCAGAGTCGAGAGACTAAATAAAAGAATGTTGGCTAGTAGGAAAAGGTAAATATGTGATAAATACCACAAAGAAGCCAATCAGGGGGGAAGAAAGGATATTTGCCATCAGAATTACTGGGTACTTTGCAAATATGCATAACACCTTGTGAAAGTGTGGAACTACTTAATTTTTTCTGTCTTTAAAGGTTTTATTTTATGTGAGCCAGTTAATCTGTCCTTACTCTGCTTAAAATCATCAGCTGTGAATTCACTTGGATAGAATTTAGAAAGCAATCAGAGCAAAAAAGACCCATTTCATCAGCTTTATACAATTATGCAGAAGGTAACCTGTATTCAGTAATTCAATTTCTAAAACTTCAGAAAACTTCCTGCAACTTAACGATTTTTAAGCTGCAGCCATTTTGCTTTCAAGGGGCATGAAGAACTTTCAAATTCAAACAGCGTTCCTTAGAAAAATGCACAAGGCAGGGCATTGCCTCTGCTTCAAAAACAGTACATTTGTTGTTTTTGTCATTGTTGTTTAAATGATCATTTGGTCAGTTTGGATCCTATCATCTAATATTTTCAACATAAACTTGCAGTATAAAACACTAGTAATCTAATTTAAGAAAAAATAAAATATAGCATTGGTCAGCAGAGGTTTGTGAACACTAAAAGTAAAGAAAATGTGTGAGAAGATTAATTTTGAGCTTTTATGTCATGTCATGTATCTTACCAAGAAATCTCACACTCTTGTAGTAAAACTTTTTATTTTTCAAGTGTTTCAGGAAAAATAAGATATTTTCTCTTTCATTTACCACAATGCTTATATCTCTTTCACTTTGATGGAAGAGATATTTTGGAAGCTAGTAGGTCTCTTATTTTATAGTTAAAAGGATAATAGGTCTCTTCTAAAAGGATAATAGGTCTCTTCTGCAGTTTTTGTATTGACTCTAGTTTACTTCTCAAAAAGTTTCCTTTTTTTTAAAAAATTTTATTTATTTATTTATTTATTTATTTTTGGCTGTGTTGGGTCTTCGTTTCTGTGCGAGGGCTTTCTCTAGTTGTGGCAAGCGGGGGCCACTCTTCATCGCGGTGCGCGGGCCTCTCTCTGTCGCGGCCTCTCTTGTTGCGGAGCACAGGCTCCAGACGCGCAGGCTCAGCAATTGTGGCCAATGGGCCCAGTTGCTCCGCTGCATGTGGGATCCTCCCAGACCAGGGCTCGAACCCGTGTCCCCTGCATTGGCAGGTGGATTCTCAACCACTGCACCACCAGGGAAGCCCCCAAAAGTTTCCTTTAATTCATCCTTTTTCTCCAGTTCACAACCAAGTTGCTCTTATGCTTTTTATTGATTTTCCCTTTTTATTCCCCTCAAGTTGCCATCCTCTTCCTGCTTCCATGGAGCAAACTGTGCCAGACACTATGTCTTATGCTGGACCTTCTCAAATTTCCTTCATCAATTTTATTCTCTCCCTCAGCCAAATATTAATTTTACACATAATTACATTTCTAAATATTATTTTCATTAGAAAGGTTACCGACAATAAAAATAAAGAAATTAATCAATCCTCTAAGACTTCTCCTGAATTTATAGAGGATCACACTAAGATATAGGCTCAAAATGTACAGTTCAACCAACCATACTTATTGAGTGTCTCCTACAGGACATACCTGTGTGCATCCCTGATGACGAAGGACAAAAGCTTAAGATATAGCCTCTGTCCTCCGAGAAGCTTCTTACTTTAGCTGGGTGAGTAAGACTAACACATATGAAAATGTTAAAAACAGGTACGAAGAGTAAAGGATGCATTCACTGAATGTAAAACATTTTTCAGAGTTTTGGGACAAAGCAAGTGTCACAAAACAACATGTATAGGATGGTCCTATTTCTATTAAAAATATATTAAAAATGACTAGAAAGATACATACAGAGAACTCTGGGGAATACAAAGAATTTTACCTTTTTCTTCACACAGTTTGGACATGCTTTTTTTTTAAAGTATGAATTGCTTAAGTATGAATTAACAAAGAACTAACAATAAATAAAATGGATTCAGATGGGTGAAGGCTTCTTGGAAAAGGCAGAAAGAACTGGTGTGAACCTTGAAGAACAGGCAGAGAAAGCACACAGCACTGTGGAAGAAAAGTTGTTAGCACTTAGAAAAGATGTAATTTGGCTTCAGGAGATGATTCAGGTAAAGCTGTAGTAGAAAAGTATGGCTGTTGTAAACTGGTGAAGGCTTTGACGTAATATAGTTATTAAGCCATTAGAACTTGGCATATGTTTCTCAAAGTTGCTTGTAACTATAAAGAAGGTAAAGGATAAAACACAGCTTTCTCTGGGTACATACCCAAGTTACAAACACAGATAGGAAAAATGTGGGGAAAAATTTTAAATGCTAGAAAAGAAAGAGAGCTACATTTAACTCTTAACAATCTGTATATGTAGATTATCTGCTTCATTTCTTATCCTAGACAACTTATAAGATTCTTCCCAAAAGGAATAGGACAGGAGAGCTCTGCTTTCAACATTTTTGCTGATATAACTATTCTAAAGTTAACTAACAATTATAAAGACAAGAAAGAAACATAAAGCTTTTGTAGAGTTTATATTCTATTAGAAAAAAGGTCATTAAAGCAAAAAACTTAGTATCTCTCCCTATTAATTTACTTAAGAATATGCATCAAAAAGAGAATAAAAGTGACGGTGACAGAGAAGGGACAGGAAGAAGTCTGATGCTTTACAATTTGCAAATTAATTTTACATATTATTTTATTGGACGACTGCCAGAAAGTGAGGGATTAATCCTATTTGAAATGGTGGAAAACTGAGGCTCACAAAGGTGGAGTGACTGATTTACTCAAGGTCACTCAAGCAGTAAGTAAGAAGCTGGGCCTGAAAGCCAATTCTTCTAAGTTGAGGACTCTTTCTACTACACCACTTCTACCAACGCCACCACAGTATGCACCAGGGGAAAACGGAGACTGCAGAATAACAAAGCAGGGCAGGATTCTACTTCCCGTAAATATGAAAATAAAATACAACTTAAAAGACAGACAATAACAGGTGTTGACAAAAATGTGGAGAAACTGGAGGCCTCATACACTGCTGGTGGGACTATCAAATGGTACAGCCACTTTGGAAAAGAGTCTAGAGTTCCTCAAAATATTATACCTAAAGTTACCATATGACCCAGCCATTCCACTTACAGATAGACAAACAGGTAAACAGATAGATGGAGAGAAAGAAAGGGGATATATATATAACCTCCAAGGGAAGTGAAAACATATGCCCACATAACAACTTGTACACAAATGTTCATAACAGCATTATTCATGTTAGCCAAGAAGTAGAAACAACTCAAATGTCCATCAACTAATAAATGGATAGACAAAATGTGGTATATATCTATCCAATGGAATATTATTTGGCAATAAAAAGAAATGAAGTACAAATAAATGCTACAACATGGAAGAAAACTGAAAACATTGTTTTAAGTGAAAGACACAAAAAGGCACATATATACTATTCCATTGATATGAAGTGTCCAGCATAGGCAAATCTGTAGACAGAAAGTAGACTGGTGGTTGCCAGGGGCTGGGGAAGGGGGTAATTGGAAGTGACTGCTATTGGTTACTTTCTGAGCTAAGGAAAATATGTGATAATTAGATTGGGGTGATGGTTGTACAATTCTATGAATACAGTAAATACCACCTGAAGATGGTGAATTTCATGGTATGTGACATATATCTCAACAAAGCTGCTATTTTTAAAGGAGGTGAAAAAATGGAAAGAAATAGAGAAATTTAAAAATAGAAAATATTACAAAAATAAATTATATAGAATTTCTTTCCTAACAACCTCTGAATTTTAAACACAACTCTGAAAAGTATATTATTTGGTATCTTTTGTTAATTAAGTGAGATAAAGTTTTAAAACTACGATTAGGCATTGTTTTATAATTCAGTTTCTTCTGCAGCTTCAAAACGTCATTTCACTAGGCTCCTTTAAAACTTCATTCTTTTCACTCCACAAGTCTTAAAGACATGAGAAATTAAAAGGTGAATTACAGAATTCAAACTGTTTTTATGAAATGCTTCATTTGAATGGAATATGCAGAGAGAGATAAGGCAAAATGTATTTTTAAAGGGACAGGTGACACATACATAAATAAAGTAAATACACCTCTCAGGAGTCATAAGGACTTTGACAGGTCAGGATGGGCACGCGTTTCCTTAGGGTTGACTCATGTAAGCCCGTCCCACGTCTTCTTTCTTGATCATCTCTCTCTGACATCATGTATCCTTCTAACGGATGTCTGCCAAAAACCAGTCTTAGTTTGATTCTGTTTTTATTGAAATTGAATTAATTCTATCCCAGGCAAAAATTTTTTTCTAAGCCTTTATTTTTTGTTTTTCTAAAACTTGAAAATTTATACTATGAAATGTAAATAGCATTGTCCTGTTTCATTTGATTCAACACACGTGCTTACTCTCATGAGATGTATGGTGCAGAGTTAAGAGCGGAACAGCGGAGCCAGACTTCCCGAGTTCTAATCCTGGCTCTGCAATTTATTAGCTATAGTTCTATGAACCCAAGGTAAGTCACTTGACCTCTCTGGGGTCAGGTTCCTCATCTTAAAATAGGAAAATAATCATAACTTCCTTGCAAGCTTGTGTGAGGCGAGGGTTAAATGAGTTAACATATGTAAAGCACTTTGATCAATGCTGTGTACATAATACAACATAAGCACAGCCTAAGTGTTAGCTAATTCCTTGGTAATGAAAACAAGGACCATCTGAGTGCCTTCCTTTATTTGCAGCTTGCACTAGGGTCAGCCTTAACCCATCTGGGCTTCCAGGCTCACAGAGCACAGCGTAAGCAGCAGGACGGCTGCCTCTGTTCCCTAGCCTGACACTCCACGGAAAACACCCTGTGGGTCCATATCAGAGAGAAGAAGGGCTGTTGGGACCATCACACTCCTGAGAGATAATAATACGCACCAAAGACAATCCTGTCCATAAAGGAGTTATTTTAATTCCCAATGTTCCTTTTTACTATCTACTTATTGCCTCCATTTTCTATCCTGTTCCTGATTTATAAGAGCCCTTTCTAAGTATTTCTTCCTCCCTCTAAAATTACACATGGCTGTCAGTCATTCATTGCTGTACTACTTAAGAAAGGTCACTTGGAACGGAAAGGAGGAATCAATCTTAAAGAAAATGACCTAGAATCTTGAGTATGTTCTTCCAAAAAAAATGCAATGAAAATTTTTGTAGTCCTTATGGTGATAAAATAATAATATGTGTTCATTATATTCATAATGCTGATATCCAGATTACTGCCTCCTTGCCTGCATATAGGATGGTCTTAGTTTTCTGAATAGAAAGAAATGGAAAAGACAATGGACTAGAAAAAGAATTTAACATTTTTTTTTCAGACCTGGTCCAGGTTCTGAAACAGAACAAGCTTTCCGAAAGTACTCAACACCTTGGAACTCCATTCCTTAGCTGCCGTTTAGTGCAGCAACATGGGGTTATATGTGGACCAAGACAGATCATCAAGGGAGGACATTCTCTGCTTTTCTTTTTAGTTCCTGCATATAATCCAGCAGCAAATGCTTCTGGCTCTAGCCTTAAACTATATACTAATCTCCACTTCCATCATGCAGGTCCACACCACAATCATATCTTACTTAAGCTGTTATAATACTGCCTAACTAATTTCTCTGCTTCCATCCTTCCCCTGGTACTGTCTATTCACCACTCATCAGGCAGCATGATCATTTTTAGCCATAAATGGGATCATGTCATTCTCTCACTCAAAACCTTCCAATAGCTTTTCACCATATGTAAAAATCCAGACCCCTTCACATGACCTACAAGCCCCCACATTATATGACTGCTGCCATGCACTCTGACCTTATTTTCCTATCCCTCCTTCCTTCACTGACTTTTGCTCTGGCTATACTGCCCTCTTTTCTGTTTCTCAAACCCACCAATGTGGTTCTGCTTCAAGGACTTTGTACTTGTTATTTCCTCAGTGATTCACACAGCTCACTCCTTGACTTCACTCAAGTCTCTGCTCCAGTGCCAGCCCTCCCATGAGGCAGACCCTCACTAACCTGTAGAAAACTGCAAACAATAATCCCCAGGCACATATCCTACTCTCTACATCCACTTAAGCTGTTATACTTTTCTTACCACTATCGGAAGAATATTTTCACTTGTTCATCATCCATCCCTCCTACTGGAATGTAACTCCCCGAAGGCAGGGTCTATTTTGTTCACTGCTGTAACTCCAGTGCCAAGAATAGAGATCAGCAAGTATTCGTTGAATAAATAAATAATCAGGTGAACCTCAATGAAAGTGCTTAGAAAACTATGAAATATTATGAGCTCTTTGGATACAGGAATCACCTTCGTAACCTTAGGGCTGAGCACCTAGTAATTTTGAAGAATGAATTCATGAATGAATGCACCAAGTTAAGTTTGAAGGATGGATAGATGGATTCATGAATGAATGAAGTTGTTGTGTTTAAGGATAATCAGGTTAGGCTAGGTCTATATATTTGAGTAAAGTTATGAGTAACTATTACTAAACATTTTTAAATTTTCCTTTGGCTTTTCTATTGTAAAAAAATTTTTTGTTAACCCTCTCCATTTTTTTTAGCACTAAGTAGAACACCCCTTAGATATCCTGGGTTTGTGTTCTTACCTAAAACAAGACAAACAGGGGGAAAGCATCCCATTAGATCATGTTCCCCAGTAGGCCAAAAGATTCACACCCTTGGACAAAGACCTACTGGGAAAGTAAAAAGGTAGAGTAGGCAGGGAAATACCTGGGCTTTGCAAAAGGAAAGACAAGGAGTGATGGAGAGAATGGAATACTGGCCACTGCTCCCCTCCCAGGATTCCCAAACACGCAGTCCTATGAGCTTTCATTATTTTATTGCATGTGCTTAATATAAACAATGTATAGCAATACAAGAGCAATACATGATTAAGATGTTTTGTGATCTTTTTTGATAGTAATACTACATTTTATTTGAATCACTTTTCACACATCAAATACATCAAGTCCAAAGAAGGTGAGGGGGGAATGGGCAGAGGTGGGAGGTAGAATATATTCACTCTGTTAAAATCAGAGAAAGAATTTCTTTTCTTTATAATGTCTGTCATTAGAAGTCTGTCATATAACAGAGTCAAATGCCTTTATTCTCGTCTAGCTTAAGGGTCAATAAAGTGATTAACACCACAGTTTATCGGCACTAAGGTGTGGTTATTGTTCCTCACCCGAGTCCTGGATGGGACGGGTGCACCCTAGCTCGCTCTGGCTCCTGGACCAGCCAGGCAAAGCTCTCAGTGCTCTGTCAGCCTTCGTCCTCACTCATCTGCTTTCAACTGTGTATGAGAAAACCCACTGGATTCAAGAACACCCGAGCAGAACCTGAAGCATAATTCTGAATTAATCTCTTTTAAGATCCTCTCTTCAAGTTTAATTTGAAACAAATTCTTCAGTAATGCAAGCTATTTATTTATAATAACACTTGAAACTGACTAAAATATGTACTTCCAAATATAGAATTTCTCATATTTCTTACCTGGATATTAATAGATGTTATTACAGTGCATTCTAGCTATGCCATTCAAAAAACACAAAGAAACGAATTAATACATGTATCATAAACAAACTTGCCACTTGACTGTGGAATTAGATTTTAATTAATGGGCCCTTTCTCAAGTTTGTAAATAAAGTTTACTGCTTGAAAGCAGTTTCCTATTTACAGTCCTAATTTCCACACAGAGGAAAAAAAGGCTTTTAAATGATTTCAATTTTCAAATGCTGAGTAATGTAGAATTTTTTCAAAGTATTCTTTATTTTAATACTTAAGAATTTGTTATTTTTGATGAGAATCATCATTTGTCAATCCTACTGCAGTATGCTTTCTTTCCTTGTAGTATATTGGCATGCTTTAAAAAAAAAAAAAAAGCAGATTTGTGCCTGAAAAATATCACACTATCATTTGCTGTACCTTAATTTTTTTAAGGAGAAGAAGCCCCACACACCTAATTAGGATGGCATTTTATGTGCTTCCGTGTTTCTAATTAGTAGTTCAAATAAAATATCCTAATATGAGTAGTTATTAAACCTGGGTTCTAAGTCTCCTTCTCCCTCTTGCCAATACACTGAAGAGTCCATATTACCAGCACCAAGTCTCTTTCATCAGGCCAATGGCAACAAGAAATCTTCAACAAGTGTTGGCCTGACCCCTTTTCTTTTTCTACAGATCCAGCTGAACATCAAAAACTGCTTGAAATTCAGCAATCACATTTCTCACTGTTCCAGAATGACCTATTTCGCACTAGAATGAACCAGTGAATTCATACATATAAATAACTATCTGCAGACGCTGCTTTTAAAAATATGAACAGGAATGAGCAAAAAAAAAAAAAAAAAAAAAGGAGGGGGAGCTGTAGTTAAAAATGAAGATTTGATTGAATTGGTATTCTTCAACTGTCTGATATGACAATTAGAAACAAAGCAGATCTACATAACTTAGCTATCAATGCTACATTTAAAGTCTTAGAAATTGTCAATAAATAATATTCATGAGAGTACAAGCTAAATTAACTTTTTCTTAAAACATATATCATATTTTTCTTGTGTATTTATTTAAGCTATCTTTTCTAGATACCTAAGAAAAAATATGTTAACATACTTCTAAGCAGACTATGTCTATAAATTAGTTGCAATATTCTTCATCCATAAGCATTTATTGAACACTATTGTGTACAAGATCTAATGATATGCTACATCCTGCAAACACAGTGTTCTAAGACCTTCTGATCTCTCAAAAAGATCTTTCCCATTTTTATAATCTTTCAGTGTATACGATTGTACATTCCAGCTTTTCCCACTAGAATATGGGATCATGCTTTATTCATTTCTATATTCCCAGTGACTAACAAAATCCTATCGCATAATGAAGTATCAATGAATATTTGCCAAATGGATCGATTACTCAGTCCCAGTCCTTGAGAAGCTTACGGAAGTTCAGGCAGTGCCCACACAGAACCCACTACATCGCTCACATTAGAGCTCTGTGTCATAAAGCTAGGGCCCTATGGCATACCCTGAACTGACCAAAAGATTCCGACTTCAGGCTCTGATTAAATGACCGAGAATCTTAATTAAATCAAGAGTTAAAGATTTTTTAATATGAAACAACAAAATTTCAGTGGATCCTGGAACTTCTGCTTCCAGCCATGATGAGAACAGGAACCAGATTTTCCCTCCTACCTCAGAAAATCACTAAGCTAGACAACATATTAAAAAACTGGTATTCAGACACTGACAACAGACAATGCAGGACAGTGATCTCTGACAGCAGGGAAACAAACAAGTGATCCCTACACATCAAACACTCACTGCTCAGAGCGCTTCCAGATCACAGCATGGGAAAGGAGACCCCAAACAGAGCACAACAGTCTTGCTTAGTTCACGAGACAGAGCTCAGAGTTCTAGAACACCAAGGTGGCTAGAATCTGCTGCACAGAGTACCAGAAAGGAGGGAGCTACGCAGAAAGAGCAAGTGAGTGAGCTGTGCAGATATGCACAGGAGTCCAGTAGAGTCTTGGGCTGAATACTGGTCTGGTTCTGCATAAAAGAAAACTACTGAGGCTAGAGAAAGAATCATCATTCAGGAGTAAGTGGAACAATGTCTGGAGCTCACAAAGGCCTGGAAATACCTTGATTTCCATGAGCCAGGATACGAAGACCTGCTAATCCACAGGGCATCAACTCAAGGCCTCAGAAGGACAATGCCCCACTAGTGTGGCCAAATTAGCCCTTGACTAAAAGCTGTTCTGGATCCACCTAACAAAGCTTAAAAGCAAGCCTTAGATGATCAAACTGTGTCCAAGTAACTTAACTGCATCCCAGAACAAAGTCCAGACATATTTAAAGGGATATAAAAAAAATCAGCACCCAACAACCTAATATTCACAATGTCTGGCATCCAATCAAAATGAACAGTCATGAAAAGGAGGAGGAAAGTATATCCAACAACAAGGAGAAAAATCAATCAATAAAAATAGATAAAGAAACGGCATAGATGATAGGATTAGTGAACAAGGATGTTTAAGCAGGTATTATAAATACACTGCTGCTCAAACCAAAGGAAGAGGAGGGACTTCCCCGGTGGTCCAGTGGTTAAGACTCTGCCTTCCAATGCAGGAGGCGCGGGTTTCGATCCCTGGTCAGGGAACTAAGATCCCCGTGCAGTCAAAACATAAAAAAAAAAAAAAAGAAGAAGGAGGAGAGCGGTGACCAAGTCTGTGGAGCCGCCCCAGGAGCTGGAGCTGTCATACCCCCTGCTCTTCCACTTCCCGTTGCAAAATAAAGGCCGTAAAAAAAAAAAAAAAAGAAGGAGAAGGAAAGCATGAGCATGATCAAGAGAGAACTGGAAGATATAAAAAGACCCAAATCAAACTTCTAGAGATGAAATGGTATGCTGATACGCTTGATGGTCAAAATATTCTACATTTAACAAATATTACATTTTCATAAACCTTGAACTTCTTCCTCTGATTTCCTCTGATATTTAAACTTTAAAATAGGGGTAAAGTGGGAGTAGGTCATTATATCACACTTCACTGGTTCCAAACTTTTTCTTAATCTGCCATTCATAGTCCTAATCTCTCTAATACTTCTCATCATTCTACCCCTATTTACAGATAGAAAGTTACTCCTCTAAAATTACACAGCAGACAGTGATCCGGTTGAATGCAATCTAGATTTTGTCAATACCTCACCCTATTTTTCCTCATACTTTCACTCTTATCTAGATTTCTCTCCTCCAGATGTGTCAGTGTTGTAGAAAAAGTGTGGGCAAGACATCAGGAGACACCAGCTCCCATCTGGGCTCTGCGCTTCTGCGTGAAAACCTCAAGGGCATGTGGCTAATGCGGCTGGATCTCAGTCTCTTTATCTTTTAAATTAACGAGTAGATCATTTGAATCTTAGTGGGCAATTTGTAAACACTTTTTAGCCATTGAGCTCTTTAAGTGCAATAAGCAGGATAGACATATGCCATGCTGCTCGTGGAGTGAATGTATACGTGTACACTAGGAGGGGAGAACAGGATAAGGGATGAAACAATCCCCCTTTCACATATTCCATCCCTTCTGGTTTTGGATATCTAGTTTAAAAACTACTGGGTTATCTCCACCAGGCACCTCCAATGATAGACTTATTCACTCGTTTATTTACAAGTATTTATTGACTCGCCTGCTATATGTCAGATATACGCATGAGGTACTGGGGACATAACGGTCGATATGAGAGCATGTCTGCAATCTAGAAGGTTGTAGATGAATGAGGAGCTCTATAAGGAAAGATGAGGGAGGGGAACCACACACTATCTTTCATTAGAGTAGTTGTAACCTGGTGTTCATTAGTATCAAATATGAATTAATGCTGATACACTCTGATAGACAGAAAAATATTACTGCATTGCCCTAATCCAGGTCCTACATATAGGCTAGTTTACTGCTAATAAAGTTAGAAGTTTAGTAAAGAATATTTGTTACTAATAGTCATGGTAATTTAAAAATGACTAAAGTGAACATAGAACAAAGTCAATAACCATTGCAGGTAATATAAAATGTGTTGGGAAATTCTATTTTCTTAAATTTTGCTTTCAATATATCAAAGATAGGATGAATTATGAATGGGGGTAATATATGTGAATCAATCCAATAAGGTAAATGAGAAATACTGGCAAGTGGAAAGAAAAAAGTACTTCTGAGATGTCTTTCTCAGAGGCGGGAATACTACTGAAGGACTCTCATGACAGACACCGAGACAGCATCAAAAACTGACGAGTCTCTGAGAAATGTCGCCTTAAAAAGTACACTCCTCCCATTAAGATGATCCAATTCGAGGGATGCCTATTTTAGAAATCCTCCTTTCTTGGAGGAAAGGAAGACCTGGAAAGTCTGTCCCCAGAATTTGTACACAACATGTGCTTCTGCCTCCTTGAAATAATAATCCCTGAACATCATACCTGAAATAGCCATCCTAGGAATGGAGCTGTGAAAGCTATTCTTTAGAAAATTGGTTTTTCAAAAGAAAGAGTAAAACAGAATTAAGGCATAAATAATTAAGAAATATACACTTTGATTTCTTTTATTTTTTGGAACTTTTACAAATAGAAGAAAATTTTAATGATTAATTTTATGAGTCATTTGAACAACAATCCTTTATATATCTTTTTCAGTTATAGAACTGTGGCAATATCTATTTATATTACACAGCAGGCTGTATATGAAAGTCATAAAGCTAATCTTGGTTGCCATTATCTGTAATAAACAGAAAACACCCTGCAGGAGTTTATACACCACTTTGTGAATATAACATGTACAGATTTTTACATACGCCAATTCCTAGAACTTATTTACGGATTTATTGTGCATAGTGACAATTTGTTTACTCCTAAAGTACTTTTGATTTGTTAGTATCTTAGTGAACACATTTCATTCCATTCCCAAAAGTTGTCGCCTCTGGCTTCCAAATTACTATAAATTCAATATGACATCAAGCATAAATCATCATTTATATTAATTGAGTGTTATTGTTATTGAAAGACAACTAGGTACACATCACTAAATGTCTGACTGAAACAAATTAGGCAAGAAAATAACTTTATAGCCAATAATAAGAAATAAAGTTGTATGTTCAGTTGCCCCACATTCTTTGTTTGTGATGGTGTAGGATACTAAGTGACTTTTATATTCTTATCTGTGGCCATTTGTTTTTCAAACTGTGTATATCAGAAAGACATTCAAATGGGCAAAATTTACCCTGATACTGAATGAAGCACACAAATGCTTGGCACATTGCAAAATGTTTCAAGCTTGGTTGGCTTTTCAATGCCTGAAAAGGGAGTTAGAGATAGGCCACTGAATGCTAATCACACTGTTGCATCTACTCACCACATTTAAATTCTTAGGGTGAACACATTTATCACTGACTTGTGATGCTACATGATTTTTAAATATTGCTCTCAAGCTGCTGGATAGAATTTCATGTCCTAAGTTCAGAAAACCAAGGTAAATGACAAACATGTTGCAGATTTCTTTTCTTACCCAGAATATTAACAGGGTGCCTCTAATCCTATACAGAAATAGTCCAAAAAGCACAGCCATGCATTCTTTTGAGTGTATACAAGAGCATAATCTCCAAGCAATTTTTTAAACAAATGCATCAATCACCTGACAATTGGGCAAATTCAAGACATATTAGAAAAAGCTGAGGGATAACTGGGAAATATACGTCCAGGTACAATAACCTGACAGAACAATAAGTGCTCAAGTTACTCAAACAAAAATGTGTGTCCCTTCCAATTACGCACGGTAAAATCAGTTAAGTTCTTCCTAGAGGGAAGAAACAAAAACAAAAACAGAAGAAGCATGGGTTTTATTCATTGACTATGAAACCTAAGTTAGTTTTTAAAATGTGAAAATTTAGTGTGTGTGTATGTTGAAAAATAAATTTATAGTAAGCTAAAAAATTGTTTTCGTTTAAAATGCACATACTATCATACACATAAACATTAGTCCTTAACTTCTAGAACTGGCCTCATTTTTAGACTCATTTCTAAGTAAACGCCATACCTATGGGGGGGACTGGGGCAAACTGGAAAGCACAGGTCCATCCAGAGATGGTAGTCAATATTCATCTCAAGCTGCTGAGGGAGAAGTGGGAATGCAGACATCTCCCAATTTTTAGAAAAAAAGAAAAGAAAAGAAAATCTCCCAATTTTTAAATTTTTGCACCTAATTCAAAGTTGAAAAGTTATTCCTCTGAGGAGTTCTACAATATGGCCCACATATATAGACCATGTCCGTAATGAGCAGCTGAGCAAGATGAAAAGGAGTAATTAGAGCTATCAGTGATAGAGAAGGCCCCAAGACAGCCTCTCATCTGGCCCCCTGCCTTCAGACGGGGAAGATATTCATCAAGTTTAAAAACTGAAGCAGCCAAGTCTCAAAGAGATTAAAATGAACTTGTTCACAGTCACACTAAAATTAAATAACAAAACACAGGTTGATCACCTTCCACAACTATTTTTTGTTTGTTTTTAAGCTAAAAAACCATTGGCTTAGATATTTTACCGAGTAATTACTGGCTTGAAAAACGACAAAAAGATATACAGTGACAGAAATTTTGAAGTGAATATGCCAGTGAACAAAATCTCCTTAGAAAGAATGTAGTAAACCAGAAAGATAATAGAAAGAAATGAGAGAAGTCCTAAAGTCACGGAAGCATATAATACAGAATACAGGAAGGCCCTCGGCCTGACATCAGTGAAATGACCCCAGAAGGGAGGTCTAGGAGAAGGACCGGGAAGCAAAAGAGGAAGTGAGTGCAGAACCAGGTCAGGTGATGAGAGATTAACAATAATTCACAGCGGGGTAAAGAATATCATCAATCCAAATTGAACAACTAAAAATAGGAAGAAAGGTTAAGATAGAGAATAATGGGATGAAAAATGCATGATACGTTTTTCAAGAAAAAGTCATGGGCACAAAAAAATCTCATCATTCTAAAAAGTAGCAGAGATAGATTCCCTACAAGAATGAACACCCAGGTTTTCAATTCCCAGTGTGGCCAACAACCCTGAATCCTTAGCTTCAAGGCTGGCAAGGCTGGCAAGGCTGGCAAGGCTGGGATGATGCTTCTCCGTACTTTGTCAGGTAAGGGACCCTGCAACCCCAAAGAGGGAAGGGATACATACAAAAATAATGAAGTGGATCAAAACAATGATTTGTATACTTTTGCTAGGGTTAGGAATGTTTTGTTTGATATTTAGGGTGTTTGAAACATTTAAGAGAATCTGACACATTAGGAAATCTGACATTTTAGGCTTGTGCTTTTTATGTAAAATATTTAAAAGAAGTTGACTAATAGTAAACTTGAGATTTGAATTTAAACTATTTAAAGATAGTCTGATTGACTAAGTTTACAAACCTCATTTGAAAACTGATTGACTAATACATACATTAGGTTTCCAGTTTGTAAGTTGTGTTTAAGTGCTCAGGAAGGTTTCTGTAAGGTTATCTTGCTAAAGGTTAAAGTGCTTGGATAAATTAAGTATATTGGGTGTTATCGTTTGAAATGCCTACAGGAATTTAACTAATCAAGTTTGAAAATGGTGTGAAATGTTTAGGAGAATTTAGGCTGTCAAAATTATGAGCTAATTGACAATCAAGGAACAAATGAAAGTGAGTGTTTAAATATTACTAACTTTACTAACTTTAAAAATGAGATTTAAAAATTACTAATTTTAAAAATGAGATTTGTAAATTGAGCTTAAAGGTTTATAAAAACTTGGCTTTAAGATTGGAAACTTTAAAAAACTGAGTATTAATTTAAAACACAAGGAAATGTGAGTATTTCTTTCAAATATAAAAGACCCTCAAAGATTAAAAGTCCAATGACTCTATGGAGATGACATTAACTTCTCCAATCAAGAGGTTTGTTTTTTTTTTTTTTTTTTTTTTTGCAATACCTTGAGATATTAATAGGTATTCCAGGAAGAAAAGGGGTCTGTAGATGAAAAAGAGAAAAGCTTGGGAAGGAGCTATTAGCTACATACCCCTCTTGGAAATTTCTAGTGTATGTACATTATTAAAGGTTTTGAGAAGCCCTGCAATAAAGAAACGTTCCATTTTTGTGGGGTTTTTTTGAATACAGGAGTTTATTTAATACTTATTAACATCTGCAGAATTGCAGAAGGTGCTCCATAGAACAGTTTGGGAAACCCCACATTAAATAGTTGTGGAAAACTCCCTCAAGGATTCTTCTTTGTCAGAATGCTAGCAGCAGAAGGAACGAAAAATCAGTTATGCAGGATCCGTTTCCATTATTTGATAGTATCACCCAACAGCTGGCAGGTAGGCTGCCTTAATGAAATGGGATAGTTCTGTCTCAGGAGATGTTCGTGTATTCTCAGAGTTCAAAACCACTGTTTATGCTTCGCTGAGTATTACACTTGAGACTCTTCTTTTCTCTAGTCCCCATTCATATATACACGATTTTCACTATGATCTACATCCTGATGGCTCCAAAATCTTTATCTCCAGTCCTGATTTCCATCTTCAGATTCAGACTAAACTTTCTAGGTACCTAAGGATTATCTCTGCTTGGGTGACCATGATAACTTCAAAATCAACATGTCCAAAACTGAGTTCATTCTCTTCCACCTAAAATCTGTTTATACTCCAATTTTCTACAATTTAGTAACAGCATTCTGCCTACCCAGATGCCCAGGCCAAAAACTAAAGTAAATTCTAGAGTCTCTCAGCTCCCTCAACCTTTATATCACTAAGACCTATACACATCCTGAATGACTCAAGTTTATCCTTTCCTTTGCATTCTGCTTTTCACTACTGATGTTCAGGATGTCAAAATTGTTTTCCCTGGACCACTGCAATAGTCTTCTATCAGGTTGTCCTGCTTCTGATCTCCCTCTAATCCACTGTATGTGGCTGTTTTTTTGTTTTTAGTATAAACCATTCAATGCCTTCCTATCATCTATACTGACAATTTCCTAAATTCTTAGTGTGATGTCCATGGTCCCTTATGCTCTGGCTCCTATTTATCTCTCTAAACCCCTCTCTCACTATGGCCTCCACACTTACCCTGTGTTTTAGGCACTTCTAACTTCTTGCACTTCCTAGGAGAGGCCATGACCCTTCAAATCTCTCCATCTTTACACATGTGGTTTTCTCGATCTGAAATGCCTTTACTATTCTCTTCTTCCAAAAAACTCCTAACTCATCCATTAAGATTCAAGTGAAATGTTACCTCCTCTCGGGAGCCTCCCCTGTTCTTTGCATACTTCCCTTTCTGTGCTGATTCACTGTACTTTATTCATATATACAAAAGGCACTCACCAAATTGCTGCAATTATTTGCTTTATATAGCTACCTTGCCCACTAAGACTGAGGTGGCATGCATTATTTTCCAGGTTTTAAAAAAATTTTTAACTAATACTGTACCTAAATTGAGTTAATACTTCTGAAAAATAAGTTTTTAAAATCCTAAGCTTGTAATTTGACCATTTCCTTCCTCGCCTTATTCTAACCCTCTTAGAAACTCCAGCAGAAATGCCTATCTCACATCCTTGCCTATTCCCTCAATTTTTTTCTCCAACTGTAAACAATACCCCCTTCTATCTTCCACAACTAAAGCACAAAATATACTGAAGTTTCAAATATCTTAATTTTAATATAGGCCTCTCCTGGTCACAAATCCATGTGCCTGAAGGATGTGAGGATCTGAAGGGCCAGGGCTGACTGTGCTGACAGCATCAGAGACCTCAGTCTCTCTTCCTCTAAGTTGAAAACTGATTCAATTCAACAAATATTTACTGAGCAACCACTAGAGTAAAAGTCACCCTGTTAGGAGAGATGCAGCCCAACTAGGAAGATACCAGTTTTCCCCTACCTGGCAAAAACTACTCATGACAACTAGCCTTCCATTCATTTGGACCTTATTTAAACACTCTAGGACTTACAGGACAATTTACTATCTCCAAGAAACCTTTCCTAATCACTTTCTGTGATTTGGTCTTTGTGTTTAAACATAACTTAGGCATTTGGTTCGAACACAGTATATAAGGTTTTACTGATTAATATCTTTCCTTCTACTTGTTTCTCAACTTCTCCATGGCTCCATGTTTTCCCTTGCCTTGGGAGCAGAGCACTGCTTTCTGTTTTATTTCTGTTGGTTGTTGATAGAACCTAGTGCAGTGCTCTGCATACGATACAAACTATAAAAACACATGGTTTCTAAAAGGCAATATTCCAAGAGTATGATTTTCCTGATCCACGTATTAATAGCTTTCATCTAACAATTCATTAAATCAGCGCACTTTTTGTAATCAAGTTACTAGAAAGTCAGGCTCAGATAAAAGCAAAAGAGGATGTCAGTACCTCATTAAAAATACAAATAAATGTTAGAGAATGTGTTATTCCAATAGCCTCTTACCACTCTTGGTAAGTGCCCAGGGCGAGGACTGCACAGGGTCAGATGGGCAGCTCCCACCTGACCCTGGCGTGGATAATCATGTCCTGAGGTTATGCAAGGGGAATGCCACTAGTCCCAAATCAACAAGCTCATTCTATTCATAGCCTGGAATAAATTAGGCACTTCAGGGAATGGAAACTGCTATTCTCCCCAGGAGGAACCAGGGCTATATGAGCAGGTCAGAGTACCTGCCTTGGGCATGTCAGGTGCCCAGCCAGCTGTGAAGTTCTTCCTAGCCTTGCTCAGTTGGAAGCATCATAATAGGGCCCATTGTTAACACTGAGAAAATCAGGAGCCTCAACTTTAGAAAGAATGTATTTCCCATCTCTCCAAGACTCAATGAAGAAAGTTCTGGAATGTAGACCTTTAGAATCAATGAAATTGTAGCATTCATATTTCTGTCAGAAAATTAAATGACTACATCTAATATTCTAATGAGGAGTTGGCTGTATAGTAACTTCTTACATGAATTACACACTTTGCAGAAGTTTCTATGTAATGAGAATACAAGTCAGCATGGTCTACCCATTTGAGATCTATTTAGCCTCCCTACATGGTAACAATAACAACTCCTGATCATTTCCCTATGTTTTCAAATAATTCCGGGGAACAAGATTTAATAAAAATTAACCTGTGATTGGATTTCCATGGTATACAACTTGACGAAATTCAGAAGGTGGTCCACAAATAGTGGTGAGCTGCCCACTGGCTCTAGGCACTGCTTGATCAGGCCCTGGCACTAGCCTTGCTTCATATTGTGCATTCACCATTGAGCTGCTGTAGCGTTAACATATGCTGCATTGGTGCTATTAGCATTGCCTTTACAATTAACATTCATCTACACTTCATCCCATTCCAGAAAGTAGGTGCTAGGTGAAGGGAAATTTACTTGAGAGCTGCATCTTCACTTCACTACGAGGAATACAAACTCCCTGTGGAAAAGAGGAGGGCAGAAAATTTCCCTCTTCCAGCTCCTTAGCCTTTTGGAACAAAGAGGTCAGTCCACAGGCTAAATAAAACTAGTTTAAATCAGGTAACAAACCACAACTTATCCAAATTTGATGAAAAAGGTGGCTTATATCAAGATGGAAGTTCTATGAACAATTCCCTTGTGTTTAATCTCACCTTCTCTTAGATGGTGTTTCAGATTTAACCACTGCTATAATAACTAAGTTATCTTATGGAAGAGAAAAAAAAGTCATTTTAACTGCCAGGAAACAGGTAAAAGAAGAACTCTGTGAACTGAATGTGTATATGTATGTCATTAATAATTATAACCATTAAGTTCCTATATCATGGAGTAAAAAAACTTACTAGTTTATTGTCTGATCCAAAAGTTTCACTGATGTATCTTTAGCGCCTAGAACAGTGCCTGGCAGTATAGCAGGCACTCAAATATTGATGGATCAGTTGATTGACTGACAGAATGAATGAGTCTATCCTTTTCACCATATTTATTATTTCTTTATATTAGTAAAAAGCTCAAAAGAATAAACGGATTTCAGATTTAATCCATCACCATTAAAGAATTTCTAAATAAATAGGCTACACTATTAAGAAAATCTTAATTTTTTTGGCAATGAAATATATAAAATATATAAAATGATGATTGACATATATCTATACTCCCCCCACATACACAAAGGATTGGAAAAGAAATATTTCTAAGTTTTACAGGATGATCTTATGCATATTTTAATACAGCTGTTCATTATACAAAAGACATAGACTACATAAATCTAATGGATAGAAAAACGTGGTTACAATTTAAACGTTTTCTTCATCTTATTTTTAAAGATATTGAAAAGTGACACTTCATTACTCTGTATTTTTATATTCCAACCTAAACATTTTACATTTTATTTGGTAACTAATACTCTAATTCCATGCACTGGAAGAGGGTGGAATCAAATTAGTAAATACTAAAACATCTTTGAAGAGCAATAAAATATTATTCTCTAAATTGTAAGTCAAATTTTGAAAGTATATTGGGCCCTCAGAAAAAAAATAGCAACAGTAGCAATAGCAAACTCTTATAAAGGGCTTACTATGTACCAGGTAGGTACTATCTATAATATATACAGATAATTTTATATAATTTGTAAAACTTCTAAAATAAAATACCAACTAATATATATACATACATATATATACATACACACACAAATACATATATATTTGATCCTCATAAAAATCCTATGAGATAGATACCATCATTTCCATTTCAAACATGAGGATACGGAGGCACACAGAGGTTAAATAACTTATTTAGCAAATAAATTATTATTAGTCATTTAGCAAAAAAAAAAAAAAAAAAGAAGAAGAAGAAGAAGACTTCAGGGAATTCCCTGGCGGTCCAGTGGTTAGGACTCTGTGCTTCCACTGCAGGGGGCACAGGTTCGATCCCTGGTGGGGGAACTAAAATCCCGCATGCTGTGCAGCACGGCCAAAAAAAAAAAAAAAAAAGAGTCACATAGCTAGTAAGTAACAAAGCCAGTATTCAAATTCAGACAGTCTGGCTCTTGAGGTCGTGGTCTTAATCACTATATTTCACAGAGAAATGGATTTTAATTTTTTGTGAAAGCATCATAAATTAAGTACATTGTTAGAAAATGTAAAGATAAGTACTTGCAGTTTCTTCTAATAAATCTACTCATGGAAATGCAAATCAAAACTACAATGAGGTATCACCTCACACCAGTTAGAATGTCCATCATCAAAAAATCTACAAACAATAAATGCTGGAGAGGGTGTGGAGAAAAGGGAACCCTCTTGCACTGTTGGTGGGAATGTAAATTGATATAGCCACTATGGAGAACAGTATGGAGGCTCCTTAAAAAACTAAAAATAGAACTACCATATGACCCAGCAATCCCACTACTGGGCATATACCCTGAGAAAACCATAATTCAAAAAGAGTCATGTACAACAATGTTCACTGCAGCACTATTTACAATAGCCAGGACATGGAAGCAACCTAAGTGTCCATCGACAGATGAATGGATAAAGAAGATGTGGCACATATATACAATGGAATATTACTCAGCCATAAAAAGAAACGAAACTGAGTTATTTGTAGTGAGGTGGATGGACCTAGAGTCTGTCATACAGAGTGAAGTAAGTCAGAAAGAGAAAAACAAATACAGTATGCTAACACATATATATGGAATCTAAGGGAAAAAAAAGAAAAAAAAAAGGTCATGAAGAACCTAGTGGCAAGACGGGAATAAAGACACAGACCTAGTAGAGAATGGACTTGAGGATATGGGGATGGGGAGGGGTAAGATGTGACAGGGTGAGAGAGTGGCATGGACATATATACACTACCAAATGTAAAATAGATAGCTAGTGGGAAGCAGCCGCATAGCACAGGGAGATCAGCTCGGTGCTTTGTGACCACCTAGAGGGGTGGGATAGGGAGGGTGGGAGGGAGGGAGACGCAAGAGGGAAGAGATATGGGAACATATGTATATGTATAACTGATTCACTTTGTTATAAAGCAGAAACTAACACACCATTGTAAAGCAGTTATACTCCAATAAAGATGTTAAAAAAAATAAAAAATAAAAAAAAATAAAAAAGAAAGAGAAAAACAAATACCGTATGCTAACACATATATATGGAATCTAAAAAAAAAAAAAGCTTCTGAAGGACCTAGGGGCAGGACAGGAATAAAGACGCAGACATAGAGAATGGACTTGAGGACACGGGGAGGGGGAAGGGTAAGCTGGGACGAAGTGAGAGAGTGGCATGGACATATATACACTACTAAATGTGAAATAGATAGCTAGTGGGAAGCAGTTGCATCACATAGGGAGATCAGCTGGGTGCTCTGTGACCACCTAGAGGGGTGGGATAGGGAGGGTGGGAGAGAGACGCAAGAGGGAGGGGATATGGGGATATATGTATATGTATAGCTGATTCACTTTGTTATAAAGCAGAAACTAACACACCATTGTAAAGCAATTATACTCCAATAAAGATGTTAAAAAAAAAAATCTACTCAAGAATTTCCCTTAAAATGTTCGCCTAATTTTTACTATCATAAATGGGAGGTACACGCATACAGGGGGAAAAAAACAGAAATAACCTCTAGGGAAAAATATGTAAAATTAGAAAATCAACATTAGGGGATTTAAGCTATATGCCAATTTGTATTCATATAAAAACAAGACCTCTGAGTACCATATACTCGAAGTCAGCGAGGCAGATGCAAATGACTCTCAGTAGTGTCTAGTGCATTATCTGTCGG
Organism: Balaenoptera acutorostrata; assembly: GCF_949987535.1. Taxonomy (NCBI): domain Eukaryota; kingdom Metazoa; phylum Chordata; class Mammalia; order Artiodactyla; family Balaenopteridae; genus Balaenoptera; species Balaenoptera acutorostrata. The sequence goes on from NC_080065.1 coordinate 92,002,340, forward strand.
CAAAAGGCTTTAGAGAAAATGCCCATGAGGAGCTACCCAGACATCGCTGCTCCAGCTTCTTCCCACGGCGTGCTCATTCCTACAGCCTTTGAGAAGAGCATGTGCAAGAAAACAGCAAGCTCCCACAATTACACCTGCTTATTGGTGGGCTATCACATTCATTAGCCTAACATTTAGTTCGCTAGAGCGCCTGCTTCTAATACTGCTAACACATGACCTTAATCTGGGCTGCGGGATACAAGCATTATTATTTCTCATCTTCTAGTCTGATTTTTACTCTTTATTCTTTTGCTGTATATAAGATTTCCTACTTCATGCTGGATCTTTTAGGAAATGGATATTTTTGTTGTGGCACTGCTTGCTATGTGTATGTGCTTGGTTGAGTTTTTTGCCTTTTTCTTTTTTTATTGCCACCACACAGTTTTGGCAAAACCTTCCACAGGAAAGTCAAAATTCTGTAGGAATTACTCAAATATCTCTATTTTTATTACAGCTTTCTCCTGGGAGAAATGCATTAGTCTGTTAATTTCTCTCAACCTCACATTTTTTTTTTCCCCCCAGCACAGGCAAAGCTCCAAAAAGTAACATCAAGCACTCAAAGTAATTGAAGGAGGCTTCCTAAAGATCAGCAAATCGTGTGTAGGCCAATTCCTAAAGACAAATCTTAAAATAAACATCACTGTGGGCACTGAAACATCTTCAGCTACTATGTTTACATTTCCATTGATAACTTTAATGCAAACAAATGATATTCTGGTGTTTTTGTATTATTGAATTTTTCATAAAGACATAGCACTGAATCTTTTCCTTGGAGCTTACTTTCTAGAACGGAAGAAAAAACAGCAGTCTGAGTGAAAGCAAACCCTAGTTTCATCCTATTTCAGCACACCTCAAACTGTCATCTCATTGTCACCTTTCATTCGCTGATGCTCCCTATTCCTGTGTCTCTTCTACATACCAATAAGGAAAAATAAATCACTGCAAAACATACGACTTGCTAGATTCTGCTATTGGGTAAAGGGGAAGCAAAACCAAGAACCTACCCTTTGAAATGCTCAGTCAAAATCAGTATCTTCACATACAAAACGTATTGCATTATTCTTAAAAGAAGGCACTCACAAAATGAACTGAAATTCCTGTGTACCTTGGGCTGTGAGTTCCTCTCTTGAGTTCCAACGACAGAGCACCTACCAGCTAGTATTCTTTGGAAACTATACTAAAGCGTGCACTAAGTTTGAGTCAGTGACTGTCAACTTATTTGTGGTAAAGAATCTCTTCACACTCCTGATGTTGACATTACTAAACTGCCTTGACAAAGTAAGATAAACATTGGATTTGCTTATGCTTACTTTAGTCTACAGTTTTAAAGTTTTGGCTAACTTCACCAAGTAAGTCCTACAAATTCATCTTCAAAACTGCACATTTCAGGTCATCTAGAGGTTAAGTAAAGCTGATAAGGAGAAAGGTATTTATATTTCTGAAATAAATACATATTAATCACAACAATTTCCTTAGATATGAGATATATCAGAAAAGGGCCAAAGTGATGCAGGAAAACTTAATTTTGGTCGCATTCATGCTAATTTCTAGGTCTTTGGCATTGGTATATTTCTTAACTCCGCTGGGCCTCAGTTTCTTCACATGTAAAATAAGAAGGATGGCCCAGATAAACTCTTTAGTTGTTTAAAAATTTTAAACTCCAAAACTTAAGCAAATTTATCTGAGTTTTAGAGAACAAACATAATTACAGGTACTTAAGCCCTGGAATGACTAAATTGGCCTATTACAACAATAAGCAATGGTACTGAAAACATTTCACTCTGGCTCCAAATGTGATTCAACTCTAATAAGAGTGCCACCCAGCTAGTAAGCAAATACCTGTACATTGAAAATATTTTTAGAGCAAGCATAAACAGTTTGACAGTAATTTGTATCATTCTCACGGGAAAATAACTTCTCCAATCTCATCTTTCTAGTCTATGTAGCAGTGCCAATTTATAGGCATATAAAATTCGAAACCTCTTCTGTGCATCAATTATAACTTACACAGCTCCCTGAGCAGCATTTAAAAAGCAAAGAAGTGCAAACAATATTCTGCCTGCTGACATAGTAAAAATTTTAGCTAACGTAGCTTTAGAACTTCACAATTTAACTGCAATCAAATATCCCCTTTTCGAGACAGGAAAGCGACTAGGGCAATTATCCTAAGTATAAAACTCCATCCCTGAAATTATCTAACTCATTACCCAAGGAAAAGGGATGTAGGTTGGAAAACTGGCCGATGATATTTTCCTTGTTATCAATGTACAAGAAGCTATAAAATCCTACATTTTATTTTTTTTTAAAAAGGAATGCATTTAAAACCACAGACATACATATCTAAGTGACACACAAGGAAAAAATGTAATGCAACATAAAGAATATTAAATATTAAAACCTTTTCTACTTGTACTATACAGAAAGATAACAAGATTAATGTACATAAAAATAAAGAACTTGAAAGTTTTGTGAAAGTTCCAGAAAAATCAATAAAAGTAGGTCAGGATAAAAACCGAACAAAATGAGAAAGACTTAAACATCAATTAGAATTTAAGTTAGACAGAAATAAGAACTTCCTGAAATGAGATACTCAGAATTTATATCTATGTCTATGAGTAACTATTAGAGTCTTTGGGAGGGGAGTGGGTAATGGAATTTTATGAAGCCTTTTTTTTTTTTTTTTTTAATTTTATTTATTTATTTATTTATTTATTTATTTATCCATGTCTGTGTTGAGTCTTCGTTTCTGTGCGAGGGCTTTCTCTAGTAGTGGCAAGTGGGGACCACTCTTCATCGCGGTGCGCGGGCCTCTCACTATCGTGGCCTCTCCCGTTGCGGAGCACAGGCTCCAGACGCGCAGGCTCAGTAGTTGTGGCTCACAGGCCCAGTTGCTCCGCGGCATGTGGGATCCTCCCAGACCAGGGCTCGAACCCGTGTCCCCTGCATTGGCAGGCAGATTCTCAACCACTGCGCCACCAGGGAAGCCCCGTATGAAGCCTTTTTTTAAAATGGCACACAGTTTTGATCAACGGTGATGGCTTTGGTTGGCTATGTCAAAGGATATTCTGGCTGATATTTGCATATAATTTTCATTGTGTTACCAGAACTATGTTACAGTTTGCGCATGGGAGAGAGGGGATCCTTTTTAAGCTGGATGAGTTTATGGTATTATCATTCAAATATTATCCAAACCCCAGGAAGAACTAGAAACCTTTCCTTAGTCCATATATGTTCTTCCATTTTCCTGAGAAATGTAACCAAGTGAAACACAACACCTGCATAAGCTCACAGTCCAAAGAGCCCAAAATAGTCAACAAAAATTCTAAAAACCCACAAGTGTAAAAATCCTATTTCGTAACTCCTTAATTTTAGATTGCTCTGATGGAATGGGGCTTTTGAGAATTTTCTCTAGAGCAATCATGTGCAGTTACGAGAGGTGCAGAGGTAAGTAGTTTCTGGTCAGCTGTAGACCAGAGATAGTCCTAGAGAACCTGGCTAATAGCACATGGCTTAACTAAAATAGAGAGTATAATTTAGCCTCTAATTTGATCAGTTTAAAAATCAGGTAGAAAAAAAATGTGGGCCCTAGGCTAGAACCTGGCATATGAGATATCAGCCCAAAGGCATATTTTCTTAAAACTATTTTGGAGGTTTTGTAGGTAAAACTAGATTAGGGTCACTCACTTCTCTCTCTTTTCATTTAAGATTCAGTTTCTTTTGTTAAAACACTACACATTTTTTAAAAATTTGTCTGCTAAAGTAACAAACCTGAAAATTCCATCCAATTCAAATCAGACTATTTTTACTTCAGATTAAAAATGATTTTATTAACATTCTAGACAGCTAAGACCCTGGGAGAAACTGCCAGTTTATATTTTTACCATACTCACAGTTTTATTTCATATATATGTGAATATATCATTAATTCTCAGATCAAATATATAGCATGGGTCAGCTGAGGGCCTATTTTCTAACAGAAGGGTCAGATGAAAAAGCTTACTGTCTTTAAAGCTATTAAGGCACAACATTTTACATAACCAGGTTTAGTCTATTCTTTAGCTCACTGAGAGACACATTGAGGGAAAAAAAAATCTCAGTGGTCACTGAAGAGAATATTACAAACAACACACAGATTCCATTTAAAGTCACCAGAAGCCTTTGGGTGTCTAAAATCTTCAAATCAATACAATTTTAGTCCTGTCTTTGTGTCTCTGTATTATGCTCTGTTGTTGTTACTTGGCTTGTGCCAATAGGAATACGGAGAAAGGTATAAACATAAAATTTAAGAAGTCATTTTTGGCTAAGAAAGTAATTATAAATTTGGAAGAGTCAGACATTTATGTCTTTGTAGAAGTGGCTTTCGAATTGTCTGTCATCCTCACTATAGCACAAATTGAGGCTATGGTGAGTCCACGGTGATAAATTCTGATGCTCAGCTACTATGAGGACTAATTCCAAACAGCTGCCATTGTCCTGTCCAAAACATAATATGAAGAAAAACAGTGTAGAAAAGCTGTGCAAGCTCAAGAGGGTTGTTCATCTTGATTCCCTTTTCAAAACTGCCATCAATGCTTGTTCGACTCATGTAAGTAAAATGCAGAGTCAGCATAACTAAAGGACTTCGGGTTTCAAAGGTTATTGACACAGAATGCTTGGAGAAAGGGAGGTGCTTAGCGTTAGGAAGATGATGAGGAAAGAGGTGCTTAGAAACATAAGAAACTAGAAAGGAGAAAATTCTGCAGCAGGCCATTGTTTCAAAAAACAACAACAAAAAAAAAAACCCCAAAATTTTGTTTAATAGATTTTTAAAATTCTGTTTCAAAAAACTGCGTGTAGTATAATAGGAACTAAAGATCACAGTTTTTAGCATTTTGTAAAAAATTTCTTCTCTAATGCCAATTCTTTTTAATGAAATCAATCAAAAAAAAAACAGGCATGGATTAAAAATTGGTTTTTAAATATGCTATGTATAAAATCATCCAAACATTGAAAAATGATTTGAATAATAAGCCCAATTGAGATTTTTAAATCAGAATTACAAGTTTTCATGAAACAATATTTCTTCTGCTTTCTCTACTTATTCATTATTAAGAATTTCTCCATAACCCTCCATTAACCAGAAAATCTAATCATCATCCAGTCATAATTTTTTGCTTTCCCTGGATTTTGTCTATTATTGGGGGGGACAACGTTTTATGCTTTTCATTTCCAGTATAGTTTTCTCTAATATTAAGAGTCAGTTGTGCTACTGAGGGTTCTTTAGTCAACTAGCCTGTGCCAGCTTCAGTGCTAAAAATACTATTACAATTAGAAAGAAAGCCATGAAATAAATGAAAAGTGAAAGGGTTAATATACCAACAATAATTTATCACCTTATTATAACTTGCTCTGTGGCACACAGAAACTCTGTGATAAAAACAATAACCAAGAAAGCTTCCCTTAACACAACACTTCTGATGGCTTGTCATGATAGCTGAGTAAAATACCAAAATCAACAAGAGTCTACAAAGCACAGTTAAAAATCACGTGAAGATCCATAGCACAGTTTTCTTCAAGCACGTTAAAATTTTAATGAGATATAGATCGTGCAACACTAGCTAAAGAAAGTAACTGGGATACACTGGGGAGTACAGCTTCCAATGTATACTTCTGCAGATAATGCCAACTGTAAGGAAAATAAACTTTTCAATATTATATATAATTTCAGCAGAAACATCTGGATATTTAAATATTTGTACTATAAAAACAAGTACAACCAAGTTCAATTATTACATTTATGTTCATGGTATTATAGAAATTCATTTCCCCATCTAGCTATTTAAATGAAATTTTCTGGTTGATGTGATTTTTTAAGTAGATGTGATACCAACTGCTACTGAGAATTGCATTCTCAGAGAATTGCATCACACAGATTGACTTAAAAATGTACTCCAGTCTTGATTATTGTTAGCAGAAAATCTGAATTTAAGTATTTTCTTTGAACTGTAAGCAATCAATCTACCTATATTGCATCCTGACGGGGCACATGAGTTAAGAAAGAGAAAAGCAAAAGAAAGGGCCTTTTAGCACTGTCTTTTCACGAAGTAGGGTTTTACCAATTTGTACTGTGGTTGTATAGGCTGTCAGCTATTATGAAATCAATGCAATGTATTCACTGGTTGTCAGTCACAGGATGACAGTATTGTAAATTAAGGGGATGCATCTTCAAGCAGAGTTCCATACACATATTTCTAAGGAATCCATTTGCAGTCTGATTTATGCTCTTAAAATAGACAACCTACCACTATCTGTTGAAAAGTCTCACAGGTATGAAACTGTCTAATTGAATATCATTTTCCTTTATAATCAAAGTAGGCTCCCATTTAGCTTCAATCACTTTGCAGTTTTAACCTTAATATTTTCTATACAGTGAAAAGGAGTCAAAAGACTTCACGAACAGTTTTGAATAACATTACTTATTTAAATATGTATCTACTGAGATGAAAATTACTGAATAAAAATATGTCACGGTAGTTGCATAACTCCTGAGAATATATTAATAGCATTCCTTAAAGCAGTAACTCATTACCATGATAGATTGCTAAAATCTATTCTAAAACCTAATTAGAACAAAGATTTTTCAAAATAAATGAAAATAATTATTGGCAGGTACACTAAGATCTTTTAAATTTAAAATAATATTAAATTACCATTTTTTGGATAGGTTTTTAAAGACACTGTTGCATAGTCTTTTATCTAAATAAACAATGTCTTTAAATCACATATGCTTAATAATCTATAAAAATGACCAGGCCATGTAAGAATTGATAAAAGTTCTGATAAGTCTATGTAAACAATTCTATTCTTCATAATTTTTTATTTAAATAGTAACATTTTAACAGGAGAAAAAACTGTTTTAAAGGAAGGATATTTATAAACAAACTTTTTATTTTTCATGTTCCCTTCCAGATTTTGTCATACATTATTATATAACCATGAACATATAATTTTTATTATAGGTGAGAAAAGAAACATTAAAAAGGTTTTGTGAAGTCAAAACTGAGACTTAGAATAGGAAAGAAATGAAAGGAAGAAAAATTTCTTTCTCTCATATACACGTGAAATTGCCATTCTAACATAAGAATCACAAAACTGAAAATTAGCAGAAAAATCATATATCTTAGTAATCAAAAAGCTGTAGTTGGGAGTGAAAAGAAAAAAGATATCCATAAGTATTTGGATATAGTCATATAACTTGGGGAGATGCCTTTAAAACTACAATGAAATTACTATGTGTCAATGTCATTATTAGGCCCATGGGTGGGATGTCAAGGGTTGATATTACATGTGGATTCAATTTATGTGGATGAAGAAAAAAAAAAAAAACACTATCTGTTCAAGATTTTATTCTAGGTTTTTCTAGGTAAAAACCTAGGAAATGTTCACTTGTAAAGACTGCTTTTCTGCATGCTGAAAATTTCTTAAACAATTATTTTCTATTGCTACCTTATAGGCACATTTATCACCTTCTAGGGTTGAAAGTGTTAAACAAAATCTGCTTTAATACCGCACTGTATTTTTTTAAACTTCATATAGACTATCAGTTGTGTTCCAGCTACATAATAAGACTTATGTGCTCAAGACGGCCACAACCACGTTAGGCAGGTGTGCTGAGAGTAGGACAGCTCTTACACATTCAATTAATAGCCCCATATTGCTGTGACGGAACCTGAAAGACTGACTTTAAAGTTACAGTCCTCATTTCTAATATATTTCTCATTTAGATTTTGTTTCTGAAAAATGAAGGTAGAATAAGTAATATTTTTCATTACTCCAGGTTTTTCAAGTCTTTCTAATAAACCTTCAAATTTTAGCAAAACAGCAAAACTCAAGAGATACTATCCACATAAATCTCTATGCAGTTCTTGACTCTGCTACTGAAATAAATAACATATTTCAAACAGGAATAGGAACAACTTTACAGGTTTAGATCTACTCCTGTTTTATGTCTATTCTGACACAAACTTCTTGGTTCAAGGTACTGCTGACGCTAGTAAATTATTACTTCCCGGTTACATTAAAAGATTCCTTGAGTATCTAATGAGTCTTAAATAATAAATGTGTTTCCTTGACTATTCACCACTGGAAGTTCTGAATTCTATTATAAATAAGTCCATGACTGGTAATAATATTTTGTTTTAAGAGTGATTTGTGAAAGATCTGCAAGCAGCCCAAAAATTCAGGTATCAAAATCACAAATGAAGAGACCCCCAGAGTCTTCATTAATAGGATGACTATAAATGATTTAAAATTGTGGTGAGGCAGACGCTTCTATGGAGAGACAAACTACATGGGCATTATTGGTTTTAATAATGAGAATACACACCTTTGAAGGAAAATCCTAATAAAGCATTCCATTAGGAAAAAAAGTGGGGGGAGAGGATATCCTCCTTACAAGCTAATCACCACTGTGAGTTCCCTTATATTCTCAGAGCAGCAAGAGGCCACATTTTCATCAAAACATAAATCGTTACTACAGAGGGAATTCAGAACACTGACTGGTTAGTAAAAAAGAAATAACATTATAGTATTTGTTATAATTATGAATGCTAATTATTATATAGCTATCATAATTATGGTTCCATTTAACCTTTAATTTTCTCTTATAATATCTAAATTTATCTTAATAAATGTCAAGGCTGAATTTTAGGAATTTTTTCACGAAATCATTTTAGTTATTCAGAGTAAAATTATTTTATGTTAACTTTGACTGAAGGAAGTCCCTTTTAAGAAATGCAAAAGTGTAAACAGTTTATACACAGCTTTGACAATTCAAAATTATCCCTTACATATAGTTAACAATGACCACAGGAGACTGAAATCTGCGTACTGTTATTAATGTTAGATACAAAACAGTTCTAAACCCTAATTAGCTAATACACTAATGAATAAACTTTTCTTGCTTCATATAATATGTTGTGTTTATAACAAATATTCAAAAGTTATATAAATAATATTTTCTCTTTAAGAATTACTTTAGAGGGACTTCATTTTCTAACTGATTTGATTTGCAAGTTTAAAAAGCTTACATTTCAGTAGCCTTTCATTCAAGTAAACAGTGATCTACAAAATACCTTTACCTTCATTACTACTTCCTTTTAACAAACACTTTAACTATTTAACAATGATGTTCTTACAGTACAAAAAGTAATATGATTTCCCAGGCCAGCCTGTGTAAACATCACCAAAAAACATTTACGTTTACGCTGCTGGACCTCATACACACTCCGTAACTCCAAATATGAATAGAACATCTCCATTTGGATGTCCTAGATTAGTTTACCTCAAACTCAGCACATAAACATGGAACCAAAAGAAAGGAATATTATATGCATAAAAATGTTGCCTGAAGTATTGTTAGCGGTGGGAAAAATCAGAAATAACTTTAATAAATTTTCCCTTCAAAGAGGGAAATGTAAATGATTAAGTAAACTGTGGTAAATATCCACTCAGAGGCACACTTGGCAGCAAGCTAGTAATGAATATGATCACTCTGAAGATTCCAGAGGAATATGGAGGCAAACACTGGTGAACTGTACAAGCACTATGATTACAATTTAAAAGGCACTATTAATAAAGAGTTGGGGGAAAAAACATTAAAAATTCTGAAATTATTAAACTTCAAACTTCTTCCATAAACTATCTCCTCTCTGAAGTATCCTCTTTCTGTCTGTCCATGTCTAAAAATTTTTACATTAAATCTGGTTCTTAGATATAAATAAATTTAAAAATCTGGTTCTTTCTTTGAGGGGAGACCAACTAGTACTATATCTTGGGAAAGTGGACACCATTGAGATTTTACTACACTATATTTTAATATTTCCTAATTGTTCCTTTTAAATTCTATCTGCCATGTTAGTCTTATTTACTAATAGCAATAATAAGCTATTTGAAATTATAAGAGAAATCTAAAATTTCTATTTTATTTTCTCCATTCATTCATTCTTCCACACATTCATTCAGAGCACAAAGGAACAGCCCATTCTGGAGAACGAATTTTAAGTTCCCTGATAGCAACACTGAATTCCCAGTGTCAACCCCAGTGTCAGGAATCCAGGCAGCATGTACAGGAAAGAAAGAAATGGAGGGGTGAGGGGAAAGGAAGGAAAAGGGTGTACACAGCAAATGAAAATAAGGGAAAGAAAAGGAAGAGGAAGAGAAGAAAGAAGAAGAGAGTGAAAAAATGCTTAAGTTTTAGAGTCAAACATCTCAGCTTGAATTCTGTCTATCCTTACTAGTTGAAAATCTTGAATGCATTTAAATCTTTATGTTCCCTTTTCCTCATCAGTTAAATTGAGAGTCAGATGAGTTGGCATCTGTAAAAGGTTTAGTAGAAGTCCAACACATAGTAGGTACTCAGTACATACTGGCTGCCCTGTTAATGCCTCAATATACTTTGAAGAATATATATTTTAAAATCATTTCTAATGTCCTAATACTACAAAGTTAAGCACTGCCAGTAAAGTAAGGCTGAACACTGGCTGCCCTTATTATAGCTGTTTTGAAGATGTATCACCATTATTTAGAAAAGCCCAAATATCTAACTTCATTTTTCCAAAAATGGCAAAAAAAAAACAATAAATAGCAATTCTTAAGTCCAATGGCAGACAACTCTAGTATTTGTTACATGACCGTAATAGACCACTAAGGGAAATTATATGGAAGGACAAAAAAACCCTTGTATTTCATCTCAAAATCAGAGTTGGAAGCAAATATATGAATAAATATGTGATAATAAATATAGAAACTATATCAGGAGAGCCAAAGAGAGAATCCTTTTTCTGTCTGTTTTAAGAAATCATTTTATCGTGGAAATAACTCCCTCTTAAATTTGTCTTATTTTTTATTTTATAATTTAATACATCAGGTTTTCTTAAACTGGGGCATACTTGTTATGTCTACCCATAAATTTAAAAATAACAGATAGATGTAATTTCAGAAAATGACAAATAAAAAACGCAACTAATTTTTCCCTCAAACCACACAACTGAACCACAGCCACTCTTTCTAAGATAATAGCAGAGTTCTCTTTCCAAGGAGTGCCTGGCACAGTGCAGTGAAGAAAAGAAAAGCACAATTTTATCCTCAGAGGCACCAAAGGAGACTAACATTGTGACAAAATGTTAAATACTGGAAGTTCTCCATGAAGGAGCAGACTTTAAGATCATACATATATGCAAAATGTGTACTGTACTGATGTATCCATTGATTTCCAATCCTAATTCCAACAGCCTCCTGGCTCCTGAAGTCACCCATAGGTTGGCAGCTTCTTCTGTAGAATTTCTCAGATCATGATTCCTTACCCTCCACTTCTGCTATGCCTTAAGCCTCCACTGCACTTCCTTTTCTTTCTCCTCCTCCTTATTATTATTTTTTAATTATTTATTTTATTTATTTATTTTTGGCTGCGTCGGGTCTTTGTGGCTGCGCGCGGGCTCTCTCTAGTTGTGGCGAGCGGGGGCTACTCTTCGTTGCGGTGCGCGGGCCTCTTATTGCAGTGGTTTCTCTTACTGCAGAGCACGGGCTCTAGGCACGCGGGCTTCAGTAGTTGTGGCTCGCGGGCTCTAGAGCGCAGGCTTAGTAGCTGTGGCACACGGGCTTAGTTGCTCCGTGGCATGTGGGATCTTCCCAGACCAGGGCTCAAACCTGTGTCCCCTGCACTGGCAGGCGGATTCTTAACCACTGCACCACCAGGGAAGCCCTCTCTTCCTTATTGACAAAAAGCTGCTATGAATTTAGAAACGTGTTTCATAAATTTATATTTTAATAATCACAGCATTATCTAAATACATTTTTTGTTATTATATGTTTAGACAGAAAGTATTACTGCTATCTCTTATGGTCCAAAATAATGCTTTGTAATCAAAAACTTACAGACTTAAAAAGATTAGCAACCACCTAATATATTCCATATATTTGGTGGCAGCTTCAGAATTTCATTAGAGAAGGGGTTTGGGGTGTCAATCAGATGGGAGGAGGTCGTCTATGGAAATCATCTTACCAGTGTGTTTATATAATTGGCCCATAGTGTTTACATGCTATCTGTTCATTTAGCATAGATTTGGAGGGAGAAAGCTGGTGGTGGTTCTAAGGGGAGCTAAGACCCCACCACAAACCACTCCTTGATACAGCTCCTTCATGTTTCAAGAGGATGGTTTCAATGAGGAGTAGAAGCAAAGGTAGGAGTCAAGAGAATACTTACTCACAACGTGCTATTTTTGTTCCTGGTAATTTTACCCTGACATTCAAAAGGGTAAGAATTACGCAAGCATCTGGATCTTGGTGAGAAAAGGGACTTGGCTAACTTCACGCATCCTTGAGATTCAAACCATGTTTGCAAGAGATTCAGTCCTCTGCTAATGCCTTAAGCACTCATCAGCAGTGAAGTGAACAAATCTAGATGTTTCTACTGTTTGGCCTCCTTCACAATTCTTTACATAGTCTTAAAATTTTCTTTTTGACTAAACAGCAAGGAACTTTGGCTACATGTGGAGTTTTGAGAAAACCAGAGACAGGAAGGGAGTAAAAAGGTCTTTATTTTAAAAGGTAACATTTGCATTTGGCATTTCCTTTTCTTCTCAATTTTTGATTCGGGGTTTTGGGGTTCAGGGGTAGAAAAATAAGACAGTTATTTCCTCTCTAATCAATCATTCTAATCTCTATAATAAGTTGAACATCTCTGATCTCTCAGAAAAAGAAACATTTTAGATGAATATTTTAGGGAGCAGCAGGATGGAGGCAAAGAAGTTCTGAAATATTCACCTCTTCCTCTCACACCATCCAGCTGTCAGTGTCTCCAATACAGTTAGTACTTCGTAGGCAAAGATAAGGGGTATTTCAATCATTGATGAGCAACAACAGTTGCTATTTCCAAATACGGGAGAAAAAAGTAAGATTCCTTTTGAAGAAAACATTCTGTTTTCACCTCTAAATGTGTATATGTATACATGTGTGCTGTGTTCAGTAAAAGAAAAATATTGCAGCTAAGTTAAATCTCTTAGATTTGGAAATGGAAAGACCCTCTTTTATCTATTTATGAGCTTAACTCTAGAACTAATTCAAATTACTACTGGTTAATGTTTCTTGAATCATTCATTTCCTCTGAATCAGTTTCATTCATTCTTACAAAAGGGAAAATGGACATTTAAGCTTGCTAAATATAAGAAAAAAGTATTCATATATCAGATCCAAAACCACTAAGTTGCAGTGATAGCAAGTTTCAGTAACATGTTTCTTGGTATGCTGTAATCAAGTTTAAACAATTGTATTTCTTGTCCTAAAGTGGGCTGTGGATATAAGAACTAGCTTTTCTTGCCCAGCCAGGCAATATGGAATGAAGGACTATGGTCAAAGAAGTAGCTACAAGAACTGCTATAGCCAATCTACACAAACACACACACAATGTAGTATTTAATAGTACTGTGCTTACACCAAAAAATTTATCTACTAATACATAAAACTGATCCCTCAGAAGAAAAGTTTATAATGATACTAAATTTGCACTGTGAAAAGAGCCCAAACTAGTGAAAACTTAGAGGACTTGGTAATCCCAGAAGTTTCTGTGAGTGGTTATTAGAAATGTGGTCCAAACTCAGAGGGAACCCTCATGTTTCTATATTAGCCTGAAAAAAGTTATTTTGATCATTCCACTTTTTCTTAATATAGCACAAAAAGAAAATTTAATGAATCCAGGATTGTTATGTTATTTTGAAATCAGGTTTTAACTTATTACTTTAAAACTATAACTTAAAATTATATATACATATACATATATAAAGAAAAGGTCACATTTACTTTAAATTCCAAGAAACTCACTTTGATGATCAGATAACATCACCCATCTTTTAAACAAAAAATAATAAAGATTAAAAACTAGAGTCATCAGAAATTCCATATTAACCTGTAGTATTATAGAAGTTGCCGTTAACTGAAATTCTCTATGAACTAAATACATCTCTTCTATGATGAAAATCATAATGTTAAATCATGAAATATGCAAAAATCTTGAAATGTCTGTCATTTTTAAAGAAGGATAATGACACTCAGTGTCATTTCTTATAAGTGTAATTTATCTCATCCTAACTCTATGGAAATTGGGTATCTGCACCACATGATATACAGCACGTGCTGCCTACATAAGGCTGCTTTTTGTGGCAGGAGGGTACGAGGATCGGCCACTGCTCTCTCTTTTGCGTTACTGGGAAAAGCCTCCTCCCTGCACTTTGCCTCCACATCTGGACATGTGGCTCCTAATCTCCCTATCACCCACATTCACAAAATCAGGAACATCACCCATAACCTCTGTGTTTTAAAAAACTGGCATGATCACCGGCTGGTAATCACGTATGACAGTAAAGCGGCATGCCTCCTTTGAAAAAGTTGCTCTAGGTGATAACTGTACACTGATGAGAGCATTTAATTATTCCAGAGCTTATCACTGCCCAACAATTATCTGCTTCAGAAGACGCACTGTGTTTGTGAATGATGTATTTCTAGTGAAAGTCATGAAATCAGTTTGATAACCAAAATTTCTGGATAGGTATCTTGTTAGTGCCCTCTTCCTCATAATAAATAGTCTGACATGACCACTTTTACATTTATTTCATACAGTATCTGTTGAACAATGTGAAACTTCAAATGATGGGGAAAAGAGGAGCATTACAGTTAACTTTAGGTCCAGGAAAACTGGATGAGCTGCTAGGAAATACACTATCTATGGCTAGACTATTGATAATCTGAGCACAACACTTCTAAGATAAAAACTCCAAAGCTATTAAAACTATTTATAACTGCTTATTACTTAAATTTTAAGTTACTTCGTCTTATTTTTCTAAAATCTTTGTGCCTATTTTTTGTTACTCCCCATAAAAGTTCTCAGGACTAGGGTGTTTATAATGTAAAGATAACTTAAAGATCCAAAATCAAAAGGACAAGACTATTAGCAAGATAATGTATTGTTAAGGAATTTGTCCAAAGTTATTTAAAAAAAAAAAAAGACTAGCTTATTAGGGGAAAGGGTCTTATGAGCAAAAGTGAGAACATGTCAAGCAAAGACAATATGGTTCAGACTACAAACATCAAGATTACTGACATTTATAGAAAACCTTTACTTCTTTCCCATTTTCTCTGTCTTCTGATATGTCTGGCTAATTTTTCATTGGCTTTACTCTAAATATGCATTATCCATAGAACTTAAGCATAGAGAATAAAAGGGAAAATTTAAAACTCTCAATTTTTTTGTCTCACAGTAATTTTGGTAAAATTTTTTGCATGGGCTTTTAGATTGTATGCCATTTTATGCTTTCTGCCTATTTCATTGCCTAGAATAACTGGGCTTGATATCAAACAGAAAAGTAAACACCTCTTCTTGAATTGCAAAGGTAAACCAGAGGAACTGCAGTGGGGTGTAGGGGCAAAGAGAAATTACAGCTAATCACAAATAAAGTTTTATTCTTCCTCTCTCTCACTCATGGCCTTTACACTGAGGAAGTAATGAGTCATTCATGCATTTATTATTATTTTATTCATGGCTTTATTATTTATTTACTGCTTATTTACTGTCTAATTTGTACCAGGCAACAGGGAGACATTGGAAGTACAAAGACTCGGTCCCTGCATTCACAGAACTCAAAAGTGTATGGAAAAAGCCATGAAATTCTGTGATAGCTGCTTTACGGACAAGGAATGGAAAACAGGCTGCTAGAACAGGCAGGCAGAGGAGATCAGGTTGTCTATCTAAAAGGGGAAAAAAGACCGTAGGGCAAGTTTTACGGAGAGGGCCACATAAGAGCTAGACTCTGAGGTAAGAAGTGCCTCAGATTTACTAATTCATTGGGAATGAGCGTTTATTTCCCTTCAAGGGACATCATTCATCAAAGAAAAAACTTGTATTCGTACATGACCAATTTAAAAATCTTCAATACTTAGAGTAAGTGATCTGACTGAAATAAGGAAGCTTCCAGGCATAAAATAGGCACTAGAAGAATTAAGATCACATCATACTTACAGTGAGTGTGTATGTGTGTGTGTGGGTGTGTGTGTGTGGTGAAGAAAGTGGGTAGGGGAAGGGGATGTAAAGTGAATGTATAGTGTTCAAGTAACTGAGGATATTCCTGAATAGAAAACACTAAATAAGAAACAAATTATGTCCATTTAGCACCTGAGATACAGCACTTGCTAATTTTAGAATTCATAGGATTATTGAGTCTACACTGTCATCTACAAATTTGAATTTATGGAATCTGATACCTGTCTTATACCATCCTAGGTTCACAGCACCTCCAGATTCAGTTTCAATCAACATTTTTTGAGTTTTCATCACTGGGCTGCTGAGTTCTGCTGAAGGAAATACAACAACCATGTGGACTGGTGCCACTACAAATTTATGGTCTCCAAGCTCTCAAAACCGCTCAGCAATTCTATATTCTGCTTGTCAGCTCCCTCTGCCACTTCCCACAGCAGCTTTCCAAATTTTAGCTCCCGTCCCAAGGGCCCTACCCAATTCCTTCATCGCCTCGGGCTTTTATCTCAGAACTAGCTTGGCTTCAAAGAACAATTGGGGCCATCGAGCATGTACTCATTCAACTTCTTATACTCCACAAACCCTAGGAATGTTTAATCAGCATCCACCCTCTATACTCAGAGCTAGAGGATATCTCTCCCTCTCAAGGTTAATTCCTCCTGACATTCCCTTATTCCTAACCATGTCCCCTGAATTCCTCTTGGACCTCCCTCCATGAATTTCTCCCTCCTCTCACCTATATCTCTCTCCATCTCTCATCTCCTTTGCCTCAGCCTCCCAACAAGTTCAAGTCTCACCCACTTTAAAAAAAGTAAACAAAACTCCTCAATCTACTATAATCTTGGTTTTCTCCCTCACTACTTGGCTAAAACAGCTTTCCCGAAAGGCAGCATGATCCTCGCAAATGCTATCTCCACAGGCCTTTCCTCAGTCCTCAACTTCATAACTATCTCTAAGGCATCTGACAGCTCCTTCTAGAAATTTTCTCTTCCTTTGGTTTCAAGTAACAACAACTTTGCCTATTTTTCTGATTCCTCTTTTTCATTTTCTCTGGAAATTCATCTGTCTCTGCCCACCCTTTAGCCATGGTTTTGTTGAGATTACATCTGGATCCTTATACTATAGCAATCCTAGGAGAGTGCATCCACACCCAAGGCTTTAACAGCTGCCGAACAGTACTGACATCTCTCAAAACCTGTTTCAGATTTCTCTCCCAAGTTCTCGCCTCTAGATTCAACGGTGAAGTATATATAAACTCAAGGATATCCCACAAAATTCAAGATTACTTACCTTATTCAGTGAATGGCATCATCCAATTACATCCACAAGAAACCTGAGCCATCCCTTTTTTCACTCCCCACATCAAACCAGATGGCAAGACTCATTAATTCCATCTCCTAATTTGTAAGCTTATTTCCCCTAGTACTTTCTCCCTGTTCCTGCCTTAAGTCTAGGCATCATCATCTCTTACCTGGACCACCCAAACTGTCTCCCTTCATCAATTTTCCTGAACCTTGATCTTGAACTTCTCCTATCTGTCCTAACATGGAAATGTGATGATGTTACTTCTCTAGTCGGTTTTCTTCAGGATGGGCCCTGTCTACCTCTCTCGTTTCATCTCCTACCCTTTATGCTCTCGTAACAATGAACTATCCTATTCCTCCAGACGTGGTGTTCCCTCCTATGGTCTAGTTCTGTCTACCCAGAGAGGTTTATTTACCTGGCAGAATGGCTCAACTACTCAACAAAGTTCCACTCAGCTTCCAGGTGACAGATCTGGTGCTCCTCCTTTCTTAGTGTAAACAATCCCCAGATTGCCCCCGACTCCCACCCCTGACACACACACAGCCCTGGCGGTTTCTCACATTCCTTTTCCTTTTGTCAAAATGGCCACTATGACCGTAGTCCTTGCCACCCTACCTTCTGATTTGTCGAATGTCTGTTTGCCTGTTATTCTGTGAACAGAGCCAGGCCAGGTTTTCTTTGCTTCGTAACTCGAGCCTCAAATCACGCTCAAGCCATTGTAGGAACCAGTCAATAACTTTCTCAGTGAAAAAGGACACTAGTCTGTTCTCTTTCCAATCACTTTTCTCCTCCTACACACCTACATGAGTTCTATTTCTAAAAATGAATCTGAACAGGTTACTCCTCTAGTTAATCTGAAAGCAATGAGAGACCTCTGAAGGAATTTCCAAATACCTCAAGATGGCATCCAAGTCACTACATGACCTACTTGAACCTTGTTTACTTCTCCACAATCACTTTCTACTCCTTCACCCTCAAATCAGACATTCCAGCAATATCAGACTATCTGTCGTTTTATGCCTCCCGGTCTGCACACATGGGTACTACATTCCTCCAGGGTCTCTATGGGAAAATCCCCCTCATCCTACAAGTCATTATGACCCTATGAAATCATTTAATGTCTAGGCATCACACATCCATGAAACATTTCTGGCCTCATCATTCAACCCAGGCTGAGCTGATTCACCTGCCCTCTGGTGTACCTTTTTTTTTTTTTTTTTTTAAACTTCTCCATTTACCTCACACACTTTAATTATTTGTTTAAAAGTTTGTTTCTCCTATGAGAATGTCAGCTCCTTCAGAGTAGGAGCTGTTACATTTACCTTTAAATCTCTGACACATAAAAGCCTATGTTTCAAGCGCTAGCAGGATAAGAAGACAAGCCAAGCATGTACAAATACAAAAATACAAACACGTTATAACATATTTTAGTTCGCATTAATTTGTCTACACTTAAAATATTCTCTCCCTCTATTCTTATCACTTTTGTACTGGCACTTTAGAAACTATAAGAAGCTACACTCTAATTATAATTATTTTGAATTCAATGTTTTACTTCCCCTGTAATCTTTTTTGCAAACAGTAATTTTTCAAAGACTGTTTGGGGAATTTTTTTCCCACTCTACTTCCAGCAAAAGGAGATTCTTAAAAGGTGTTTAATGAGCTAAATCTGTACAGAACCAAAATGATACAGTAAATGGTAAATTAGTCGGGCTTGAATTTCCAGATGCTCCTTATTATTTCCTTAAATCAGCTCAAAGCAACAGTATTCTGGCATTTGCAAGAGCACCTCTGTCCAAAAATGCTGTCTGTTTATAAATATATCCGTTTGTTAACTGATTTTTTTCCCCTGAAGCCTACATAAGTAATACTAATCATTGTGTTTAAAAACTAATTGGAAACGAGGAAAACAGTAAGGAAAAAAATGTTGATGAGGAATTGGACAAGATTTCTTTTAAACTGTAAAAAGTCCTTACATGATGAATTTCAATGCTTAAAGAAGAAATGATGACATTACAGGTATCATTATGTAGAATTTTTCGGCTATTAAATACATTCTTCAATAAAACAAACTGAACATAGATTGCTAATGTGTTTTACCAGAAGAACAGCATTCACATATACATGAAAAGAACACGCTATTCATGTATTTATTCATTGCTGCAGTATTTTATAAAGAATCAGAAGTGCCACCCCAGGCATCTCTTCATGCCCAGACTTTGCACAACAGACATTCTCACTCACCATGGAATACTCAACTTTCGGGCTACACCCTGTTCTCTGCTAGCTCCATCCTTATTTGTGAATAGGAATATTTGAGTACAGTTTCAAGCCCCAAATGTACTCAAACAGTTCTAACAAAGTTGCATCCAATAAACCTTTGTTGGGCCTTTTAACTGAAGTGACTGCTCTTCATACCTGTGACCGTGCATTTTTTCATGAAAAAAACATGTAAGGCTGCTTTCTTAGATGGATACTCCTGCCTTGGGTGCTTCTGCAATTTATCTCCATGTGAATGTGAATGTGAATGTGGGAGAAAACTCCATTTTGACAGGAAAAGTACAACTCACATTCTTTAATTCTTTAATTTATGTCCCAGGAAGCTGGTAAAGAGGCCTTGATTTTTTAAAAACTTGAGCCAATGGAAAAAAACTTATGACTGAAAAATTATAGAGAGATGTTACGACATCTCTTCATCTGTGGCTTTCAAAAAATAGATTAGCAACGCATGTCTCTAAGATGAGCAGAACCAAGGATGTGTGATATCCCTGGAAACCTCTCTGGTTCTATAATTCTTTGGTATTTCCGACACACTCAGATCAAATTAAAAAGAATCAAAAATTAAATAAAAGTTTTTTTTTAAATTTGAACCATTTCTCAAAGGAGGAAACTCTACTTCACTAGATTAATGTAATCTCATACACTTGATTATACTTCAATGCCCTCAAAAGTTAACGCATGTGCTATTATGAAAAGTGATTCTTAAAAGGTGTTTAATAAGCTAATCCTATATGAACCCAAATGATACAATAAACATTAAATCATTTGGGCTTAAATTTATGTACTCTCATGGACCAATATATATATACTAGAATTACTTTTAACATAAAAAGGCCCTCATTTAACCATTTGTCAACTGGAGAAAGCAATTCCCCACAGCTAAAACTATTTTAAAATCTGACATAAGAATAAAATTATATTAAAATGCAATAATACATGAATTTGGCAACTTGCCAAGCATAGATATGGACTTCTTCAGATTTCTCTTTCAAAGATATACCAAGCATTCCAACATTTCTAATCGTTTGATACTCAACTGCTGTAGGCAAAACACTGTACCTAGTAATTCTGTACTGCCAATATATTTTAAACTATTTCATAAACATTGCTCATACAGTATGTCTAATAGATTTTGCATACTTTTTCTTATCAGAAACTTTTTAAGCACATATAATCTGATGAAATTCTCAAACTAAATTAAGTCATAATAGGAATGAAACTGACAAAATCTTTTAGTTGGCCTGTTTTACCTGGAGAAACTGGTAAAATGGAACTCATGACTCTGAATCTCCATATATATTGAAAATAAACATGTTTAATATTTAAGCAATTTAGTTAAATCATCAGACAATAATTTTGAATACTTTTCATATTTAAAAATGCAAATGTGATAGAGAAGCAAAATAACATTTTAAACCCATTGTTTCAGAATTATGCACTTTCACTCCAAACCCACCAGAACCAAGAAATTAATGGCACTAAATAGAGAAAACAGTTGTTTCATTATCAGTTTTATGAAAGTTTTTTTTTTAATAGTAAAATAGGACCCAATTTTTCCTATACTTTGATAAATTCTAATTTATGGCACTTGCCAATGATAAATTAAGAAACATGATTTGTGACTTAAAAGTATGCATGAAGTTTACTTGATAGATCATTTTCTAATACTGTTATTGTGCACTTAGATGTACTTGTAGGATAAAAGCATCAAGAACAAAACAATTAACTTAATAAAAGCAAATGAGTAGGGATCACATGGCAACAAACAGACTTCTATTTTTTAAGGACACTAGCATCTCAGACCCCCTCTCTCAGAACAGTTAGAGGCAGACAGAACTTTGAAGTTTGTATAATCCAACTTCAGGTAGGTCAAGACAAGTTCCATTTTCTCTCCCCACCAAACCAGCTTACTTAAAAATTTCCCTAATTAAACACATACTAACTCCATTAAACTCATCAGTTTCCTTCATTCTCCTACTTACTTTCATTTACTAATACAAAAGGTAAGAAGTGTCTTACAATGTTTATTACTGTGGGGAAGTCAGGGATACGAAAGAGGTTATATTTTTAGATGCAGTTCTGCAAATAAATAAAGCGACTTAATCAGATAAAGGGGAATTACTCTAAAAAACAGAGAGGTCAGTTTTAAAGAGTTATTTAAAATCAGAACTTTAGGTGCCTCAGTTAGTTCTCAAAGGGCATTTTTAAAGGACAGAGAAAGATATATAGCACTACATCTCTGTTGCCTTAAAATTTTTTTCTTACAATTTGGAGACAATCACTGTCAACATTGAGAGAGAAATGCACAAAGACAGCAGTAGTAAGCATAAGCTATTAAGCCTCTTATCACCAAAGCAACCAGAATCTTAGAATCTGAATTAAATTGGCACCTCTTTGGCATAAAAAGAGGGATTTACAAATCCCATTTAAATGAGGATTGTTTTAATTCATGCGCTCTAAGATAACTCTGGAGTTACTTTCTGTTTCGTTATCACTGCAGTAGGACTTAGTAACAGGAGTTTCCCTCTTCCAGCTCAGTTCCTGGTACTCCACGCCTCATCCTCCTGTCCAAGTGGCTACGACAATCTACCTCACTGCCTTACACAAGGAATCACAGGAAAACAATAATCAAGCCCTTCTTTTGAGTTTCATAAATCCAGGCTTCTGAGTTGCAATAACATGATTTTTAAGCTTCAAAAGCCATAAAGACTTAAGTTATATGGTTCATGCCATCAATCAAAGATCTAGAAAACTACTGGAGAGTCAGTCATTCCTCCCACCCCCAAGACTATAATTTCCCCACAAGAAAATGAAGTATGATGAAGGATCCAGCATGAAATGGGAGCAGAATAAATATCTGCTAAGGCAAGAATATCCTCCTCTCTCATCTTCTACACCCTCTCTCCTCTATCAATTGAAAGTACTGTGTTTAGAGAAAATAGGCAGAAATATAATTTTGATGACCTCTCTTCACAGAAAAATTAAAAACACTTACCTTCTTACTTTCCAAAAATAAAATGCAAGCATTCATAATTTACCAAATTATATTTTTCATTTATGTTTTATAGAGCTGTTTGTTTTACAGATATTCCTCCTTTTCTGGCATTTTCAAACTAAATATTTACATCTTTTAAAGGCTTATTTCTATTTTTTTCATAGTGTATACATGCTTTTGTCTAATTTTATCAATCTGCAATTATAGTGCTGTTACTTTAAAGTTTTTTCTCCTTTTTAAAAGAACTTTCCTTAAAATAAAATCTATGATCCCAGTTTTTATTTTCCTTTAAAGGACCTTTCTGTTTTGTTCATTATGTGCTTTCTCGAAATTTAATTGAATTTTAAAAGGAAATATTAAATTATTCAGCAACTCAAAATCAAATAAACATGTTTTCAATTTTAAAGTGGTCTTATTGGTGCAATGATAGTGAATCAAACAGATAGAATAATTGTAATATTTTTAATTTAAATGACTACTACTCAGAAATTATTTGACATAGAGCCAAGTTCACCTCTAGTTGGAGGAGCACTTTTAAAAGTAAGAGATTTCTTTTAAACTCATAAATAAAGTAATTTGACACAAATAACAGGTAAATGAAAGGTAAAAGATGCACATAAAACCTTTAAGTTAGCCCTGATGCTAACTAAAATTATTAATACACATCTTAGAAAATAAAATCACTTGATTTGCTTTCAAATTAAAAAGTAAAATACGACATTTTTGTGAAATTGGGAAATATTTTTAGATACAAAAAATATAAATCTCAATTCACATAATTATGTAAGAAATGTCATTTTTTCATTTTTCTATAGGACTGTGTGAGTATTCTACTGGAGTAAGCCATTGAGACAACAGCAAATTAATTCACTTTGATGCTTCAAATTCTTATAGAATATAGTATTAAATTTCACTTGTCTTAATTATATTCTTTACAATTTAGAGAAAATCGATATAAAGACCAAGAAGTTCAAGACAAATCTGAGGAAATTATTCCGAATGTAGAACAGACAGATAAAGAGAAGAAAAATATGAAGGCGAGGTTAGGCGATATTGAGCAGGAGATACGTAGAAGGAAACGACATTCTACATAATCAGAATTCCAGAATTCCACACAACACATGGGAAAGGGAAATTTTTCAATGACACAATGGCAAAGATTTTTGAGAACTGATCAAAACCAATCCTCAGATCTAAAGAGTCTAATAAATTATAAGCATAATAATAAAAAGAAATCCACAGCTTGATAAATCATCATGAAACCACGATACCAAAGACAAAGAAATGTCAAAACCTGTCAGAAAGTAAAGACTGCTATCCATAAAGGAATAGTAATTAGATGTATAATGACTTCTTAACAACCACAAAGGATGCCAGAAGATGGTAAAATAATATCTTCACTGAGTTGAAAGAAAATAACTTGTAAATCAAAATTCCATACTCAGCCAAACTATCTTCCAAAACAACAAAGACAAAATATTCAAAAAAACAAAAACTGAAAGAGCCTCTCATTAAAGAAAACTCTAAAGAATACCATGGGGGAGGAAGGAAAATGATCCCAGATGGAAGGAGAGAAATGTAAGACAAAATGTTAAGCAAAAATACTGGTTAATATATGGGTTAAATCTAAATAAACATCAATTGTATAAAACAATAATTTCTGATGGGAGAAGGCAAAGGTAAGTTTGACCAAAGAGTACATATTGATTAACTTTTATACTTTGTTAAGTATGCATCTTAAAATAGAGAGGATAACCATTAAAAAAACAAACATAGAGCATATAACTTCTAAAGAGAGAAAAAACAAATGAATCAGTGAATCCAAAAGAAAGTAAGAGTGAATATGGGGGGAAAGGTTAGGAGAGTGAAATAGATAAAAAACATAATAACTTGATCAAAAAAATCCAATATATTAGAAGTCACACGAACCTGAATGATTAAACTCTGCAGCCACAATTAAACTATTTACAGTAAAAGAAAGCCAAGGTCCTATATTAATATCAGACAAAAAATACCTGAAATCAAAAGTATTAACAGAGAAAAAGAGGGTCATGACAGAATAATAAAACATTCTCAACAGAAAAATATAGAAATTCTAAACTTGTAAGAACATAGTAACAGAGCCTAAAGCAAAAAGTTACGCAGCAATAGATAAGAAACAAAACTGTCATCATTTACAAATGTTGCAACTGTCTATGTAGAAAACCCCAAAGAATCTACAGATAAATTAATAAGAGCAGATAACAAAGTTGTTGGATACAAAAATCAACATTAAAAGTCCATTGTAGGGCTTCCCTGGTGGCGCAGTGGTTGAGAATCTGCCTGCTAATGCAGGGGACACGGGTTCGAGCCCTGGTCTGGGAAGATCCCACATGCCACGGAGCAGGTGGGCCCGTGAGCCACAACTACTGAGCCTGCGCGTCTGGAGCCTGTGCCCCGCAACGGGAGGGGCCGCGATAGTGAAAGGCCCGCGCACCGCGATGAAGAGCGGTCCCTGCACCGCGATGAAGAGTGGCCCCCACTTGCCGTAACTAGAGAAAGCCCTCGCACGAACCGAAGACCCAAGACAGCCAAAAATAAAGAAATAAATAAATAAAGTAGCTATAAAAAAAAAAAAAAAAAAAAAAAAAAAGATTTAAAAAAAAAAAAAAAGTCCATTGTATTGCTATATACCAGCAAGAGTTAGGAAACTTAAAAAAAATTTACAGTAGCAATACCATATCTAGGAATGATTAACAAGATATATACTAGCTCTTGAGGAAAATTATAAAATCTTATTGTAAGACATAAAAAGACCTAAATAAATGGAAAAGCATGCTATCTAATCCAGAAAATGCAAATTAAAACTACAATGATATTTCTTTTTAAACCTCACTAGAGTGAGGAATAATTAAGCTGGTCTCACAAGCATTTATGAGTATATGGAACAAAGGGACTCTGACACACCTCTGTTTTGAGAGTAAATTTATTTGACCACTTTGGAAAAGTTTGGTATTCCATTGGGAAGTGGAAAACACACAATCCTACATACAATTCACCTGTCACATTCCTAGGTGTGAAACTTTTGCACATGTGCTTAGGAGACGTGTATAAGAATATTCATTCATATGAGCAGCATTGCTTGTAATAGCCCCATACTGGAAACAATCCAAATATACTACAAAATATAATAGATAAATTATGTTATCTTCATTCAATCAAATCCTAAACAACAGTAAACTCCAACTCCATATGAGATGGATGGATCTCAAAAAATAATTTTGAGTGAAAGAATCAAATCATAGAAAAATACATACAGTATGATTTCATCTATATAAAGAAATAAATATAGGCAGAACTAAGTTATTCATATATGATTACATACATAGGTGATAAATCTATGATAAAATGTGACAGACTAAGAGTGTGATGAGGAGGACTCTGAAAAATTGAATATCCACATCCAAAGATGACAGATTAATATCTCAGGGAGGGGTCTCAAAGGGCAAAACAGGTCAAGTTATTTAATCCTCCATACTAGTGTATGTAATTTTGATGACTACCACCAAGTGGAAGTTGATGCTACAGATTCTGGAGAAAACACAGAATGCTGAACTATATAAAAATAGGCCACAACAATATCATTACTATTATTATATATAAAGTACTAACAATGTGTCAGTCACTGGACATTAAGACATTATCACTCCTCATGGCTCATAAGCAAAGCAGGGGTTTCTCAACTTGCTCATGATAAAATGAAGCCTCGGGTCAATTTGTCAAGGTTACATTGTACATGGTAAATGATAGGGTTCTATTTACGTGACTTCCAAGCCTGTTCTCTCCCCACCACTGTTCTGTGACACGTACCACAGTGAAGCTTGTAGGATGACAGTGATTTATAGACATATCATATCTGATTCAACTACCCGTAAATTCCCTGAGGGTAAGATCTATATCTGATTCATCCTCCTTCAAAGTAAACATTCAATTAAAGAATATCTAAATTGTACATGGAATAAACACTTTAATTTTTCTAACCTTTTCACATGAGTGATCTCATTTAAACCTTCTAACAAATTCTCTGAGGAAGGTGTGTAGGAGGCATACTGAAATAAATGACTGATAAGTTAGATGGTCCAGGCTCAGAATCAACTGTGTCACCACCATGCTGAACCAGTCTGTGACTTGGAGTAAGTCATTTAACAATGTACACTGTACACCTGAAACTAACACAACATAGTAAGTCAACTATACTCCAATAAAAATTTTTAAAAAATGTACATACCACAGGCTTTTATGAAGGAGGAGGAGACTTTTATTAAATAGCCAAAATAGCACAACAACTAAATAAGTGATTAAACATTAATGATCATTATGTATAAACATTAAGAGATACTGTCATTTGAAAGATGTCTTAGCTACAAATTTTTTCCTTCAAAGATAGTTTTTGACTGGCACTCAGTTTCTCATTCCTCTGATTCTCACCCATTTGTATTACTTAAATATAAGTAGATTTTACATTTAAGTTTCCTTATTCTCCACTTTGAAGTGCGTTAAGCATGTGTAAAGCATAAAAGATCTGGGCTCTAGTCCTAGCTTCATTTACTACCCTTGACACTTGGACAAGGGTAGTAAATGAAATCATGGACTCTTTGGACAGTCCATGATAGAGGCTGCAGCTTGGCATTCCAAATACCAACCTTAGTATCATAGCCCAGACTCTTTGTACTTTCAGGAAGTCACATTCATTCTTTCTCATATTAAGTCCAAGTTAATTATCCATTAATTTATTAGGAATAGAAAATAACAGCCCTAACTTTAAGAGATCACACATTCTCTAAGTGTTTTCTTATGAACTATATGGCTTGTGTTTAAAGAAGTACTTCTTTTTACCTTGATTATTTTTCTCTTCCTATCTAAATCCAATGCATAAGAGAGAAAAAAACGCTGGCAGAAAACTCTGGGGAGACTTCCCCTGATCCTATCCCCTTAACTTTAAACGTTGTATATGATGAGGGATCTGATGCTTATTTGTTTGTTTTTAATTTTTAATTTTGAAAATTTTCAAACATGCTGAAAAGAAGAAAGAGTAGAATGTATACCTATGAACCTTTCACCTAGATTTATCAATTGTTAATATTTTACCACATTTGTTGTATTGCTCTCTCAATATACATTTTTTTTCTTTGCAGAATCATTTGAAAGTCAAGTTGCAAACAACATAACATTTTATCTATAAATACTTCAACATATATATCCAAAGAACTAGGACATTCTCCTATTAAATTATGGTATCATTATCACACCTAAGAAATTTAACTTTGATAACAATCTTTTTTTTTCTTACACAGACTATCTCTACCTGTCCCAATCATGTTCTTAATAGATTTTTTTTTCAATCCAGGATCCAATGAAGAATCATGCTTTGCATTTAATTGTCATATTCCTTTAACTTTTACTCATGACTTTCATCACATTGACATTTTTAAAGAAAGAATCCATATAAATTGTCTTAACAGGACGTCCTATAATCTCGATTTGTCTGATTACTGTTTTGTGATTAATTTCAGATTAAGCATTTTTGGAGAGAATACTACAGGAGGTGCTGTAATTCCCACAGGATCACATCTGAAGGCACATAATGTCCATTTTTCCCAATACTGGTGGCTCTGATTGATCACTTGATTAAGGTAATGTCTGTTGGATTTCAACATTGTACATGTACCTTTTGCCCTTCACAATTAATAATCTTTGAGGTTACAAAACTATCTTTTCCCCAACAACTTGCACACAATGATTTTAGCATCACTGGTGAATCTCACGACCTTAGTTTTCACGTGGGTCCCTCATTCCTCATGGTTGCTATATTAACCAATCTGTCCTCAGAATACCTATTTAAGGAACATACCATAGGTTCTTTTGTGAAGTCTGTAGTTTTAAGTCTGTTACGTTTGCTCAGGTTATCAGTGTAGAGTCCCTTTTCTTCCGCTTTCTAAAACTTCTGAACTTTCTTCTAGTAAAAGCTTCAAATACAGTATTTTACATAGTAGTTGCCTCATAGCTCATATTGGACAAACTCTAGTCTATCTGCTCGCCTTACTTTCTATAGAAAGAAAAAAGTCATCAAAATACAAGCAGAACTAAACTTAGACCATCAAACTTGAGCCCATCTGTCTCACTGGTTAATAAAGAAAATTCTCTTTGCTTCACAAAATTACAGGACAATCTGTCAATAAAACTCTTAGCTTGTCTCCTAAAAGATTTGTACCAGGTTGTCTGTCATATCTCCAGCGTTCTGTATTTGCTGTGGATCTCACTTTATCAGCTCTAATGAAGCAAGCTACATAGGAAGGTGAGATAAGGTTTCCATCAAAATCTTAATTCCCAAATCAGAAGTCAAGAGGGCAATCCTGGGAAGAGCATAGCCATCTGTAGACACTGAAAAGAAACTCTGCTGGGGGCTTCCCTGGTGGCGCAGTGGTTGAGAGTCTGCCTGCTGGTGCAGGGGACACGGGTTCGAGCCCTGGTCTGGGAAGATCCCACATGCCGCGGAGCGGCTGGGCCCGTGAGCCACAATTGCTGAGCCTGCGCGTCTGGAGCCTGTGCCCCGCGGCGGGAGGGGCCGCGATAGAGAAAGGCCCGCGCACCGCGATGAAGGGCGGTCCCCGCACCGCGATGGAGAGTGGCCCCCGCTTGCCGCAGCTGGAGAAAGCCCTCGCGCGAACCGAAGACCCAACACAGCCAAAAATAAATAAATAAATAAATAAATAAATAAGAAAATCCTTTAAAAAAAAAAAAGAAACTCTGCTAAGACAGATAATTATAATAGTGGAACTTTTTGAGCAAGTAACTATGACCTAGGCTCAAATGCTACCCATAAAAATCAAAACTGATCTTTCTATTATGCAAAATGGAAAAGCAATTTAAATAAGGACGCCTATGTTTCCACTTTTTTTCCTCTGTTGAAAAACCTGGCCGACTTTTAAAGTAAGTGATCTAGCAATGAGCAATATGCATTAATGCCTCCAGGAATGAATACAATATGCTCCAATGACATTCTTTATCCTCAGGAACTTTAATATCAAAGGTGAAAAAAAAATGTTTGACTTAAATGATGCATTCTTCCACAGGGAAGCCTAAATGGCCACCAGCAGAAAGCACAGTGAGCAAGGAAATCTAGTCTCAACTTGGCCACTATGATCAGTTTCTTCATCTATGAAAAAAGAGATTAGACTTGATGAGTTCCAAAGATTTTATAGTCACAGTCATCTATGAACCTGAATATATATGTGACTAAGATATCAAAACATAAATAGAATAACTATAATAGAATAACTAAAATAAAATAACTCCTTGCTCTCCCCCAAAAGATTGAACCAGAAGCACAAGACTTAAAGAGGCACCAAAAAAACTCAGCCATCAAGATAATTAATAGTTTGGTGCAATATTTTAAAAAATAAAAATTATCGCAAAAATCCATGATGAACAAAATATCAAAATTTTAAACAAAGACAGTCATTGTTGTTTGTTTTATGACCCTGCATTAATTGTGCAACAGGAACTGTCATTTCCAATCAGCTCCCAGTCCATGAGGCTGTTCCCCATCAGGAAGGTTTATAAGGGTCGAGCACAGTGTCCAACAGACTGGGCAATACACTTTATATACAGTCATACTTCTTTCATAGAGCTTTTATCAACTTTTTCCACTTGATACAAAATATGAGAGGATATTTTGATAAATGTACATAGGGACACATTTTTTAATATTTTTCTGGGGCTCTAATATGGCTCAGTAGGGCACTAGATTTAAGGATTCATTTTTTCAATGGGTGAAGCACCAAAATGTTGAAAATAAATGCCTCTACTCCCGGAGTTTTCAGTCACGTAGAAATGAAGAGTCAGTTTTACAAAGAAGTAAAATGAAATACAAAATACCATAGAGAGAAAACAAAAATCTTAGAATTCAGGGAGATCAGAGCTTCCTCTGTTGGGGGAAAGAGAATTAGGAAAGGACCCCTGGAAGTTGTATAGAGTACTATATTTAGCAAATAAAAATACAAACATCGCATGAGATATATTCATACTAAAAAGCATTTGTTGTTTTTATTCTGAAATTCAAAAAATTTTTAACATCTTTATTGGAGTATAATTGCTTTACAATGGTGCGTTAGTTTCTGCTGTATAACAAAATGAATCAGCTATACATATACATATACATATATCCCCATATCCCCTCCCTCTTGTGTCACCCTCCCTATCCCACCCCTCTAAGTGGTCACAAAGCACCGAGCTGATCTCCCTGTGCTATGTGGCAGCTGCCCACTAGCTATCTATTTTACATTTGGCAGTGTATATATGTCCATGCCACTCTCTCACTTCATCCCAGCTTACCCTTCCCCCTCCCCGTGTCCTCAAGTCCATTCTCTATGTCTGCGTCTTTATTCCTGTCCTGCCCCTAGGTTCTTCAGAACCTTTTTTTTTTTTTTAGATTCCATATATATGTGTTAGCATACGATATTTTTCTCTTTCTGAGTTACTTCACTCTGTATGACAGTCTCTAGGTCCATCCACCTCACTACAAATAACTCAATTTCGTTTTTTTTAAAAGGATCTGAAATTCAAATTGAACTGCGCTTCTTATATTTTATTTGGCCATCCTAAAGTGGTAGGTAGCATATAAGTTGAATCTTCATATATAGATATAAATAAGAAACTCCTATATCACTACTTTGAAATTACTATTCAACAAATAGGAAGCATTGTGGCATAAGGCAGTGAACTGAATTCAAATACAATTGTGGTCCCAACTGACTGGATAAGTTATTTTTGTGAACTTCAATTTTTCCACTCAATATACTATTATTTGCCCTACATACACTGCAGAGTAGGTAGGTTCAAAAAATCTGAAGATGCTTTTTGAGGTGTAAGTATCAGTGAAATAAAAATTTAAGATAAAGCATTGCTTTATCGTGGAAGCCAACACCTATTTTGCTGATGTAATAGGTGGTTACCCCACAGTTCATCCACTTGATCAATGGACCATGGCGTCTGCCACTAAGAGTTAGGAAATTTCATTGAAAAAATACCAAGGACTATCTCGCCTTTTTGAACACAAAGCTTTATTCAAAGTCGGGACCATCCTCTGATAAGGGGTAAAGTTCACAAGAACACTCAGTTCCACTGTTGTCAGGATCCTCTACCGATGATGAATTATTGAGTAAAAATGTGTTTAAAACTGTTTTATAAAATCCGGAATGCTCAAACACCTTTGACACTGATATCTATGTGTCCTCTCTAGGTGTCCAGGGCCCAGGCAACTTGTAAAATTTCCTTCTTGCAGGTAGTGTTTCCTTCTCCAACCTGTGAAGGAACTCCCACTTAGCCCAGAGGCCCACAGTCAAATCTAACTAGTACATCAGGTAAATGTCAGGGTAAGACCAATAACAAGTGATTTACTCTGCTGTACTCCATCTTCCACCAAACCAAAGATGTGAACACAAAATTAACTTCAAAATGAAAGGATGGGAGATAGCCAAGAGAAAGGAATAATAAAGAAATAGAGATGGGTAAATTCAAGAGATGAAAGAAGAAAATGGTGTAGAAAGGATTATAGATAATCTCAAAGATGAAATGAGAGAGCTAGGGAAAACAAAAGAGATATGAAAAAAAAAGCCAAGGGACAATGATAAAGAAATTAAAAAAAGGGGCTTCCCTGGTGGCGCAGTGGTTGAGAGTCTGCCTGCCAGTGCAGGGGACATGGGTTCGAGCCCTGGTCCGGGAGGATCCCACATGCCGCGGAGTGACTAGGCCCATGGGCCACAATTGCTGAGCCTGCGCGTCTGGAGCCTGTGCTCCACAACAAGAGAGGCCGCGATAGTGAGAGGCCCGCACACCGCGATGAAGAGTGGCCCCCACTTGCCGCAACTAGAGAA
The DNA here is from genome assembly GCF_949987535.1 of Balaenoptera acutorostrata. Taxonomy (NCBI): domain Eukaryota; kingdom Metazoa; phylum Chordata; class Mammalia; order Artiodactyla; family Balaenopteridae; genus Balaenoptera; species Balaenoptera acutorostrata. The sequence continues at coordinate 92,034,933 of NC_080065.1, forward strand.
AGCCCTCGCACAGAAACGAGGACCCAACATAGCCATAAATAAATAAATAAACAAACAAACAAATAAAGAAAGAAAGAAATGAAAAAAAGGGGGTAAAAAGAGGAAATATGGAGATTTACCCAATCATTACCCCTGAGCAGACCAACCAACAGCAGAGAAATCAGGCAGGACCATAATCCTCACTGACTGCTCTGAAAGCAAGAAGCCAAGGACTGGAGTCAAGAAACTAGGGATTTCTGTAAATTTAAGCAACAGGCCAGAGAGAAACAAGAAGTCAGGTCTCCCTTCAGCCTTAATAAGAAAAACAATCCAAATTCACCACTTTTTTCTAAGTAGCTGCCAGTAAATTAATATAATAAACTAATATTCATGGTAAACTAACTGAATCATTTTGTAACAAAGTAGGGAAATAACTTAAACATACACACACACACATATTCAAATACATACACACATTTTAAAGGTGTCTTCAAGCGAAGTTTGTCGGACTGAGAAAAATGAGATACATAAAGCAGGTTTTTACAGTTGTTTGTTGTTTCCAATTAGAGATAGACTAATACAAATTTTAGTCCTGGCCTCTAAAATTAACCCCCAAGTATCCTGGCTTCTCTGGGTTTGAACAATGAAGGAAATCCTGACTAGCAGATCCCAGAAATGTTCTGTAAGAATTTATCTTGATTTTTGATTAACCTACAAGTGTGCCTTCCTAATTTCCCTAACCTCCTGGCCTATAAACTCATTATTTGTAAATAAACATCTAGCATACTATTAGAGCTCAGATATAAATTTGTCTTAAAATAAATTCTAATTTAGAACAAAAAATAAAAATAAAACTTCCTTAACAAATCCATCTTGCAATACACACCTTATACTCCCAAGTTATTTTTAATTGTAATTATTATCTTTCTTTCTCTGCATTGTTTTTTAAATTCAACTTATAGCATATGAAAATTACAGAATTACTAGAGACTGCCTGGAAAGCTAGAGGATTACAAATAAAGAGGCTACCTTTTGCCAAAAAAGGGACACTGATTAAAATTTAATTTTAATTCTATAGAAGCAGCTTATATATAGTTCTGATTAACCGCATACAGTCATAAACTACTAAAATTTAGGGTGAATATTTGCCTTGACCTTAATAAGGGATTTATTTTTGCTTCTCTTGATTTCTATTATAATAAGCATCATACCATGCTGCAGTTATTCATCCGTAAATCTGTCTTTCCCCTTATTGATGCCAATGAGCAACTTAACATAAGAAATCACATTATTTATTTACCTTTTTGTGCCCAGCACCTAACATAGTATCAGAATATATTAGGTGCTCAAAATAAACATACATATTTGAGTTCATACAGTTAATCAACAGGACAAAATTCTTTATGGAATATAAAATGTAAATCTATTCAACCTAGGGACAAAATTTATGTACTTGATATAAAAAAATAATTTCCAGAGAAATGTACATTAATCTCATTCTGGTTACAAAATCCTACTTGTATATCCTAGACGTACTATACTAAAGTACAAAAAAGGAATAGTTGTGTTTTTCACAACTTGGGGATTTAAAAATTTCTGGAGTAGAGAAAGTATCAAAGTTAGCTGATAGCTTAGCATCTTACTCTGAATCAACCCCTACTGTTTGCTTTTCCTCACTTAGAGAAATTTTAAATGTGTTGTTATTAAAACACTTAATATCAACAAGTTTTCATCTGCTCATAACACAGGTTTTAAACATCATTTTATGTATCTATCTAAAATGGAGTTTTTCTTAAAATATACTTCTAGCTTTACATATCAAAAAACAAAAAATAATAGCAGCACTTCTCTCATCTGAAGTTCCAAGAAAAATAATTTGATTCTAATGCACATTAGCTCTTTTGCATGGCAAACAGACACCAAAAAAAGAAAGAAAAGAAAATTAAAATAGTGGGGACCAGTATAATTAGTTAAACAAATGGCTACACTAACTATCTATTAAGTTAATATAATTTTATTTTTAAGCACTCTTGAAATGATCTATGTTATTCAAATTAAAAAACAAGAGTTTTGATAAATTTATTATACATCAAAAGATAAGAGTTAGATCTAGCTGTTAGATATGCAAATATCCATCATCTGAAAATAGGCATCATGTAGTATTCAATTTTTCACTTCATGCACCCCTATAAATGGCACTGAACAAACTGGGAAAAAAAGAGTAAGCTAAGGACAACATAAAAATGTGAGATAATTAGCAAACAGACAATGATGAAAAACACAATAAACGAAATTTAAAATTCCCTAGAAGGAATCAATAGCAGAATAACTGTGGCAGAAGAAGGGATAAGTGACCTGGAAGATAAAATAGTGGAAATAACTACTGCAGAGCAGAATAAAGAAAAAAGAATGAAAAGAATTGAGGACAGTCTCAGAGACCTCCGGGACATTAAACGCACCAACATTCAAATGATAGGGGTCCCAGAAGAAGAAGACAAAAAGAAAGTGTCTGAGAAAATATTTGAAGAGATTATAGTTGAAAACTTCCCTACCATGGGAAAGTAAATAGTCAATCAAGTCCAGGAAGCGCAGAGTCCCATACAGGATAAATCCAAGGAGAAACATGCCAAGACACATATTAATCAAACTATCAAAAATTAAATACAAAGAAAAAGTATTAAAAGCAGCAAGGGAAAAGCAACAAATAACATACATGGGAATCCCCATAAGGTTAACAGCTGATCTTTCAGCAGAAACTCTGCAAGCCAGAAGGGAGTGGCAGGACATATTTAAAGTGATGAAAGGGAAAAACCTACAACTAAGATTACTCTACCCGGCAAGGATCTCATTCAGATCCAATGGAGAAATTAAAACCTTTACAGACAAGCAAAAGCTAAGAGAATTCAGCACCAACAAACCAGCTTTACAACAAATGCTAAAGGAACTTCTCTAGGCAGCAAACACAAGAGAAGGAAAAGACCTACAAAAACAAACCCAAAACAATTAAGAAAATGGTAATAGGAACATACATATTGATAAGTACTTTAAATGTAAATGGATTAAATGCTCCAACCAAAAGACACAGACTGGCTGAACGGATACAAAAACAAGACCCGTATATATGCTGTCAACAAGAGACTCACTTCAGACCTAGGGACACATACAGACTGAAAGTGAGGGGATGGAAAAAGATATTCCATGCAAATGGAAATCAAAAGAAAGCTGGAATAGCAATTCTCATATCAGACGAAATAGACTTTAAAATAAAGACTATTAAAAGAGACAAAGGACACTACATAATGATCAAGGGATCAACCCAAGAAGAAGATATAACAATTGTAAATATTTATGCACCCAACATAGGAGAACCTCAATACATAAGACAAATGCTAACAGCCATAAAAGGGGAAATCGACACTAACACAATCACAGTAGGGGACTTTAACACCCCACTTTCACCAATGGACAGATCAACCAAAACGAAAATAAATAAGGAAACACAAGCTTTAAATGACACATAAGACAAGATAGACTTAACTGATATTTATACGACATTCCATCCAAAAACAACAGAATACACTTTCTTCTCAAGTGCTCATGGAACATTCTCCAGGACAGGTCATATCTTGGGTCACAAATCAAGCCTTGATAAATTTAAGAAAATTGAAATCGTATCGAGTATCCTTTCCGACCACAATGCTAGAGACTAAATATCAATTACAGGGAAAAAAAAACTGTAAAAAAATACAAACACATGGAGGCTAAACAATATGCTACTCAATAACCAAGAGATCACTGGAGAAATCAAAGAGGAAATCAAAAAATACCTAATAACAAATGACAATGAAAACGCGACAACCCAAAACCTATGGGATGCAGCAAAAGCAGTTCTAAGAGGGAAGTTTATAGCAATACAATCCTACCTCAAGAAACCAGAAACATCTCAAATAAACAACCTAACCTTACACCTAAAGTAATTAGAGAAAGAAGAACAAAAAAAAACCCATAGTTAGCAGAAGGAAAGAAATCATAAAGATCAGATCAGAAATAAATGAAAAAGAAATGAAGGAAACAATAGCAAAGATCAGTAAAACTAAAAGCTGGTTCTTTGAGAAGATAAACAAAATTGATAAACCATTAGCCTGACTCATCAAGAAAAAGAGAGAGACGACTCAAATCAACAGAATTAGAAATGAAAAAGGAGAAGTAACAACTGACACTGCAGAAATACAAAGGATCATGAGAGATTACTACAAGCAACTATATGCCAATAAGATGGACAACCTGGAAGAAATGGACACATTCTTAGAAAAGCACAACCTTCCGAGACTGAACCAGGAAGAAATAGAAAATATAAACAGATCAACCAGAAGTACCGAAATTGAAACTGTGATTAAAAATTTTCCAACAAACAAAAGCCCAGGACCAGATGGCTTCACAGGTGAATTCTATCAAACATTTAGAGAAGAGCTAACACCTATCCTTCTCAAACTCTTCCAAAATATAGCAGAGGGATGAACACTCCCAAACTCATTCTACGAGGCTACCATCACCCTGATCCCAAAACCAGACAAAGATGTCACAAAAAAAGAAAACCACAGGTCAATATCACTGATGAATATAGATGCAAAAATCCTCAACAAAATACTAGCAAACAGAATCCAACAGCATATTAAAAGGATCATACACCACAATCAAGTGGGGTTTATCCCAGGAATGCAAGGATTCTTCAATATACGCAAATCAATCAATGTGATACACCATATTAACAAATGGAAGGATAAAAACCATATGATAATCTCAATAGACGCAGAAAAAGATTTTGACAAAATTCAACACCCACTTATGATAAAAACTCTCCAGAAAGTGGGCATAGAGGGAACCTACCTCAACATAATAAAGGCCATATATGACAAACCCACACCCAACATCGTTCTCAATGGTGAAAAACTGAAACTGTTTCCTCTAAGATCAGGAACAAGACAGGGTTGCCCACTCTCACCACTATTACTCAACATAGTTTTAGAAGTTTTAGCCACAGCAATCAGAGAAGAAAAAGAAATAAAAGGCATCCAAATCAGAAAAGAAGAAGTAAAACTGTCACTGTTTGCAGATGACATGATACTATATATAGAGAATCCTAAAGATGCTACCAGAAAACTACTACAGCTGATCAATGAATTTGGTAAAGTAGCAGGATACAAAATTAATGCACAGAAATCTCTTGCATTCCTATACACTGATGATGAAAAATCTGAAAGAGAAATTAAGGAAACACTCCCACTTACCACTGCAACAAAAAGAATAAGATACCTAGGAATAAACCTATCTAAGGAGACAAAAGACCTGTATGCAGAAATCTAAAAGACACTGATGAAGGAAATTAAAGATGATACAAACATATGGAGAGATATACCATGTTCTTGGATTGGAAGAATCAACATTGTGAAAATGACTATACTACCCAAAGCAATCTACAGACACAATGCAATCCCTAACAAACTACCAATGGCATTTTTCACAGAACTAGAACAAAAAATTTCACAATTTGTATGGAAACACAAAAGACCCCGTATAGCCAAAGCAATCTTGAGAAAGAAAAACGGAGCTGGAGGAATCAGGCTCACTGACTTCAGACTATACTACAAAGCTTCAGTAATCAAGACAGTGTGGTACTGGCACAAAAACAGAAATACAGATCAGTGGTACAGGATAGAAAGCCCAGAGATAAACCCATGCACATACGGTCACCTTATCTTTGATAAAGGAGGCAAGAATATACAATGGAGAAAAGACAGCCTCTTCAATAATTGGTGCTGGGAAAACTGGACAGCTACATGTAAAAGAATGAAATTAGAACACTTCCTAACCCCACACACAAAAATAAATTCCAAATGAATTAAAGACCTAAATGTAAGGCCAGACACTATAAAACTCTTAGAGGAAAACATAGACAGAACACTCTATGACATACATCACAGCAAGATCCTTTTTGACCCACCTCCTAGAGAAATGGAAATAAAAACAAAAATACACAAATGGGACCTAATGAAACTTAAAAAGCTTTTGCACAGCAAAGGAAACAATAAACAAGATGAAAAGACAACCCTCAGAATGGGAGAAAATATTTGCAAACAAAGCAACTGACAAAGGATTACTCTCCAAAATATACAAGCAGCTCATGCAGCGCAATATCAAAAAAACAAACAACCAAATCCAAAAATGGGCAGAAGACCTAAATAGACATTTCTCCAAAGATGATATACAGATTGCCAACAAACACATAAAAGGATGCTCAACATCACTAATCATTAGAGAAATGCAAATCAAAATGACAATGAGGTATCACCTCACACCGGTTAGAATGGCCATCAACAAAAACTCTACAAACAATAAATGCTGGAGAGGGTGTGGAGAAAAGGGAACTCTCCTGCACTGTTGGTGGGAATGTAAATTGATACAGCTACTATGGAGAACAGTATGGAGGTCCTTAAAAAACTAAAAATAGAACTACCATATGACCCAGCAATCCCACTACTAGGCATATACCCTGAGAAAACCATAATTCAAAAAGAGTCATGTACAACAATGTTCATTGCAGCACTATTTACAATAGCCAGGTCATGGAAGCAACCTAAGTGTCCATCGACAGATGAATGGATAAAGAAGATGTGGCACATATATACAATGGAATATTACTCAGACATAAAAAGAAACGAAATGGAGTTATTTGTAGTGAGGTGGATGGACCTAGAGTCTGTCATACAGAGTGAAGTAAGTCAGGAAGAGAGAAACAAATACCATATGCTAACACATATATATGGATTCTAAAAAAAAAAAAAAACTGGTTCTGAAGAACCTAGGGGCAGGACAGGAATAAAGACCCAGACGTAGAGAGTGGACCTGAGCACAAGGGGAGGGGGAAGGGTAAGCTGGGACGAAGTGAGAGAGTGGTATGGACATATATACACTACCAAATGTAAAATAGCTAGCTAGTGGGAAGCAGCTGCATCACACAGGGAGATCAGCTCGGTGCTTTGTGACCACCTAGAGGGGTGGGATAGGGAGGGTGGGAGGGAGGGAGACACAAGAGGGAGGGGATATGGGGATATATGTATACATAAAGCTGATTCACTTTGTTATACAGCAGAAATTAATACACCATTGTAAAGCAATTATACTCCAATAAAGATGTTAAAAAAAGGGAGGGGGAGGTGGAGAAAGTTTACAGTAAAAGCAAGAACTAGACTTTTTAAATTAAGCTTTTTTTTTTTCCCTTAGATTCCATATATATGTGTTAGCATACAGTATTTGTTTTGCTCTTCCTGACTTACTTCACTCTGTATGACAGACTCTAGGTCCATCCACCTCACTACAAATAGTCAATTTCGTTTCTTTTTATGGCTGAGTAATATTCCATTGTATATATGTGCCACATCTTCTTTATCCATTCATCTGTCGATGGACACTATAACTTGCCTCTTGACATTCTAGAGAATACAATCAAATATATAAATAAAAGGAAATAAAAGGCAAAATCTTAGAAAAAAGAGGGTAAATTTATCATTATTTTCAAATGATGTGACTGTCTACCTTTAAGAGCCAAGAGAATCAACTATAAACCTATTAGACACTATATAAATGCAGAAAGATGGTCAATTACAAAATTTACATACAGAAGTATATTTAAAATGTACAAAAAGTATACTCTCATTGACCAATAATAACCAGTTAAAAAACATTAAATTGATATCATTCACTACAGCAATAAAATTACTGAATAAAACTAAATTTAATATGAAATACATAGGACCTGTAATAAGAAAACTATAAACCCCAAGAATGAGAGGCTTAAGCAAATAGAAAGTGCTATGTTTTATAATATTTAAAGATATAAGGGACTCCCCTGGTGGCGCAGTGGTTAAGAATCCGCCTGCCAATGCAGGGGACACGGGTTTGAGCCCTGGTCTGGAAAGATCCCACATGCCGCAGAGCAATTAAGCCTGTGTGCCACAACTACTGAGCCTGCACTCTAGAGCCCAAGAGCCACAACTACTGAGCCCGTGCACGTAGACCCAGTGTTCTGCAACAAGAGAAGCCACCGCAATGAGAAGCCTACGCACCGCAACAAAGAGTAGCCCCCCGCTCGCTGCAACTAGAGAAAGCCTGCGCGCAACGAAGACCCAACATCAGCCAAAAATAAATAAATAAATTTACATTAAAAAAAAAAGATATCAAATTTCCACAAATAAAACTGTAACTATAAAGCAATAACCAACAACTTCTAATGGTGTGTGTGTGTGTGTGTGTGTGTGTGCATGGTGGTTGTGGTCGCTGGCATTATTATTCAAACATTAGTAAGTGGAGAGATTGAAGGAGAAAGAACAGAGCCAGGGACTATTCCAAGGTGACATACGGATCAAGGATTTAAGATCATAAAATCAATTCAATCCAAAATTTGATTTCTAGAGGGTCAGGAAAAAAGTCACTGCATAGAAAAGTGGAATGTCTCAGCCCCAGTTCGACTTAGAGAAAAGTAGGCTTGGTGGGAGGTCAATGTAATCAACCATGGCATATTCAGATCTGAGAGTTCAACACAATAGCTTCTAAGAGCTAAAACAAGAAAAGAAAGCCATGATAAGTCTACTAAGTTTTACATTTTCTTTTGCACGTAGAAGATACTGAAAGAGGTAAATATAGCTATGGGGAGCTTCAAAGGCCTGAAGGTGTACCTTGAACCTTACTGGAAGAAGGAAAAAGAAACCCATAGGTCCCTAGCAAGTAAATGGTGGTATTTCAATTAGTATTCCCATATTTTAGATTTGTAAAGTCTCAGAGAACAAGAATCAGAATGTCCTTGGCTAATATTACAGACAATTACTTCGAATAGAGAAATCTACTCTGGAATATCAAGTTGTAGGTATGTTCTCATATCCCTCACAAGTCTAAGCCAGACAAACTCAACTTTCCCAACCCCCTTTTTCTTGATTCAAAACACTATGTGATTTTATTCAAAAAACTACTATAGCAAAAGGATTACTTAAGAAGACAACATTTCAGATTTGCGAAAACCTGGTGATATGTGATACATCCTGCACGGCATATAAAGATATATTGCGTTCAGACTTTTCATAAGGGGTGAAATTAACATAAATATTTCATTTTCAATCATATTTTCTTAATGTACTAAATCAATGATGTTAAAAATCCTTAAATACTATACACATATAAAAATGAAAATAGCAAAGGTAAGAAAACAGCAATGAAAACTCAACTTAGATCCCAGGATTATTTTCTCACTAGGATAGTAAAAGTTTATAGATTTTTCCTATATATAAAATGAAACATCATAGCAATGAGAATTTTAGTTAAATAGTATATGCCTGTTTGTCACTGAAAAAAAGTTAGAAAACCTAAATCACAACAGGTTATGTTATTTTGTCAAATAATTAAAAATAAAAGGATCAACCAGTGACTCAGAGGGTCTATTCCTACTTATTATGATGACCAGGTTTTACAAAATCCAGATCCTAAAATCCATGATGAGACACAATGAAAGGATGCACGATTAATATAAGTCACTCGCAATAATGTCTCTTCCGCACCACCAAAGGCCTTTAAAAGGGTGAGTGTACTATAATACCAAAATTAGATTTATATATCCTAGAAAACAGGTTACACACTGATGAACAGCATTAAATTGACATAATGGCTCTTAGTGGTTATAAATGTAGCTTTTTCCTACTTTAATTGGCAAGGACTAGACTGACCTTTTCTCTATAATTGTAACTACAGTACAGTAATTAGACAAACCACTACTTACTTCTGAAATAAAGAGGAAAGGAAGAAAGCTCTTAGCCACCAGCTTTGAGAATGCAGAGTAAAATTGGGTTGGCATTCTACTGGGGGAAAATGAGCCACCACACCAATAAGAAAAATTGTTTTCCATAAATTATGTTCTATGTTTAGTTTAATATCTGAACTAAAGAAAAAAATCCCAGAGGAAAGCCCTTTTCATATACTTAGCGACAGCCCCCACTTGAGGATAAAAACCAGTCCTAAAAACAAGTTTGAAAGTTAAAAAAAAAAGAATTAAGATGTTACTTGGGACAGATGGAGGAAGGGCAGGATAAAATCCCTAATTGTGATCCTGCAGGCATGTCTTCCTTGGGCCTGCATAATTCAGCAGGGAGGTAAGAGTCTTGACGGGGCCTTAAGGAAAAGTCAGTCTCATGGCTGAGGCTGAGAAGGGAGCAGTTTCCCTTACCTAAGAGCAACCGCCCTTTTTTCCACCCTGTTTCTGGGTCTCAGGCGAAGGTCAGCCAGCCCCTAAGCCGTTTAGCTTCCAAGGTGGGAAACACTAGGTCCCTGAAGGAGATGTGGGAGAAGCTTTCTTTTTCAGCAGCCCAGATTGCCCATAAGTGATCGCCTCTCTGCAAGACCCTGGGGAGAGAATCACGACATGCTGAAAGAAAAAACAGTGCAAACTCAACCAGTGAGTCAGTTCTTATCACAAGTCACTACCCATTAGCGTCCCAAGGCCTCCACACAGGTCACACTCTCCCAGCAGCTGCAGTACTTGGCAGTCACACCACTGAGCACTGATAAATCAACTCAGGACCCAGATTTTCCCCAATATGTAAAATGGAATATAACTGCAGTAGGAATTTTAGTTAAACAATATATCCCGTTAGTCACTGAAAGTAAGTTAGAAAATCTAAGTGAGAGCCAGGGACCATCTTACATCAGTGAGAGCAATGAGATTTGGTATATAAATATCAGTTTAAGGGAGTCATTGTACAATATGTAAAAATCCAGGTTACACAAGAGTGCAATGTACAGTAATTAAAAACTATCTACTCATGGCACCTGGAGACCACTGACTCCCTCAATTATAGGAAGAGCAAACAGGGTTTCAGAGCGTGCTCAACAAAGTGAAAAAGAGTGCATAGAAATGATGAAAATGAAAAGCGGCACAAGTATTATACAATCATCCAGAAATCCCTTGACTATGTCAGAGGCAAGTATTGCTAACTATCAACTCCATGAAGGCAGGGAACACAAAGATTCTGTTCACTGTCCTAGCCCAAATGTCCGGTCACAGTAAGTACTTAATAAATACCTGGTAAGTGAATAAATGACGAATAAACAAAATCATATGCAGTAATTTTCTCTCACAGATTCTTGGGTCACACGACAATTACTTCTCATAATGCTTATCAGACACAAAAGAGACATGTGAATACTGCTTCCCTAAGGAGTTCACTTGCAATAGAAAATTGTATTTTACTTATGTGACACTGGGCCACTTAATCTCTTGTGCCTTGGTTCCCTTATTTGAAAAATGGGAATAATAATAGTATCTACCTCACAGGGTTGTTAGAAATTTACTATATGTAAAGCACTTAGAGCAGGGGTTAGCAAAGGCAATGCTATATAAGTGTTAGTGTTTCAGCTGTTATTCTATAATGATATGCAGGTAGGTTTTTTTAAATCCTATGGCTATTCACAAGTCTTATTAGCCTCTCCCTACCCTCCCCTGCTCTGGGAGGCAGAGACCATTTCTTATTCAACTATGTACTGCCAGTACTAAGTACACTGCCTGGCACATAATCAATGACCAAAAAAAAAAAAAAAAAAAGGAATACAAATTATATTGAATCAAACACTAATATTATAATATGACAATGTTTTCATCTAGATCAGAAAAAAAGTCATCTAGGCCCACTATGATTCAGAGCATGAATTTCCTACACAATAAATCCAAATGTGACAAGCATCTTCCTTTAACATTTGATAATATCTAATTAAGAGATAGTTATAATGAAAGAGCTAAAAAATGTTTCATTTTTGCCAGGGCCCAGCATAGTCAACCTCTATTCCTTTATGTTCTTTCTTACCATTTATTCATCATTCAAAAACTAAACTCTCAATCTTTTAAATGTATTATTGTGACATCAATGGCAAGGAAAGCAGATAAGAAGGTTCAACTAATAATCAAATATTAGGAAACTGGCTAAGATGCCAATAATGCAGGACATTAAAATATTTTTAAAAATCTGTACTGAAGATGTGGAGAACTACACATTGCTCAAAACGTGTTTATCATTACAATCACACCTGTGTGCAAAATAACATGTTAGACCTCTAAGGAAGAGTGGATTTGTTTTATTTATACATTTAAAATTTTCCACCTAACTGCCATAATTCACCCTGAAATATTTCTCCCTTTGGTTTCAGAAAAATAAAGTCTCACTTGACACCCTGATGCAACATGCTGGATCATCAATAATCCAGCAATAAACTATTCTTCTCTGGCAGTAAACCAAGTTTCTCTTCTAACATTTGTAAGCAGTAAGTGATAGTTAAGAATGAGCTTTCCCCTGAGCACCTGGAAATAAGATTGTCCTCTAAATTAAACTATAAAATTGATCCAAAATAGAACAAATGGGCAAAGATAATAGTCAAAATAGCTCCTAGGCCAAGGCAAGAATTTGACATCACATCATCATCACAATGACATTCACAGAAAGGTATCACTGGGATAAAAGGGTGACCATATAATTTATCATCCAACCATAATATTAGGCCAGACACAAACCAGGACTGTGCTGCACGAATTGAGATATACAATCACCCTAAATCACAGGAGGAGTCGGTCCTGTTGGGAAAAAGAATATAAAACAGTAGAGCAAACTGCGGTATTGATCTTCCAAATATTATAATGGAAGCCTGTTTCATGAATATACCATTCATTTGGTAATTAATAATGTTTTAGTCCATGTCTGTTCTTACACTGTAATTTTGTGTTGTTATTTAACTTGATTATGTAACTTTCATTTACTACTTATGCCTTATCTCTGGTATGTGGTGGGGTTTTTTGATCGGTGTGTCTTATATTTCTTTTCAAACCCCATATTCCAGCATTGTGTACTATAAACTGTAGATGGAAATCAAATACTCACTGACTGATAGTAATAATAATTATTATTATAGCTATAGCTGGCATGTATTGAGTAATTAACTACGTGCCAGAAACCGTGCTAAGTGCTTTACATGTATAATCACATTTAAATCAGACAAAAACATTATGAAGTGAGTACTATTGGAATCTTCATTTTACAGATAATAAGACAGAGGGAGACTAAGCAACTTGCCCAGTGACAAATGTGTAGCAAGTGGCAGAGCCAGGATTCAAATCCAGACTATCTGGCTCCAGGCATAACTACTATGCATACTGTCTCTTAGTGGAAAATAATTATTTAGTGCCTAAATAATTTTATTAAACATTAAAAAACATTAAAGTTAAACATTAAAGTTATTTTTAAATGCTCCAAAATAGGTGATGATTGCATCCAGGGTTGGCATAGGTATGGAGAAACAGATACTCTTCTCCAGGGATATAGACATATATTGATATAATCTTCTATAGGGAATTAAGCAAGATGTATAAAAAGTTTACATATATTTACCCTTACATACAGGAATTCCATTTCAAGAATTTAACGCTAAGGAGACAAAAATTAAAAGTACACAAAGACACAGGTATAAGGATGCTCACCATACAGTTATTATGAGTAAAAATTGGAAATAATTAGAATGTCTATCAATAAGAGATTGGTTAAGTGCAATATGCTAAAACCCTACTGTAAATCCATGAGAAATGGTGAGAGGTATCTATATTTATTAAAATAAAAATAAATCCGTAGTATATTGTTGACATAAACGCAGACTGCAAAATAGCACACACAACGTAATTCCAAAAGGAGGACACGCACATATGTGCATATCTAAAAAGATGTTCACCAAAATGTCAACAATGGAAATGTTTAGAAAGTGAGATTTTAGATAGTCTCCATTTTTTTTTTTTAATATTTACTAAAAATCTCCTTGTGTGTGTGTTGTTGTTTTGCCAAAGGGGCATAAAAGAAACACAAGAGTGTACAATCTAGAGATACTCCAGTTCCATTCTAGGCCATGAAAGAAAACAAGTGTTGATGGCAAATAAGTGGCTATAATGGAAGATAAGGGAGAAGCTCAGCCAAGTGGGACCCAGCAGCCTAAGGGCCACCTTCACCACTAGCAGGCTGTGTGAACCTAGACAAGTCACAGGTGATCTTGGAGCCTCAGTTTCAAAACAGCAAGATGAAGAAGTTACAGGAGGTGTTCTCAGAAGTCTTTTCAACCCCAAAGGGCTGTGGTTAAAATTTTCAGAAAGAGCAGGTAGAAATATAGTAACGCCTCAATCCCTTGCCAGTCACAGGTGTATTCTGCAGGTTATTAGTGTACACGTTAGTCAGTCTGTACAAGATGTGAAATACCAAAACCCAGAAAATGAGAACAGCAATGAAAACCCACAAACACACTCAGGTACTTGTTATTGGAAATATGATTATTCCTTAGAGAGCGGGATAGCACACTCACCTAAGGATGGAGCCCACGGGAGACCCCTCGCTAGCCCAATAAAAGCTCATTTCCAAACAGCAGTTGACAGTGCTCTTGTAACATTTCACTTTTATACAGATAAAAAAACTGCAATATGATCCATCGGACATTGTGGTATTTATACTTCTACTGACGAAAATCTAGGGAAAAGAGTCAAGTGAGACCTTGATGTTGCATTTCACTGTTATTCAGATATATCAATAATCAAATCTGGAGAGCTGCCAATAAAAATAGAATAAACATCATTAGCATTTTAATAAACCTGCAAGCCACAGGGCTGGAAAAACAAAGCAAGACAGAGCAAAGGGAAATCAGCATGTGCAGTGTCTTCCCTCTAGCGGTTTGCCCCCTGGCAGTCCGCTGTGTCCTCCCCACTCCACTCCTGCAAAACACACGCTCCAGGGAGATGTCTCTGTATTTTAAAACCTCTCATACACCTGTCCAAGCTCTAAAGTTCAGGGGATGTGTTGCAGTCTTTTTTTAAAACTGAGAATAAATAACCTGATCTTTAAAATACTTTCAGAAAGTGCTGATCTTTTACTTATGAAGCATTTTGAATGTCAGATAGTCAGAATGTGATTTAATATGTTAATTAAATAGACCCAGATGAGAGATGAAGGAAAAGTGGTAAGAAGATGGGAAGAAAAGAAAAAAAGAAAGAACCGCATATATGCAATAGATGAAGAGTCAGCAGTTTATAGGTAGAAGGCTGAGTTACATGTCCTTTGAAACTACTTCCAAATCAGATCCTAGGATTTTTGGAATATATCAAACACAGAATTACATATAAACACTCAAAGTAAACAGTTAATTTCCTTAATTTTCAGTCATTATATTTCCTCAACTGAACCAGAAATTAGAAATTGAAAGCCCTGCTTCCTTAGATATTTTGAATTTCATTTAATCTCCTTATTAGTCCATCATGCGTGTGTGAGTATGTGTGTGTGTAGATAATGTTAAAGTATATTTTGAAAAGTGTAACTCATTAAAATATACAGTATTTGGATAAAAACTGCAAGTGGAAAACATTCACAGAGGTAAAGTAGCTATATATTAAGGTATTTTACTTTATAGCAACATAAGTAGGGGTCACCGTTTTTTTTTTTTTTAAAAACTCCATTTATGAATCTGAAAACACTTCACCCATTTAATCTGAAAATAGAGACGTTTATGAAAATATACAATAATGAGTACACACTAATTGCCTTATTTTCTTCAGATAATTGTGAACACTTCAGTATTACCACACAATAAGCAATAAGTAGCCATCAAGAATCTGCTAGTGTCTTTAAAATGTTTGATATAAGACCTTCCCTGTCAATTTGCAGGGAACCATGAGGCTACAATGGTGATAAAGCATCAATGATGGATGGTACCACCCAAGCCACCATTCTAATAATGAACAAATGATTCATACTCAAGGTGCTTTTGAAACATGATTAAGCCTCCAAACATTTCACTAAGGTAGGTTCTCATTAACTCAATCTTATAAAAGAGAACTTAAATAAGTTTACCAAGGTTATATAGTGAATGACAATGATAAAATCTGGAACAATAACAACAACAAAAAGAAACAACACAAAGAACCCCAGACTCCCTTAGTCCTCTGCCTATTCATTAGTATTGCAGAGAAGCCTTTTTGGGTAATTTATTTCATTGCTCCGCGTCTAACTGACCTTCTCTGGTAGCCACTGGCAAGTGTTTGCCAAAATGGCACTGACCAAAAAACCCCTTACAATGCCATGTATTATAAAATGAATATGTCAAGAACAAGATGAAAATGTCATCAGTGACACTGACAACAATAAATGAAAATACTCTATAGATTGAAGGAATGGAAGAAGATCCAAGTTAAAGGGGAAAAAATTACCTGAGAAAATGTCATCAATGACTTCATCAACAAAAAAGTAAAAGAGACCACATCTTTAAGTAAGGAAAGAAGGCACAAATTAAAGGGGGAAAAGTTCCTGAGAATCAAATGCTCTGTAATGGATCAGAAAGAGGAAAAAAGACTCCTTTTACAAAGGCTTGTGGGAAAACTACAACACCTCATTTACTGATCGTCCTGTTATTCCTGGCGGGGAGACAGAGGCGACATGTCTAAGCACCTGTGAGAGCTCTTCAGAGCTGAATCCCAAAGTCACTGGTTTTCTTATTTGCATGTCAAAATTAATGACATAATTTGTGAATGTCAAAAGCAGTCACAGCAAATTAAACAGAAATTGAATGAAAATTTCCTCTGTGTTGCCCTTAAAATATAAAGTCAAAAGTTGTTGGTTATAGATAGCCAGTGGGAAGCAGCTGCATAGCACAGGGAGATCAGCTCAGTGCTCTGTGACCACCTAGAGGAGTGGGATGGGGAGGGTGGGAGGGAGATGCAAGAGGGAGGAGATATGGGGATATATGTATATGTATAGCTGATTCACTTTGTTATACAGCAGAAACTAACACACCACTGTAAAGCAATTATACTCCAATAAAGATGTTAAAAAAATTTTTTTAATTAAAAAAAAAGTTGTTGGTTTTCCCACTCTGAAGTCTTTGGAAATAAGTTTCACTCCTACAAATACTTAAACAACCCAGTTGGGTGTGTCTACTTTAAAAAAAAGAAAACGGTAATTTCACTAAAAAATTACTTTTACACTAAGATTTGGGATATTTTATTTTATTTTAAATGTTTATTTTATTTATTTTATTTATTTTTGGCTGTGTTGGGTCTTCGTTGCTGCCTGCGGGCTTTCTTCTAGTTGTAGCAAGTGGGGACTGCTCTTCGTTGTGGTGCGCGGGTTTCTCATTGCGGTGGCTTCTCCTGTTGCGGAGCACGGGCTCTAGGCACATGGGCCTCTGTAGTTGTGGCACACGGGCTCAGTAGTTGTGGCTCGTGGGCTCTAGAGCGCAGGCTCAGTAGTTGTGGCGCACAGGCTTAGTTGCTCCGCGGCATGTGGGGTCTTCCCGGACCAGGGCTCGAACCTGTGTCCCCTGCATTGGCAGGTGGATTCTTAACCACTGTGCCACCAGGGAAGCTCAGGATATTTATTTTAAATGGACCTAGCTTGCAAATGTGATTCTTAAAATAAATGATTGCAGCTCGATGCTGATGATTATAATATATTTGGGGTATATTCTGGAATTTTCATCTGGATATGATTGCCACTTTTAAATAACAGCTTTAACAGAACTTTCAAAATAACACGTGTATATTTTTGATTACCTGCCTGAGGATGAATTGCACTGAAGATTAACTATAGTCCACGTTTAACCCTAGGCATTTTGTTCCACCTAAATGCTTACAGGACACCATTATCTCAACAATGAAATGAAATCAATGCCTATCAGTGCTAAAAACATGGAGAGGTGCATGTTAGGATTTCCTGCTACCTTGAATTACTATCTATCCCATGTTCTCCCCCATACATACTCCCAAGCCCATCAGTGTGGATCACCACAAATTCTAAATTCTTTACCAAGTACAGTGTGCACATATACAATCTATTTAGAGGATTGAAACGTAGTGTAAAACTAACAGTGACAAGTTAGCAAAGATAAATGTAACCATTCAAATTAAACATTAGAAAGATACTGTCAGTGGGGAAATAATCACAAGTAAAATATATGTGCATACAACAAGCAACAGGCGTGTAAAGTTATTGCGACTTTGTCCCTTTTTAAATAGCTACATTTTCAAAATGGGAGACACCATCAAGTAGCAGCAGTGTCTGTGTGGATGTCTGAATGTCTGTCAGGGCCTGCCTGGTGATAGTTTATATTTCTCCCCCTTTAACAAGCTTCACTGTTACATGTTACACTGTACTTGGAGACGGGTGGCTGCCAAAAGCCATCACCAAAAAAGAAAACAAAAACAAAGCTCCTCTATAACATAATGATGTCTCAGAACTGGAAATAAACTCATAAAAGAAAAATCTTGGAAACAAAAAGAAGATGTTAAAAAAAAAAAAAAAGAAGATGTACATCTATTTAAAGATATAAATTACTAAACATTTCTAATTCCAATAAGACCATAATATGCAAAATATTAACTGTGTGATAAGTAATATATATTTCTTTGAAGATATTTATCCCACAAACGTCTATAAATCTGCAGAAAAAAATGTTACAGAAAAACTCTTCCTTTTTTTCCCCAAATCATTACTAAATTTAATGAAGAAAGCCAGGGCATTGTCTTGACATATTTTGTCATCCCCTTTCCAAATAAACTGCTGCCACAAGGAGATGATGTTTCTCCAGGATTTTTCTCCCCTTGTCTTCATTCAGTTTTTTTTTAATCCAGCAAGGTTAACATGTTGTCAGACTAAAACTGTATCCAAGTACCTCACACATAAACCACACCCCTGTTAGAGAATTCAGTGTGTGCGTCTTTAACTCTTCAATTACATTTATAACGCATTTTTAAAGGCTATGTCTATATTCATTAAATGA
This sequence comes from Balaenoptera acutorostrata, assembly GCF_949987535.1. Taxonomy (NCBI): domain Eukaryota; kingdom Metazoa; phylum Chordata; class Mammalia; order Artiodactyla; family Balaenopteridae; genus Balaenoptera; species Balaenoptera acutorostrata. The sequence continues at coordinate 92,053,794 of NC_080065.1, forward strand.
ACTTGACTCTTTTGACTGACTTATTTTGATTTGCTCTATTTCTTGATGAATGTGAACAGTTCATTTTCTTTTTCTTTTACCTTGAACATAAGCTTACGTTTACTAGGTTTATTTATATTGCCATCTAATCAATCAACACACATTTACTAAACTTCTGATTAGGAGCCCAGGACTATAGAAAAGTCAAAATTCCCAGATACAGTTTTAATTCCTATGCTGTTATCAATGTCACAGTCTAAGAAATTTACAATCCATCTGCGTGTAAGTTAAAACTAAAAGAAAAAAAATGCAACCTACTCTCTCTCCTCTCCCCAAACGCAGGAGTCTCCAGATATATACTCACACAAAACAAAATATTCATCTCTGTGTGTAATACAACAAAATATCAAAATATTAAAATACACTGGTAATTTGCTAATGGAAAAAAAGATTAATCAAAACCAAAAATAGGAATTGAGTTTAAATTCAAGTTAAAAGGAAAACAAATGGAAACTGTATTTCCCAAATGAAACTACTTCTCCAAATACCATAATAAATCATGGAGGAAATGCTCCCAGGCTTCATTTAACAGGCAATAAAACCCTGAGGCGGGTCTGATTAGTGTGGTGCTATAGTAAATGGTAAGATGAGATATGATATACATGTCAGAATCACCCACTAGTCTTAATTAGTTTATTGATGTATGGTTTCTAAGGTGATAGTTAAAATTTTTAAAAAAAGCATTTCAAAAAATGAAAAGACTACTACTTCTATTTGTAGAATTTTTTGTGGTATTTTCATCATAGGTATTAGTACCATTACTGCCTATAGGCCATAGAAGTTATGTCCTTACAAGACTTATTACTAAAAAACACAGTGTTGAAGGCAAACATAACAGTGATTAAGCTTCAGCCACAATTCTTCCAAAAGACAATCTCCTCTTTTTCCATTTCTCCCTAACTTCACAATAGGGTAGAAAGAGATCTATTCTGAATAATATGAAACGCCAAAAACTGTTTTAAATACATATAAAATCAAGGCCTTATATTTATGTATTTTTAATTTTGTATTCACACTATTCCTTTCAGAAGAACTGTCTCTTTTCCCCATGCATTTTTTAGGTGATTACCCAAGATTAAATAGTAACACTAGAAACTGCAAATGGATGTTATTTTATTGTAATATTTATTTTAATCAATGAGATGTATTTTATTATAATGCAATTTAGCTAGTACTTATATTCATAGACTCTACTGGTAGGTTTAACTGCTTATCGCAACCAAATGTATTTTTAAACTTAGAATAAGCTTTTGGAGCTAGTTTGATAGATGAGACTGAGGTCAGGCAGATCTGCATTCAATCCTGACTGCACTTACTAGCTGTGATGGCCAGCAAGATCTTTTACCTCTCTGAGTCTTTTTTTTTACCTTATCTATAAAATAGGGCATAATGATACCTATGTCACAGAGTTGATGTGATAATTAAATAGGATAATGAACAAAGCGCTCTTGGCACCTTGCCTAACTTAATACAAAATGTTCAACATAGAGCAGCTACAAAGTCAATGTCTGAATAACAAACTACACCAAAACTTCACAGCTTAAAAAAACTGCTCTTACTTGCTCACAACTCCCTGGGCTCAGCTGAGCAGTTCTGTGGGTTTCATTCACAGTACTGCAGGAATCCAAACGTTTGACTGAGGCTGGATGGTCTAAGATGGCCTCTTTCACACGTCTGACAGTTGACCCTGGCTGTTGGCTAGACCTCTATCTCCATGTGATCTCTCATTCTCAGAGAGACTACTCTGGGCCTCTTCAGGTGGGGCAGCTTCCAGAAAAGCAAGTTGCAAGGCCCCTTGAAGCCAAACCTTGGAAGTCCCACAACATAATTTCCACTACATCCTATTGGTTAGAGCAAGTCACAAAGCCAGCCCAAGTGCAAGGGGATAGAGAAACAGATGCCACCTCTCGATGTAAGGGAGGTCAATATACCAATGCACAAAGGCATGCATATAGGGATAGGGTAAATATGTGGCTATAATTTGCAATCTTCTAAAGTCTCCGAAATAGTGACAAATTTTATAGCACCTATGCTGTCTTTCAACTATAAATAATTGCAGAATTCATGTTTTAAAGGCCAAAAAGGAGTACTAGCTTGAGTTTTCCCCAAACTAGAGTAACACTGTTCTGCTACTTCAATGACAGATTCAAAAGAAGACCAACATCATTTAGGTTTCTTTGTTCATTTTTCTGTATTCTAGGAGTCCTCCACACTTCTTTATTTATTCTAATCAATATATTTATTTTCATCTGATTTGATATTTTTACCTTCAACATGAAGCTTTCTAATCAAACATTCCACAACAAACAGCATCACTGGGAAATCTGGATGAAGTATGCTGCACTTCTAGAAACTATGAAGTTTTGTAAAAGAATAAAAAATATATCCTTGTAAAAACTAAATATACTTTTGAAAAAAAAAATATATACTTTTGTTCTTCTCCATGAAAGTGATCACTAGAGAAAAATTTAGTTTTGTGACACAGTTAATTAGCTAGGCTTAGAGATCTATTCATACCGATTTAAGCAGAAATACAGAAAAATAAAGAAAATAATTTTTATATCTACTAACAAACAAAAAGTAGAATGCCAAAACAAAACTTGAAATTTAATTGACTGCATCAAATCTAATTTTAATGAATATCTTCCTAAATTTCTTGTCACAGACCCAGAAAGTCACAAAATAACTGCTACCAAGACTTCCTTTAACAGGTGTGTCTCTCAAAGATTCACTCCAAGAGCCACAGTCCTTAACACAATCCAATCTATTTGCTTTGGATAATTTCATGGGGCAGGACAGGCCACTAAACACGCTGCGTGATAAGAATGGCTCCTTAGGGAAGGAGAGAGATGAAGGAAATAGCTACTTGCTGTTTGACAATATGGTGAACAGAGAAGCAGTTTGGGGAATGACTAATTCCCCCACTAATGACATTCCTACATTTCCAATGAAGAACTGATTCCTAAAGTTGCCATTTTTTTTAGCTGAGGTTCTGTTACAATATGGCTTCATAAAGAAACAGTTGGAAACTCAAGTCGTTTTCAATTTTAGACAAATTGGTACTGCCCAAATTATAATGCTCAATAAAGGAAAACTTCAATAACATGAGGTATGCCTAATCTGTTTCTTAAGACATTTAAAAATCCTGATGATGTTAGGAGAAGCCATACAAGAACCCAAAAACACGTCTGTTAGAGAAAATGCCACTAGCCAGTGCCATCTTCGGTGGTTATTTCTCCCCCTATGTGAACAAACCTCCTTAGTGTGCATTATTGAAACTAGATAATTCTTCTTGATAATTAGAGATTAAAGATAACCCTGTGCTACAGTTGCTGAAAAGGTAATCTACTCGATTTATTTTTAAAGGGAATCTTGTGTGCTAAAGTACTCCTATTTTGCTTTAATTATTTCAAAGTCCCACATGGGTGATAGATCTACTATATAGGTTCATATGGAATAATTACCATTTTTGAAAAATAGTGACAATTCTAACATTCTTTAATTATATTGCTTACTAATCTTAATTGCCACGATTTCAAAAGACAGTTCCAAAGTGCATCTTGAACAAACAGAAAAGCAATTAGCCTAAATTAATTGCTTTGCTGATGTGATTTGCAGTAGGTATGCTTGGTGGTTTTGAAACTCCTGCCACTGCTTTCACAAGTTGATGTTCTGATGATATTTTAGCCTATTTTTGCACAAGAGCAATTAACCAGATAATTGTTCTAATGTGAACCTGGACTTAAATCAGTATGTTTAGGTTCATAGTTACAATTAACCAAATATTAAACATACATTTAAAGAGCAGCACTTAAAAGTGCTACAAGGAAGAATTAAGAAAAAATATGCAACAGTTTTCTCATACAGCCATACTTTTCTCACCAAGAAACAGAAAAAAAGCTGTAACTGTCTCCTCTGCCTCTTTTCAATTAATACAACGTATCATTACATATGAAAAGCAAATGAAGTTTCTGGATCTTCATTTAAAAGTATTCCAAAGACTCTATTAAAAAGGCAGAAACCAACGATTCAACATTAAAACCTAGGTATTGTTCCAAAAACGAAGCTATGGCTTTCAGATAAAAAGCATGCAATACATAAAGCAAGCTCTATCTAAATCAAGACAATGACATTGTCCTCACTTTATTAAGTATCAACTTTATTCAGAAATAAATAAATCTGGAAGAAGGAGGACATTTGAACCAATTGCCTGGATTTCGGCCAGAGTTCAAGCCAAATTTAAAAACAGACTTATACATCCTACAAAAGCAACATTTATAATTCCCTCAACACGTAGGTATTAAATTGCTTCTCTGAGCTGGGCTCTATGTGAGGTTCCAGGGGCTGAGGCTGGGGCAGAGGGCCAAAGATGAAGACGCAAATTCGCCCTTGCAAAGAGAGAGATTCATAAACAAAACATCACACAGCCACACAATGATATATGCCACCAGCAGACTGATGTGCTATGGATTCAGCCAACAGTAACGTGATACAGCACTTCATTACAACCACCATTATTATTTCATCTTTTCTTTAAATATAAAGGAATTCATATTCATTTAAAGGGAAATTATTAGCAGTGCAACTGTAACTGCTAATGAAACAAGTTTGCTTTTGTCAACTTCAGTAAGCAAGGAGTTATTTTATACTAACTTATTAAATATTTTATCAGTTGAGGAATGATATACATAAAACCTTTCCATCTTCGTGAGACAAAAGGGTTCAAGCTGAAAGTACTCTGTCATTCTTCATGTCTTCATGTATTCTTTTTTAATTTCTGAAAGGACCATCATACGGAAAGTAGCCCAGGCACATACATGTCAGGTCTGCCATTTTTAATTAATACCAATCAAGTTCCAGCTATTTCTCCTCTGGTTAAACATGTGTGTACCTATCTTCTAAGATATTTCTTTATGCCACTGTTCATAAAATATTTTAGGCTGAAGCAAAATCTCTTGCACTAAATTAATAACTAATCACAGGAGATATTTATCATCTCAAGCCTTTTACAAGGAAATTGTCAGATTTAATCACCTTTCTCATATTTTCACTATTTACTGGGCTTCATTTATCATACATTTTAAAATTTTGACAACAGTGAGTTATTTTAATTACCATTTCTGGTTGGGGATTAAGAATAAGACAACAGCTGGGGGGAGGAGGGGGGAGGGCAGGAAGTCATAAATTTGTCCGAACAGTCAATAAACTATTATCATTTTCATCAATAAGTGAAGATTTTGTTCATTGTTGGTAATTTTAAAATGGGTTTTGAGGTTAGGAAGCCTCCAAATTTATGAGTATACAGCACTGCATTCATCGTCATATATTGATACATTGTGTCCCATTCTTTCCCATAATTTGATCATGAATTCTGATTTCATAACACATAAGACATAATTTGTTAATCCCACAAACTAAGTGCTTAATATATACATTTACTCATCTTCATATTGTCTTAAAAACACAAAATCAGTGGCAGCATTTAGAATAGCACATCCAGGAATACCAATAATATGATTCTATAAAAGCTCTGTTAATTATTATTATTTGCAGAAATGTTTACTTATGCATTATTGCTCACTAGGAACCAAAGACAAAGCAGAAATTAAAAATTACCATTATACGTTGGAGCTATCATAAAAATTCGCATTTTTCTATATGACAAAATGTGAACATAGAGAATCAACAAGACAAACTCATCCACATCAAATCCAGTTTCCATCCCATCTCCAGAATTGGAGTTAAAAATCAAAGCAGGCTGACATAGATGAGATAAAGATGATCTCATATAGACTTCCTTTCAAGTGACTGTACTAGGTTAAATGCTCTAATGTTATATATCAATTAATATTTCCTTTAAAATGATATTCGGCAATTAGAATTATTGAAAGAACCAATATCAGAACCGATACCCAACAGCACTACATACCAAACAATGAAAAAGCACCTTTAATTTGAATTTCATCTGAGGATAAATGCACAAATCGCTTTATCAGAAAAACTTCTCCTTCTGTAGAAAAATATCATTAGCTATTTGAAAAATCACATATGCTAGGAAAACTGTACAGATTAGTTATGGCAGTTATTTTTTACCAAAGGTACTGAAACCTTCAATGAAGTTAACTTCCTTCTTTTTAACTCAGTAACAACTTACTCAAAGTATATACCACCCAGTATTCTCCTTCACTCTGCAACGATTAATTTGTTACAACTGACAGACAGCATTTATAGATAATAAAATATTTGTAAAAGTAAATGTGTATCATCACATGCTTAAATAAAATATCTACTCAAAATTCATTCTGAAATTCTTTTTGATATCAAGTATGAGCTAGATGTGGTATAAGACGCAAACACGAGCAATACCTTCTACTTTTCTTCAAGAAACTTAGTAAGAAATGAAGAGTGTTTATAAATGGAGTTGTTGGGGGAAAAATTGCTTTTTATTACAAAATTAGATGTTTTTAAAATCTACAGGTCTTATCTTAAACGTTTACCTCTCAGATACCCCATATGGAAAAGAGAAGGTTACACCCTAATGATGTTCAGAATGATCATGCATAGCCTGAGGTAGGAGGACCACATAATTGATCATCCAAAGCAGGACATCCGGAACACAGAAAGGAGCAGTGGCAGCACAAGGGCTAACCCTGACGGAATTCCAAAACAACAGGACTGGGCTGAGACTGTCCTCAGCAAATCAGGACATTAGGTCATTAGGTCTGAGTCAGAGTAAGGTGCTGGGAGACAGTGAGCCCCTCGTGGTTAGAGCTTGGACTTTGAAGACACAGAAAAATGAATTCCAGTCTTGGCTCCACCACTTACTAGTCGAGAGCAGTCTAACCTTTCTGGACCTTAATTCCTTCATTTTAAAATGAGGTTAATTTCTTCCTCAGGGTTGTTGTAAAGATTAAATGAAACACAGGGTGTAAACACTTAGCACACTGTATGGCGCAGATTGTAATAAATGGTAGCTATTATTGGCTGTTGTTATTATCCTTGGTTAAAAAACAAAAGAGAGAAAATATTATACCCTCCAACCTCAGGGGCACTACAAAAAGCAATCATGGTTTTAAAGAGAGGGTCTAATGGATAGAAGGACACCTAAGACATCATTTTTGAAGATGGTTAGGGGGCCTGAATAGTAGTTACCCCAATATCATACTATTCTTCTAGGGATGGTCGTACAAATAACTGTGACTATAAAAGAGAGTATCAATAAGCCAACCTCAAACAAGCGTCACTAGCTCAGAAAGGCTCCATTCTGTCCCTGCAACTCTCCTACAACTCAGTGAAATATATTTATCCTTTTTAAAAAAATATGAATAGATACAGAATATACTCAAAACTATGTAGTAAATTACAGAAATAACTAAAATTCAGCTTTACTAAAACTCCACCTAACCAGCCCAACCACATTATTAGGCACCAAAAGTATGCAGATAGACTGCTCAGCATTCTACACTGGCAGGAGATCGCTGCTCTAAATACCACCATGGAGCTGCTTCTATGGGCAGCATTATTTTAACCACCTCTTTATTTCCAAGTTTTCATGCCTTTATAGGAGCAAATTGTTCAAACTTCACACTCAATACTCCAAGGTGAAAAGTATTCCTCTCCTCCAGACCACTTAACTTTAATAGAAAACAAAATATTCTCCAACTCAAATTCAACCATGCCTGCTGGATTTAATGGATAGGTTTATCCCCCTTGGGCAATCTTTAAACCTCAGTCTCTAGGAGAATTAAGTAATATTAGGGGATTGAAATGAAATAAAATTCTAAGTCCACTGTGACGTGACCTTCACAGGAAGATGGCAGATTATCCATCCACCCAGTCCTCGAACACTTATAAATACAATATATAGCATATGTTCACAAAACAATTCTTGGAAATAAAACACAATGGGCACTCAGCAAATATTTTATATCACCAACACCTGCTCAAATCCTCTTTGAACTTTATTTCTAAATGTCACCGTTTTTTATTGAATCAACGGAAATTTTAAAGAAGAAACAGAATAAACATCCAGAGAAGATCAAGGGAGTTAGAAAAATCTTTATAGAAAGCCTCATTGAGTTTTACATGAGCCAGGATGCTGTCAGTCTCCCTGAAAGGGGTGGTGGAGTAATCTGTCACTCTACAACTTCAATCTCAGTATACCTAAAAGACTAAAAAGGGCTCTGCACAGAAAAAGAAAAGAGAAAGAATAGTCTTAAGATTTTTCTTAATATTATAAACAAAGGAATTGTGAATCAAATACTAAGCACTGCAAATAAATTCATTTTAAATCACAGGTTTGAAGTTGGAGTTAATTTAGTAAACTAGTTCAACTCCATTATTCAGGAAACTGTTTAGAACACTCGTTTGAACACTAAGTGGGAGTGAGTTCTCCATTTTGGAAGGCAGTCAATGAAAACGAAGGTTTTAATTTATTTTAAATGGGATTCTGTCTCCCTCTGTAACTTCAACATGTTGGCCAAAGTTCTGAGGCCTGAAATAATGAAGAACTAATTTAGGTAAACTAATCAACTCTATATTATCTGTTAACATATGTTATCAGACTCAATTTAAAAAGAACTACTTGATTTAAAATAAGAAATCTTTACCTAAAAATCTCTACATTCTGGATTTCAATAAGGGAGAATTCAATTCGTAGACTGGGTAAGGAACAAGTAGATAATATAAAAAAATAGGTCATGCTGGGTGGGAATAGTGGAGAAATTGGAGAATGGCCAACGAGAAAAGCCCATTACTCATCCTGGAAAAACTGTTGACATGAGAAAATGTGGGTCCAATGTTGCTAGATTTGCAACTTTCCCAAGAGAAGGCCAAAATTCAGAATTTTTATGTGAACTACCCCAATTTTTTTAAGTTGGTAACTAATTCAATTTTTAAAATATTGTATAGGCCAAACAAAACAGCTTTGTGGACCGGACTCAGCTGAGCCCACCAGTTTGCAATTTCAAAATGATGGTATTCAAAAGTTTTACTTAAAGAGAAGATATTTACAGTTACTATTCTAAACACAAGTACATATAAAGTGAAAGAGTAACATACTGTAAATGTTATTTTATACTTGAAAGAAACTGGTTGCAACAGTCTCAGGTTTAAAAGTCCTCAAATTTTAGAGTGTCCACTGATGCAACAGGTGCCTTTACATAAATATAAGATTCATACAGCAAATTAACTCCTTAAAGAAGGTATCCTTAGTTATCCATGTTCAACAAACTTATACACTCAACTTTGTTTTAAACTGCAAATTCAAAGAATAAATCTCTAGCTAGGCAAGTTCAACTAGTTGGCAGCATAACTGGCTTTAACAACCAGCCTGACTTTTGCTATGTTTTGTGACTTTAGCTGACAGATGCTAGAGAATCTTTCACTTCTCTTGTATTGTTATCTTCTGTTTTCCTAATTCATGAGCAAGCATGGTCAACTGTCATTGAAAGGATCATATATTAGATAATGGGTATATACATTATATGATCAAATTTTATTTTCAGGACTAACGTTAAAAATTGAAATTAGGGAGATTAATTCGCTCTTTGGTAGCCAATTTAAATATTAAAAATAGCTTCCGTAAAGATCTATTAAAATCAATTAGATTTCACTTAATTCTTCTTGACCAAAAAAAAAAAAAAAAGCCATTATAGGCATATTACTATAAAGATGCTCAGAACCATTCACGTTTTTATATATCTGTTTTTTACATCCAAAGCATGCTGCTTCTGGACTCTATACCAAACATACAAAAACAATGAAGACCAAATTCGACGTGACATAACAAAGGATTTATATCAAATACAAGTAAACATTCCAATAAACTTACAGTCAGAGAGAGTAGAGGAGACATAATAACCAGATGTTTAATTTAAATCATTGATAGAAATAGTCAGTGTCCTCTTTTCATAAACCACTTGGATTTTATTTGTATTCAAAAGCAATGGTAAATGTCAAACGACTACTAGACCATCCTTCTGAATACAAGAAAATATCACGCTGTTTAACTCTCTAAACACAAAAAGTCCTTTTAGAAAACAAAGATAAAGAACAGCATGTCTCAGTCACACAGATCAATTCAAGAACCACAGAATGCTAAAAGGTTTTATGAGCTTAACAGTAAAGACCTTCAATTACTAAATATTTTAAAATTTTGGGCTTCAAAAAAAGTTTATTGATAAAATCTTTTAAAATTCAGGATAAATCTTATATCTAAAGATCTGGGAAGAGTATCAAAGTTTATCTTCATGTGAGGAATCCTTTATTAAAGCTAGCAGCATTAAACATAGATCCTTTTCACAGGTACTACGCTTAAAATAGTATCTAAAGGTTCTATTGTAACTTTATTATGGAAGAAAACAATGAGATTAGTTTAAAAAAAACTAAGAATGTTACATATAAATGTCAATTGTGTGTGAACCCAGCTATGAAAGGGAAATTGACTCATTAGCCATTTGCTTTTTCTTGTTTGTCCCCATCCAGTTTTTACTGCAGCAAAGATGGAAAATACGTACAACTGGAAAAGCCAAAGAAAAGTCAAACAAATGGGCTAAATTTAATAGGAATAGTATGACCTTCCGCTGACAAAAGATGTTGAAAGGATTGAATGAGAACACATGTAAAGTGTCTATCAATTACCTGGGTAATAAAGGTTACCTTCCCCTCTATCCTTACAAGGCTCACTATTATCTCACTCATTAAGTCTTATGTCACCTAAAGAGAAAACCTTCTGAGAGCAGCAGGGACTCAGTGCTCCACAGTCTGAGACACAGCACCAAGTATTTAGTAGGGGGTTAATAAATGCCTCCTGATTTACTAGAGGATAATAATAATGAACAAATGTAAAACAGACGCTAATTGATAGGCTAAATGCATTAGTGCATTCCAGTGTCCTCTATATGAAAGGTTGCTAACCCATCTCGGCTAAGTGCTGAAATTATAATTAAGTCTGATGGGAAGTCCTAGATTTATACCAATATAATTACAAATATTACTTAGCTTAGTGATAGAGTATGGCAAGAACAATGAGCTGAGTAATTTAGATGATACTACAAAGTGGGTTTTAATGTTTGAAACTCCTATTACAGTACACAGGATAAGTGCAAGTAGTGTAATTAAAACCTAAAAGAGTCTGATCTTTAAAACTCTACCGCTCAGCCTCATTAAAATGCATGTTTCCTCAATTAATCCAAACTTTTCCATTAAAAACATAAAAATACACTTTCATTCCTTGCAAATAAATCTCTACAGTACAGGTATTTAGGATCAAATACCAAATAACCATTATAATTAGGAAAAAAATGACTGAAATAGCAAGAGGTTTGAGTAGATGGAACCTAAGAAAGAGAAGGTGAGGGCTGCCCACTTTTTCATTTGTAAATACCCAGTTATGGCTAAATAAGCATTTGAAGAGCTAGAAGATGAGAAATCTCTGAATATCTTTGTGTAAGTAATACAAACCTAAGCAAAATGTTTACCAAGCAGATAGCCCTTATAATCATATACGGACTGCATCTAATTTACCTCTGTAGGCTCCAAGTACTGAGGCTTCTATGCATGGACATAGAAAACTGTTGTGCAATGAAAGGCAATCGTTTTCATAACCATATTGTGGCACAAATAGTTTTCACCTTTCAACTTAAAGCATTACCAAGAAGTTTACCTCAATATTAAGCTAATGCTAAACACCTAAACCACAGGATGATGTTTTTCATGTACTTTATTTTATTAGTTATTATGAAAAACACTTAAAAGATTATTTTTAAGTTGCCACATAATTGACTATGTAGGCGAAAGTTGATTATAGAGAATAATTTAATTTTTAAAATTTTCATCAATTTTCTTTAGATTTTGATCCACCTCACATAGTGACTATTACTCAAAAACAATAAACACCTTTTATAAATGATGACCATGGGCCAATTCTGGATTAGTAAATTTTTCAAGAAAAATTTTACTAAGAAAGAGCTAAGTCAAAAGCTATCACATAGGGCTTCCCTGGTGGCGCAGTGGTTGAGAATCTGCCTGCCAATGCAGGGGACACGGGTTCGAGCCCTGGTCTGGGAAGATCCCACATGCCGCGGAGCAACTAGGCCCGTGAGCCACAATTACTGAGCCTGCGCGTCTGGAGCCTGTGCTCCGCAACAAGAGAGGCCGCGATAGTGAGAGGCCCGCGCGCCGCGATGAAGAGTGGCCCCCGCTTGCCGCAACTGGAGAAAGCCCTCGCACAGAAACGAAGACCCAACACAGCCATAAATAAATAAATAAATTAAAAAAAAAAAAAAAAAAAAAAAGCTATCACATAATTTAAAGAGCAATGCAGGGTAATTTATAAAAATATCACTAGAATTTACCATACATGGGGAAAATGTAGTCTACACGATTTTATTGTTAAAAGTATAAAAGGAAATTAAAAGCGAAAGGGGGAAGCGTATTGAATTTAAAGCATTATCTGACACAAACTTAATAAACCTCTGCTCTAATTTGTGAAAAATATTTAAATCTAAATAGGTTCTAATTATAGCTGAAATAGTGCTTTCTATTTTGAAAGCAAAATATTTTTGGTGGCCTAACTTTTTAAAAAAATTTATTCTTGAAAAGTCACTGGGCAAGAATCTTATCTCACGCTTATACTTAAGAACCCACCTAAACTAATCAGCAGTAGTAGAGTAGTGCTAACTCTGCAGTTGTTTTCATTATAAAGAAGTCTATTTTCAAGGGTTCTTGCATCTTTTTTTTTCCCTTCATTAAATATTTCAGAGAAAAACTGGTTTATCATTGTTTGTTTTAAAAACTACCCATTTTACACTACATATTAAACTGTCCATCACATGACTTTCATTTTCAAAACAAATTCTATTTACACAGAAAACAAAATGTCATCCTTGAGAAAGGATCTGAATGTATAATGTTTGAAACAGTTTCTCAGAACCATTTTCCTTGATAAGTGAAAAGTAAAATCAACACAAAAGTTGCAAAAATATTAAAGTGACAAACAATATGTCTTGGATGGGTGACAAAGAGAAAATTCAATAGACTTCTATTATTATAACTGTTCAGGCAAACATTTGAGTCTTAGCACATAAAAACCTTGTTGCAAATATAAGCAATGGATGGGTTAAAAGTATACTTCTAAATGGTTTTCAAAACTTAAACATATCTATTTTAAAAGTCATGGCTTTATCACATTTTCCTTAAAGTAGACATGCCTTATTATAATGATAATCAGTACTTGGTACATAGAGCACATGTTTCCCTCTGGAAAAGTATTTTTAAGATGTTACAATGGTTACCTGTCATTTATGATCCAGTTCAGGCAGAGATTGAGAGAGCTTAGATTTTTGCACCTCTTGACAATTTCCATCACGGTTTCATTATCCAGTTCAGTGATATGACGTAGGTCCAAGCTGGAAAGGTTTCTTAGCTAATGAGATAAATAAAATGAAAGATGAGAAATATAAATACTACATTCATCCTCAAAAACTATAAATATAGCTTATTATAGAGTATCACTGTACAATAGACAACAGTCTGGAATCATTTGATTAAACTAAATGGTTACATAATATTTTAATACTAAATTAGAAATGAGGTCAGAAATCTATGATGAACAAATGAATGGCAACAAACATTAAAATCAAACAGATTTATTGAGGCATCATAAAAATCAAAAGTTAGCAATCTAATAGGTGGGAAAGCTGTTAAATCTCTCATTAATTACCCACAATTTGATAGGCTTATTTTCTTTAACATTGTTCCATTTCAGATATTTATCTTCGTGATTATAATGCCACTTTTGTATAGGTTTTCTCTTTTTTTTTTAAAAGATAAAATATGAATAAGTAGTTAATTCAGAGATATCTTGGTGATATTTTATCAATGTACTCCAAATTGCAGTATTATGGGTTGTATGTTCCACTACGTGAAAAGCAATATAAAACATTGTTCAAGAAGTAAAGATTTTCTCCATGTACCACCTTCCCTATTTGTTCACTTTCTCTACTCCTTTCCTGATGTTTCCTGTCTTCCCCTGATATTGTCTCCAAGGAAAATTAATAATATCATTTACACAAAGATGGTAGTATCTTAATTATCCTCTTCAAATAAACTGTATCTCAAATAAGCTGTTTTTGCTTAATAACATGCAAAGAATTAATTTGGAAGCATGTGGTAGACCAAATAACACCCCTCCCAAGGATATCTATGCCCTAATACGCTACGTCATATGGCAAAAGAGACTTTGCAGATGTGATTAAAGTTATGCATTTTGAGATGAGGCGACTACCCAGGGTAGGCCCAATCTAGTCACATGAGTCCTTATAAGCAGAGAACCTCTCCCAGCTAAAGTCAGAGAGATGCGGAGGAGGAAGATGCAGGGGACATTTGAATTGTGAAAGGGATTCAACCTGCCCTTACTGGCTTTGTGTCTGGAGGAAGAGGGCCAGGAGTCAAGGAATGTGGGCAACTTCTAGAGCTGACAGCCAGTAAGAAATCTGGACTTCAGACCTACAACCTTAGAGAACTGAATTTCCTCAAAAACCTGACGGAGCAAGAAAACAGATTCTCCTCTCGATCTTCCAGAAAAGAATACAAGGTGGGTGATTTTAGTCTGATGAAACCTGTGGTGATCTTCTAACAAACTATGAGGTAACAAATTTGTGCTGTTTTAAGCTGCTAAGTGTGCGGTAATTTGTTACAGCAATAGAAAACTAGTACATGGCCTTTCCAGCACCATCGGGGAGCCCTCCAGGACATGGCAGTCTTCTCTAGGCCACCCTCAAGTCCTGCTGTAGCGGAAGGAGGTAATTCCTGCACGAAGCTGACTTGCAGGCGTTAACTCAGAGCAGTGAGTCAGGCGAGCTTCGACCCCAAGGGAAGAGAAGACACTGGTATCGCCGCTGCTGTAGGACAAAAGGGAAAGAAACACTCTAAAGCAGCACCATCCCAGAGAACTTCCTGCAATGATGGAAGTGTTCTCTAATTCTGCTGTCGAATATGGTAACCACTAGTCACACGTGGCTACTGAGCACTTGAGACGCGACTAGTGTGAGGAAGGACCTGAATTTTTTTTACCTTATTTAATGTTGTTTAGTTTGCGTTTACTTTTCACATCTGTGGCCAGTGGCTACAGTGTTGGACGGAGCAGCTGCGGAGAACTGGGTCTGCCAGGCACCACGCACACCCTACTCCCCACCTCAGCTCACAGAGGGGCTTCATGCAGAGTCCCTGCCCACTGCTCTGATGCGTGCTGCAGGGCCACGGAGAGAAACAGGGATGGCTAAGAGGGCGAAATGCGAAAAGGTCCACAACAGTAGGGAACGCTTTCTAGTTGAGACAGCAAGCCTCTGTCCCTAAGGCTGAATTCTGAGCCTTCAGCACGAGATTCAGGAAAACCTCTCTGCGATCGGCCTCTCAGGTCAGATGTTCCAAGAAGTCGCCATCCAGTGTGGGACTCAGGACAACACAAGAGAACGGAGGCAGGACCAGGAAGGAAGAAATGGGTTTGACGAAGTTCTTCCTCAAGTTACCATGGACTGAGGCTTTACCAACATCAGAACATGGCTGGTACTTGGCAACCAAAGCATAATGAAAGGGAACAGACGCACCTTTGTTAAACAAACAAAACAAGAAACAAAAACAAACAAACAAACAAAAAACAGACTGCTCTGTCTGTCTCAGCAGCTCCATGCAGTTGACCAGTCAGAACCTGGGCTGACTCGCTCTTTCCCCTTCCTCAAGGGTCTCCTCACTCCACTGTCTGAGAGCTATAGCCAACACCACGCCCAGAGCCCAGAGGTGGGCTGCCTGGGCTCTAGCTTTATACCCCAAACATGGCACCTGATTCCTATCCTTTACCTCTCTGCCTACCATAAATAAGGTAGGCTGGTATTAAACAACACAACAAAAATGTTCTGAAGTACCTAAAGGAACAATAACCAAAAGACTATATAAAATACAAAACAGATAGCAAAATAAGTTTCTAATCATCTTTCAGACATCACTAAAGCCATTTAAAGAATCAAAGGGCTGATGCACGTGCTCCTTGCTATGCTTTCTTCCCTCCCAACTCCTGACGTATCTCCATGTGGTGATGGAAACAGAAATCATCCAGAATAACAGCTAGGCTTGGAGCAAAGCACAAGGTTGTGAGGCCGGTACCCATGTCTTTTATGAAGGAGCAGGAGACACAAGGAGTACAGAGAAGATGGCAATAAAACAGGAGGGACAATGGTAATGCCAAATGGAACAAGTCTCAAAGTCTCAATATTTTGTTAATTATATTTCTTGTTATTTTTCACAAATGTTGGAAGAGTAATGGTCTGGAAGTAGCCATGCAGAGCAAAGAGGATCCTGCCTCCACTTTCTGACCCTGAGAAACACAGTGAGAAAATAAACAGGTATGGTAGGTAAAATTCTAAAAGGACCCCAAGGACCCATGCCCTAATATAATCCCTGACCTTGAGTGTGGGCAGGACCTTATAAGGAAAAGTAAAAGGATTCTGCAGCTATAATTAAGATCCCTGACAAATTAAACACTGAATTAATCAAAAGACAGTATCCAGGATGGGCCTGACCTAATCAGTTGAGCTCTGACAGAGGGTCTAGAGGTCAGAGAGATTCTCCTGCTGGCCTCGGAGAAGTGAGCAACCACGTTGTGAGAGGGACTGTGAAAGGCCCTGTGAGAAGACCACATGTTTAAGACCCTCAAGAGGCCTCTAGGAGCTGAGAGCAGTCCCTGACTGACGGCTAGAAAGAAAATGCGGACCTCAGTCCTATAACTACAAGGAACTGAATTCTTCCAACAACTACATGAGCTTGTAAGAGGATCTAAACTCTAGAAAGAGATGCAACCCCAACTGACACCTTGATTGTGACCTTATGAGACCCTGGAAAAACCAAGTTGCAGCATGTGGACTTCTGACCCATGGATATAGTAAGATGATAAATATATGTGGTTTTAAGATGCTAAGTCTATGGTAATTTGTTGTACAGCAATAGAAAATCAACACAGAAGGGCTATAGGGGACTCTGTATGCTTGAAGAGAAGTCAGGTTTCTCTTAAGACAAGGGGAATATCCTTAGCCACTTTAAACTCTGAGGCTCACTGCCCTTCTTTAGATACGTATGTTCACAAAAGCTTAGAGGGAGATGCTAGCTCCATTCAGCCTTCTCTCTAGGTGTATCTTCGGTGGCCAAGAAAACACTTCCTGGGAAGACAAGCACCTCTGATGTGGTCACTCTTATCAGCTCCACGTTGGGGAACTAAATTTCTCAAACCAGTCTTCAATCTTTATGAAAATGTTTGCATAGCTCCTGGCTTTCATTCAATTCATATTCTGTGAACAGTCACATATTTCCTATACATATCTTAATACCACAAGGTAACTGTCTTTTCACTTTCACTAAACTTTTATTTTTCACAAGATTTTGCATTGGAGCTAAACTAGTAGCTAAAACGGTTTCACTGGTCAAGTTTTCTTATTCTTGATTAAGCAGAGATGAACTTATACATGTCAAGGATCAGAATCACTGTTAAATTTGATATCCCTCTTAATGTTCCCCTCAGTAATGTACCCCGTATTTCTATTTTCTATATAAAAATCACCATTTCTTATGACTATAAATGGAGTATAATCTATAAAAATTTTGAATCACTCTTGTACACCATAAACTAATATAATATTGTCAACTATACCTCAATTTAAAAAAATCACCATTTTCTTAAGCCACATTATTTTTATAGTTAGCTTTCTTTACAGGGTATTTTTGATCCCAACAGTCCCAAAATTTTCATCACTACTGTTCTGGGAACATGTAAAGAATGAAGTAGCCTCTGTGAGTTGCAGGTACTGGGCGGCTTGCTGAGCTCATATCCTGACAGCAGCCTCATGTCTGTACCACAGCCAAATCAGAAATACATGAAATGGACCCACGGAGCTGCTAGAAAATATTCTGAAGCATGACTATTAAACCCATGAATGTTAAGGATGAATTTTGCTACGTGTAACCATACGCATATGTGAACTATTATTAAATATAGCCACGTATAATACACATACAGCATCACTTTATTTTCCCAATTATACTGTATTATAGTCACTACAAAGATGAAAATCATAAAAATTCTATCCGGCCACATAAATATCTCCTACACATGCACATTCTGGGGTCTAGCATAGCTTCTGGCACAAAGTTTCTTTGTGAATTATGACTTTATCTCTTAGCTTCCTTCACTGTAAAGTATCTCATCACAACACTGTGAATGTACTTAACACCACTGAACTGTACACTTAAAAATGGTTAAAAAGGTAAACTTTTGTTATGTACATTTTACCACAATTAAAAAAAAAAATTACTTCCTCGACCAGGACCCAGCGGGAGGATACAATAAAGTTCTGTAGGAAAGAAAACTTTATTTGTGCCAGATTGGTCCCCTTACATTAGGGAAGGTAACTGAGGACCAAAGAGGTTTGAATAACTTATTAAAGTGCCGATAATAGGGAGAGAGTCGATGGCAAATCTAAACAATTTTTCAGACTTAGGAAAACCCAAAGATATCTTCTAGAACTAATGGAATAGCAAGAAGTAACAATTCCAGAAACTATCTACGTGTGATAAAATTCTAATTCTAGTTCATTGACTCCTGAGCTTTCAGAAATCCTGCATCCATGCCCATTCATCAGTTCAAGGCGGGTCAGATGATGACACTGGGCCACCTGTGGCTGATACTGCCCTGTGTTTATTGTCCATAAATGGAGCATTCTTTCTCTTCCAATGGAGCACAGACTCAAACATGAGGAAACAGGTTTACTTTGGCTCTCACATGCCAGCTTTCTATTGAGATCTTGAAGAGTGTTTTGCCCTCGAATTCAATTAAGGCTCATTTTTCATGAGCTGACAGTCACTGACTACGCTTGTGTCACCTTCCCTATGACCATATTGGCCAGTTCAACTTGAAATATGACAGTATCCAAAGGCAGTTCCAGGAGGCTAATTCCTGGTAGCCGGCATCATTATAAGACACATACGGAGCACCTCTATGGGATGTGACATTTTTATTCAGAACCCCACAAACAGCTCTGTCAAATTCATCATATTCCCTCCCTTGCTATGGGAATTTCATAATAGTGCCCTCCAGCGTTTCATAAAAAGCTACCTAAAATAACCCTTCATAAACAAATAATTACATTTAGGAAACTGACATTTTAATTAAACTTACTTTCCTTACAAATTCACTGGTAGTCTTGGGTTACACAAATCACAGAGGATTTGAATAAGCAAAGCCATACCACCAGGATCTTTTAAATGCTTCATTCCAATTTTTAAACAGCTTAGTAAGGTATTTTAAAAGAAATTCAAGTCAGAATGTAGAATGCAGGTAGTCAAGTTTCAGTTTAATACTGCTTTTATTGCAAAAAAAATATTACTTATAGCCAATTCAGGTTAAAGGCTAAAATTAGTCAATGATTGTATGGCTGTGTATGTACTTAAGAATAAAATGAGACACTAAAATGTTACCTAGGAAACACAGACTTGGAGGATTATAAAAAGACCTCAAATAGCTTCCAAATTTTGTTAAGACTCTGGAAAAGTAAAAAATGAAACAAAATCCTCAATTGTGCAGGTTGACTAAAGGGGATGAAGCCGCATAAGAGGACTCACAGTACCTTGGCAAAGGCAGCAGGGATGTTCCACTGTTTCAGACTAACGAGGATAATTTCCGTGAAGCCAGTTGGAGGTGATAATTTTTGAAAAGAAGAAAAACTTCTGTATAGTTAAATATGTTCAAATGTCAACTAGTACCTAAATTACTTCTTGCCAGCCCCGTGGATGTTGGCTTCATTGGGACTGAGTTTCAAAGCAATCGGTTGTAATCTTTAGGGAGCAAAGTCAAGGGTTAAGACAGGCTGCTGGGGCCGTAGATCAGCAACACACACTCACCTGCCAATCACCTGTCAGGCTGCCAAGATGGGGATCACGGGAGAGACCAAAAGCACAGGGAGACAGAGGGGTCAGAGAAAGGCATTTATAAGAAAGTGGGCAGAGCCACCTATTAAGGACAGGGAGGGAGATACAAGGAGAAAGGGAGGGGGCTATAGTATGGGTTGTGCACGGCAAGACTAAAAATAGTAGTAAAGAAACTGAGACTGCTGGGAATGGAAAGGGGCAGAGAGGGAATTTCTGCCCCTGAGCACAGGAAGGCTTCCGCACCTCGACAGGTTCTGTTATCTACATTTAGAGAAGAACTTGGTTGGACAAAGGAGAGAGCGAGGGGCATCCCTTCTGCTCATCAACTAGGCTGAACCTCAGTTTGGTTAAGGCTGGCACTCGAGTATGGAGAGAGTAATAAAAGCTAGATAAGTCATATTTAGGACATCAGGCAAATCCTTCCCAGCACCTCATAGAACTGAGACACTCAGGGTATAACTGAAAGCTTTTAAATAGCCTGAGAGCCTGGCAGAGACAATAAAAATTTCTAATTCTAACCATGAAAATAGGACTTCCAGGGTCTGGAATGCTTATCACATCCACCATTGCTACCACGTTAATTCTCTGGCTCCTTCTCTATGTGTTCTTTCCAACCACTGCCTTCTTAATCACAATGGGCTGCTGTCTCTTTGCTTTATTTCCAAATCCAAGGCCTGGTTGGTTCTGCCATTCTCCTACTGGATCTGACATCTTTCACCATTTTATTCATGCTCTGTTTTGCTTTCTAGGACACTTTACTCACTGCTTCTCTTCAGAGCTATCCCTTCTAACTCCTTCTTGCCACATAACCAGTCAGATAAATATTCCTTAAATAACTCTGATCATATCTCCCACCTTCTCTGAAACCTTCAGGAAACAAAAACATTTCAACTGCAGAAAGGAATCCCAGAGCTTGCGTATCAAGGCCGTTCACTGTCCATACCTACTACTCCCTGACATCTTAAGTTAAAATAGCTCAAATCTCTTTCTCCAAGCTTTGAGAAGTTATTCTCACTGTGCTCAGAGACCTGTATTCATTATTTAAAACTGAGCTCACTTCCTGATTACTTCAGAGACAGGAAAAATTAGTGAGTCTTAGAAATATAATATACCTGCCTTAACACAAATTACTAACCAGGCAGCCCACAACAGAACTATGCCTTTTAGACAGAAATCGTCAATTGGCAACAGCTGCCAAGGGACCAGCGGAACAAACTTTCCTTCCTGCTACAGCTACTTGGGAGTCCCCTCTTTGTTTTCTCCATCTACTCACCTTCCCTTTCCCCTTCCCTTCCTCCTCCCCCACCAGCCCTCCCTGGGCTGTGCTGCTCAGGACCAAGCTCTCATTGCAAACATTTTACATCCAATCCTAATGCTTGAGCTGGTCCAAATCTGCATCTCTGGTGCAGTAGTTGTGGTGTGCTTTCATTCATTCATTCGTACTTATTTAAATGCTCCTGAGCACGTGGCTCTAACCTTGGCTGCACATTAGGATCATATGGGGAAACTTTTTAAAAACACTGATGACCGGGTCCCATCCTTAGAGGTTCTGATTTAACTGGCTTGGGGTAAGGCTAACCATTCCTATTACTGAAAAAGATACCCAGTTGATCCCGGCCTGGACAAGGAACCACTTCCCTAGTGCAGAGCAATTGATATTTAAATCCAGTTACTGAAAGTGTAAAAATAATTTAAAAAGCTCAGCCTCTTCAATCACTCAAAAAAGAACATAGAAGACTATTATTCATATAGTCAGTAACTATTTATTGGGCATCCATTATGTACCAGAAAATATTCCAGCTGCTAAAAATATAGCAGTGAACAAAACAGACAAACAAATCCCTGTCCATAGGGTACTTATATTCCTAGTTGGAAGGGGGCAGTAGAAACAATAAGTAAACAAATTGTATAGTATGTTAAAAGGTGTTAAGTACTATAGAGAAAAAAATAAAGCAAGGCAAGGCAGATGGAAACCAGTGGGGGGAAGAAAGATGGAGTGTAATTTTAAATAAGCAGTCAAGAATGATCTCATTGAAAAGATATATGGGCACAAGTTTGAAGGAGGTGAGGGAGCAAACAAAACCATGCTGATGCCTGGGACAAGAATTAGTGCAAAGGCCCTGAATTGGGAACGGGTCTAGCGTTTTGGAGGATTAGTAAGGAGCCAGAGGTTCTGGAGCAGAGTGAACAGAAGGAAAACTAATTAGAGACATGGCCCAAGAGGGGAGCAAAGAAGGGAAGACTGTATGAGGCCTTGTAGGCCAAAGTAAGGATTTTAGCTTCTGCTCTAAGGAATTTGGGAATTTGGTGGGTTTTAAGCAGGTATGTGACAGGATCTAAGTTACATTTTTGAATGATTATTCTAGCTTCTGTGTGAGTCTAGCTAGACGAGGAGCAATGGTAGAGGCAGAGAAGCTGTAATGAATTAATCTAGTCAAGCAACATCAGTGACTGCGCCACAGTGACAGCAGCTGGAGGTAGTATAAAGTGATCAGATTCTGGATATATATGAAATTAGAATCAACAGAATTTTTTGACAAATTAGTTATGGAGCACAAGAGAAAAATAAGAATCAGGGATAATTCCAAGGTTTTTTGGTTTGAGCAACTGGAAGGTATTACTGCAGTTAACTAAGATGCTTTGGGGACAGGTAGGGAGAGACTTTGCTTTTGAATATACTATATCTGAGATGCCTGTTAGATATCCAAG
The DNA here is from genome assembly GCF_949987535.1 of Balaenoptera acutorostrata. Classification (NCBI taxonomy): domain Eukaryota; kingdom Metazoa; phylum Chordata; class Mammalia; order Artiodactyla; family Balaenopteridae; genus Balaenoptera; species Balaenoptera acutorostrata. Next base: position 92,076,513 of record NC_080065.1, read on the forward strand.
GAGAGATGTCAAATAAATGTGGGCCTCATCAGCACACAGGTAGCACTTACACTTCTAAATTTAATATCTAAAAGTATTAATTATATATAAATGTGCTAAATTCATTAGGTTAGCTAGGTACAATCATACTAGCCTTTCAATTTATAGTGAGTAAAAAAAATTATTAATTAATTGATTACACTACTTTGTGGGCATACATACCCAGAGTAATAAAAAATAATACATAGTGGACTAGCATGATTCTAAAAAAAAAAAGCATTAGCAGCAATATTGTCCCAAGCCACCTGGAGCAGTTACAAGGCTGGCTTCGTTTCCTGTCAAAGCATAATGCAGCCTTCACAGCTCTAGTACACATCCTCTGTAAAACCTCCCAGGATGCCCACCATCAGATTAAGAGACTCTGTCCTCTGTACACCCAACGATGTTGCTCATTCTCCCACCACGGCCTTAAACACACTGCTTTATAATTTAGTCTAATTAAGTCTATGTTTCTCCCACTAGAGTCTAAGGCAAGCTAATGCAGGTCAGTGACCATGTCTTACTCACTTTTGTGTCACCGGTGCTTCACACAGTACTAGGTGCATCAAACGAAATTTTTAAATGCTGATTGCTGAATGAGTAAATTTGAAATCAAGAACAAAACATTAAAAATAATTTCATGTACCTAGGTTTCCGTAAACCAGGCCTCTGTTCTTTTAACTATATCGAATGCAGGATCTGCAGCTCTGAAGCTATGTGTTTCTAAAAGTGATATATTTGAACATAAACCTCACTAATACATACGCATTAAATAATAAAAAACAACATTCTCACGCTACACAATTAAAGATCATTTTAGAACAAGAAGCATAATCAGTTCTCTATTTTCATGTTTGTTCTTAAAGTGAAGAACATTTGAACAGTCTCTGTAAATTTTCAGAGTTTTGATGTGTGTGGCAGGAATTTTGAGTAGTTCACCAAAAATTTTAATCACTGTCCTCTGCTGCAGAAATGTGCATTTGTTAATTGGATTCCTGTTTTCTTCCTACACCAAATCAGAACGGATGCTCCGCTCCTCCTCTTCCACTCTGGCAGGCAGCACGGTCTCCAATTGACTTTTTTCTAGGACTTACTTTCCACCAAATCCCTTTCTTTTCTCCATAGAAGATTTCTAGAGCTCATAACAAACTACAAACAGCACTTAAAGTTAGCAGCACTAAGGAGCCCTGTCACTTTTTTACCTAGCAGGAGCTAAGAAAAAGAATTTCTCCTCGGTTAAAAAAATAAAACATTCATACTGTTTGACTTAAATAAGAAAAAAAATCAAAGCTTAAATAAATTAAGGGTAAATTAAGTCAAATGTGAAGCAAGCAAGGAAAGATTACTTTGTCTAATTGGACTGGTTGTCTACTTCTCTTTCATTTCCTCATACCAAGTTCACAGATCTGTTTTTTTTAAACAGACAATTCATGGAATTTTGAACCCATTTCAGTCACCTGAATCCACATATCACACTTCAAAGTGTCAAAAGTTTTGGAAATATATTCCAAATAAAATTTTACGACCTTATTTTTAAAAGTAGTAAAATAACTGAAATGCTATTAGCCCAATACAAAAGCTTATCATATCTAAGCCAAGTGACCTGTACATTGACCTCTTGATATTATACTATTAAAGCCAAACAGCCAAATTATTCCATTCTTTATTTCTAAATGTATGAAACTGAAAAACAAAGAAACGACATTAATGATTTTTAATTAAAAATACTCTGGCATATGCTGTCATTTTCCGGCATTCAAAAAATGTTACAGAAATGATATACCTACTCGCTAAAATGAAGTGCCTTTTATTTCTTTCTTTCTGGTTTAGAATATTCATCTTCACATGGAAAATCTCTTGGGCTTACACTCTCATTTCTGAGCCTTAGACTAAAGTCAAAGTGCAGAGTGAAAGGGGCCCAAAACTTAATTTCAGACATTAGTCTTGCTAATCTGTGACCAGGTACTGTTCACAGAGCAACAGCATGAGGCCCCTTCAGTAGGTACCTGCAGCTTCTCTCTGAGGCTTACCCCATAGGTCTGGAGCACCCTGAGTCATTCAGGAAGAAAACAGCTAACCTAGGCATCCATTATTAGCAGCTTTCTCTTCTCTCAATCTCCAAGCCATTTTTATGAGAAGAAACATTCCAAAATGTATATATAACTCTGCCCCCCTACCCTCCCTCCTGAAGTCCCCAAACAAAGCCTCAAATACCCCTTCTAGTTGGAAGACAACAAGTCTGATATTAACAATCTAAAAATGAATCAATCAGATCACCCTTACTAGTGAGAAAGAAAAAAATCAGGATGCACGTTTGGAAAAAATCCTATTTCTTCCACAATCTTCATTTCTGGCATTGTACTTGATATTACGTAAGTGCAACAATCACCTATAATAATAAAAGAATGAACACTTTCCAGGTGAGAAAAATCTTAGAAAACTCAAACTTTTTAAAGAGCATGTAAGGATTTATACTCAAAATCCAGATCAGGTACTCTACAAACACTGAATCAGGTCCCATTTGTTTTACTTAGTTTTACCTTTGTCCTACAAAAGCAGTTCCAAGAAGCAACAGCATTTGGTTTACAATGTATTTAAATTTGGAATTGACAAATCACACTCAATGTTAAGAGCTGGAAGTAAATGATCTAAAATTCTAGGTTAAGGACTATGCTATAGGCAGTATATCAGTTACCAATAAGAAATAGCTCTCATAAGGAAGGTCTTTATGAAGTTTTCCTTGATATTAAGTAACATAGAACATGAAACTACATTATTATTATATAATGCAAATTTTTCAAAAATGAAGTGTAAAAATTATATAACTTTGATTTATATATTAAAGCACTACTTTCTGATACAAAGAACTAATTCTGTTCTCTCAACCAGTTTCTTCCATCTATGAGTTGAAAAGCTTCAACTAATTGAAATGAAATTTTAAATAACAGTATCTAGTATACAGCTAACTTTAAATATCAAAATTTATGATTTACTTTAATATTATGTACTTTGGGTTACTTATACCTTCTCACATCAGCAAAAAGCATGACCAAGATTTTTGAAAATTAAAAAAGAAACAGAAGTACTGACATGATAGCATGTTACTTTTTAATTGTCAGTCAAAACCATCCAAGATATAACTTAAATTAACTGGTAACTAATAATCGATAACTCAAATAACTAGTTCACAGCAATTAACTTATTTAGTCAAATATTTTTCTTTACATTTGCCTCTGTGAATTGACATTATACATTACAGCACTGAGAAACATTTAAATTTTACTCTTTCTAGGGGCATGTATAAAAACTATTCTTTTATAATTAAGCACCTAGCCCTCTATCCTATCCTTGGGAATCACCACAGCCTTGTAGCTTCATTATTCCTAATTACCACATAGCTAGCTTCCTCTACCTCTCTAGTTAAAGCTTTTCTAGATCCAAGACCAAAGTATGGCTAGAGAGTGTCTAAGGAATGGTCAAGTCTAATTTAAATGTTATATTATGTGCAATTCTCTGCTTTGTGCTTGATGCCCATTGTTACAAGATTCTCTAAGGGGAAATAAATATCAGTTCTATTCTCTTAGATGTGCTCTCACATAAGAAACCCTGAATGACACAAAAAGGAATATGTATTAGGATCTAACCAGGAAAACAGAAACCACCATAAATTACACGAAGGGAATTTCATTAAGGAAAGTGGTTATTCTGATGAAGTAGAAGGTGAGGAGACAAACTGGAGAGACTAATGTAAGCCACAGATTTAGCAGCAGCAGGAGGCCACAAGCACCCTAAGGCTAGAGAGACAGAAAGAAGACTCAGTGTTCATGGCCACAGGCCTGGTCTTCCAATACAAGCTGGAGCTGCAGGAGGTCTGTCCAGGGCTGGAAACATGGAGGAGATGAAGCTGTTGCCAGAAATGCTACCTGAGACAGACAGGGAGGTTGAGAAATACCAGACTGTCTCCTTCCCTTTGCCTTCCTGCCTCCCACTAAATGCAGCCTGCAGAGTGAAGCCCCCTATGATATAGAAGAGCATGCTTAGAGAGAAGAAAGGATGTGAGGGCAAACAGACCCAGGACCAGCACAAAGCAAAAGGAAAGAAAGGGGAAGGGGGAGCCAGATTCCAAAATGAAAAGAAGTAGTCAATCTAATGAGAGTTCATTGTCACAACCCAGAAAAAGGAATAACTGCCAGAGCATTCCCCACACCTTGTCTGAGAAACCCAGGGTGCTAATAAACTTTGTTTTCTCCTTTGAGCTAGATGAAAGCTGTAAAAGTATCCTGAGCTGCTTTCTGCTTTCTCAGGCACAGGGGTATTGTTTCATTTTTAAAGATCAAAAATTGATAGCCAATTGCATGTTGAAAAGTACCTCTGATCAAACATAATAACCAAGCATTTCCACTAATGAATATAACAGAGAAAGTTCCAGTGGGCACCTTTTTTCTTGGAAAAAAATGTTGATGGCCAATCATCCCACTGGGATACAATCAATTGAAAGGAAATCTACAGTAGGGGAAGCAGCTATGTTCCTGACGGTTTTGTAAGTACGATGTGATCAACAGCTTTTGTGTAAATACCTGTGATACCTCTGGGCTGGAGAGCAAACATACGAAGAGCTCAACTGCCTTTAGTCAATAGACGCTATTGGACTCTATTATTGGGCCAGTGTGACAGGAGAACAGGGAGCTCACAACCAAACTCTATTCCAAAAGTTATTATGGAAAATAATGAGTAATATTATGTAGACCCAAATTCTGGTTAAATACTGAGGTTCCAAGATAAAATTTTAGAACACACCTCTGCTGTTACATAGATAACTTTTGACTAATAGAGAGTTACCATGGAAATGAATTCCCTGTTTTCAAAGAATGTGACTCCAATAAAGACGCAACATAATTTATCTTCCCCTCAGTATTCAGGAGCCCCTTAGGCCATCGTTATAAACACTGCACAATGTTAAACAAAATTGTAAAGAAAAATCTGATTATTTGGATTCTCTATGATTAATGATTGGCACAGTGTGGGTATGTACTGTGTTTGTGTATAAATGAATATATAATATGTACATATGCAGGCATTTCCCTGTGGCTAACAGGACCTGCCCAGGGGCAGTGAAAATAGTGTTTAAATAAGACAGTTGAATTAGTTGATAATAAAACACCATTAAATATTTTATAAATGTTCAAAACTATTAAGTGAATATAACTGTCAGTGTTTTAATCAATTGAATATGTTTTCAAATTAATTGGACTCTCTGTAATTCTCAGTAAATGTTTATTTTAAATTAATAAATGATAACTGAATCACTTTGCTGTACACCTGAAACTAACACATTGTAAATTAACTTTACTTCAATAAAAAAATTAATTAATAAATGAGATCTTACTTTCTTTCCCTCAGTAGTATATCTCCTCATTAAGTTTCATTATAACGTATTCTCATTAAGCCTCAGATCTGGTTTCTCTAATTCAGGTAGTCTATTCTGTCAATTTAGAGATGTGACCCCATCCGTGCCGGATATCACTATGCATTTATGTATAAACCACAAGATTGAATGAAGCAGATTCACACTGATCCTTAAATAAAAATTCTGTTACAACACAGTGTGAATGAATCTGAAAGTCAAAAAGAGCTTGAAAGCAGTGTCTCCTAATATCTTTCTTGGATAAAGACTGACCTCATGTGTTAGACACCAGATAAATAAAGTTGAAATCCTTTTTTTACAGGAATACTGGCAACGAAAACCATAATTTACGAACAACAAGTGTGTGATAAAAATTCAAGGAGTGAACTGAGGATAACATAAGCAAAGTAAAATAATATTTAAAGTATAAAGCCAAGATCCAGGAAAGGCCCTTTCAAAAAAGAGAGCCAGCTTTCCTCATTTTATATTTATATATTTATAGTAGAGCCTGAAGCAACCATTTTATCAAAGGATAGAGGCAACAAAGAAACTCATTTGTTCATTTTACTTGTTAGGACTTTCACAAACTGAGTCATTTGAAAGATGAATTCATTTATTTTACTAGTGTCACATTGATACATACTGCTGTTGTAGTTGCGGAAATGAAAATGTAGCACAAATATACATTACAACTAGAGTAGGAGTAATAGAGTTATAAAATATAAAAAGAGTAGCCTCACTGAACAGATATTACTGACTTAACAGAATGAAAACAAATAAATGTGATAAATTGCCACAGCTTGCGTAGACATTGCCTATGCTAATTTAGAAAAATAAAAATCAAAGTCACTAATTTGTGCAATAACAATAAGGTACAACAACATACCTCACACCGGTCAGAATGGCCATCGTTAAGAAGTCTACAAAGAACAAATGTTGGAGAGGGTGTGGAGAAAAGGGGACCTTCCTACACTGTTGGTGGGAATGTAAATTAGTACAACCACTATGGAGAACAGTATAGAGGTTCCTTAAAAAACTGAAAGTAGAGGTGCCATGTGATCCAGCAATCCCACTCCTGGGCATATACCTGGACAAAAATGTAATTCAAAAAGACACATGCATCCCTATGTTCATAGCAGCACTATTCACAATAGCCAAGACTTGGAAACAACCTAAATGTCCAACAACAGATGAATGGATACAGAAGATGTGGTGTATATATACAATGGAATATTACTCAGCCATAAAAAAAAGAATGAAATAATAACATTTGCAGCAACATGGATGGACCCGGAGATTATCATACTAAGTAAAGTAAGTCAGAAAGAGAAAGATAGATACCATATGATATCACTTATAGATGGAATCTAAAATATGACACAAATGAACTTCTATGAAACAGAAACAGAAATCACACACAAGGAGAAGAGACTTGTGGTTGCCAAGGGGGAGGTGGGGTGGGGAAGGGAAGGATTGGGAGTTTGGGGTTAGCAGATGCAAACTATTATACATAGAATGGATCAACAACAAAGTCCTACTGTATAGCACACAGAACTATATTCAATATTGTGATAAACCATAATGGAAAAGAATATTTACAAAAAAGAATGTATATATATGTAAAACTGAATCACTTTGCTGTTCAGCAGAAATTAATGCAACAATGTAAATCCACTATATTTCAATTAAAAAATGAAAAAATAAGGTACAAAAGTGTATTCCTCTGATTCAGTGTATTGCTATGGTAGGAATTTTTTTAATGATTTTATTAAAAATATTATTTTAGTTGTTCAGTGTATTAAAGGGGAAAAAACAAAACAAAACCATGAAGAGCAGACAAACAGTTTTTAATCTTAACATTCAGCATTGGCACTCAGGTAGAAAGAAGGGTCATAAAGTTTTTAACTAAGATTTATTTTCATGAAAATTATTTTTCATTTTTATTTTAATAAAAGAATATGAATGGATTAGGACTAAAGAGTTATAAGAAGCTTTTATACATAATGATGAGTATTTTTTAATTTATATATATTATTTTTCAAATGCTGCTTTAGTATGTGCCAAGCACTCTTCCTCTAAAACCCGAGAGATAGGTAGATGTTATTATTATCCTCATTTTACAGATGAGAAAACTGAGGCTAAGAGATTAGGTGATTTGCCCTAGGTCATACAATAGCAGTCATCCTATTAGCTTTGATGACAGCAGTAAGCAGTTTGCTCTCCATTGTGAACTTCAAAGAAAAAATCTATTAATGGATCACATCAGGCCTAGAGAATCAGCGCCTAAATTCTCAACACTTGATTTTTGGCTCAACTCTTAACTCCCGGAAGGCTAAAAAGAACCAAAAGCACAGTCATCCTACAAATACCTCTTCAGAGTCCTCACTGGTCATACTCACTAGGGAATATTTCAGAGCTGAATGAATTTAAGAACACACACTTGCCACATCTCAAAATATCACTCAAGTACCTATAATTAATCAGAAACAAATGAAATGATAATCTATAACTTAACAGCTATAACAACTCTAAAGTAGCAAAATAATATGTTCTGCCTTTAGAATAAGACATTCTAAACTGAACAGTTGTTTGGAAATTTGAAAGACAAGAAAGTTCATCTTTCATTTCTAGTCTCTGAATAAACATGAAAAGGAAGATGAAAATTGAGTTAGCTGCATGAATGAACATTCTTTCACTTATGTTAAATTGACTGAAAAAAATCAATTTTGTTTTTCTTTAGAAAATATTTCATATTTTCAGCCATAAGCACTTCTAAAATATGTGTTTTTAAAAAGTTCTTTAATATGATATGGTCCAAGAAAATATCGGAACTTTGGGCATTTTTTTAGCTGTTAGATTCCAAAAAAAAAGCCTCTATTTAAAAACAAAAACATGCATACCCATATCTGACACATCCTAAGAATTCAGTTCATGTTTATAAACTGAAAAACTGAAGCAACAGTAAGATCTAAGGTATCATCAGAATTAATATCATTAATTAAGATATCATCAGAATTAATATCATTAATTAATAAACATAACTTTTAAATTTATCAACAATCTTAAGTTATGACAAATATAAATTTTTATATAGCATATAATGAAAATGAACATTTTGTCAAAAATTCTTCACCATCATCCTTAATAGTCATATAAAATAGCATCTTCCTGACTACTGGTAGAAATCATTTGATCTGATCTAAGTCAATTCACAATGGATCTGTGGCATTAAACTCATGAACCCACAGCATTTGAGGTTTGCACTCCAACTACACGTAAAAATAACGTGTCACTTTGACATTTCAGATTCCATTGGCTTATTTGTTCAACTGATTTTAAATTAATATTATATATTAATGTATATGATTATTAATTATTATCCTGAGCATTTTCCATGGTATTATGCATTCTCAAAAAGCATGCTATTGAATAGTATGATTTTATCATGTTATAGTAATAGCAACATTTTTAACTTTTTAACCCCTTAAAAGCTTTTTTATTATTATGGAAATTTTCAAATATAAACAAAAGTAACGAGAATAATATAATGAACCGCCATGTCCTATAGCCCAGCTCAATTATCTATATTTTGCCATTTTTGTCTCCTTTATTGGCCTATCCACTTTTTTTTTCTTTTTATCCCTTTGTAATATTTTAATACAAATCCCTAACATTGTGTCATTCACTAGTAAATACTCAAGTATGTATCTCTTACTGATAAAGTTTTTAAAATATATCAGATATTTGGTAAAATTCACCAGTGAAGCAATCTAGGCACAGAGTATCACTGGAGGGAAGGTTTTTAACAACAGACGTAATGTCTTTAAGACATATAGAGGTATTCAGGTTATCTATTTCTTCTTGAGTGAGCTTTGGAGGTTTGCATCTTTCAAATAAATTTTCCATTTCATCTAACTTGTTGAATTTAGAGGCATAAAGATGTCCATAATATTCGCTTGTTATCCTTTTAATATCTGGAGAATCTGTAGTTATGTTACTCCTCTGAGTCATGGTATTGGCAATTTCTCTCTCGCTCTCTTTTAAGTAGTCTGAATAGAGATTTATCGAGTTTATCAAAGAACCAGCTTTTGCTTTCATTAATTTTCTCTTTTCTTTTTGTTTTCCATTTCATTGATATCCACTTTGATCTTTATAATTTCCTTTCCTCTGCTTACTTTGAGTTTAATTTGCTTTTCTTTTTTCAAGTTTCATAAGGCAGAAGCTAAGGTCGTTAATTTGAGACCTTTTTTTTTTATACAGGTGTTTGGTGGTATTTAAAGTAAGTACTTTAGTAGCATCATACTAAATCTGATGTGTTGTGTTTTCATTCTCATTCAGGTCACAATACTTTCTAAGTTCTCTTTTGATTTCTGCTTTACTCATGGGTTATTTAGGACTGGATGAGCAAGGAAGGGAGAGCATACACCAATCTCTGGGGTTTTCTATGCAAGTGCTCTCCACTCTGGTACTCTGTCCTCTGAATTCTGGCTATCCTGGTCTCCCTGGACTTTCGGTTCTGTCTCAACTCAGATAGTCTGCTGAGTTTTGCCTGGGTTATCCCTCTCTGTGCTACAAGCTGGAAACTCTTCCAACATATTAGATGAAGGCAAGCATAGGGCTTCTCTTGTTTGTTTCTTATATCTCAGGGATCACTGTCCTTGATTGTCTGATATCCAGTGTCTTGAAGACCATTGTTTCATATATTTTGTCAGTTTTTCTAGGTTGTTTCAGGGAAGAGAGTAAATCTGGTCCCCACTACTCCATCTTAACTGGAAGAAGAAATCCGGTTCTGTTTTGTTTTTTTTATAGATCATTGTAAACTCATGACTTTTATACATTTGTTTTAATCCATTTCAGCCATTTTCCTTTTTGATGCTCAAAGTGTCCCAGCTTAGGCCAGTGAGAGGCACTTCATGTTGGCTTTTGGGTCCTTTGACATGTTCCTATTAGTCCTTAATGTGGCAAATGATATTTAGGCACTACAGTCTAGTCACTAGGGGTTAACTATACATTTGCATTTGCTGAACTTGTTTTTGAAAAGTGGGAAGGAGAGCAAAAGTGCAAGATAGAAATATTTTACATTTATAAATAGGTACCTGGCAGTGAAAAGAACACACCTGTGTTGGAGGACGCTCAATACTGGCGGATACAAGTCATTAACATTCTCAACTGTTAGAGACCTCAAAAGTTCTTATCATTGCTTCCAAACCCACTCCGGTAAAGCTGACTTTATCTTCTCAACCTGTGGGCATTCAGTCTTAGCTACTTCTGGACTCTCATTTACATGGTAAAGCTGACTTTATCTTCTCAACCTGTGGGCATTCAGTCTTAGCTACTTCTGGACTCTCCTTTACATAGTCACAGCAGCTTAGAAGGAAGGCCTCTTACTTCAATATTGCTTGATATTAGCAGAATCTATCTGAAGACTAAGGGTGTGTCATCAATAAATAGAGTCCAGCCAAGACTGAGAGCATCAAAGTAAAATTAAGTCCACGAGACCATAGTAATAGAATATCAATATTCTTCCATTTATTCCCAATCTTCTGTCTTCCTGCCCTTGATTTAACAATCTAAGATGTCACAAATCCCCAGTTTTCCCTTCTAACTTACTAAAGACTTGACATTCCTTAGTTTCAGTGACAGCCACTCACAGTCCCGTCCAGGCCAATGACTCAAATTCAGTGACTTGTCTGGCTGTAAGAACCTCTAGAGATAGATCCCCTAATACAGGCACATCTCTTCACAGGAGGCCACTAAGGCACAGGGACTTCATGGCACCTGCTTCTAGCAGCAAACTTAGAGCCAGAGACTTAGTAAAGTAATGACTTGGAGAGATTTTCTAAATCATATAAAATTAAATATATTTATACCAATAACTCTCAACACTCTGTATCTCATATCTCCCTAATCATTTATTTAAGAATTACATACCATGTTGATCATAAATTATTTAGAACTATATACCTTGATTATAATAAGGGTAACACGACTTTCTAGGAACACATATATTTACAAACGTTTTGTGAATGTAAATTACATTTTGTATCATGTCTTAGTATAAAAACACTGTCAGAATGCAAATATTTTAACAAAGAAGCTTTTATTTTATTAAAACTTGAGTTCTACCCTTGGTTTTCAAGAGATAAGATAACGAAAATAGCTTTGCAAGAGTTATGCATGTTTAAAGTGCTATCTTGCCTTTCTTTACCTGAATCCATGAAACTAAGCAATCTTATGCCACAAACCAGTCTTCTCATCAAAACAAATACTGTGCTGAGCAAGAAAGATGCTCCTAAAACGCTGTGGACCAGCTTTGACATGAATCCAGTAGATTCTGACTGCTAACAGGCCAAAACACCAATCCTGGTATATAATCTTCAGAATAATCTTCTCAGCAAATTAAGCCTTCCAAAGCTGACATTTGCTATCGCTGCTATTTTGTCACAGAAAATAATTCTGATCTTTTAAGTACCAGTGTACAATTTTTGGCCATCTCAAAATGCTCAGGGAAGCACTTACTGATCTAATAAGTCCTGTTTTGCCTTTAATGAGTACAATTTCAAGTGATCGTAAAAAGCCCACATACGGTCATTATAACACTTGTTGTGCACAATCTGTTCATCCAAAGGCATTGCTACTCTACACCATAAACAGCATTAGATGTGACTAGAAAAATATTCATCTACCAAAATGTTCAGGCCAAGGTTATAGAAAATGAATAAAAAATTATGGTTACATATGGTCTTGGTTACACTGAGATGTTTTGATAGAGCAATAAGAGAATAACATGCCTATCCTCTCTGCTGGCTTTAGGTTCTGATCCTCAAAATATAATTAAAGCTGATCAGTCATTTAAGACAGAACAACCACAGGCTCTGTTTCAGATACACTAGACTAGAACAGTGATTTGATTTTTGTTTTCAAAGTCTGCTCTGATTTTCCAGCAATTTAGATATTGTAGCACCTATTTTAATAATAGTAGCTAAAGTTTACTTAGCACTTACTGTGGTTTCGATACTAAGGCAAGTATCTTGCAAATATTACTTCAATTAATTCCCTGAAAAATACTTTGCTCACTTAGGTAATAAATGGCAGAGCCAAGATTCAAACACAAGCTGACAACAGAGCCCAGACTCCTATCCAGTGGGCCTTATTGCCATACTTCTAGGTAACTCGTAAACATTTGCTCTTTTCCTGGGAAGAAAGAAAAACATTATATCCCGCTAAACTGTAAGCTTGAAGAGACCTGACAAATTTCAGATAATACACGAGTAAATTTTATAGTAGCCAGTTTTCTAAAGCATGTATATAAGAATTAGCTCCTAATTATTTTAGAACTCTGAAAAACAGCAGAGATGACACATTGAAAGGGAGAGATTACAAAGGAACTGGTATTTTCATTATTGCTAAAATATGAGATTTCATACATTTGGTATATAAGTAAACTCTCTTAACTATAAAGTTAATTTTTGACATACATTCGCTTAATCATATGCACTGACCATATTCACTTCTTAAAAGCCAAATGCTCAGAAGATCTAATGATATGTGACCAGTGAACACTTTCATCAAAATATCTTCTAACACAATACATTAACATCTCAATATGTTCTGTCATATATATCAGTTTCTTTCATGTATATATTTCATAGTCATTAGCAAATGAAAAAGCAAAAAAGTTTCTTGTTTAAATGAATGTATCATTTCAGAAAGGATAGATTGTGTATTGTTGCCTTAAACTGATTTTAATTTTACCAAACACTACTTACACTTCTATAATGGTTTGAGTAGTCCTCATTCAAGTACGTATAACATTGCTAGGGCACTGATATGAATGATACTCGGAAAAACTAAGGAGACGTAGCCACGGTTCCTACCTTGGTTAGATGAATGACTCCTTTAGAAGTAACTGAACAACCCATGAAGCCAACGTACTGAAGTTCAGGACAGTGCTCAGCAAATGCTTTCACCGACTGATCTGTCACCTAGGGAAGAGACATGAAGAAAGTCAAGATGGCATTACAGTGAGTGAATTTAAGGATTTGGCTACTGCAAATTCCCTCTGCCTTACCTTGCATCATTAATATTTCCCTTTCCAATGGATCATTTGAATCCATATACAGACATGCTGCAATATGTCCTGTGGTTTTTTTTTTTTAAATCCTCCCTCAACCCCACATCCCTTTCTATCACCCCACGTTTGTTTACTTCTTCACAGAAAATGTCTCAGAGATGTCAACACTATCTACCTCCACTTCTTCACATCTCTCTCAATAGATATGTACATATTTTATTGACATACACTTCACAAACTATAAAATTCACCCCTTCAAAAGGAACAGTTCAGTGGTTTTTAGCATATTCACAAGTTGTACAACCATCACCAATATCTAATTCCAGAACATGTTCCTCACCCCAAGAAGAAACCCCACGCCCATTAGCAGTCGCTCCCCTATTCCAACTCCGGCCTCCAGCCCCTGGCAACTTTCTGTCACTATGAATTTGCCTAGTCTGGACATCTTTTATAACTGAAATTGTACAACTGCTTCCTAAAGTGCAACAACGGTCTCTTTATAAGGTTTCTCCCTACAAGTGTTTCTTCCAAGAAATCTGGTTTTGCCCCTCACTGCTTCCAATTCCTCAGATTTGGATGGTGTGATGGTTAATTTTATGTGTCACCCTGACTACACCAAGAGGCACCCAGATATTTGATTAAACATTATTCTGGGTATGTCTGTGAGGGTGTTTCTGGATGAGATTAACATTTAAAACAGTAGACTGTGTAAAGCAGATTGCCCTCCCCAAGGTGACCACTCAGCCTTAGTCACATCCAATCTGTTGAAGGTCTGAATGGAACAAAAAGGTTGAGTGAAGGAAAATTTGCTCGCTCTCTCTCTCTCTCTTTCTCTCTGCCTTGTCTTCAAGTTAAGACACCAGTTTCCTACCTTTAGACTCAAACTTGGACTGGAACTTATATCATCGGCTCTTCTGGTTCCTATGCATTCAGACTCAGACTAGAAGTACACCATCAGCTTTCCTTGGTCTCCAGATTGCCGATTTGGGGACTTCTCAGCCTCCACAGTTACATGAGCCAATTCCTTACAATAATCTCTTTTACAAACACACACACACACACCTCATACTAATTCTGATTCTCTGAAGAACCTTACCTAATGTAATACATATTAGAATCCCCTGAGTTTAGTAAAATCTCAGAGCCAAAAGGGGTGTGGCCCAAGAATCTGTATTTTTAACAAGCCCCTAAGTGACTCTTAGAGATGTGAAAACTTGAGGCCCCAGATATGCAAAGAAGTTACACTGACAGCTTTTGGCATTTCTACATGGCCCTGCTTTAAACAAAGGGCAGACTGAAATTCCTTTTTTGTCTCCCTCAACCTCCAAAAACTTTCCATGTATAAAATTATCTTCTTATAATTGTGCTAACATTTTCTTCACTGTTCCGCAAAGTTGTAGCTTATAAAAGAAGGTCCAAATATTCTCTATCATAGGCTTAATTTCAGATTCACTTTCCTCACAGTCAAGATGAAATCAACAAGTTAAACACCACTGTTAGTTTTTCAAACAGCAGTGACTTGCATCTCCTTTGCATTAAATTTAATATGGCTGACTCTTACTTTGTATCTTCCTTACCTATTCTGAATAGATATTGGAACATAAACGTTATGTGGGTAGCATTAATTCTGAAACAACACAAGAACATTTTCCTAAAATAATGAAACCAACAGCATCCATGGTACGTCTGATAAAAGATTAATTCTGCCCTCAAAAGTAAAGTATGCTTCAGCAGATTAAGAGTAAGGGTGCCATTGATAAATTAAAAATGGGCCTTCCTGACACTCAGCTTTCTAAAAACATTACGTTAACAAAGAATATTTAAGGCACTAAAACTGCCTGAAGCTTTAGTGAAAACAAATTTCTATTAAAAAGTGGGGTGGGGGGGAAGATGAGAGAGAACAAAGGTTAAGTAACTACGGCCATTTGGTTAAATAACCCTGCCTAATCTCACTCTAACATCAGGCCTCTCCTAGGTCCATCTTCAAAAGGGGGAAGAGGAATTCAGATAAGGATTAAGGACACAAGAAAGCTCAAGTCCAAGGTGTTAGAGCTTTCAGAGAGAAGAAAAAAAGGCATTAAGATGTGCTTGGTGGGTGTTTCTCTTTCAGCTCAAGGAATCAGAGTAAGAGAGCTCGGAGGAGCCTCCAGCATCAACAGAGTGCTATCAGCCAAACAAGACCAGAGTAAGTCCTTGGAGTATAGAAGCACTCTTAGTAGGCTTAGATGTGTTTTAGGAGACTTAATAAAAGGCCTTAAACTTAAACAGTTGCGCAACCAACACCAGGATCCAGTTGTAGAACACTTGCATCGCACCACCCCCAAAATTCCCTTTATCCCTTATGCCTATATGTTCAATCACAGCTCCCACCCCTAGACAACCATGCTTTACACATCCATACCTGCCTTTTCTAGAAATTTCATATAAACAAAGTTCTATCATAAGTAGTCTTTTGTATCTGGCTTCTTTCACTAGTGTAATGTTTTTGAGGTTCATCCTTGGTGTTACACGTATCAGTAGTTGGCTCATTTTATTGCTGAGTAGAATTGCACTGTAGGACTATACTACATTTTGTTGATCTGTTTACCAGTTGATAAACATTTTAATTGTTTCCAGTTTGGAGCTTTGATAAATAATGCTTCTGTGATCATTCACATACAAGTCTTGGTATGGACATTATGTTTCACTTCTCTTGTGTAAATATCTAGGAGTGGAATACTGAGTCATGTGATAAGTATAAGCTTAATTTTTTACACATTTTCAAAATCGGGTTGTTTTCTTATTAAGTTGTAAGAGTTCTTTATATAACTTGAATACAAGTCCTTTATCAGATACTCGTTTCACAAATATTTTCTTCCATTCTGTGCCTTGTCTTTTCATTTCCTTAATGGTGGTCTTAGCTCTAACATTTAGGTCTATGGTGCTCTTGGAGTTGACTTTTGTGAATAGTGTGAAGTAAGGTGAAAGGTTCATTTTTTTTTTTTGCATATGAATTGCCCCAGCGCTATTTGTTGAAAAGACACCTGGAACGGTTTGATTTTGAAGGATCATACTTACTCACAGACTGTGGGAAAAGCAGGCAGTAGAAAAGAATTCGTATGCAAAGAGAAATGTGGCTCAGGATTTGGAAAGTAGCATCAGAAAATCAGGGGGGAATGAGATCAGCTTGCAAAGCAGATTTTGATCTTTTAGTCAAAGCTGTGATGGAGAGAAAGAGGACGATGAACCTCAGATTCAACAGCGTCATCTCTTCACATGACAGAGGTAGAGAAGACCGTCTCCTTAAGCTGGCATTCTAAAAGCCAGCCTATACTTTTATGGCGGCATGGAAAGCATGCAAGTGCATTTAGTGTTACAAGGTGGAAAAGCCCTGGTGATAAGGAATGTCTATTGTGCCTTCAGAGTCACAAGAACCATGAAAAGCCTCAATAATATAAACACACACAAAGATTCCTGTAGAGCTTCCATTTGTGAACCTTACGGGGGCCTTCTCTAGTTGCTAAACCCTAAGCAAATGAAAACCAGAAACACAGGGGGCAGAGGGAAAAGGAAAATGTTAGTTCTCATAAGCTCTTGAAAGCTGCACTCAGAAATCCTTTGAGGGTGGTTTCTTGTGAGATCAAATGTGGCTACAAGAGAGAAACCTCTCCAGGAGGTAGAAACAATAGGCCTAGAAAATTCTAAAATGGGGCAAATGTAATAGCCACTGTGTTAGAAGTGTTCATACATGACTAAACTATTCTGGGCTAGAAAAAAGAGAAAGAACAGAAGGTGAGCCGTACACGGTCACTAATTTTGCTTGGAGAGTTATTGTTTACAAATTTTATTTTTTTGAATTGTTGAATCTAGAGATTCAGTCTCTGGACACAGCTCACTCTGTTGAGGTTTGGGGTACTAGTAGCCAAAGAGTTTAAGAGAGAGTAGACAATAAAATGGCTACATTTACTAAGGCCTTACTGTGTGCCAAGCTAAGTCCTCTCTATGCATCACAGGAGATCCTCATAATAGCCTAGAGAGGCAACATTATCCCCATTTAACAGGTGACTAAAATAAGCCTATTAGAGATTGACTTTCCCAAAATCAAATCACTAGCAGGTGGCAAAATGGGGCTTTGAACTTTGGTCTTTTAGGTTTTGAAACCCATGCCCTTTAACTTATACACACTAGATTTATTTCATGGTGCTAATTTCACTCAAAAGCAAATTTAAGGCCCTCCCTTTAGCCCCAGAGAAGTAGAGTGAAAAGGATCAAGGCACATTAGGTCTACTTTTTAAAGAATTTACTTAAGAGAAGTGCTACCCTTGATTACTTTTTTCATCTCCTATAGGTAGACTAGGTGTGCTGCCAATGCCGTGATAGTCTTGTATATCCTGAGAACCCTCCCAAAAGAGGAAAGCATAGGAGAGGGTTGGGGTAGTCTAATTCAGATGTGTTGAAGAAGCTGGATTAACGGTAGTGAATTATAAAACCACGTAAGTAGAAACTGATAATCCAAGAAAGCACTTTCACCTAAAAAGGATTAAAATTAAAGAATAAGAAAGTAAGGATGGGAGAAGCTTTTACAAAAATTTCAGGATTCTAAATAAAGAGATGCAATTTATTCTTATTTTAAGACAAAGTTTTCTTGGAACATGGGAGGAGAGATCTATCTATATCAGAGTAAGACTGAGTCAATGAAAAGGGTTTTGTAATCTGCACTGAAAGATGAACTTTTGGAAATGATGCTAGCATATCTGGGGAGGAAAGGAATTTGTAGTATTAACTCTAAAAAGGTGGAGCAATCTTGGGAGATTTTTATACTGCTGGCATTAAAGAATTGTTCTGCATAATCCTACATGAGTGTCCTAAATAATATAAAAGTATTTTGTGACCTTGCTCAGTAAAAAAAGTTTTCTCTAGACTTCACCCCAAACCTACTAATTCAGGACCCGGAAATATATACTTTTTTTTTTTTTTTTTAAAGTCTGTTTTTTTTTTTTTTCTAATAGAGAGAAAGTCTTTTTTTATTATTTATTTATTTATTTATGGCTGTGTTGGGTCTTCGTTTCTGTGCGAGGGCTTTCTCCAGTTGCGGCAAGTGGGGGCCACTCTTCATCGCGGTGCGCGGGCCTCTCACTATCGCGGCCTCTCCTGTTGCAGAGCACAGGCTCCAGACGCGCAGGCTCAGTAACTGTGGCTCACGGGCCCGGTTGCTCCGCGGCATGTGGGATCCTCCCAGACCAGGGCTCGAACCCGTGTCCCCTGCATTGGCAGGCAGATTCTCAACCACTGCGCCACCAGGGAAGCCCCCGGAAATATATACTTTTAATATGTTCTCTTAAAGAGTCTTATGAAATCAATCCAGAAACAGTCCCATAACTAAATCTAACATTCACAACTAACTAGACCCTCTAAATATTAGTACTGAAGATGGCCCTGGGTATACATGGGGCTATCTCTGTACTGATACCACAGACCACCATGGTCCAAGACATGTCCTCCTTCTCCTGGACATTTACAATAGCTTGCACACTGGACCTCTTTCTGCTACTCTTGACCCCGCAAATCTGTTCTCCACCCATCAAGCCACAGTGATCTTTTTAAGTGCGAATCTGATCATGTCAGTCTGCCATTCAAAATGCTCCAATGGCAACAATTACTCCAAGAATAAAATCCCAACTCCTCTATAACCTACCAGGCCCTGCATAATCTGACTCCTCCCTAACTCTTCCACCTGTTTTCATCACCCCACCACCCCTTACCCTTGCTCACTATGTGGTGGTCTCCCCACCTATTCCATTCACTGCGCTAAGCCCAGTGCTTGGCACAGGGCCTGGCACACAACAGGGGCTCCAAAATGAAAAGGAATGAATGAATGAAGTCCTGTCTTGATGCATGTTAATGCCTTGTTTCGATGTTGAAAAACAAGTCCTTTTTAATGCTAAGAAAATTTGATCTGTTGGTCTTATTGGTTCCAAGTGCCACAAAGAAGCCATGGCTAAGAATGGGATATACAGCTTTCAAAGAAAGAAACAGCAGCACTTTGATTCTGGAGTGAACTGGAAAACTAATGGGAGGAAATGAGCAGGGTGACTACCTAATCTCACTTAGGACTTTAGGACCAGTTCAAGGCCTTCTTTCCACCTCCAAGGACAAAGAGCAACAGGGATCAAGGACATAGTGAGTCTACTTCCTAAAGAATTTTCCAGGAAGAATGCTAACCTCATTACTTTTATTCGTGTCTTTCAGCCAGAGTGGTCCGTGGGCCTATGGGGTGCCCTCACCTTCTGAATGCAAAATAAAGCCACCATAAAGCAATCTGCTTAGGCTGAGTTCTAACTGAGCTTTATAACCGAAGGGCAAAAACATTTCCATGTGTTCCAGTTCAGCAAAATGCATCAGACTAGAAGAGTCGTATGATTCTGGGCAGAAGTCAGCTGGAGTAGAGTTTGGCTGTCTAAGTATCCCCTATTGGTTTAGGAAAGCAGAAGAGAAGTGACCCCAGTAGTCAATGGCTAGAATCAGCAATACCTTCAAAATTGAAGAAAGCACATTTATAGTAAAGGGCTTATTTCACTCAGAGTTGCTCAGTCTCTTAAATCCCTTTAGTTCAACAAACATTTGAGTACCTACGATATGCACGATGCCTCATGTCAAGTACTCGTGCAGTGTGAAGACGAGGTACAGAGAGCAGAGAGGAGACAGGTTGGGATACGAACAAGTATAGCTGCCACGACTACTAGCGAGATCCCTGGGAATATTTTAGTCTGTGTACTGCATCCCAGTCTAGTTTAGTTCAGTTTCCCAGGACCTTCTGACTAGATCCGAAACCAAGTTTGAAGAGGTGACTAGACTATGGAGGGTTGAAAGCCTGGTAGAATGGTTATGACTTGATATGGGAGGGAGGGAGGGAGGGAATCTATTTTATTGGTAACATGAGTCATATAGGGATTAAAAAACTGTAAGGTCCCCTTGAGTTCCGGCATACTGCAGGCACATAATTGATGGAGCCATTCATTAAAGACTCTAACGGAAGGGTGATAAAGGGAAAGTTGTACTTCAAAATCCAGCAGGTGTACCCAGGACCAGCTACAGGGATATTCTAGCCTCAGAGAGGCTGCCAGTGGACTATGGCTGCAGCAGGGTCCCTGCCCCCACGTGAACAGTAGCACACCACACAGAGGGGTACCTCAGTGACGCCTAGCCACGTGCCCGAGTCAGAAAGCAGCCACGTCTAACAACAAAGAACTAGTATGTGAAGTACTGTGATGATAAAAGTCCCAAATGAAGAAATTTTACTTAGATACCAAGTGGCCATACATTATACTTGTAGGAGCTTTAAAATGGAACACAAAATTTCTCCATTGCTTTAGTGGAGTCTTCAAACTCTATGAAAAAATTCTTTTTCATTTTCACCTTCCTTTGTTTTTCTGTATTATTTTTCACAGGGTGTAGTGTACACTTACAATTAATGCACTAGAAAGTCCCCTCCTTTGAAACAGTATAACAAAAACACAAAACAAATTGGTACTGATCATATCAAAGGAAATAGCTAAATATGGAGACAAAGCACTTGGTATAGATTCACTTTATAAACCATTTCATTATGACCTTTTCACTATGCTCTTTATGTAATAAAATTTTCATATTGTTAGTAAATTTTAAAAAGAAATCTAAAATAATGTTATTTAAACAGAAATCGTTTTCTTTTAAACTATGGTCAGACAACAATATTTACTGAGCAAATACTATGTGCCAAGTACTGTGTTACATACAATGATTAAGACAGACTGCCCTCATGAAGCTTACAATCTAGTGAGAAGAGTAAATGTTAAACATTTATTACAAGTGTGATAAAGAAGATGTGGCACATATATACAATGGAATATTACTCAGCCATAAAAAGCAACAAAATTGAGTTATTTGTAATGAGGTGGATGGACCTAGAGTCTGTCACACAGAGTGAAGTAAGTCAGAAAGAGAAAAACAAATACAGTATGCTAACACACATATATGGAATCTAAAAAAACGGTACTGATGAACCTAGTGGCAGAGCAGGAATAAAGACACAGACGTAGAGGACAGACTTGAGGATACGGTGGGGTTGGGGGAGGTGGGAGAGGAAGATGGAATGAAGTGAGAGAATAGCACTGACATATATACACCACCAAATTTAAAATGGATAGCTAGTGGGAAGCTGCTGTATAGCACAGGGAGATCAGCTCGATGCTTTGTGACCATCTGGAGGGGTAGGATAAGGAGGGTGGGTGGGAGGGAGGCTCAAGAGGGAGGAGATATGGGGATATAGGTATACATATAGCTGATTCACTTTGTTGTACAGAAGAAACTAACACAAGATCGTAAAGCAATTATATTCCAATAAAGATATAAGAAAAAACATTTATTACAGGTGTGATCACTACTTTAATATAATCATTTGCAGTAGTCAACGAATTATTACTTTCTATATATATGCCATAATTACATAGTACATGTAGAAAGAAGACAAAAATATGACTAAAAATTATACTCAATTATTACAAATAAGATTTTTCTCAAACATTTTAAGCTATTGTATGCCTGATATCATTATATACCTGCTATCATTTCAGTAGCAAGCTAGAATATGTATTGCTTTTATATATCATGAGAAAAATAAGGATTATTTAAGAAATCATATTTCCTAATACAACTTTGACTTTTAATTAGCATGATACAACTATTCCATTAAGCAAATCAGAAGCACAAAACAGTAAAATTTTTTACCCTTTTATTATGAAAAATTTCAAAAATATAAAAAAGTAGAAAAAACAATACATAAAACTCCATTTACCAATCATCTAGCTTCAATAGTTACTAACTCATGGCCAACCTCATTTCATTAATAGCCCCATCCACTTCTAAAACATCACATTTATCAGTAAATATTTCAGTATATCTCTAACAATAGGCTCTTTTAAAAATCAGAGCCATAATACCCTTATCATTCCAGCAAAAATGTTCATGTGAGACTTAATATGAAAAATGAACTATGTATAGTTTTATAGAGATAACAATCCAACACGGTAATTTAAAAATCTCATTAAAAATTTACCACAATTTTATAAAATCTGACCTTTTGTCAACA
This sequence comes from Balaenoptera acutorostrata, assembly GCF_949987535.1. NCBI lineage: Eukaryota > Metazoa > Chordata > Mammalia > Artiodactyla > Balaenopteridae > Balaenoptera > Balaenoptera acutorostrata. Next base: position 92,099,115 of record NC_080065.1, read on the forward strand.
AAGGGCATTGAGATTCATAACTAATCATTTTCTAAAAGTCTAAAATTCCATTAGTGTCCAATGAGAATCTGATCATTTGATTGCTTACTTGACCTTGCCTGATTTTTGCTCATCGTGTCTTGCTTAATGTTAGTCTGGGTTTGGAAAAGTCAGATCGGCTGATAAAAAGAGATTTATAAGTTATGCATTAAAGTATTGTGAAAGGGAAAGACATTGGTCCAGAACTAATGGCACAGATATTTGTCCCTATTAAAAAGATCTATGATAAGTTAGGTATGACTCAACCACTTTCCTTTAATATGCTGACCAAGTTTCTTTGACGAATACTGCTTTATTTTATTGAAATTCAATATTTGGGTAATGTAAATGAAACAGAACAATTAGTCTATTCTGCATCTGCTCATCCTTTAATTAATGAAAGGAGTAATCTAAAAAGAAATCTACTAACCTAACAGCCATAGTTGTATTCAGCAATAATATTTACAAGTCATTTTCTAGTACACATATACATCTGTCCACTCACCCAGTTAGATAAACAGGCAGGTGTAATTTCCATTTTACAAATGGAAGAAACAGAGAAGTTAAAGTAATCTGTACAGGGTTACATGGGAGCCCAGTACTCTTTTCATTACAACATAATAATATACTTAAAATACAACCAAAGAATCTATATGAGCACTAAATTTGAGACCTTAAACATAATTGATAATAAAGTAGTTGCTTCATAAACATACAATTAATTCTGTGGTCATATCACAGAAAATATGTTTTAATTCTCTGAAAATAAAGCCTCTTCCATTCTGTCAAGCTTTATTTCATTTCTAAATAAAACTTTTAAATTAAGAGATATGGTTAGTTTGAGGATTCATTTCAAAGAGTATAAGGAGAAAATCTTAAGAATATGACTGAAGGCTACATTAAATCCACCAGACAGATCACTTACCAAAATTTGATTGTGTGGATGTATCATGAGTTATGTAAGAAAACAGGAAAAAACAGAAGTAGTAAACACAACTTGAATTCCGAATCATCTAACTTTGATTGAGGTTTCATCGCAAAGGGTGAAATGAACTTAAGTCCCAGAAGGCTAACACACAAAAAACAGGGGAAGTACTCTGAATAGCAGAAGAGCTAGTTAGTATTTCGAAAGGCACGCTAAGATTCACAAAGCAAGGGAAAAGCCACCGTTATAAGGTAACTTAGACTTCCAAACCATCTGGGTTCTCTCCTTTTCTACGTAATAGGGCATTCTCTGCTTCCTTCCTCAACCTCTGCCTGAAGATCTCTTCCTTTCCAGGACATTTGCTGTCCTCTCCCCTTTCCTGTGTTTCCATCTGTCACCTTACCTCCTTTCTCTGGTTCTTCCCTTTCCTTTTCCTCATGTTTCTTCTGAATCTTTTATGCCCACTGTCACACCTTTCTTAACTGGCTGGTCATAATATGGAATGAAAGCATTTTAAATATAATTATTGTACTAATTTCAAATCAATGATATTAAACTTTTTATTTATCTCAAAAAGAAATGTAAGATTATCTGACTGCGTGAAATCGCTGAACTCAGACTGGGTTGCAATCCAGCTCCACATCTTGCTAGCTTACTACCTTAAAGAAGTTATCTGTTTTCCAAAAAGTGTGAAAATGAGATAGAAACCCAATGGGGTTCTTGTGAGCATTCCAAGAGAATTCCCATGTGCTGGGCACATAGCATACAAAGTGCTTAATAAAGATTAGTCACTACTCAATGTATACACTTCCTTTCCCCAGTTCCATGGAGCTGGCACTTCAAACATTATTGTACAAAATTAACTTTTATTCCTATCATTATACTTGATAGAATATAAAGCAGCATTTAATGATAGTCTCTGTTATGATATATCCCACCTACCTACCACTGGGCCATTAGAAATAGAAATGACAAAAAAAAAAAAAGAAATATAAATGACAATACATAAATTGTCTATTCTATACTTGTTCACCAGGCTGAAGTTATGTATCGATGGAAAAATGTAAGTTAAATGAGACTTTCATTCAGTAAAATAAAAGTAAGAAGTTTAACTGTATAAAACAAGTTTACCTGTACTTTGTAATATATCTAAAATTATAGATAATAAAAGGAAGTAATCCAAATAACCTTATATTTCTAAGGTTATTGATTCTAAAGTATATTGATTCTAAAGTATATTGATTCTACTTTTAATGTTCTAACTTGACAAATTATTTTACTCTAACAGCCCTTGGAGATGACAGTACATTCCTACTGTTGTTAAAGCCTTTGGAAAGCACAACAAGGTACATACACCAAAACTGGGCTTTGTAATGCTCCTAAATATCCAATGTCTTAGATAATAAGTAGAATAGCAAAGTTTCTTACCTGTGATTATAAGGAATTTAACTCATCAATATATAATTAGTTTGATTTATAAGTATAATATTCTATAACCACAAAGAACCACCTCTTTCCTGGGAGGCTGATGCATAATGTGCAAAAAGAAAATACATACAAGCAAGAGCACGACCTTCAAAAAGTCACTTGTGTTTGTGAAAATATTTCAGATTAGGCTTTAATATTTTAACAAGAGAAAAATGCTTCCCAGGATGAATAAAATCTAACCAAGGTATAAAGTCCTAACAATCTATGTTTTAATCATAAATGAGAGCCAATAATCACCTGTTTAAAAAAAAAGCATACGAACACCCTAATGTATGAATATAGAACATTTCTTGCATACTCATGTTTAACATTCTTTAAACAAGAAAACCTATTATCAAAAAACAAAACCTAAAATTAGGTTATACATTTTTCATCATGTCAGACAAATGCATTCACAGCTCACTAAATGTTCTTTCTTACATTTCAAACAGCTTATAAAATCCCACCTCCTTTAATAAGGTTCCCACAATAACTGGAAGTAAGATGGCGAGTCCATCACCCACCCTGACCTAGTCCACTTGGTCCACACCCTTAACCTTCACAGAGGAAGCCATGCTCAGTAACAAGAATGTGAGAAAAAGGCACTTCCCTTGTCAGTTTTGGCAGAAGAAAAAAAAAAGTTAAGTTATGTTGTATAAATATGTTTCATTTCATTTTTTTAAATCAGAAGCTCAGAAAGGGCAGAGCTCACGTTATACAACATCAAGACCCAGATTCATCTCTCCAGGAAAAGGGGGTCAAAGGAGGTTTTTAAGTATTTTCATAACATTCCCCAAGTCCAAGTTAACATATACCTTCACAGGGCTGGACAGATAGTAGGTGCTCATTAAACATTTATGGAATACATGAATGAATCAGTCAAATCTAGGAAAGGCAGGTACTAGAAAAACCATATCACTGAGGATGAAATGACAAGTATACTGCAGAATTTCTATGTTAACAGTCAGTATTTGAGTGCCTATTTGCCAGGCACTGTGCTAGATGATTTTTATTTACATTTATTTAAACTATAGTATAAAAGTCTTAAAGGTGTTACACATTTTTACCCAAAAAGAGCACATCTGGGGACTTCTGAGCAATAGGCTCAGCAGACAAGAGACGGATTTGTGGACCAGGATGCTCAATGCAGCAGTATTTGTAGTAATGAAAAAACACAGAAGCCTCCCAAATGTACTAAAATTAGGATAATGGTTGAATGATGGTATATATTTTTGATAGACTGCTATGTGGCCATGAAAGGTCATATTTTCTTAAAACATTTAATGAAATTGGAAAATATAATGTAATTGAAAAAGCAGAATATATAATTATTAGGAGTTTAAACATCATTCTATTAGGTATATAAGCAGAGTGAAAAAACTGAGGCGATAAAACGTTAACTACCTCTTGGCAGTGGGACTATGTGTGTGATTTTAATTTTCTTTATGTTCTTATTTTCCAAAGTTCTACATCAATACTCCATTGTCACAGAAAACAAATGCTAAAAAAGGTAAAAAAACCATGGGAGAAGGCTTTTTAAAATTGATTCTCTTATTTTAACCTAAATAATTCTCATATAAGTTTAGAAAACTTGGGGACTTCCCTGGTGGTCCAGTGGTTAAGACTCCACGCTCACAATGCAGGGGGCCCGGGTTCGATCCCTGGTCAGGGAACTAGATCCCACATTCCGCAACTAAGAGCCCACATGCAGCTGCTAAAGATCCCGCATGCGGCAGCAAAGGTCCTGCACATGGCAACAAAGGTCCCGCGTGCCACAACTAAGACCCAGAGCAGCCAAAAATAAATAAATAAAATAAATAAATAAATGTTTAAAAATAAGTTTAGAAAATTTTAAGAAACAAAATGTAAATTTTCTTAAAATTTAGAAAAATAGGATGTAAATTATTTTAGCCTATAAAATATTAGATATAAATTAGTACCATATTTCTCCCTGGCCTTTATTCTTCCATGCAATAAGGAGAAAATGTATTATAAAACAATATACAATGCATATAAATACACTTTGCTTGGGTAAGCCAAAAACAAGTTTTTGAAAATCTGTTTATATATTTCCCCTATATATTGAAAAAACGTACATTTAAAAAAAATTGTTAAGAAACATAATACTATGTAGAGCCAATTCACTAGTTTAGACCCAAAATATAAAGCAAAAATTTAAAACACTGAATCACTGTTCCAACATATAACTGGACTGCAAAAAAAGACATACATCTAGAACACAGTATTAAAAGGTACTTTAAATGTACACAAATATGAAATGCTTAGTGGAGGGATACATTCCAGGAATTCTCAAAGCCAACGGCTTCGGCAACATGGTGATAATGTGCTTGTATTACACAGCTTCTCGCCTGTACTTTGTCTGAAAACAATAATCAAATATATCCCAGACCTCACTTGCATGGAATTATAAAATAGGGACACATTTGCTTTTAGTGACCTAATTAGGGAGCTAGAATTCCCCATTAGCCTGACTGATGGAAATTAGCATCTCTAAGTTTTCTCCATAGTCTTCTCTGGGATGCCCAAAGTAGTGCCTTGCTCCTGCCCAAGCGCTCAGCTTTAGCTGCTGTCCCACAGGTGCTGATTTGCTCTGGTTCCTGTTGCCTCCGTGTGCCTTGCAGCAGAGCCACTCAACAGAGCTCAAGGCTTTTCCTGCCTCTTACGATCATTCCAGTGTCACGGCATCGAAGTTCCTAGTCCTGGGAGTGCCAGAGCACTGCAGAAGTGGAACCAATGGCCTCTGCCCCAGTTCTGCCCCAAACCTCACCACCTGAGCCCCGATGGGGCCACCATCTCACAATGTCCGTCTGTCTCTCCATACACAGTTTCTTCAGTTTCTGGCCCTCTCCCTCTAACCATAGGAATTAAAACCAAGTACCAGGGGTTGAATGAGGAATAGATGCCATACAACTTGCACCTTCCCTTACTCCCCTACCACAGAGCTCTCCCTCTTCCTCATGTTTTCAAAATATGTGCATCAGGATCTGGCAAACGCTATGTATATAAGCATGTATATAAAAAGAAATGGGCCGGCAGGAATCTCTACAACTTTAGGTGGTTAAGACTTGAAGTCACAAGGACTAGATTTGAGTCACTCATTTCACCTCACACCAGCTACATACTTAACTCTCCAAATCCCAATACTCTCATCTCAGTTACTGCAGTACCTACCCCCACTGAGTTGAGTGAGGATTAAAAAATATAATGCATGTAAAGAATTCATATAATACAAACTCAATACAATTGTATTCAAATAAATTGGTTCATTTGGCGAAAGAGAGAAAAGATTATATGTTAATCTGGGTGAAAACTAAGTTTCTGGAATTTCATAAAAAAGAAAAGCATCAAAAGAAAAACATTTTTGTTCAATGAGATTTTTGGTTTAGTTAGTTGAAGAGGCTTGGTCTTTTGAAATCTTAGGCAATCTGTCCTTACCTAACACTGTAGAGTTCATTAACTATTTAGAGGAGGCAATGCAATGACAAAGTAGTGCCTAACTGGGAGTCAGATTTTAATTTTAATTCAATTTACAAATGTTTATCATCAAGTATGTAAAAGCCCTGTGTAATATGTATGTATGTGCAGCGGTGGTGAGGAGTAATGTACACAGATACCCATAATAACATGAGATAAATGCTAAAATAGCCATGCAAAAATTGCTTTTGGATCACAGAAGAGAAAGCAATTAGTTTTACACATTTGTGGGGGGGACCAAATGGTATCTTGAAAGTCACAAAGGAGAGACCTTTAAAAGATCATTTCAGGCATGGAGGTGAGGTAGGACCACTCAGAACAATAGGTACAAGGGCCCAGAGACGTGAATGTACAAAACATATGGTAAGAATGAAAAATCCAGGTATCAAATTCTGGCTCTGCCTTAGGCAGCACTGTGGCCACCTTGGACACATTATTTAATCTTCTATACCTCCGTTTTATATTCTGTAAAAATGGAGGTAAGACTATCAGATTAGAGCTTTCTCATAAATAAGGTCACTTTCATAAAAATATAACCTATTATAGTTAACTTTGTTTTATGTGTTATCAGATTTCTTCTAATGTCAGGTTTGAAATTTTTAACTAATATGTCTTAAAAATAAATATATCTAAATTTTTGATATTCAAAGTTGAATTTTTAAAGTTTTGATCATGTTTTAATTTTTACTCATGGCATTTAACTTTTACTGCCTTCTAAAAATCTTCAGGGTATTCATGGCTTCTGGGGGTTTGTATTATTCATCTGTATGAAGCTAGGAAGTGACGTGATTCATATTCGCCACATGTCAGGGATTAACATTCACACCAGCACTTCTCTTCTGGTTCCAGAATGAGATTTATTATCCTACTCTTCCCACCAAGTACAACAACAAAACAAAACAAAAAAACCCTGGGCATCATATATAAAACAAACACATGTAGACTTTTCCTTTGGCTAGAAACAGCAGGACAGCACGGTTTTCCTGAGGTTTGTTTTTGTTTTTGTTTTGGCCTGTGTTCACTGATGTTTCCAGGTTGCTAGCTTCTCCAGGACCCAATGAGGGATGTGTGAGGCAAAAAGACAATCCAGGGAATTCACCACTGTGTTGTCCTCAGGTTCCCAGGGAAAGATCAAGAGATGCCAACACCATGATGATGCAGATGTTGGAATTATCTGACAAAAATGTTAAATCAGACATCATAAAAAATGCTTCAGTAAACAAGTACAGTACAGACATTCTTGAAACAAATTTTTTAAAAAGTCTCAGTAAAGAAACAGATGAAATAAAGAAGAACCAAATGGAAGTTTTAGAACTTAAAAAGTAAAATAATCAAAAGGAAAAAAGTCACTGGATGGTCTCAAAAGCAAAATGAAGACGAGAGGAAAAAACCAGTAAAACGGAAGATAGAAAAATAGAAAGTACCCCATCTGAAAAACACAGAGAAAACAGACTGCAGAAAATGTAATATTCATGTCATCAGTATTCCAGAAAAAAGAAGAGAAAGAATGTTGAACTAAAACAGTACTCAAAGAAATAATGGCAGATATTTCCCCAAATTTGGTTAAAGAAATAAACCTACAAATTCAAAAAGATGAGTGAACCCCAAAAGAATAAACATAAAGAAACACATGCCAGGGCTTCCCTGGTGGCGCAGTGGTTGAGAATCTGCCTGCCAATGCAGGGGACACGGGTTCGAGCCCTGGTCTGGGAAGATCCCATGTGCCGCGGAGCAGCTGGGCCCGTGAGCCACAATTACTGAGCCTGCGCGTCTGGAGCCTGTGCTCTGCAACAAGAGAGACTGCAATAGTGAGAGGCCCGCGCACTGCGATGAAGAGTGGCCCCCTCCTTGCCACAACTAGAGAAAGCCCTCGCACAGAAACGAAGACCCAACACAGCCATAAATAAATAAATAAAACAAATACTTAAAAAAAAAAAAAGAAACACATGCCAGAACATATCATAATCAAACTACTAAAAACTAAAGACAAACAAATCTTGAAAGCAGCAAAATCTCTCTATAGTTAGAATGTGAAAAACAATTCAATATTACAGCAGATTTCTCATCAGAAACCAAGGACACCAGATGGAAATGGGACAATATTTTTCAAGTGCTGAAAGAAAAGAATTGTCAAGCCGAAATTCTATATCCAGAAAAAATATCCTTCAGAAGTGAACAGGAAACCAAGACATTCATTCAAAGATGAAGAAAAACAGAATTTCTTGCCAGCAGACCTACCCTGAAAAATAACTAGTTCCTGAAAAGGAAAAGAAACGATAAAGAAATCTTGCAACACTGGGAAGTAAGGAAGAGGAAGACAAAGAGTAACAATTTGGATTAATACAATATACTTTACTTCTCCTCTTGAGTTTTCTAAATTATATTTGATACTGAAACATTCAAGCAGGGATAGGCTGAGAAAAATTCAAAGCCAGGTTCAACCCATCCTAATCCTCCCTCCTTCCTATTCCTTTCTCTTTCTCAACTAACAAATGGACACACTGATCTTGATCATGTGGCCTAGAGACCTAAGTCCTTCTTGACCCTGCACTACAATGTCTAGACATGTTTTATCCCTTTTACTGCTTTAAGAAAAGAGAATTTCAGTCTCTTTCCCTGCTAGGGATGGTATGAGACAAGCCAGGAATGCATTAAGGTCTGATATAAGACCTCTGAACATGACTTTTAACCATGGTAAAAAAAAAAAGATTAAAAGTGAAGCCTGATTCCTACTTACGATCTGGCCCAACACTACTAAATATACTGCTTTATTCTGTACCAACATGTTAATTTACAGCAACATATCAAATCAGTATTAAAAACAGTATCATGCATATTTTATTACAAACTGGGAGAATTCTATATTTAACTTATTCAAATAGTGAAGCTGTTTGTCTGGTATCTTTGTAAGGACATGAACTTGCATAAGAGTGCAACTTCCACAGAAACAGAAAGAAAAGGGAGCACACTGCACCCCTGCATTAGATATGCCCTCTACTCTGGCCTTGGTTCATAATCCACTACCCCAAGCAAGATGCCCCGAGGAGCAGTGCAGAGCTAAGAACAACAACACATATCTGACCCGTATTTTCTGAAACATGCTATTAGAGGTCACCTGCCCACAATTAGACATATTCCTATACTAACAAAATATGAGTGCAGGGGAAGTCCCAATGGAGGCTACCACATTAGGGCAGGGAAACTAACTCCTCTTTCCTTTATCCAAAAGGAAACCCCAATGAATGAAGAGATTGTAAAAATAGTTAGAAAAAGCTGACAACTCTCTTCTACATCTAGGAAACACATTTTTTGCATGCAAGAAAAAAGTGACCTTATTATTTTTTAAGAACTGTTACAGATCCAAGAAACCATATAAATCTCTTCAAATGTTTTTAAAAGGTTTAAAAGCCAGGAAATTTAGATGTTTCAGCACCATTAATGCTAACCTTGGCACTGTGACTGCTACCAATCAATTTTTTCCTTTTGGAAAGAATGAATAATTTTGATGAATGCTATTGCAAATTACACACTAAAAACACAATTTTTCATATGAATGGGGCCAATGTCTTTTGGCACGCTTGTCACCATCACAACATAACTGCTAATCTTCAAATACAGTTATTAACAACCTCAGAAAATCATTTAGAAGACCAACTTTCCTTTTTAAGGTCAGTGATTAGCACAGTTAATGACCAATTGGCTTTAGCCATTACTGTCCTGAACTTTACATCATGTTTTAAACTAACAAGACAATAAATAACTATTAATACCAACATATTTTGAAGGGTGTTTTTCAGTCATCATCTATGCTCACCAAAAACATAATTGCTTTTGTGTTTTATATAATCACTCAGTCACTTGCTGATTTTTGCTTGTTTCCTTGTTGTAGCCGGTGTTATTTTATCATGAAAGTAGGAATAAGGGTGAAGGGTAAAAAGACAAAATCAGAGATAAACCCTATTAGCATTTTTCAAAAATACTAGTTAAACCTGTATTAGTTTAGAAAATATAAAGGGCACTGAAAGGTATCAAATGAAAAGTAAAAGCCATCTTCTATTCACTTTCATTTCTCAAAGGTAATCACTCAAGTCTCTTATAGTTGCTTACAAAAAAACTGTTTAATGTATATGCTTGTGTACAGTATATGTATCTCTTTATTTTTCTTTCCAATTTCAACAACAGTTTCATACTTGATACATTGTTCTGCAGCTTTCTTTTTTCACTTATAATATCTTGGAGATCCTTCCATATCAACATACATATAGGTTTATCTCAATTATATAATAACTGCAAAGTATTCTATCATGTGAAAATATACAAACTTATTTAACCAATCTTATACTGATGGATATCTAAGTTATCTATTGTTTTGTTGTCTATTTTGTTTTGTTATTGCAAACAGTATTTCAATGAATATCCTTGTACATATATTTTGAAAAACATGTGAAAGTTATCTGCAGTATTCCTTACAGTGTGACTTCTGGGTGAAAGAACATGTGTCTTTTTAATTTTGAGAGATTTTGCTACACTGTCTTCCAGAAAGACTATACTGACTGATTTTCATTGGAGAGAGTGTCTCTTTCTCTACCAGGTATTGTCACACCTCTTATTTTCACCAACCTGCAAGGTAAAAATGATCTCAAGGTGTTCTCACTTTGAATTCTTTAATTATTAATAAGGAGGATGTAAATCTTCTCATGTTTATTCAGAGGCGGTTGTTCTTAGCTATTATTATTTTCTTATTTAGTTAGAACAGGAAAATCAAGTCTGATCCCTTTAGTTTAGGGCTTGATACATAACAGCTACTCAATAAATGCCTGATCCCTTATCAGATGAATCAAACAACAGTTTAAAAGAAACCTTCCTTATAGCCACACTGTATTGTCCTGATACAATCTAATATCTGGTTTTCAAAATTCTCAAGATTCCTTGACAATGAGCCAAAAGAAGTTGGCAAAATTATAGAACAAGCAGGTTACAAACAAAAGGACACACAACAGTAAACGCATTATGTAGTTGCTCTCCTGTAGCTATAATCACAGATGACCTTCTACCCTGTTATACACAACACACATTTCTCCATATTATATAAACCTTTTGAAAAGCTAAATAATATTCCACCAATCCTATAAAGTAGTATTTTCCAAGTTTTATTCTTTCTATAAAAAGTATATTTTATACATCCTTCTACAATTTGCTTTTATCTTTTCATTCAACATTATGTTGCTGAGATGTAGACATAGATATATGTAAATCTACTCCATTAATTCAACCACTTCCAATTCTTTAATATACAGTGATTTATTTATCAGTTATATTATCAATTTATGTTTAAATTATTACAAACAATGTTGCAATGGACATTCTCGCACGTCTCTGAAAACATGTACAAAAACCTCTGTAAGATATGCATATTTATGTATATATGTACCTAGCAGTAAAACTGCTGAGTCCTCTTGCAAAAGTGTTGGAGATGATATAAAGAAAAGAGAACGCCTTTCCATTACTGGTGAGAGTATAAATTGGCATAAGCATTTTGGAAAGCAAGTTGGACATATCTTCAAAGTTTCTAAATCTGTACCTATGAACTAGTTTATTCCTAAGATTTCTTCCAATCTTATAATTTCATAACTGGGAAATTTTCTTGTTACCAGATATAAAACTGGCTTAGGTGTATTCAGAGCAATTAAGCAACAATGGGAAACATACTCATATGTGATCGAAGAATAGAGCTGGACAGGGTTAAAAAGCATCATAAGTACAGAATCAAATCAGCAAGTTTTTGTTAAATCAGAATCCTATGTTGATAACAAATTTTGGAAAAACAGAATTCTGAAAAAACACTATTTTTGAATTGCTTCAAAAATTTCTGGTACAAATGAAAGTACTAAAATTAGGAAAAGCATAGTAATATATTTGGTGTGACTTCCAGCAATCATCTGTTTTCTGAAAGTTGGCAGTGAACATATGCCTGAGAATTTAAATACCATTTAAGTATATTATACTACATATAGAAAGATACATGAAACACATATCTGACTACGCCTTTCCTTGATACGAGGGTAAAAGTCACAGAAATAACTCTAGGCCTTCAAGAGAGCTTTATAGATATCGAATTTCCCTGACAGCAGAGAGGCAAACACTGTTTAATTCACAAAGCTAGGTAACAGGTACTGCTGCTATTCTTTACGTTCTAATTGGAAAATTCTCAATTTCTCATTACGCATAGCGAATCTGGTCCACCATCAGATGAATCCATTACACCTGTATTCTTAGAAAAGGCATAAGCTAATATGAATATGATCTGAGGCCTTTGAGTAGAGTCTTTGGATTTTCTCAAGGTCTTAGATTCTGTAACAATGATCTAAAAGATTCTAAAGAACAATCATATATATCAGCTCAGCAAGTAAAAGCAAATCACCATGCCGGGGACTTCCCTGGTGGAGCAATGGTTAAGAATCCGCTTGCCAATGCAGGGGACATGGGTTCGATCCCTGGTCCAGGAAGATCCCACATGCCTCAGAGCAACTAAACCCCTGCGCCACAACTACTGAGCCTGCGCTCTTGAGCCCGCAAGCCACAAATACTGAAGCCTGCGCACCTAGAGACCATGCTCCGCAACAAGAGAAGCCACTGCAATGAGAAGCCCGCGCACTGCAATTAAGAGTAGCCCCGCTCACCACAACTAGAGAAAGTCTGCGTGCAGCAACGAAGACCCAAGGCACCAAAAATTAATTAATTAATTAATTAATTAAAAAATTAAAAAAAAATTTTTTTTAAAATCACCATGTCAATAAAACATTCTCAGAAAAAACATTCAAAATTGTTACCCCATGTTCAAAGCAACTGTTGAAACTAATGTAGAAAAGCAAAGCTTTACCAACCTGTACATGAAATTTCCCTTTAACGACAAGTCATATGAATTATAGAAAGAACATTTTACTCTAAGAAAAGAAGTTTTTTTTAATCTTCATTTCTGTGCCTCAGCGGGCTGTCTATAATGGTAATCCTTGTATTTAAGCATGTGGAATGGTTCTTTGAAGAATGCCTTCAAATAATTCATACCTGCTAAATGTATTACTTTAAATCTTTACGAATATTTTTGTATTTGTTAAAGCATAACAAGGTGCCACCTCTCCACTCAAAGTCCTTTGGATTGCAGAAGTGCTATGTCACCATTTAATGGCTTCTCTCCCCCTCCCTCTCCCCCTCTCCCTCCCCCTCTCCTTTGCTCTCTTTGCAAGATAAAATGAATAAAGTAGGTCATCCTCCTGGATTCTAACATCCAGCATTAACTATTGAGGATAATTAGACTAGCAATAATTTAAGAAATATTTAGGCAAATAATTTAAAATTTGTAAAAAAAGTATCCACATAAAAGTAGTAATAAACATGAAATCAGCTTCTCCTACAATATTGGTATCCTTAGGTAAACTCATGTTTTGAATTCATGGAAAAAATTAATTAAGGTATGAATACATTTTATAGAATCTAGAGCTTCAAATGTAAAGAACTTTCAAGGTGCATTATAAAGAAACTTACTGGTAAAATAGTTCTTAAGTGGCCATCTGTGCTTCTAAGAAAGAAAGAGGAATAAAGTTTTAAGAATTTGCAACATATTCAAGTATATTCCCTCAATTGAGCTTGAATTGGCTAAATTATACATTCTCTGATATTTCAGAGGAAACAAGACATCAATTACCAATTCCCAAAATTCTGACTATACATAACTTCTTCCATAATTCAGTACCCACCTAGAGAGGAAACTCTGTCCCTCATGCTTTCCTCCTCTCCACTATTTAAATCACTGATGTGTCTAAGTTTAATGATCCAATAAGAATTTAAAATAATCATAAAGACATCACTTATTCCCAAGGGATGCATCGAACACTGAGAGAAAATGGAAATCATAAATTTGTCTAATTTCTCCACCATTAATTCTGCAATGTTAAAGAGTAACAGATTCCTACTTAATTGTATTCCAAGGAAAGACAATATGTTAACTTGTGGAAATAATATTTAATAATTTAACATAAGCCATAATTTCACAAGGGACTTTCCTGGTAGCACAGTGGCTAAGATCTGCCTGCCAATGCAGGGGACACAGGTTCAAGCCCTGGTCCGGGAAGATCCCACATGCCGCGGAGCAACTAAGCCCATACACCAAAACTACTGAGCCTGCGCTCTAGAGCCTGCGTACCACAACTACTGAGCCCACGTGCCACAACTAATAAAGCCCGCGCGCCTAGAGCCCGTGCTCCACAACAAGAGAAGCCACGGTGATGAGAAGCCCGCGCACCTCAACGAAGAGTAGCCCCCACTCACCGCAACTAGCGAAAGACCGCACGCAGCAACAAAGACCCAACACAGCCAAAAATTAATTATTTTTAAAAATTAATTAATTAATTTTAAAAATTAATTAATTTTTAAAAACTTTCATAAAAATATGTTTTTTACCCCATAAATGTGAGCTAAAATATAACGGTAAGAACAAAGGACAAAAGACAAGCCTACCCTCTGCTTTCTCCTATACAGGGCTGTCAGAGGTATTGAATTATGCCCTTCAGGAAATCATTCAGAAAACATGAATGGACCTAGGGGGTATTATGCTAAGTGAAATAAGTCAGACAGAGAAAGACAAATGCCATATGGTTTCACTTGTATGTGGAATCTAAAAAAATAAAAGATCAAACATAAAACCAGACTCATAGATACAGAGAACAAACTGGTCGTTGCCAGAGTGGAGGTGGGGTAAGGGGGTATGGGTGAAATAGGTGAAGGGGATTAAGAGGTACAAACTTCCACTTATAAAATAAGTAAGTCATGAGGATGTAATGTACAGCATAGGGAATATAATCAATAATATTGTAATAACTTTGTATGGTGAAAGATGGTAACTAGACCTAATCGTGGTGATCATCTTGTAATGTATAAAAATATTAATCACTATATGTTATACACCTGAAACTACCATAATATTGTAAGTCAATTATACTTCAATTTTTAAAAAAAGAAAATTATTTAGTATCAATGTTTATGTTAATCCTAATGTCCTCCTCCTCCTCAAATTGGCTACATACATTTTACTTGTTCACAGATTTATTGTAATAGGACACTGTGCAACCTACATACTAACTATGTTGCTTTATATGCATATCTATTATATTAGAAATAATTTACTGTGGCTTTAGTGAATGTACAAAGGACTTGTACAACGCAATGGAACAGAGCGTTGAGTAGTCAAAGAGATTAATCAATCTTGAAGAAAAGTTTATATACATGTATCTCAATACACATTTGCTGTTTATTCTCTGACATATTGAACTATATTTCTTCCAAAATCCTGAAAAACATTAAGACAGAAGATAATTGTGGCATATAGATAATTACTTTATAAATAAAAATAAGTTACGTTCTAGGGTCCTAAAAGCTTAACATGCAGCATATTTTTTTTTCATGCAGCATATTTTAATACATATACACTGTAAAATGGATTTTAACTTTTTCATTTGGTTGTTCCTACAATGTTTTCTTTGTATTTTATAAAATACTACAAAGAAAATGAAAACGATATGGTTTTCAATATATCTTCATTGATCCCTACATTTAGGCAGATTCAAAGGTAAATTCAAAAAAGAGAAAGAACAGGTTTCAGGGTTTTTTAAGCAATCCAATAACTGACTTTTAATTCAGTAGCCATAGGTTTCCCTGGTTGTTGGGAATATAACAGAACTGTGTTGGGTGCATATTGAGGTTCAACCCCAAGGAATCCTGAGTTTGTGTCCATGGAAAGACTGACCAAGTGCATAACATGTTATGGTTCCACCTCCCAGGATGTCATTTCTAACATGAGAGACATGTCAATTTATTTCCACACTTTATTTTCACACATTATATTGTCTTGAATTGGTTGAAAATCAGATAATGGAGTTCTTAAAATCTGAAATAATGCAACTTCTTTCCAAGGTTTTTATAAACAATACATCACTTTTTTTCGAAAGCCTCTTTCTAGCAAGGCAACCCTAGACAAATCACTGAGAAAAACTCACATTTAAAGATGTTACTAAAAATAGATTTCAAACTTTGTATCTGGTTATCAGGGAGGGGCAGGAAATAGCACCTAAAACATAAAGCTGTTGTGCTCACGAAGTGAGAAAGTGCTTAGCAAAAAACCAGGAGCATGATAAGCATGAAAACATTTTTGCCAAAACTTTGAATACTGGCCTCTCTGTTGACTCTAAAAACAGCCAGCTCTCTGCCCTTAGATAAGCCACTAAACCTCTCCAGGCCTGTTTTTTCACCTGTAAACCATTCTCCTGGATTCCAACCCTTGCAGTCAGAAGAGTCTCTGACTCAAAAGACCAGTCTGGAAGGAAATCTGGGAGAACATCTGGTTCCTATCTCATATAAATATTATAAATAACCTTCAGAACATTTACCTCTGCCCTACCATTGGTACTCAGAAAACATCTGTTCTTATATAAGTAAGAGTAAAATTAAAAATAGAAATAGAACTACTGATGAAGATATTCTGTTCCTGCCTACTGGCTTTCTCTAACTGGGCGAGTATCTTCCTAGGTAAAGTCCACCCAAAAAAGTGCTGAGAAGCCATGAGAAAAGGGTCAAGACCATCAAGACTGGAAACAGATTAAGATCTAGAACAAAGCCAACTCTGCAAATCATAAATGAGACCACGATCACTGGAAATATGAGCTGTATTATTAACCCAAGACCTGAGGCAAAGCTCAGAGTCAAGAAAGCTCAGGAAAGCCTGCCCTCCTGGTAGGTATTTTGTACCATCCTCCATTTAGGTTATTTGCATATATCTCATCTCCTGACTAGATCACAACTTCCTTAGAAGCAAGGATTACTGTCTAATTTACATTCACATCCCCTGCTATGCCTAGCACATTGCAGACATCAAATTAATATTAGGCAAATTAATTAAGTATGATGCCTTCGAAAGAAAATCTATGCTTATCTTGACATTCAAATAAAACATCAGCTAAGTTTTGTTAGCTGACAAAAGTTAAAGTCAAAACATTTATCACTGGGCTAAAGTTTGTTTTTTTTTCTTTTTTTTAGGCTTCATTTTATTAAAATTATATATGCACCTGGCTTGAATTAGCAAATAACTTCAGAAGGTTTATTTTTTAAAAAATAGCAGACTCCTCTCCCCTGCCCTCATTTCCCCCTTCTAAGAAGTAATAAGCATTTTCAGTTCTTTCAGATTATTATTTTGGAATTGACTTCCTTATCTCTAAATACCAGGCTTATGTTGCTATTTCTTGATTTCAAGTTTTAGGCATTATCTGTTGACTTTTCAACATGAAACAAGGGTTGAGTTCTATTTCCCCCACTCAGATCCAACATACACACAATCTTTCCTACCTAGTTATAATTTTGGTTAGATTCATATTACTGTTTATATAATTGTGACTATATAAACAGTATCTAGAGCGGAGCCATTTAGTGCGATATTATTACTTCTATGAGGTTAACAAATGCCTTGGGGTTTGTTGTGGTGGTGGTTCTGTATGTTCCTTGCTTAGTTATCTAACTGTGTATCGTGAATTCAACACCAAATTCTTTGCCAGAGAATATTTTTGGAAGTTTTGATGCTCATTATGACCTGCTGTGGCACTGTGGCATTTTCAGGAACAGCACAAATATTTAAGTTATTTTTAACAGAGTTTTAGTTATGTTGCTTCACTGAATAGGATTATGTTAGGCCTGGGTCACAAACTGCCTGGGCTTTATATGGGTTACAGGTATTTCGGATGTTACAAGACTTTACGCTAATCAGATCATCACTTAAAAGTGTTAGACTGGTTTTAATGTGGTGTAATGGAAACAGCAAAAGATATGAAGACAGACAGACATTGTAGAGAATTCTGGGCTCACCCTAACTGAACACGTACTAACTTCTTTGAGCCTCAGTTTGCGCATCTATAAAATAGGGACTGGTGGAATATCATAAGTTGATTTCTGATTTTTCTACCCACAGGAATAATTTGATAATAATAAAAAGAAAACCTGAATAAAAATGCCCATAGGCATTTACCCTATCAAGATAGGATATAAAATTAATGGAAACTTACCAAGGCCCTAAATGACAAAGGGAGGAATAAAGAGAGTAAGTTAGAGTCATTTGGGCCCCACTGGTCAGGTAAAATAGCAAATGAAGATGATAATAATCACTATTATTAACTGAATACTTACTATTTGGCAGATACTATCTCCTTTAATCTTCACTGCCAGCAGACGTGAGGTAATTTTGTCCACTTTACAGATGGGAAGCTGAGGCAGAGGGACAAACACCCTGTCCAAGTTCACAGTGACTTAGTGGCAGAGACAGGATTCAAACTTAGGTATTCTGATGCCAAAGTATGTGCATGTGTGCACTCAATCATGACCTTGATCGTGTCTTCCATGAAGATTCAAACAGCAATGTAAATGGTGAAATGATATTAAATTGATCACAGATTTAGTAAATGTTTTGAAAGATAGGCCTATTTGTGCCTGGATTGGGGAACTGGGAACAATCCTATGCGGTTGTGTGTGTTTTGCCAAAGGTTGCAGAAGACATTGTGTTTGCATCAATCTGCATCTCCTCAGACCAGTCACACCTTGACCCTGAAGACAGATCACATTAAGGACACTGGGGCAAGCATGTCAGCAGCTGTAAGGAGTGCTAGCTACTTCACAGGGTTATGATATATAGAGCATGCTACTGACTGAATTGTGTACCACCAAAATTTGTATGTTGAAGCCTTAACCCCCATGTGATTGTATCTGGAGACAAGAGTCTTTAGGAAGTAATTAAGGTTAAATGAAATCATAAGGGTAAGGGCCCTTATGGGATAGGACTGTGGCCTTACAAGAAAAAAAAAAAAAGAGACCTCTCTCTCCCTCTCCCTCTCTCTCTCTCTCTCTCTCTTTTCCTGCCACGTGCCATGTAAGGACACAGCAAGAGTGGCAAGAAGAGAGTTCTCACCAGAAAATGAACTTGGCCAGACCTTGATCTTGGACTTGCCAGCCTCCAGAACTATGAGAAAATAAGTTTCTGTTGTTTAAGCCACCCAGTCTACAGTATTTTGTACGGCCAACCAAGTAGACTAATACAGAACATGAATTTAGAAGGAACTTGATAATATTAACTCTCTTTTCTTCCTCTTTCTACCCTTTCATATGTTGGAGTTAAAAACAGGTAGCAAAGAAGCAGTTAGTTGTTGAAAAGAGAAATCATGTGAGATTCTGACAGAAGGAACAGATTCAAGTAAAAAACACAAAATTTCTGTTTACCACTCATTCAGGAGATTAAGTGGAACAGTGTAAAGAATGAGAGCTGGAATCTAGGGAGGCTTGGGCCCTTATTCGCGAGATGGCTTTGGCCAAGTCATTTAATCTTTCCTTTTGCTCAGATTTAATCACGGAAATCAGGCTAGATGATCTTTAACTGTTTTCTGCTAAAATACTCTAGGATCCTATAATGTAGGTGGTAAAAAACTAGTCAACAGAAGAGTCTGCTCAGGATATATTCCTAAAGTAGTAACACACTGAGAACTTAAAAGAAATTCCAATGATATAAATTAGATCCCAGTAACCGGGAGAAAAACTGAACATAATAAAAAACCATCATATGCTATATCCAGAGCCTACGTATTACCAAGGCAGTCTATAGATCATAATGAAAGCAATTACATAATTTCCATTTAAATAACAAGTTTCTGTGATTTAAAAGTGACAGGTTTTTTCCCCCCAACAGCAAGTCCTTGGCTGCTATCAGCTATTTTCACAGAATAATTTGAATTGGAGAAAAGAAAGCACAAACAACACTTTTTCAAGCTGTGAGAATCAAGAATTGAAGAGATTTGATCTAGGAGGGAGTCAGGTACAAGCAAGTATGTTGGTTTAAAGAAAATACAATATGATCTATCAAAAATGTTTATCAATATTTAATATATGGGTTTGCGGAAATCCTTGACTTAAAAGTCTCTGAGGGCTTCCCTGGTGGCGCAGTGGTTGAGAACCTGCCTGCTAATGCAGGAGACGCAGGTTCGGGCCCTGGCCTGGGAGGATCCCACGTGCCGCGGAGCGGCTGGGCCCGTGAGCCACAGTTGCTGAGCCTGCGCGTCTGGAGCCTGTGCTCCGCGGCGGGAGAGGCCGCGATGGTGAGAGGCCTGCGCAGCGCGATGAAGAGTGGCCCCCACTTGCCACAACTAGAGAAAGCCCTCGCACAGAAATGAAGACCCAACACAGCCAAAAATAAATAAATTAATTAATTAATTAATTAAAAAAAAAAAAAAAGTAACTGAAGTGAAAAACCAATTGAGGACACAAAACAAGGCAAAAATATTAAAAAAAAAAAAAAAGTCTCTGAATGGCAAAAACTGTGAAACTCATTTTACTATGAAAAAATAGAATTAAGAATAGTTCTCAAAGAATTCAGAGGATTCTAATGTAAAAAAATTATTCCCCATGTAGCTGGAGTATATCAGACAAAGCCCTGGAACTGAAACCGGTCCTGGGTTTACATCCTTGGCTTACCATATACTGGCTGTGTCACTGTGTCCAACAAACTCGACCTCTCTGAGCCTTACAGTTTCCTCCACACAGTGTCAGCTTGAAATGAATATGATTAATAAATGTAAAAAGGCTGTGTAAAAATGTTGTTGCTAAAAATATGAGAGCTTCTAGGAAGTCCAAAGGCATGTTCAATTTCTCGGTGTCAAAGATGTGATAATACGAGATGTAAAAAATACAAAGCAAAGGTAAAAAAGAATCCCCAAAGCAAAAGGTAAAAAAGAATTCCTAAAGCAAAAGAATCATATAAGGATACAAACAGTACCCTAAAAGACCATTATTTCAATATCTAATAACATCAAAATTTAAATACCAGAAGGTAATGGAATAAAATACCACTTTTAAGTTTACTAATTTGAGAATACTAGTCTTTTAACCTAGGCTAAGACGAAACTTGCTTTGTAGTTACCTATAAGGTAGCATATTTTCTTGTTCCTATCAAGATGGGTAAACTCCCTACACTACTGGTTCCCTCCACAAAAATCAATACTGGAGAAACTACAGCTTAGTGAGGGAAACAGTTGCAAGGAACTTAAAAAAGAAAGAAAAAGATAAAACCATACAAAAACAAACAAACAGAAACTATGTATGACGGAGTCAGTGTGCTGCACCTCGTTTGGGTGGGAACAAGCTGTTGGAAAACTTTCCAGGGCTGCTCTTGCCTCTCCTCTGAGATAAGCAAAGCATACACCTCACCACATCATAGAAATAAGGCAGCAAAGTAATACGGGGCAGCTTAAAGGCTTTCATGAGGTGAGCGTGAAACCCCTAGGTAGAGAAGAGACAATGAGTGATCAACAGGAAGTCAGCGGTGCCTGGAGTTGATAGGCCAGATTAACAATGACCAGAGGCTGGCCCCCCGCACTTCCCAATTCACATTAAGAGGCAGAGTGGCTATGTCCTGGGAATGAGAAAAGATCTAGAAATCTAGACACTTAGACAACTATGAATAACACCCACAATTAAATAAATACACAAATCTAAACATAGATTAGCTTTCCTTTCTGGTAGGTATGAAGAAAGGGTGGGAAATAGGAAATGAAGGAGAGGGCAAAGCCATGCCAGGCAACCGTTTCTATAAGCAGAGAGGGAGAAAGTAGGTTCCTATGCTCCCATATTTCTCCTGATTATTCCAATTAGGCACACAAAAAGAGAGACAACTGCTGCTGCTGTCTTGCACTTAACTAAATCATGCCCATGGAAATTTAAGCGGGGGGAGGAGATGGTCACTAGGGGGCACCAAACCACAGCCAGTACTAGGACAGATTTGGCTCTCAGCCCAATGCCCTGAAACTCTGGCAGGTGAGATGCACAGACTTGCTCTAGTCATATCATCAATATTGATATCACACATTCTTGCACTTACACAATTAGAAACTTGCACTCCCTTTATTGTCTTTTGGAAGAGTTTTACAAATCTGCTGAAGCAGAATTATTAGAACTGATGTATCAATAATTTAAAATAAACATGATATAACAAAAGCAATAAGGAAAGATATCAGCATGTGAAGCATGAATAGGAGATCATTAAAAAATAATTTTAAATATTGGTACAAAAATATAATAGCTGTAATAAAAATCTAATAGAGGAAACACACAGCAGGATGGATACAGCTAAAGGATGAATTATTGATGTAGAAAATCACAGTGGAGACCTTTCCTGAAAGGCAACAGGAAAGGGTAAGATATAACAACGTGAAAGAGAAGCCAGCAGATGGAAGCAGATGTGTGAACATCCAGATAATAGGAGTCTCAGGAAAAATGGTGGGGAGAGGAAAGTAGAAAGAGAGAAAAAGTAACCCTTTGAAGGAATAATTAAAATAAATGTTCCAGAACTAAAGAAAGATGAAATATTTCAGAATGAAAGGGCTCTCTGACAGAACGAATATGGAAAACTCTATACCATGACGCATCTTTAACCTTAAGTTGGTTACATTTTAGATTAAAAAAAAAAAAAAGATAAAATTCCTAAAGTTTCCAGAAAGAAAGCAGATAAACTTTGAAACAACACTGGATACAATACAACACAGTAACATTTTAAAGTGAAGAAAAGTAATTTTGACTCTAGAATTTCCTATCAAGCCAAACTGTTTCTCAAAGGTAAGGGCAGAATAAAAATTACTCAGGCATACAAGAGTACAGAAGGTTTGCCTCACAAAGGCCCAAATTAAAAACATTCTTAGAGAAGGTACTCAAAAAAAAAAGAAACCAAATCAGGAAGATAATGCAAATATACAGGCTATAAGGATTATCAAATATCTTTTTTGCCCAAATATCTTATCTGTTTATGTCTTACAAAGTAAGCTAAACTAAACACAAACTAAAACAAAGAATACCTATAACAACTGAGAACCAAAACTCTAAACAGGAACAAGAAGCAAAGAAATAATATCAATAAGAAGCTAGGAAATAATAAAAAATAGAAATCAACAAAATACTGAACAAAAAAGCAGTATGAGAGATGAAAACAAAGGTTGCTTTTCTGAAGACTTAGAATATTAACAAATATCGACAGACTTTTCATCAAAGACATGGGTGAGGTGGGGGAATGGAACACAAAAGCAAAATACAGAATGAAAAGGAGAAATATTAAATGTTAAAGAGATTTTTAAAGTGTCATAACAAGTATAGGCTGAGTTGAAAATCAAGATAAAATTGATAAATTCCTATAAAAATGTAACTTGCCAGAAATGGCAAAAGAAGAAACAGAGACCTTAAATACACCAAAGAGCATGAAATAATCTGGAATAGTAGTCAAAACTCTCCTCTCAAAAAGCCCAAGGCCCACAAAAGGGTTTTAATAAATTTTTAGGAAACATTAATGGATTTATAATACAGGTTGTACATGTATTATACATGGGAAGTGTGAAACTTCACAGCTCATTTTAGGAGGCTAATTAATGGAATCTTGATTCCCAAACCAGACACTATGAGAAAAGAATATGGATTTCATTTATGAATTAAATGGAGAGCCAAAAACAGAAACAACCTCCCAATAAAATACTAGCTAACTGAATCCAACATTATATTCAAAAATAATAATACATAATGATGCCATGAGGTGTTTGCAATGCAATGAAATGCTGCAATGCAAAGGTGGTTCAATATCATCATATGATTAGCTCAACTAATGCAGGAAAAGCACATGATGAAGTTTATTACCTATTCACAAATTTTTTTAAAAGGCTTAACAAATGAAAAATGGAAGAGAACTTCCTTAAGTTGGTATAAGCTATAGAGGGATACTGTTCCATTTGAACTTAGCTGAACACCTGCTAGCAGAACTTAGTAACAAAATTAATTCAAATAAATTTTTAGTTTTCAATTTTCCTCCCTATCTTAGCTCTCACCACTCACTATCCAAAATTGATGAACCATATATAACCAACTAATTGAGATCATCTTTCTCCACCAACTAACTATCTGAATTCAGGTTCCAAGTAATCTTAGACAGCAAAGAATATCTGTATAGCAAAAAGCTACATGAAACATTATATTCAACATAGAATCTCTATTCTCTCTAAGATCAGGAACAAAAGAAAGGAGACTACTCACACCATCACTCTTAAATACAGTTCTTGAGCTCTTGGTCAAAATAAAATGGAAAAGAAAAGTTGTAAAGATTGGAAAGAAAAGGGAAAAAAATCATTATTTTTGTATGATATAAATATCCACCTAGAAAAAAACAACACAAATCTTTTAAGTTCAGAATAAGAGAGTTCAGCAAGGTTGTCAGATAAATTAAAGGGTTCTTATCATAGAGTCCATAAACTCTAATGGATACATAAATTTGGATGGGAAAATAAATTACATTTTTACATTCGGTAACTTTCATATACTTTCCTTAACCTCTATTATATTTTACTTTCACTTTCCTCTATATAGCACTTACTTCAATTACGAATATAGGCAACAAGTACAGTAGCTGTCACCAATAGAAATAACAGTTGTGGGCTTCCCTGGTGGCGCAGTGGTTCAGAGTCTGCCTGCCAATGCAGGGGACACGGGTTCGAGCCCTGGTCTGGGAAGATCCCACGTGCCGCGGAGCAGCTGGGCCCGTGAACCACAACTACTGAGCCTGCGCGTCTGGAGCCTGTGCTCCGCAACAAGAGAGGCCGCGATAGTGAGAGGCCCGCGCACCGCGATGAAGAGTGGCCCCTGCTCGCCGCAACTAGAGAAAGCCCTGGCACAGAAACGAAGACCCAACACAGCCATAAATAAATAAATAAATAAACAAATACTTAAAAAAAAAAAAAAGTAAAAGTCTATATTAAAAAAAAAATGACAGTTGTTTCCAAATTGCATTACAATTTTTTGTTATCTTGAAATAGCATTAATGTTCATTATTATTTCAAAATTATGAGAGTTGTTAGGCAATGTTTTTATTTAATACATTAAAAAACACATCTATATATTTTCATATATCTATGTGTTTTAACATTATCCTGAGGAAGTTTCCATAGACTTCACCAGATTGCCAAAGTGTCCATGATACCTAATCAGCTCTTCAAAAACCAGAATTAGGAAGAAAGAGAAAATTATCTTCGTCTGAACAAACTACCCAATATGAAAAGAAAATTTCAGTATTTAATGTGGACTGTGTGTTTGTTTTAAAGAATCTCTATACTTTTTTCAATTAACACCTTTTTTTTTGCCAATTAACTAATTTTGTCCTAACTGAACCAGAAAAACAACAGGTATTCTTGTCCCAGTTCACTGTCTACAATTTAAGAGTACCACAAACTTTCAAACATATGCTCTGTCCCAAAGATCAAAAGATAAGGACAACCAATGATGGAACTAAAATTACATAAACTGGTAAAGAGAGAAGAGACAAAAATATTCAGTCAACTTTATATATCATTATACAAAGTAAGATAACAAGATGGTCCCTGTCTCTATACTTTGTTTCAATGTTTATAAATTACAGGAATATAGGCTTAAAATGAAAATAAAGTGATTTCAATTCAAGATAAGTTAAAATTTTCTGACACCCAAGTGAATAGGAGGTAATTAAGATTTTCATCTGGAAGCCATTCTAAATAGATCTTCCTTTGTTGAAAAAAATTCAAGGCTGAGTAAAGAGATGAGCTCAGCTCTCTAAGCCTTGCCCAATTTATTCACCCACGACAGTAACTTCAGTAAGACAAATCTTAATGTGAAAGTACCCATTATAACTATTCTAATTTCAATGAAAGATGAATGAACCAATTAGTTTTTACATCGCTAGCCTACATTTCTTAATGCTATGCAACATTAGTAAACATAAAATACTGTAGAGAATTATAACGATAGTTGAGAAATATATTTTAAACTTTTACTGACATTATCATAGGGTCAAAGCCATATTTCATTTATCCATGATCATTGGTTTGTTGTATATTTTAAACCTATTTATATGAATTAATATTGTCAAGAACACAAAACTCTATTTAGAAAATGCAATAGAATAATTTAGAATTTTGCTTTAAACAATAATTTGTCTACATTAAAAGATTTTTTCTGGGACTTCCCTGGCGGTCCAGTGGTTAAGACTTTGCCTTCCAATGCAGGGAGTGCGGGATCAATCCCTGGTGGGGGAGCTAAGATCCCACGAGCCTCCTGGCCAAACAACCAAAACATAAAACAGAAGCAATATTGTAACAAATTCAACAAAGACTTTAAAAGGTGGTCCACATCTAAAAAAACAAAAATCTTTAAAAAAAAAAAGATTTTTTCTGTTTTCATCTTTGGCCACTGATTATCTCATTGCCCTTTTATTTGCTTTTATGATATAACTAAGCTACGGCAGCTGTTCCCTTATTTCTTGAAATACTGATTTATCAGTCATTCTACCTAATCAGGGAAAAGAACAAAACAAAACTATTTGTACTCATCTTCCGTAAAGGAATTTCAATTTGACATATAAGGATATTAATACAATTCTTAAATCTAAACAATTGACCCAATTAACCCTATTTTCAAATGATAGAGACCAAAAGCCATCATAGCCAAAACTATTTACTCTTCTCAACTATTTCCTTTTATTATATCTAGAGTATGTTCAGCCCAATTTGTTGATTTAATGAGTAAAATCAACACATACTAAAAAGATCCCACTTGTCATTCCCCAATGTGCAGCTGTATTTTGTCAACCTCTGTATTAATCATTAAGATATAAATCAATCAACCATTGTTGTCAGGGCTCACATATATGGTAACATGCTTACTTCCACCAGGACTTATGGAACTTGTTATTATTAAATATCTTAATAATCTCTGAAAAACAATATTTAATCATCTTAAAGTCGAACCTGAAGTCTGTTTTCCTTTTTGTTTGACCAGCTTATTCTAAACCAGAGCACCTCAAACTTTAATGTGCATTCATATCACATCTTGCTAAAATGCAGATTCTGATTCAGTTAGTCTGAGATCCTACATTTCTTAACAAACTTTTAAGTGATGTCTATATGCTGCTGGTCCTCATATCAGACTTTGAATATCAAGGTTCAAAACTGCAATTAAGTTTAACTTCTACAGAAATGCAATACAGTTCTCTTCATACAAGGAGATACTTAGTTGTCCTTTAGCTTTCTCTTACACAGGTGAACTAATTCCAATTCTTTCAAGTTTATAAACTTTAGAAAGTGATATATGAGGGAGTATGGTAGCGTTGAGGCATAGATAAATATAAGAATCTTTTCAAGATTTAAAAATATGAACCAAAATTTGCTTGAAATCTTATACTGTAGCTTTAAGTAAGGTGCAACCATTAACCAGAACTATATTAACAACTTTAATGTCTGAATAGTGGGAAATAATTTTTAATAACACTAATGATGGGGAAATTTATATTTATTCTATAGCATAATAAGTTGCAACTATTTAAAGTTCCCCCCCCCCAAAAATTTAAAAATCAGTTTTTTACTATTAAAGGTATTTAACATTTAGATATTAGTGAGATTTTTAAAAGACTAGCATAATATTTTCAGGATTTTCCAATAACAGATATCATTAGAAATTTTTTAGAGAATCATTAAAAATCTAGTTGGCATTAGAAAACCAGTTTCCCTAAATAAAAATAATGAAAACATGAATTATGGAAAACTAATACTATTATCAATACCTTTTATACTTGGCATTATGTTATATAATCTAATTATCAAACATCTAGAAGTGTTTGTATCTAGATATTCAAATTTTTTCTAGAAAAGTCTTCATAATGTGTTCACCTAATCTTATTTTTCTGGGTTGGTATGAGCTAAAAGTTTGTTAAACAAAACTTACAAACGCCACCTTGAAAAAAGTTTCAAGTTTGGAAATGTATTTTCTAAAATGTGTACCCTTGCTGTTATTCCAAAGTTTCTAAATTTACACTCACAAATCTAAATGTTTGAGATTATTTTTTTGCAATAGACTTTTCAGATAATGTATAACAGAAAATCTAACATTTCTGAAATGGCGATGCACAGAATTCTCCAAACATAGCAAAGGCAGTATTTCCAAGACATACTTCAGAACATTAATAAAATAGACCAAATTTTTACTACTAGACTGAAAATCAAAAGACTCCACTATGAAATGATGTATAACCACCAAATATTCAACTTTTACTTTATATAGAGATTAACAAATTTAAGTGGTTAGAAATTCGTAATTATGTAAATTGCAATGTTCAGTATATACATTATAAGATTCAGGGTGTTACTTAATCCTACCGCCACTAGTAGTAACGTAACCTTGGTAAAATTATTATATTTTAGTATTAACTTCCATTTCTATAAAATGGAGAAAATGGCTTCCTTTGCCAGTAGTTTATTCAACAAATATTTTGTGCCTAGTCTGGGGCAGGCACTGTGCTAGAGTGAAAAAGACAACTAACTACCTGCCACAATAAACATGGTATATAGGTGGATGGAAGGTGGATGAATAAATAAGTCCTATGAAGATAAAGCTGGATAAGAGGATAAAGAAAGACTTCGGCTGCTGTATTAGACAGGGTTAGATTAGGGAAGACCTATCTGAGAGAGTGACATTTGAGTAGAGACCTATCCCTAGGATGTTTGAAAAACCAATGATCGGGCTTCCCTGGTGGCGCAGTGGTTGAGAATCTGCCTGCTAATGCAGGGGACACGGGTTCGAGCCCTGGTCTGGGAAGATCCCACATGCCACGGAGCAGCTGGGCCCGTGAGCCACAATTGCTGAGCCTGCGCGTCTGGAGCCTGTGCCCCGCGACGGGAGGGGCCGCGATAGAGAAAGGCCCGCGCACCGCGATGAAGAGTGGCCCCCGCTTGCCGCAACTGGAGAAAGCCCTCGCACGAACCGAAGACCCAACACAGCCAAAAAATAAATAAATAAATAAATAAATAAAATCAAGTAAAAAAAAAACAAAAAACCAATGATCATGTCCTTCTCATTTCAAATAATTTTCTAAATATTATTAAAAAATCAACTTTCATTAATCCATTATAATGATAAATAGGCATGGCATAAACAACTATATGCCCAAAGTAATTTCCATCTAATTTTGGTTCTTAGTTTGATAACTGCTAACAAGGTACAAAGCTGGCTAGTTAAAATTACTGTGTGTCCCAGGCATGTTCCACCCTCTGGTAGAGTCAGTAATGAGAAAGAAAAACCAGAAGTTTACTGGTAGGAAGCTAATGGGGGGAAACATGGGAGAGGGGAAGAATAAAGAGAAATAAAGGGTCTGAATGATCAATAAACTGGATAAACTGCTCATGAATAAATCATGAGTAAATGACATTTCTATTTTCATTTTATTCCTAAGAGGCAACAATTTAAATGGAGTGGGGCGTGTGTCTATGCACACAGGCGTGTATGTGCCATGGCTTTTATACCTAACTTCATCTAGCACTCTCCCCGTTTTTACTTTCAAAGCATTTTATCTCAAAGCATAAGGTTTAAAGGCAAATCTGTAACTATGAAACGGCTCTGGTTCAACGTTATCAGAAAAGGACCAGAACTTTAGATTATATAAATTCTCATGTTTTTCTTCTGAGATGCATCAGCCACTTCGCACAATACTTCAGTCGTTGCAGAAAGCCTGATTCCTCACTCCTTCCCTGATAAACTGTTCAATCAGAACTGTGCTGAATTTACTTTTAAGTATCAAACTAAAAAGTTAGAATTCAACTCCTGAAGAAAATGACATAGAGGGGAGAAATTCATCTTCTTTAAAGATATATAAACACTACTAACACTAACAAGAGGCTGATATAAATTATTGCACGTTATAACTCCTTCTATAGGTTTTTAATGTAAGGACTTTGAAATTGACTGTATAAATTGAATTATCTTGGAATGTATTCTTTCCTTACACTGTTATGAAAGCTTTCAATCTTTAACTTATATGAGTACTGAGACCATTATCTAGAGATAATCCGAGACAGGAATAATCTGAAGAATTTAACAGGAAGAATGTACACAGAAGGGCTAACTTCATCAAACTTAATTATACTCGATACCAATGAAAAATGTATGAATCCCTTTATTTTTTTAATTGAGACTTCATTTTTCAAGAGCAATTTTAGGTTCAGAGCAAAATTGGGGGGAAAGTATAGATATTTCCCATATTATTTCCTGGGATACGCATAGCCTCCCCATTATCAGCATCCCCCACCAGAATGGTATATTTGTTACAACTGATGAACCTACATTGACACATCACAGTCACCCAAAGTCCTATTTTACATTATGGTTCACTCTTCGTATTGTAGTACATTCTATGGGTTTGGACAATGTATAATGACGTCTCCATCATTACGGTATCATACAGAGTATTTTACTGCCCTAAAAATCCTCTGTGCTCTGCCTATTCATCCCCTCTAAATTCTTTCATTTGTATGTATTTTTCGTATCAGCACGAGCTCCACATCATCATAAAGCTGGTGCACAAAAGAAGAATCTTGATTCTCTATACTGTAGTAATCTGAAGTGAGGCAAGAATATAAAAATATGGGCATTGTATCTCCTCTTCTCTCTCCCTGCCCCTCTTCCACCACCCAGACTAATATCTCCCCCCAAAAAGAGGATCATGTATTATTCATCTTTGCATCTCCAGCACCTAAGACAATACTGCCACAAAAACAGATATTCAAAGAATAATGTTCCTGAAATCTTTTAGATGAGTTTTTTCCCACCAGATTACTTTATTACTAGAAATACCAAACAAAAAATTGGTACTGCCCTAAAATGGAATTCCTCCTACTGTTACTACAAACATTAGTGTAAAGTGGTATGGCTATAGCCCCCTCAATAAAGAGACTAGGCAGGTCCCAGCAAAAGCAAAAAAAGCAGCAACAGCAAATATCCAAAGCTAAAAGATTTCCTCGACAACTTTGAAACTAAGTTTTCAAGCATGTAGATTAAAGAACATTAGAGAAGTTAAACAATCTCCAAGCATCTAGAAGATATCCACGGGGAGGTAAAAAGGAGGGATGCCAGGCATGTTACCATATAAATGGTAAGATTCTAAAAAGCAGTAAAAGCTCTTAAGAATAAAAAGGGTACCTTAAATACTGAGAAACTCTAAGTGTCTGTAGACATCCTACAAAGAAGTGATGGTCTTCTCTACACTCCTTTCCAGTGGCAGGTTGAGAAGAGGGTGCTTCCCTAGCATATTTCCAAATGCAGCTATGTCATACATTTAACAACTACATAATGAAAAGTAGAGCTTTAAATTGTTTAAATAACCACATGTTCCCAAAGAAATTCATCTATTAAGACCAAAGAAACAGAGAATTCATTAGTCATTAACCTTGAGAATAAATGCCATTTAAAATTTCCTCTCTATTAAGTTTATATAATGTTTTATATGAACTTAAGTTTTACATATATGTTCATAATATTTTACTAAATTATGTCTCCCATATCCCATTTTAATATTATCAGTACGGGGAAAATCACATAAAAATAAAGAATAATAGATTGCTGAAACTCACCCCCAAAAGTCTATTTATTCTTGGGAAACATCCCTCTCTATCTCCCTCTTCTTTCCCCTCTCCCTCCTCCTCTCTCGTCACCCCCTGGCAGGCACATGTACTCATCTCCCTTCCATATAATTACATCCAAGCAAGCAGTGGAAATGATGAAGAGAAATGATTTGGTGAATAAAACAATGTAAAAAAAGAAAGAAAAGAATAACACAGGAAAGAAAATGGTTAATGAAAATCAGTACCTATACCTAAGCAAATCATGGTAGAAATCATGACACCTGAGAGTCTCGCTTTCCCTAGTGAACCACTGAAATAAACTACTAAACTTGGAGCTTTCTTCCCTTTCTGTCTTCTAAAAGGTCTATCTTCTCTATTAATCCCACAAATGTGCAAGTCACATTCACATGTAGCAGATGTTTCTCCATCGTTCACTTTACATCCAATATCTGTTTGCGATGAGAAAAGAAACCTACAAGCTAAAGAAAGGGAACATTCATCTCATCCATTCAGTTATATTTATTCATCACACTTTTATTAAACATCTTCGAAGTTCCAGGCCCTAAACTCCGACTAGAAAGGATCACTGTTGAGGTAAGGAGTGCTGAAATTAAGGAGAAAGTTTGCTCCAAACCCAAGATTTAGTCCATGAAATAAATGGGCTCTCTTAGGCTTTTTTTGTTCTTCTTCTACTCATTCAGTAACCTAGTAGAATGTAGGGGAATATACACGTGTGCACACACACACATAAACACACATGCACAGAACAAAGGCAGTTAAGATAGTTGGTGAGCCCTCGACACCTGGCCAGGAGTTCTCTTTATTCATTACAACACAGATTCAAACTCTGGAGGAGAAAATGGGAAGGTGCAACAACCCACACACAATGAAAAATGGGCCTCTAACACAAATAAAATTCTTTTTACAGCCAACTTCTTGAGAACACATTTGTGGGCTGGTACACGGCTTACAAGTTGGGATATATCTACCAATAAATTACATACTGTAAAACAACAACTCTAAAATAACATGCTAAGAGATACTCAGTTATAAATGCAAGGTTTCACCACATATCTAACCGTGACATCTTAGTATTTCATGTAGATCCTTTCACTCAGTTGGAAGAATCCTTCCAAAGTACTTAGTAAGCGAACTAGACAGGAAGCATAAGTAAGAACTCTTCAAAGACCTCCAGAACAGGGATTTCTGGCTCCCTCACTTACTACCTATGTGACCATGAGCAAATTAATCTCTGTGTCTTAGTTTCTTCACCTATAAAATGTGGCTAGTAACAGTATGGGGTCATAGTGAGGATTAAATGAGCTAATATGCTGGCATAACATGTGGCATATAAAAAGCAACCAACACGTTAGCTATGATGTTTGTAACGAATTATGTCACACTTTCCCAGTAACAGGGTCTCTGATTTCACTGAGGAGAAAACCAATATTCTCTTTGTCAGAAACCTATTACACATATAACTGGTCACCTAGTTATAAAAAGTCACATTATGAATACTTACTTTTTATACATGTGTACATGTATATAAAAATAATCCATACAGAGTACGGTATGAAAAAGTAATCATAATTAATTAATTAACATGAAGCACTTTCTGGGTATTAGGACATTTGCATATATTATCTTTTTTTACTTGAGATATAATTGACATGTAACATTATATTAGTTTCAGGTATATGACATAATTTGATATTTGTGTATATCATGAAATGATCACCACAGTAAATAGAGTGGTAGATTTCTTTTTCCTATGATGATCACTTTTAAGATCTATTCTCTTAGCAACTTTCAAATATACAATACAGTATTATTAACTATAGTCATCATGCTATACATTACATCCCATTACTTATTTTATAACTGGAAGTTTCTACCTTTTGACTACCTTCATGCCACAGGTAACCACCAATCTGTTCTCTGTATCTATGAGATGGCTGGCTTTTTTTTAGATTCCACATATAAGGGAGATCATATGGTATTTGTCTTTCTCTGCCTAACTTATTTCACTTAACATAATGCCATCTGTGTTGTTGCAAATGGCAAGATTTCCTTCTTTTTTATGGCTGAATATTCTATTGCATTTATATACAGACCATATTTTCTTTATCCTTTCATCCATCCATGGACACTTAGGCTGCTGGCCATTTGTACCACTTATATGTCTTCAGAAAAAAAAGTCTACTCATATCCTTTGCCCATTTTTTAATTAGACTTTTTTGATATTGAGTTGAATGAGCTCTTTATATATTTTTGGATATTAACCCCTTATCAGATACGTGATTTGCAAATATTTTTCTCCCATTCGATGGGTTGTCTTTTCATTTTGTTGATGGTTTTCTCTATGAAGCTTTTCAGTTTGATGCATTCCCACTTGTTTATTTTTGCTTTGGTTGCCTTGGTTTTTAAAGTCAAATCCAAAAAGTCATTGCCAAGACCAATGTCAAGGAGCTTATTGCCTATGCTTTCTTCTAGAAATTTTACAGTTTGAAATCTTACATTCCAGTCTTTAATTCATTTAAATTTTTGTGTATTGTGTAAGATAGGGGTCCAGTTTTCCCAATACCATTTATTCAAGTGACTGTCCTTTCCCCATTTTATATTCTTGGCTCCTTTGTCATAAATTAATGGACCATATATGCATGGGTTTATTTCTGGGCTCTCTGAATTCTGTTCTATTGAATTTGTGCCTGTTTTTATGCCAATATCATACTGATTTGACTACTGCAGTTTGTAATATAGTTTAAAATCAGGAAGCATAATGTCTCCAGCTTTGCTCTTTTTTCTCAAGATACCTGTATTATCTTATTTAATTAAAAACAGAACCATAAATGTAGGTACTATTATTATCCTAAGTAAGGATATAAGGAAACTTGAAGAACAGAGAGGTTAAATAACTGCTCAAGTCCGCACAAGGGAAGTGACTGATTCACAATTAAAGTCCAGGCTGTGTAACCCCAAACCAGAGTTCCTCATCAGTATGAACACTGCTTCCACAAATAACTATCAACCCGCTAAGAATTTTATATACATATGTATGTGTATATACACACACATATATACATAGAGACAGACAGACGGACCTTTAGGATTACTTATCATGAATGCTAAATGCAAATGTGTACCTCATCAAGTAGATGACAAGGACACTTCCTTCACCATAAACTACAATGAGAGTTCTGACTAACTGAGGCAGTGCCTATGACACAAGATTACAACAAACCATTTGATCAAAAAAAAAAAACAGGTCAGGTTTTTTCTTTTGTTTAGGCAGCGGTACGGGAAGTAATTTAAATCAAAAGTTATATGAAATCATTCAAAAAAAAAAGTTTTTAAAAATATGCCACAATTTTCACCTTCTAGGTGTCCTTGGCCTGTGGTAAGCCTACTGTGACTTACCCTTATTTTCATTAGAATGTATAATAGTAACCATGCCTCCCTTCTACCTACCTCTATAGCCATTAAAGAGATCAACAGTTTTGCTATCTTTGCTTTCAGACAGTAGAGGTGGGAAGAGGAATGAACTAACATCTTTGAAGCACTATTTTGTGTCAAGAACTATAAGGTTCCTACAAAGGCTGTGGGATTAATCCTCACAACCACCACATGGGCAAGGTATTATTATTCCCGTTCTGCAGAAAAGGAAATGAGGACAAAGAAAGATTCATGGCTCTTGATTAGATCACCCATACATTAAGGACAGAGCCTAAATTTCAACCCAAAACTAACTCTAAGGCCTTGTCAACAAGGATTCCAAAAAGCAGCCTAGGCTATGCTCACTGGGAAACATACACCCTCACTTTCTTCTCTGGTCTCAGCACTCCTTCCCATTTACTATTCCAGAACTAGTGTGGATGGGGAATCCAGATAAAAGGGAATTTACACTACACAATGCAGATTTCCCCTTCAAGGTAATCAAGAGAAATTAATTTGAAGAGATATTAAATGTAAATTTTTAATACAGTATTAAAACTTGAAAACAAAAAACAAGAAAGTAAATGTGATCCAATATAAAATTATCTTTTATATGTATTCTTTAGCCAGACACTTGAGTAAACTATCACTTGAAGAGAAAACATGTCTATTTCCAAGGATGAAATGAAATGTTTAATGAATTAGCTGGATTTTTTGCATGTTTCCTAACTTTTTAATCCTTTCTATTTCATTACTACATTGTACCACAGAACTTTAGAAAGTGGACATAGTATTTTATTTTAAATATTTGAATTGCTTTGTGAGAATATGAAAACATTACTTTCAGAGATGCTATCAAATGACCTTGATGATCTATACAACATTCATAATAGACTGGTAAACATTTGTGAAAATCCTTGCTGTGATGATTGATTGCTTTTTTCCCTGCTTCAGTTACCTCAAACTAAATTGCCTGTCATTAAAATGATGACTTCTGTCAATGTAGTTTCTTAATCCTTCCTCAATCCTTTCTAGCAATGACAACCTTAGAATAATATATTGTAAGTCTTTATGGATCAATAATGCTCAGTATAAAACACTGCAATCTACCACCAAGATTTTTATCCCCCTGTTTATAATGATGTCTGACAAGCTAACTAACAGTAAAATTTCTTACTGAGGAAAAAAAAAAAAAAGACATCTAACATACAAGTCAAATACAATGCTAAAAACAGCATATGCCAATCTAAACAAGTTAAGAATTTTGAGTGAAGCTCAATGTTAGCAAAATGCTTTTATCCTAAAGTAGTTAATGACTGAGATGTCATTTGCAGACTACTCAAGAAAAAAATTATTCAGGCCCTTACTTAGACATTTTGAAATGATTTATGGGAGGTTATTTATGTGAAAAGGCTTCTCGGCAATGTCAAAAACAGAAAGCTTCCACTTAAAAACCATAAAAGATAAGCCAACATGCATACTCTGGGTAAATTTTTCCATAGGCAATTAGAAAAGACATTGTTTTATTTATCTATATTTAGATTGTACCTTGAACATCTTTATATGGAAATTAGTTTATAATTACCTCTAAATACTACAATTTAGATGTTTCCATTTAAGCCAAGAATTACTTAAAATAAATGCCATTATATCAATGAAAACAGAGCCATGACACTGCTTTACAACTGACAGTACCTCTTTTATATAATGAGTTATATTAACTATGTCTTCTCTAAATCTCCATGTGTTTCATTACTTATTAAACTCAAATAACCTGAAATTTCTGACAGCACTAAACTGGAGGGGAAAAGTTTCAACAAGCTAGAAATTCACGATATTTTTCCTCCCAAACTATTTAACTACAGAATGAGAAGAAACAATTTATATTTACTATTGGGTAACTTGAAAAACATTATCAAGTTGGATTTAGAGAATTAACTCCATATCAAATATCTCTTTAAACTGGGGGGGAGTGGAATGTAAACTCCATTCATTCTTTCTCAAGAAACCACTGGAGGAATTAAAATTGAAGAAGTAGGACTTCCTCGATGGTGCTATGGTTAAGAATCCGCCTGCCAACACAGGAGACACAGGTTCGAGCCCTGGTCCAGGAAGATCCCACATGCCGTGGAGCAACTAAGCCCGGGTACCACAACTACTGAGCCTGTGCTCTAGAGCCCGCGTTCCACAACTACTGAAGCCCGCGTGCTGCAACTACTGAAGCCCGTGCGCCTAGAGCCCGTGCTCCGCAACAAGAGAAACCACTGCAATGAAAAGCCCGCGCACCGCTACGAAGAGCAGACCCGGCTCGCCACAACTACAGAAAGCCCACGTGCAGCAACGAAGACCCAACGCAGCCATAAATAAATAAATAAATAAATTTAAAAAAAAAGATTGAGGAAGTAAAACAAGTGAAAGGAAAATATAGAAACCAGGAAACAGGGATCTAACACAGAAAAGAGACAAAAGAAATCTAAATTGAAGCAGGGTTTAGGGCTCCAGGAGCAATGTCTCTAATGAAACACACACACACACACACACACAATTATGTTATTAGTTTGGTCATATTGAAAAGAGTTTATAGTTCTGTCAGAGTTCAAGGTAAGAATAAGTAACTGGCACAAAGAAAACTAAGCAAACGGGGGAAGCTATTAACCCAAAAAAATTTACACAAGGAAAAAAAGTGAACATAGTACAATATATAGCTCTGTTTTAAATGTTCCCATAGTCATAATAATGTGATATAAATATAATGGAAGATGAGAAAAAGAGAAAAAGGAAAACAGACTATGGTAGGAGGAAAGGAGGGAAAACGCTAAATCATCTTCTTTCACAGTAGAAAGACACTGTGTATTAAAATTGCAAAGTCAGGAAATGGTAGTATGGATTTGGGGAAGGACGATATAGAGGTAAATAAAAAGGAGGAAACAAAGACAAAAAGTTGAAAGCAGTTGTCTCTGTGGAGGAGGACTAAGGCATGAAGAGGGAGGTATCCATTTTTCACTCTAAGCCTAACATACTTTGACGTTTTAAACTATGTACACTTACTGGTTTCTGAAAATTGTTTAATTATTGAATGAAATGGAACTACATGAATCAACACTGACAAAATCTCTAAAAAAATATTGGGCAAAAAAATAGAAAACTGCAGACTGTTAGTTCACTACTGACATTTATGTATCAAGTTTAAAAACAGAAAACCAAAACAGAGTGGGAAGGGTACAAAATTGTTCCAGACAAACAAGAACACTATTTACTAGCAATGACACCACGGACAAATGACTTTCCAGCTCTTCACCTCCATTTTTTCATGTGTAAAATACAGATAACAATAGTATCTATCTGATAATGTTATTTTGTGAATTAAATGAGATAATGCAGGTGAAGTGGTTGGTACATAATATACTTTTGATAAATGTGTCTTATTATTATTCCTTTTTTCTTCATTTTTCAATTTTTCTATAATGGATATGTAAATTTTTAATTGAAATTTTTTCCCAAAATGTTCCAGAATTTATTGAAGTAGGAAATGGCATCTATTATTTGAACTATTAGTTGGTGTCAAAAGAATAGCTCAGCCTCAATTATGCCTGCCCTGTGCTGACCCCCCACACAAACATGAACAAATATTTAAAGAATCATTGGTTTGAATGGGGCGCCCTAACCTCCTCCTCTACTTTTATTCATTCAGCAGATACCGACCACTCACTAGGTTTAAGGAATGTATAAGAAGGTATGCGGAATATGAAGATGCAAAATACATGGTTTCTACACTCAGATAGCTTACTGTAATCAAGGTAGGGAAGCTGAGAGGTAGGTAAATGCAGTGTGATATGCCATGTCATGGCTGTGAAGTCAGTCAGTCTGGGGTTCCAATCCTGGTTCTACAATCTTAAACTCCAAGCTCCAGTGTCCTATGTAAAAATTTGGATAATAGAAATTGCCTTACAGAGTTACCTAAGGATCGAGATAATATTCTTAAAGCAACTACCACACGACACACAGTAGGTGCTCAGTATTTGGAAACCCTTGGTCCTACTAGAATTGTTGTAGAAGATACATACTTTCAGAAATGGAAAATTCAGGGGAAAAGCCCTGCACATCTGTTACTCTGTAAAACTCTCACAAAAAGATATAAATAAATGATTACAAATTCTTAGTGAGAAAATTTACTTTCAGATAAGGGAAACCAGGGATTATTTTTTGTGGAGACACTGGCATTTTAAACACCATGTTCCAAAAATCCTAAGACACATTATTTTCCTGTTTTAATATCCCTGAAACAGAATGTACCCAGCAATGATGTTGTGCCAGTTTAACTGGAAACATTTCTTTCTTAATGGTACATAAAATAATAGATTCAGTGAAGTACAGTAGACAGGGATGAAGGGAATTATATAGAGGATAGCAATACTAAAGGCACAGTACTGAAATTCCCAAGGCATGAATGTTGGCATGTACAGTTCGGGTTGGCCAGTATGCAGTTGTATACAAAGAGGAGTTAGGAAACAAGGGTGAAAAGGCAGTCTGTTCCATTAGTTTGTTTACCTGGGTCACTACCATACTAGTTAATGAAGTATTGCTGTATGTGGCAAGGTAAAAATCTTGGTATGTAGTAGGGTGAGTTCACCCATATTGTCCTTCAGAATTATTTGGTTCTTCTTGCCCCTTACACTTCCATATCAATTTTAAAGTCAGACTGTCTAATGCTGTAAAAAATACTAGTTGAGATTTTGATCAGAATTGTATTACTGAACTTACTGGATTTATTTGGGGGATAATTTCTATTCTTATGCCTTCCCGTTCAAAAGCATAGTACCTCTCCTCATTTATTTAGCTTTTAGGTCTTTCAATAAAGTTGTATAATTTTTTTCCATAAAGGTCTTGCACATCTTTTGTTGGATGTAGTCCCTGGTATTTATTATTGGGGTTTTTTTTAAATTGCAAATGGCATTTAAATTACCTTCTGTAAATTGATGGAATATTCAGTAATCTCAAGTATATATGGTAATACGATTGTTAATATGTTTAATCTTGCTTTTCTGTATGTTTATATGTATCATAATTTAAAATTTAACAAAAATATTTCCATGATACACAGATTAAAACTTCAGAAGTCCAAATAAAAGATTCATTAACACATATGCAATTTCATTTAAAACAAGCAAAGCACAGATTTAAACTGTCCTGTAAAGAACATAACATCCAAAACCCATATTCATGTATAATATCATACAATACATATAAAATGTTGGGTTATTAAACACTGGACTAGTTCCATTTCCGCAACCTTGAAATAAATGATAGGAGTGGTAGTGATATCAAAACAATTATTCTTGCTCACTTTAGTGATTTTATTATAGTCAACTCTCTATTGCCCACACCAACAGAGAGAAACATTGACACTTGCAACAGAAAACTACAGATAACCAACCCAAGTGAGTTGAACATACACTAAAAAATTAGGCCTCCCCTAAATTTATAAGTATCCAGAACAGCTGGGTCATCATCTGCTCTACTTTCCCTCAAGACAACTTCATTGATTACATGAGACAGCTGGTGGCAGAGAACTGGCAGCAGAAATGAATCCCAGTTTCCTTAAAATGTGAAGCAGACTACACACAGACATTTATTTTTCCAAAATTTCTCTAATTCAAGTTCCAAAATGTCCTTACTCTCACAACTTTACCCTTTTCTTAAAGAGTCATTAGCAGACTAAAAAATAAAATCGATGAAATGAGTTCGGGACCAGTATGCTAACTTCCAAACCTCTGTCTCTTGGGCTCCAAATCTTTAGACATCCAACTGCCTACTTGAACATTTCCTAAACTAGTGTCCTCTGACGTCTCAAACATGACCTGTTTACTAGAGCAGTCCACCCCAAGTCCCAAAACTATGTCCCCTTTCCAATAGTCCCTATGTCATTGAGTAGCACCTCAGCCTAGAAACCTAGAAATTGACTTGAGTATTCCAACAAACCTAGAAGTTGGTCTACGTACTCCTAGAAGCTGGTCTTGGGTACTCAAAACAAAACTGTTGTTGTGAACCACAACATCCAGTTAATCATCAAGGTTGACTCTACCTCAATACTCTTTCTACTCACTGCCACTGCCTTCATCAGACACTCATTACCCTTTCCTCTACTATTGCAGTAATTTCTTTACTTGGTCTTTCTACCCTCATCCCTCCACCAGAAAATCTTCTGAAAATGTAAATAGGTACATGTTACTCTCCCACTCAAAATTCTTTAATGTCTCACGAATGCTTACAGGATAAAATCCAAAATTCTTAGCATAACATCCAAAAAGCTTTTATAGCCTACATGTCCAGTCAGCCTTATCATAGGTCCATAGTCTCCTTTTCCTAGCCCTGCTCTCTAAATGCCTCCATACCTCTGCACATAATGTTCCCTTAACCTAAAATCCCTTCTTTATTTTCTATTACCACCTGGAAATATTCTTCAATTCTCTGTAAACAAAACAAAGCATCATCAACTCACAAAAACCTTCTCTGAACCCTGAAGAAGACTTAAGCACTGCTCTAAAGTTTCCTTTGAATCATGCCTTATTATATAGCACATATAACACTGCATCTTAATTCTCTATTAATATCTTTCTCTTCCTAAAAAACACTTAATTGGGAAATATCCAGAATTAAAGCATAGTGTCAGTATTCATCAGAC
Organism: Balaenoptera acutorostrata; assembly: GCF_949987535.1. Lineage (NCBI taxonomy): Eukaryota > Metazoa > Chordata > Mammalia > Artiodactyla > Balaenopteridae > Balaenoptera > Balaenoptera acutorostrata. The sequence continues at coordinate 92,140,654 of NC_080065.1, forward strand.
ACCAAAAAACATTTGAATAAACACTGTATATTTCTATTAACTTCTTATTAATCTGAAAATATAGTTATCACTGATACTTTGAAATTAAAATATTTCTTGGTAGGAGTCATTACATCTCACAATGAGGAATTTTCATTATAAAATGAAATATTGTCTATTAATATGAGTTATATATAAAATTGAAATATTTTACACTAGTTTTAAGTGGCTTATTCATTTAAAAAAGGATTGAAAATTTTCTAACCTAAAATAAAGTATGAAAATTGTAAATCCTATAAGTAAAAGCTATTTTCAAATATGGAGACAAGCATAATTTTGTTCCTAGAAAATAATTCTGGAATATTTATGTTTCCTCTAAGTTTAATGTCTCTACTTGATTCTGAGCACACAAATTTGAAGGAATAATTTTCAACTTACTAAACAGTAAAATATAACTTTAAAATTGTATATTTAGACTATATTCATACTCAAATGTTTAATTAAATCCCCTCAAAATTATATTTACTGAATCATCATACATTTGATAACCATATGATGAAACAACATACAAAAAGTAAACAGAAAGCCATGTGCAGTTAAATTACTCATTTTAAACCGCACAAATTATTTAAGAACACTATCAACAGCAAGGATCTCACTCAGGAGTAATGTATGTCAATCATTAAGGAAAATAACTCAAAGCAGACACACATAATATTAAGCAAACACAGACTGTCAAATTAATACTTATTTCTAATATAAGCACTCAACCACAGAAAAAATGATACATATCAACGATACTTTTAAAAACTTATGCAATATGTACACTCTTAATGGTAATAAATTGCAAAATATACGATTCAACCAAAGATCAAATTTCTGTGTACTCTATTGTCTGAAATACATATGTTTTATAATTCCAAGAAGTTGTAAGTCCCTTAAAAATACTTTGCGTTTACAATCTAATATTAATACTACTCAGTGATTCTCATTCATTATGAATGTTTTTATGAATTTTTGAGAACTGTCTAGATTCAGAAGCATAGATCCCAGTGGATGCTTTTAACCTTCATCTTACCAGTGCCAAATGGTGAATAAAAATCTCTAACTGAAGAAATCAGATTTAACTATAACATTATATATGTATATAAAAAATATTTCCTTGATATTTCCTTATGTATCCACCTATCCTCCCTCCAAAAACCAATGAAAGAAAATCAGGAAAATCTTTACATTCAACTTGGTTGGAAGTGATGAGAAAATCAATCAGACCAACAAGGATGGGAAAAAGTAAAAAACAAACACTTCTACTGAGATTGCTATACTCAGCCTATCTTTTTAAAAAAAAAAAAAAAAAGCCTATGCTACATCTTCATTTTTTAATTTAAAAGTCTACCTAAAAGGATCAGGTGCCAATTTCTTATTTTATTTTCTTAACAACATTTCTCTATATCTCCAAAAAACACTTTGGTTCATAGTTATTTTAAGTGATTTTACTATAACATAATATAGCAACAACTCTAATAAAATATTAAAGTTATTTATACACATGTGCACATTTTTTTTTAAGTCTTAAGGATAAGCTTACTAAAACTTAACATAATTCAATTCTCAGTTACTAAACTTTTAAACAAAATGGCTTTCAGATATTCAAGGAAAGATTTTAAATTAGTTTTTAAATGTGATATTTTACTGCAAAAAAATGATCTTTAAGAACTATGCTTCAAATCTGTGTACTTTCTCAAATTTTGGAATATAATATTATCCAACTGGCTTATTTTATTTTTAAAATAAAAACTGTTAACATTTAGTAAGCATTTACTATGTACCAGGCACTATTCTAAGCACATTACATATATAAACATATTTAGGGGCTCAGGAATTAAATAAATTGCTCCAGGAGACAAAGCAGAAGAGCTGGGATTTGAACCTAGGCAGTCTTGTCCAGAGTCCATACTCTTTACTATAAGTTTACAGCCTCTTCTGTGCCAAGGACTATGCTTGGGACTTGCAATTCAAAGTTCACACAATCAAACAAAACACACAGTCTCTGCTTTCAAAGAGTTCATAACTATTTATACATATATAAACCAACAATGTTTCTAGTGATAAGAAACCTTCTAGTAATATGATCCAATCGCTAGTAGAGCTCACATCAGTATAACTAATTCTTAAAGTAACTCTTCACAAAGGAGATGACATTTGGTTTCAAAGGGTGGGAATGCGAAGGGAAAAACTCTAGAAAGGTAGATTAGAAACAGACTCTAAGGTCCCAATGAATGCTGTTCTAAGGAATTTAGATTTGACTGTGTAAGCAATTGAGGGCGAAAGAAGGATTTTTACTCTGTCCAGCCAAGTGTTTTAGTAAAAAAAAAAGCAAAAATACTTTTCAGTGTTATTGAAGATAGGTGGAACAAGAAAGAGATTGAAGACAATAACATTAGTTAGAAACCTACTAGAAGAGTCAGAAAAAAAAGTACAGAGAGAAGAAAGAATGAAGAGTTATTTCCAAAGCTTAGAAACTGAATTTGATGGGAAAGTGGGAAAGATGAGAAACTGGATTGAGTCTGAAGTTTCTAGCTTGAAAGACTAACAAGTGATAACATTAAATGGATACAGAAGAAAGCAACAGGAGCCGAGGGGAACTGGGATATGACTCATGATTTCAAACAATATAGCTGACACTACAAGTCTTGATTTTTATAATAAAAAAATCAGCTGCTTTCTGTTATGAAACATATTTGTATATAAAATACAAATGTAAGTTTCTTAAACTTGTTTCTTTTGACCCTATTTATACTATTTTCTTGATAAGAATACATCTAATACTAAGCATGGAACAATTTCTTCTTAGAAAGTATGACCTAAAATAAAAAGATCAACCTCCCTAAAACCCAAAAGCACTGATTTATTTACTGTACATTATTAATGTATGATGGTTAAGACTTTGATACAGCTGTAGCACTTACTTTGATGTCAGCAGTAGCAGAAGTACCCCAGTTGCCTCGATACCCAATCTTAATGAAAGTATATTTTTAATACCTTTGAGTATCATATGTCACTTCAGACATTTTCTGCTTTGCTCTGAGTAATAGTTTATTTTATTAATTTTGTATTAATATACATTAAAATAAACATTTTAAAATTAATCATTTGTTTTATTAATGCCTACTAGAGTTATAAGTATCCATTTCAAATGAAACAAAACATTCAAAAGTCTAAAATTATAAAAGATACATAACTGCAACAAAAAATAGTAATTGCTATTTTTAATACAAGAATTCATTGTTTTTTACTTCAAATTGTTATTAAATAAGAAAAACAAATAGAAAAGGATTTCATCTTCTTAAAAATTAAATCTAGCATCATTCAGTTAAGACACAGTTAACAACATAGGAACTGACGTCCTCATTTTGATAATTTCCACATGAGGCAAATAAAATAATCATCTCCTTTAATAACTTCATAAATAAACCCAGGGTTAAGACCATTCACTTCCTTAAAAAAGGATAACTTATAATTCAGTAGCAAAGAGCAAAGTGAAGAAAACAAATAGTAAAGGTGGTAAAGGTGGATCATTTTATAATCTATAATAAACAAGGCAGTCTGGTGAATTTCATGAAGTGTAGTTTTCAGACATAAATCTATACTGTGACAGAATTATATAATATATAAGACCTCAACAGTTAAGGAATGCAATTATTAAATTAAAACAAAAATTTTTGGCTGAATTCACAAATTAAAATACATTAGTTTGACCAACAGGTGGTGCTCAATCTCCATTTATAAAGAGAATAAACATTCCCCCAAAGCATTTCCAATACAATGAAATCATTTGCAGACTATGTGGCAATTTTTAGAACTCAAACATCAGAAAACCCAGTGTATAAACATTATTTTAACTGTTTTACTGTGCAGAGGAAAATTGGTTACCTTGTAAAAGAATTTTAAAACTGATACTGACTGCCCATTCATCCATAGAAGACTTTGCTAAAACAGTTTTTTAAATACTGCTGAAACGTTTCTTTTAAAAAGTAACATTCAATACTGTAAAATGTTATGCAACACAGAAATAAACTTTTAAAAATTATCCCAGTGTTCATTATAAATTAAGAAAAGACTAAAGTCATTTTATTTTTTTACTTTTTTTTAAAGTCATTTTATACCAGCTTAACTCATGCTTCAGAATTCTTACTAAGTATTTAACACTCTATCCTTTGCTAGACAGTTTTTAAAACTAACAAAAACTAAGATATTTGGCTAAACAAGAATCAGCCTATTTTTGAAAATTCAGGTTTCTATATGGCACTATATTCTTTATTTGTAAAAACAGCTTAAGACTTAATTGTCTGGCTGAATTCTAAATGCAAGTTACTCTCACCAAAAGCAATATCGTTACTTCTTATCTGAACTGTGATCAAACAGTTTCACTCTTTCATTACCACAAATACCCAAGTAGGACTTATACAATTTTAATTTATCTGTCACATAACTAAATTTTTTTTCTTCTTAGGGAGAAAGAAACACAAAGTACTACAGAAATTTTGCAAAATATAGCATTATATGATAGAAAATGCCCCAAGACAACTTTTAGTCTATTCAAGTTATAGTCTTCTTACTACTTAATGTGAAGATAAGACGGCATACAGTATTTGGTTTCTAAATGTCGAAAAAAAAAAAAAAAAACAAGGATAGAAGACACTAAGAAAAATTACTTTTTGTATAAATTCTGTGCATAGAAAAAAGACGTTGCTACGTATTAGTCAAAGGGAGAGCAATAAAGCAGGATAGAGATAGATTTAAACTAAAATCTAAACAAAACAATTTCAATGGGCTTATAGTTTTACTGGAAGCACCTAAAGCCTTAAGTTTTGCTTTACAAAAATTAAATGCCACTGATTACTAACTCAATAATGTTAAGAAGAAATCAACTCAAATTCAGTCTGAGATATGGGAAACAATGTTGTAATTGTAGAAAATATTAAAAATTTTTAAAAAAAGCAATGTTCTGGATCAACAAAATACAGTACATTCCTTGATAACATACTATTTTCCTCATACAGAATTTTAAAGTATCAGAAGTCTTATTCCCAATTCATTCTTTAATTTTTTAGACCCATGTTTATTTATTCACTGTTATTAACCACAAATTAAAAGTCTAATTTAGTTCTTACATGTCTTCAAAACGAAACAAAAAAATTTAAAACTGAATACTTTGGCATTTAAAACATATATATTTATTCTTGTTTATAAAATGAAAGTCTTTTTTTCCATATCCACATTGAAATTCTGGCTCATTGATCCAAAAATTAACCTTCAGTTTTATATAGTACCAATATTTCATTAAAATACAAATAAACCATATTTTCCTTTGTTACCTAACTGCCAATATTGAAACCTAATTTTAACATGAGTACACATCTGAAATAGTAGCCCCAAATTTATGTTGCTGTTCTAAAGCAGTCTTATTTTGTAACACTTTTTAAAATTCTCTAATAGTGTTAAAGTCATTTAGACAAGATTCTACCAAAATCTTGTTTTTCTTTTAAACTGATGGTAGAGTTGGTTGTATTTTTCTGACACACAGACTAAATTCCCAATTCACAGCTACATAGTTTAAAGCTCCTTAAGCAAATCCCTCACTTCTACTTCCCTTGTAAACGTGAGGTTCTTACCCCCTGCCCAAGATACCATTAAGGTATATTTTGTGCATACACAGAAAAGTTTCAAACTTTTTTTTTCATATCTATATAAGCAGGTTTACATAACAGAAATATGCATTAGAAAACAAAGACATGCCTAATTTTTAGGGACAGAAAAATGTTTAAGTTACAATGTAAACATTATTGAAAAAGGAAAGAAAAACCAGCAGGTAGGCTCATTTCTACATAATCCTTCCTTTTTAAGATAAGTATTCCCTACAGTAAACTTACTGGATTTTACTTTTCAATAGCTAAAATGAATATCTATACTTTGAAATGCAAAAAATATATAAAAATTTTTTTTTAAAAAAGGCCAGTCTGCCCCTGTTCATGATTGGCTGCTTGTCCAGTAAGACCTGGGTCCCTAGGTATGTTATCCGCTCTGCAGGAGCTGATTGAAGCAGTGCATGTGAAATTCGGAAGGATCCAGGAGAAACTAAATAGCGTGGAACACAATAACACGATAAAATGTCAGTCGAGAATCTGAAAAAAAGGGTAGATGTCATGGAAAAATCATTAGATATTTCTTCCCAGAACATCTGAAATGATGGGTAAATGAACCTACATGTCCAAATTTATACCCTGCACTTAAAGTTTCAGAAGATGAATTTCTTAAAGCTCAAAAGGAATGTGTCCATTCTCACAGAGAATTCTGATTACAGTTTTGAGTTGTATAATCTATAATTTTTAAAGCCAGAAATAGATGGTCACATATCAGTGTCTCACTTGAAATTTTTAAAACACATTTTAATCGAATCATTGGGTCTGCTAATGATTAGATTAAATGATTTAATATTTATATCTCTGACTCAAAAAAACTTTAGGGACTTAATTTTCAAAACTTTCACTCAACTGATACTAAAGCATTCCTTCTACTTGATGGAAAAAATTATAACAGGGAAGAAAACATATTCAGATCTAAAATGAAGCATACTTTATACAGAGACACACACTCTCTACTACTTGTTCAGTGCCCCAATTTAGAGACAAATAGATTCATGATTTTGTTTTCATGAACAATTTTGGAATTGTACAATAAATGCTTCCAAGAAGAAAGACAATGGTTTTAATCAAATGTGTGGACCAAATATCTACTGTACTATAGGGCAGTTGTTAAAAATTACTAACTATAAAAGAGCTGCTTCTTTTATACTACTTAATTATCTCCATATGGAGGTTTTTTCTGTAAAGTAGGTTTAACAGTGCTCTATATACAAAAGAGATGTATTCATTCTATGAAGTTTTGTTTAGTTTCATTTTGCTATGGTAGCAATTTGAGAAAACCTAGAGGGCAGCTCCTAGACGCAAAAATTATTCATTAGTATAAAATAACTCAGTTTCTTTTACACAAAAAGAGGCAACAAAGAGAAAGGAAATAAATAAAGATGTGTATTTCTGGCTACATTTTTATTACCTAGAATTTTTATAATGAAGGTCTATATGCAATTATTTTACATACATAAGGGTAAAATTCCCCTAGTTCCAAAAACTGATGACTCAAAATGATTTATAATTACAGATGGTAGTTAGTAAAATAAAATGAATATTAAAGAATATGTATATATGTTTAAATGTTTATAGTTTAAAATAATAGCTTAAATATAATCTATAACTAGATTATAGAGTAAAATGTAGTATACAAATACATAAACATAAAAGTAACGGACCTACTAAAGTTTTTTTCTATGAAATGAAATTGATTCATGGAGTAACCACTAGAGCATTTTAATTGTAGCTTTTTACTGTATTTTTGTCTACCAATTTTAAGAAAAGACACAGATAAAACTCAGGGACCTCTGAATTCTGTTATTTCCACCACTTATTAATTCTGTGACCTTTGGCTTTACTTTCTTGCTCAGTTTTCTATTACCCTGTCTGAAAATGGAGGGGGCACATAATTATATAGATGAATTAAATGATAAAAATCTAAGATGAGTTTCAGAGTTTTTAAAAATTCACCTTAACAAAGGAAATTTTAAGAATAAAACAAGTCATCTTTTCATGGAGAACTGTTGGCATTATTTGAATTGCAAAACAATTCTAAGCCAGCAATTTTACTAAATTTCTTTTAGCACACAATTACTACAGCTTGTCTATGCTTCAAAACTCTTAACATCTTTCTCACGCAGCACTTCAAGTTACAGTTCTAACAGGCAGAAATGTAAACACTGTGTTAACTACTATGTGAATGCAATAGAAATTATTTGTGGAAAGTTTTGTATTTTTGTTTTTAGTTGCATTACCATAGATCTAACCCTAAGAAAAAAGACAAACACTGGAAAAATAACACTTATTCTTACATGAATTTTAAATAATAAAACTGCATTATTCCTGGAAAATGTGTATCAGTTACCAGTATAAATGGAGTAGGTTAATAATTATTTTACTAAGAGACATCGTATGGTTCTTCTATTTAGGAGCGCCATAAAAAGTTGGAATCCAAAAATCTTTGGCACATCAGTTCCTAGAATGATCATTTCTATGGATCTGTAAGTATCATATTTTTAACTCCGCTAGTAACAAAATCCAGGTATTTCTCATTCTCAATGGGAGATACAAGTATTGATATAACAGGATAACTAATTTTAAGAATACCTCCTAGTAGGACAGGCAATCCAACCATTTCTCATGTCGTGATTGGAATATGACATTTCTTTGCGCCAACCCATCATAAGTCTTTCTGAAAAACATGCCACAAATTTGGACCAATCAATAAAGCAGTTGGTCAAGGCTAATTTAGCTGGAAATACAGATGTCAATGTAACTAAACTGGCACATCCCAGGAAAAACAAAAGTTTACACTAAAATAGAGACAAAGATACTATAATGATTATCTCTAGATGAGTATAAAGTCATCAACAGTCAAAAATACTTCCATGAATATATCAATACATTGTAACTGAAGAGTAATTTCTCTCAAAAAGGTGGATGGAGGATTCACTTTTGGTTTATGGAATAGCCATTTCAAACAAAACCCCCAAATTAAAGTTGGAAACACATACTGCTTCTTGACCTTATTAAGTCTTAGAAGCCTCCCTAAATGAGTCTTTAGCCTGAGGAAATTAATCACTTTCAAATTAACCCTTTTTAAAAAGTAAATTAGCTTATCATTGTTTAGGCTGAGAAAGCCTTGAAAAATTAAGATACTTACAAAATATAATTTCTACAAAGTCTGAAAATTTTCTTCTAACCAAACAACTGTAATTAAGATAATAATTTTTCTCATCAAATCCTTAAACCCTATTGAACCATTTAAGAAATACATTAAGTGTTTTAATTTAAATGTTTTCCTATATTTAAATAATACTTTAAGGAATAATATGTTTGTATTTTGTGAGGTATTTTAATATAAATTTTTTTTTCAGAAACTGACATATATCTTTTATATATACACTAATAGTTTTTTCTATAAGGTAACCTATGGAATTAATATATAGATATGTTTCATTTTTTTAAAAAACCGATGTTGAAAGAGAAATCAGTGATAATTCACAGTTCAAAATAATTTTTCATTTTATTAAAAAAAAGCTACATAATTTCTTTAGGCCCAAAATGTCACAACTAAATTAACATGTTACCAAGGTAAAATAAAAAAGGAGATTTGCATTCACTTTTTTAAATAGAGAACCTAATACATAAAGCTACAAATACTACCATTGTAAGAAAACAGCTGTACATGAAATTGTATAGCTTTACCATTACATTCAAGTCCCTGATGCAGATCCAGCTAGTGGTAGCAACAACACAACATGCTGAAATCTTAACATGAACACTCTTCCTAAGCCTTAGAAAAATCATGAGATTCTCTCATACATATGAAATGCTTCAAAATATAGTCCCTTTACTAACTGTGGCCTCTAAACTACCCAGTATAGGACTCAAATAACAGCCATACACTGAACCATAACATATGGCTAAAGACAGAGAGCAAAATGACCACCATTAGATGAACCACCTAGAACACACTTCTAGTACCAGCTCAATGCCATTTGACTAGATCACTTCCCCCAAACACACACATACATTACACACACACACATCCCACAATCAACACTACCCATTCTTTGTTTCCATATCTTGGTCTTCTAATTTAAGATTAAATGCAAACAAAGACAAGTCCAATTGTTTTATTTCACTGTGGAAAAGAACTCTGAATTTGAGAGAGATGAGTCTGCTCAACATAAAATACATGTATTCTGAAAACTTTACTTTTTACTGCAACTAAAGGCTTCTCTCATCTAAAGTAAAGAAATTCAAAACTGAAGTATTTTAACTACAGGAGCAATTTTTAAAGTCTGGTCCAGGGATTCTCACTCAGGACCTGCTCAGGGTATCGGCAATGTCAAAACTATTTTAATAATAATACTAACGCATTAATTGTTTATTCCACTCTCATTCTCTGAATATAGTGAAGTTTTTCACAAACTATATAACCTGTGATGACATCACTCTAATGAGTGATGGAATATATGCTTGTATATTAAATTTTCTCATTTTTAATTTCAAATGCAAAACGTATCAATAGATACAACAACATGAACAATGTTTTTCATGAGAGTCCTGAATAATTCTTAAGAGTGCAAACAAGAAATCCATAAACCAAAGAGATTAAGAAATACTGAACAGAGGAAATTTGGTCCCCAGAAATACTGCCTTTAATGGAGGGGAGATCATATACTATGTTCCTTCCTCTATCTCCTTCACAGCCCCAAGACATGTATCTCCAGCCCTTTTAATTTTATTACAGTTTTAAACCCAAAACAAATAATCTATCATGAACACTAAACACTCTCAATACAGTTGTTTTAAATAAATACAGAGCAGCCACAATTTCCATGCAAATTTATATCTACTACTTTATGATTATTTAATTAAATCTGTTTTTCTTCAAGTACCAGCATTCAAGAAAAACTATTTTAGTCTTAATTTGAATTACTGATTCTGCTTTAGTTACTATATTTCAATAGTGTTATTTATTTTTATTTCATTATAACTTTCAGTAGTTAAATCTAATAGGTTAACTCAACATTTATAAACTAACCAAAGAACATAATTATCACTTAATTGTTTTCATGAGAAACCATTTTCTAAATTCCAATCAAATTCATAAATAAGCCTATGGAATACAAACACTTTTCAGTGAAGATTTCCTCTAATTATTGAAACAAAGCTACCAAGTATACACAAATATACACGTTGCTTTAATTTTGTCCTTTGGGTTGCCAAGAACAAAAATTCAATTCAAAGGAACTCCAGAGAAAGGAAATCTCAACAATCATCAACACAAGAATGAAAAGACCTAGGCACCAAGAGAGCTCTTAAACTCCCTCTCTCTCAGTGTTGTTTCTACCTCTCACATTCAGTATTTCTTTTCTTACCTCATATCTAACCCTTATACATACTTGATAAAAAACGATTTCCGTACCCTGTGGGGAGTGAGACTTCTTCCTGATCTTTCTTTACAGTAAAATAAAAATAAAACTTTTCCATTTGAAACTGATTCTCTACTGTACATCTACAGTAAAACTTTTCTATTAGGAACTGATTCATTTTTTACAATTTCTAACTCCCAGGAGAAAAATTTGATCAGTTCTTGGGAAAGGTAAACTTTCTAAGCTTCAATTTTCTCCTCTGAAAAATGGGGAGATAATAATACCTACCTCATAAAGCTGTCATAAATCAACAAGTCTTAAAAGATGAGCCTGGTGGAAAAGAGGGGAAAGAGAATTTTGAGCAGGAAGAAGTGAGCATGAATGGCATGTTCTGCAAACCACATATGGATTCAGATAAGGCAGAATGGGTTTGTAAGGACATAGTAGGAGCAAGGCTTGCTAAGCAGAAGTCAGGCCAAGGGGGTATTGTCAACCATTCTAAGGAGTGTGGGGTCTCTCTACCTTATATGAGAGGAAAAAACATTTAAGGATTTCTACCCAAGAATGAACACAGAAGAAAAACAGGTTGAGAGAAGGGGGTAGGTAAGATTATGAGCTTAGTTCTACTGAGTTTTGGCATGCTCAATTTGAACTGAAAATAAAGGTTTATAAAAGAGAATAAGACTAAGAATTATTCAGCAGTCTGAGCATACAGGGAGTAGCTGAAGTTGGAACTCAAGCAGTTGTTAAATGGTCCTTTTCCAACTGTTCAGACCAATCTCCACAGAAACATCCATACATTTATCTATCCACTTCTAAAACTAAAGTTTCTTAAAACAATATTGACCTTTACTATTTAATACATCTGAATGCTTCCACTCCTGTTAAAAAAAACTGCCAAATTGGGTCCAATAAATTTATATCAAAACCCACTACTGGAGGCTTTACTGACAGAATAATACTGATTTAAGGTACTGTTGTAGTACTCAGAGCAGGCTCCTATATCCAAGAGCCATTACATTTGTATTTTTAAGTCTTATCCATAATTGTTTATGTACATGAAGGAATAAATAAATTTGTGTATTTTTAGAGGATATTTTTATTTTGAGGGTAAATCTTTATACATTTTCATGAAAAAAAGCATGTATATATATTTATTGTTGTTTTTAGTCTGCGAGCATTTAAATATTCAGAGAAAATGTACTTCCCAGTGCCTCAAGTAGAGCTAAAGGTTTAATGTGTAATTCTGTGAAATAAATGAGAAAGCTACACTGGTGGTTATGTGTTTGACACATATCACTAATGGATACAGGTCTCAAAGAGGAATTTTTACTATGTTTAGGTCTAAAACATTAGGTTCGAAAATTTGCTATAACAGAGGTAGTACAGAGCAGTGGTTAGGAACATGTATTTTTGATGTCATACTGCCCAAATTCTAACCTTGCCCCTGAAATTTACTAGCTGTCATCTCTCTGTGCTTCAAGTTTCCTCATTTGGAAAATGGAGATAATAACAGTACCTACCCTAGGGATGATGTGAGAATTAAAGGAGTTAAAATATATTTAGTGCTTCACAGAGTGTTGGACTCAAATGTTAAAATATTATTATTATTTACCTTGGAACAAGTTATCTAACCAGACTCTTACTTCTTTTAAGTGAAGGGGCTTCCACTGTGTGGTCTGTCAAGTATTTCATCATTCTGAGTATAGGGAATAAAGCTGCCATTTTTTCCATCATGGTGTCCACAAACTGCTGAGTCATAGGATTTTAAGTTAAGTACAATCTGAAGGTCTTTTATAAAAAAAGAACTTGAACCTTCATACTCTCTTCTCTAATTATCACTTGTGAGTATATAAAAAAATCCAAAATATTGACACTAGTAATTTCCGCTTACCATTTAATGACTATGCCTTCCTCAATACCTGTCATTTTTCAGTTCTTATACTTTCTCTTTTTGATGGTATACCCCAAAAGTACTAAGTCTGGAACCACTGACTATCAGATCAAGTACCCATATATCTTTCAATTATCCCTGCCTGTATCACTGTACATAACATAGTAATGTCACTGACAGTTGTTATAGTGATGACTTTCTCGAGCCACCAAGAAAAGGCTAATTATCTTGATATATTTTCTTTAACATATTTTAGAAAGACTGCCTTTTAAAAGGTTTAAAGTGAAATGAGTGACCTTCAGTTATCTAGTCTAAGGTGTCAACTCCTTGGTAGTATAAGTAAAATCCTGTTTTACTCTATACCATATCAACCTCTGATTCTGTTTAACATATGTATTTCCATTTGCTTACAGATGAACCTTACATGAAGGTACCTGGCTGATATGCTGACAATAAGTTCTATTGGACAAAATATTCTGTATAACAAATTACCTTTAATCTTGGCCCATGAGAGTATATTCATTGTAATAAAAGCTGCTTCTATTGAGATATATTGTTATAAAATATTGAAGAATAAAGAAAAGACTGGCCATCATAAGCTTTCTAAGTATCTCCAGTTTGTTTTAAGTTTTATCTATGTGTGTATGTGGTTTACAATATAACTATTTCATTTAAATAGTGTATGTTATAGGAGATATAATAGTAAGATAGGATTTCTTAAATATCAGTTGATCAATGAATACTGCCTTAAAAATTCATGTTCTCAGTTCTGTTTGTTCCTATAAACTGACAGAAACACGACTTTGTCCAATTTCTACCCCATCTACCTAAGAAAATTCCTACTACTGCTGTTTCTAACTATCTTGCTTTTCTTTTTTCTTTAAATTTTTATCAAATAAAATTAAGGAATGAGAAAGAACATTTTGTATTAATAGTAAAAAATAACAAGGGGGCGGAAGTAGTACTAGTAAGAATAATAGTAGCATGAACAGTAACAACAACAATAATGAATAATGGTGATTTTCATTTTTTGAGTGCCTAGAATGCATAGGCACTGTGCTAAGCATATTATATATATTATCTCATTGCAACAATCCTATGAGGAAAATTTAATTATCACTTTATGGTTTAGAAAAACTGTGGTTCAGAGAGGTTAAGTAGCTTGCCCAAGATTACAATGGCTAGTAAGTGGTGGAAAAGAAATTCAAACCAACTTGGCTTCCTTAACACTACACACAACCCTGACTCCTGCTGGTATATTCTGCAGTCCAAAAAAGTTTTGCTTTACAGAAAAAATGTTAATCTAATTTGGGGGGAACCTCCCTTGTAGATTATATATAAGCAATTATTCTACAAAACTGCTTAACTACTAAAAGAATCTAAGTGAGCAGTGTGACACCTCTTGCTGTTATTTAGAAGAGAAGTAACTTTTGTCCTCATTTCCTCCATCCATTGCCCTTAATGGATGAGAAAACTATTTTGCTTGAAAAGGAAATAAATAGGTAACATTAATTCTTAAAAAACATAACTGTTGGGGCTTCCCTGGTGGCGCAGCGGTTGAGAATCTGCCTGCCAATGCAGGGCACACGGGTTCGAGCCCTGGTCTGGGAAGATCCCACATGCCGCGGAGCGGCTGGGCCCGTGAGCCATGATTACTGAGCCTGCGCGTCTGGAGCCTGTGCTCCGCAACAAGAGAGGCCACGACTGTGAGAGGCCCGCGCACCGTGATGAAGAGTGGTCCCCACTTGCCACAACTAGAGAAAGCCCTCGCACAGAAACGAAGACCCAACACAGCCAAAAATAAATAAATTAATTTAAAAAAAAAAAAAAACATAACTGTTCATTAACTGATTTTCAGGAATTAAAAGATGGATAACAAATGGTTTAGAATAGACACAGGGAAATGAGCATTCAGATATACTGTGGGTGAGAGTACAAACTGACACAGCCATTCACCCTGAAGTGTATTCTGCCAACAGGTAGCAAATTTTAAAAGCAAATACCCTCTAGACTCCAAAATTTCACTCTCAGAATACATTCCCAGGAAATAATTGCAGAAGTAAAAGAAAAAAGAAGAAACTGAGGCAAGGATATACAATGGAGAAAAGATAGTCTCTTCAATAAGTGGTGCTGGGAAAACTGGACAGCTACATGTAAAGAATGAAATTAGAACGCTCCCTAACACCATACACAAAAATAAACTCAAAATGGATTAAAGACCTAAATGTAAGACCGGACACTATAAAACTCTTAGAGGAAAACATAGGAAGAACACTCTTTGACATAAATCACAGCAACATCTTTTTTGATCCACCTCCTAGAGTAATGGAAATAAAAACAAAAATAAACAAATGGGACCTAATGAAACTTAAAAGCTTTTGCACAGCAAAGGAAACTATAAACAAGACAAAAAGACAACCCTCAGAATGGGAGAAAATATTTGCAAATGAATCAATGGACAAAGGATTAATCTCCAAAATATATAAACAGCTCATGCAGCTCGATATCAAAAAAACAAACAACCCAGTCAAAATATGGGCGGAAGACCTAAATAGACATTTCTCCAAAGAAGACATACAGATGGCCAAGAGGCACATGAAAACCTGCTCAACATCACTAATTATTAGAGAAATGCAAAACAAAACTACAATGAGGTATCACCTCACACCGGTTAGAATGGGCATCATCAGAAAATCTACAAACAATAAATGCTGCAGAGGGTGTAGAGAAAAGGGAACCCTCTTGCACTGTTGACAGGAATAAATTGATACAGCTACTATGGAGAATAGTACGGAGGTTCCTTAAAAAACTAAAAATAGAATTACCATATGACCCAGCAATCCCACTACTGGGCATATACCCAGAGAAAAACATAATTCAAAAAGACACATGCACCCCAATGTTCATTGCAGCACTATTTACAATAGCCAGGTCATGGAAGCAACCTAAATGTCCATCAACAGATGAATGGATAAAGAGGATGTGGTACATACATACAGTGGAATATTACTCAGCCATAAAAAGGAACGAAACTGGGTCATTTGCAGAGACGTGGATGGACCTAGAGACTGTTATACAGAGTGAAGTAAGTCAGAAAGAGAAAAACAAATATCGTATATTAACGCATATGTGGAATCTAGAAAAATGGTACGGATGAACAGGTTTGCAAGGCAGAAGTAGAGACACAGATGTATAGAACAAACGTATGGACACCAAGGGAGGAAAGCGAGGGTGGGGTGTAGTACGAATTGGGAGATTGGGATTGACACATATACACTAATATGTATAAAATAGATATAGCACAGGGAACTCCACTTCGCTGTAGAGTAGAAACTACCACAACATTGTAAAACAACTATACCCCAATAAAAAAATAAAAATTAAAAAAAAAAAGAAACTGATATAGCAATAGTTAATTATTTCAGGGATGTTTATAATGCTGAAAAGTCAGAAACATATGCAATAATAAGTAATAGTTACATAAAGCATAGCAAATCAATACAATGGAATACAAAATAGCTTTTAAAAATTATATTACAGTCTGTATTTATATTATATTATATTATATTATATTACAGTCTGTATTTACTAGCATAGAAAAATACGTCTGAGATAATTTGGAAAAAGATAACACAAAACAACACTTAATATGAGCCATTTTTATATTAAAATAAATATTTATATTTGGTGCCTATATGCATTAACAAGTCTGAAATGGGGCTGACCAAATTGTTGATAGTAGATTATGTAGTTGCAAGAACTCTGAAACCATATACTTTAAAAAATACTTTTAAACATACACTTTAAAAGTATTAAGTTCCAATCAACATGTATTCCCATCATAATCAGAAAAGGGGGTCATTTTCATGACATTTTCATGTTTTACATCCTTTAAAAACAAAAGAAATAATCAATATGCTTACCAAGATGCATGTGCAAAGGTATAAAGAGCAAAAAACAAATAATGTAAATACCAAATGAACATACTTCCCAGCCATGAAGAACTAATGTTCTATCAGATTATTTCTTGTTATGGAATAATGTTCAAAATATATTAATTAGTGAAGCTATACATTAAGTATAACTTCTTTGGAAAATACAAATTACATTTACATAGAAAAATACTGAGAATATTCACTCAGGTATAAACAGTGATTGATTTGTCTTTGGGTTGTGGATTATGGGTAATTTGTGATTTCTGCCATTTGTGCTTTGTGTTTTCCAAGCTTTCTTTAGTGAGGATGTATTGATTTTGTAGTTTAAAAAGCAAAATAAAGAAATATAAGGATTCTTCACTTCTCATCTGTTTATGTTTAAGGCAACAAATTCTACAACCAATACTTCAAATGAAAACTATTCTATCTAGAATAAGTATGATAGATGGCTAAAAATCACTAAAAAGTTTTTCTAAAATTGAAAATTTCTATTAAAATGCAAAGTATCAGTCTATAAATTAAATATTTAAGAGTTTTTTAAAGCAGGTGAGTTTCTGTGCATTAAGAGCTACTTTTAAATAATTCTGTTTGAGGAAAATTCAAGCTCTTCCTAAGCATCACCAGGATTTTCTGGAATAGAATTTCCTACAGAAGATCACAGTTTTACAGTTGGAAGATTTCACAAAACAGGTTAGTATCTCTGAGTGGACTACCTTCCTCAATAGCTGCAAAAGGACGGTGAAGTTAACAAAAAAGCACTTACCACACTATCCACTTACCCTGACCCTTAAATTATGACCTAACCATTCCTTTTCTACCCAAGTATCACCTTATTACAAAATGTGAAAGCTGTTTTACTCTAAGAAACCATTTTTAAAAATTTTCTGCCCAAAATTTAACCACTTATTTCCATTTAATGATCCCATTAGGCTATCCGATATCCCTAAATGTTTAATTATGTCAGAAACTGACCACTTAAACTCTGTAGCTTCAATAAATAACCTAACTGTGGTTACAATATATATAGTTTGAAATACTGTAGTAAATTGCATAAATTAAAAAAATACTTTCTATTAGAACTTTGAGATATTTTTAAACTATTTCAAAAAACCAATATAGAGATATCTACTCAACAATTAACAAATTACGTATGTTAGGAAATTTGTTCAATTTTATTGCAGGGCCCTTCTCTCATTGCCATATTAGACAGCCATCACTAAAGCATCATATTGTAGAATTTAAGTTTCTTTGGTTTTAAACAAAAAGCAATATATGACTTACAAGCATCGCTTACTTACACATGTCCTACATAGCCCAAGGCTGAAAAGTCCACAGATAATTTTCCTTCACTATCTGCTGCTGCTGGTTGAGACTTAACCTCCTCTCTTCTCCTAGCTAAACTGTCAGCAAACTTCTTCAGATAACTCCAGCCACTGCCATGCTGGCTCTGAGTATGGAACAACTCCAGAGCAAGTCAACACAATTTAAATTTGGGACTGAAGGGGGAAAGAAAATGAGGGTAAGATAAGCACTATTGAAATCATTGCATTTTACCTTCTGTTCCCCACTGCAGAAAAGTTAACTTACCTACCCTTTCCTCAGGTACTTTTTATCACTAATTCTCTTCATGCTCTTCCTTAGGAATGCTCCAAGGAAGTCTGAGGATTCTTCCAAATACATACAGAAAATGACTTTCAGTTTCTGGTTACCCCAAAATCCACCACTGGTATCTTTTCTTGGACTGAGCCCTTCCTAAGAGTATTTTTATTCCTTTCCCAAATCTCTATTTGTTTGGTATCTGTATAAACTCTTAGAAAACTTTTTAAAAGATAGAAGAAGACTTGCTCTGATGACAGGAAAAGATAAAGAAATGCTAATACTATTTTGTGTCTTATAGTTGAAGAGGAAAGAAATCCTAGTCACAAGAAGAATGGGTGGTAACAAGAGGCTAATAATGAACTGTGGAAGAGAAGAAGAAAGATGAAGGCTCAACGCCAGGAAATGCTGAGTGTGATCTAGTATTTCCAATGGAAGAGTTCTAGTCAGACCCTTTAGCTTCCAAACTAGAAAACCTGTTCTCCAGACCCCAGCACCCACTCCTGTGCCCCAGCCAACACTTTGCAGCCACCATGAGAACACAGAAATGTATCCTTTGAACCACCTAAGCTAGTGCTCTAAAGATTATTTTTCCACAGAAACATTCTTATAAAAGGCTGACTGGATCCCATAATACCATCAATATTATAGTTCATGTAAAAGACTACTGTAGACCAGATTAGGGACCCATTACACAAAACACTCCTAGAAAGAAAAAGTGTTCCTAGTTCAACTCCTAAAAAAAAGCACAACTTTAAAAAATCAACTCTTGAAACACTGCCTATTTGTATGTCATGAACTACCTATCCTTCTGATGCAATCAGAGCTAGTACAGCAACATTTCCATGTAGAAAAGCAATTTCTTTTCTTCTTATATATATAAGAAATGGATCTCCTTTTTCTAAACTTAAATATCCTGAGTAGCAGATTGCCTGACTGCAGCAGTCCAATGCATTGCTGGAAGGCAATCCAACAGTAGGATGAGGGTAATTTCACACGTATCTTCTATTTAAGCAGTCACACATGTTATGACACTGTCCAAATGCCAAAGTGTGAGCAAAGAAATTAACTTTTAAAAAACTAAGTTTCAATTGAAGAGTCCCTTAAAACTTGAGGGAAAAAAAGCCTGTGTTCTAATTCTGAATTTGTTACTTCAAAAGCACAGGTAATGTACTAAATGTTTTTATATCCTTTAAAATACAACTATGGAAACTTTTTACTACTCTGCAGAAATACAAAGGAATGATTTTTACTCCATTATTATTTGCAGGCCAACTAAATTATTCTACATAACATATTCACAAATGTATTATTTTTTCAGAACCTTCTAATTAAAATGCTCCAATAATGACCATTTCTAAGCTAATACATAGTCATTTCAGTAGCTAAAACGTGTTCTTTTCTAATTTGACCATAATAAATTAATGGCAGAGACTCTGAATTCCTGCTTTTATGTCAGACCCAAGTTACTTACATGAAATAAAATATGAATTTAAACTTAATTACAAACTCCAACTGATAATTTCTGTCATGTTTTCAAATGAAAGTAAACTAATATACAGCCAAATCTCAGTTAATAAAGATCAGACTGGCCAATGCTCATGATGCTTTTATTTCTCCTTCCATCTTCCACTTTTAGTTCTTTTTCACTTCTTATCTGTTGAACAGACAGTTAAGAAAAGATGATGCATAAAGTTGCTAGAAAGAAGAATCATCTCTTCCAACCTTCTACCTGATGAATAATCCTTCCAACAATATTAATGTACATATAAGCCCTTCTATTCAGAGAAGTACCTGAGAACACAATTCCTCTGGAATAAGTCCTACACACCACTTACATTTACTCCCAGCCTTGGGCACCTGACTGGATACATATCCTTTGGGACTAGATATTACAATTTGAAAATGATAGGCTGAGTATCTTCAAAAAGAAGAGACTTAAGGCCATTTAATTTCAACCCTACCTTCTACCACATACAAGTCTACCACTCTGTTATTGAGGGAAAAATTAAAACAGAGAGACCTAATTCTGTCATTCATTTATAGCAAGCTAACAACTGCAAAATATACCCTTAGTAGCTATACTAAACTATTCTGCTCATTTACCTTTCAGTAAAAGTTGGATAGTAGCAAGGGAAAGATTAAACATAGGTCAGTATCAGGTGTGGTGACTGTCCTCAATTATTTATATTTATATATTATTGTATGTATATTATTTCTCTACTCATTACTAAGATAAGGGTTATCATTTCACTCAACACTCTCAATGACAACGAAGACAGAATATTCTGTAAAATATGTAGGTAAATATCACCATTTATAACTCTATGCATTGTAGTTATTTAATGCCTATCAGCCTTAGTCCCAATGCACATATAAAAATCATTTCTGAACATTCAATGTTATAGTGTTCACTTTATTTTACATTATATAATAAAAGATTTATATAGCATAGGAGAAGGGAAATCTGATTAAAAATCTAAAAATAAAATTCTTAGTAATATGAGCAGTTATCATCAAGAAAAATGTATGCTTTTACAATCAAAACAGAGGATGGTGAGAAATATATTGATGGCAAAACGTTAAAAATTAGTGAATCTGATTAACAGATACTAACTACTATACATAAAATAGATACACAACAAGAATTCACTGTATAGCACAGGGAATTATATTCATTATCTTATAACAAAACTATAGAGGAAAATAATCTGAAAAAACACATATATACATAAATAACTGAATCACTTTGCTGTACACCCGAAACTAACACAATATTGTAAATCAACTATACATCATTTAAAAAAATTAGTGAATCTGGGTAAAGGGTATATGAGATATCTGTACTACTCTTGGAACACTTCTACTTTGAAATTATTTCAAAGTAAAACAATTTAAACACCTAAATGAAGGCAAGAAACACCAGATTTAAAACACTGTCTTTAATACAACCAACAGTTAAAAAGTAATCAAGCAGCCTTAAATGCTAACATTTTTCCACATTCTTCAGAATATATTTTCTCCTGAACTGTGATAAAAGAAAGAAAAATCTAGAACTTCAAATACACCCTTAAAAATAAACATAGACTTTGAGTTGTGTGCCAATATTGAAATGGTTTGATCAAGATTATGTTTACAAAGACTAGATTAAAAAAAAAAAAATTCAGTATGCAACAACAAATTCCTAAGATTTTCCCATAGGTAAATTCCAAAAATTAGCACAAAAAGGGAAATAATTTATAATTTAATATCCTATTCATACGGTTCCACATGTTGTGCTCCAAATGCCATACTGATACTATTTACTTTAATGCTAAATTTTGTTCTTAGCCTATTTCTTCTTCCACATTACAAACTTAATTCAGATTAAGTTTGTTCAAAAGTTAAATGGTCTGTCTATACTACCTGGAAATTAGGCACACACACACAAAAAAACCCAGTAAAAATTAACATTCAGATTCTGAAATTACTACTTATAAGAGCAATGAGATATGTTTATTTCATTTCATTATTTTGAAATCAGGCAAGAAAATCATTGCAGTTCTAAAAAATAATATTACTATATTTGTGTAACATTAATACTTTATAAAATGCTTTGAAATCTATAATCATATTTTAGTCTCATAATAACATTGCATGCCAGGTAAAATAGGTATCATAATACCAATTTAATAGGCAAATTTCATAACTTATCGTAATATTAGATTTAAGATCATTTATTGTCCTGTTTTCATATTTTAAAAAAGTTTTTCCAGTTTTACTTATAGTTTCATGAACAAAAAGATACTCAACAAATACCATGTAATATATCATTATGTTTACCATGAGAACTATTTCTAAAAATCAATCAAGAATGATAGATTAATTATTTTGGGAACTGATCAACTAACAAGGCTGCAAAATGCAGTTCATAGTAAGTAAGGGGGAAATAATCAAAACTTAGGAAAGTAACGTATCAATAAGGTAACTTTATTACTGAAGTAAAAAATAATAAACAAACATTCACAAAACGAATTCTCAAGTATATTTTTCAGAATCTATCTATAGCTATGAGATCTAGAGAGAAGACAGGGAGAAAATCAGCTTGAGTGACTTATTCTCAGTTTTACTTTTTTTTAATTTGTTGTTAAAAATAGAAATATCTTAGTAAGATCATGAAGATTCTCTCATTTATAATTTAATATTTTGTGTTTTTCAATGGTGAGGTGAAAATATGTATTTTATGTATAATTTTAGTAACATTGTTATAAATTAATTGTGTTAAATACACTAAATTTCAAAATATTTTTCTTACATCAATAAACTGAAATAACACGCTACAAATTACCCCAAGTGTGCATAATTTTAACCAAATCTGGTAACAGTTCTCTTTCACTATTTTTCTCCCAGTTACAATACAACCAAGAGATCTTTTATTTTCCCCCAAAAATATGAACCTTGTCAAAAAAAGAAAATATCACTTAAGCAACTAAGCATCAAGCATATGCTTATTTAATTCAGCACCACAGTCTCATTAAAAGCTTAAAGAATCATCAAACACAACTGAAATTATGGCCGCTAATCTATATCTTTTGGTAATTCAATTAGGATATAAATCTAGTATCTTCCAAATATTTTTAAATATATATAGACTACTTAAAAACAAATTAACGTGTTCTAAATCTATATAATACTTTGGATTTATAATGTTAGGAAACAATTATCTGTGATATACAGAGTATATCTAATAGGTAATTATTTTTAAGCATCCCAAAATGGGCACAAAAACATAACTGGAGTCTGATTGCAATGCTGCCCTGCAAACACACACCTTGCTGATAAGGCCGTCTCAGTATATCTATTTAACAAGGGTCTTCAGCAATGAACCCTCTTTGAGTGAGGTCCACACAGATCTATCTCGAACATGACGCATTATGATTCATGAAAAATGATGTATTATGAATCTGATGAAACTCTATCCTTAAGAAATAATAAGACTCAGTAAACTCCATCCTGCTTACCTGACCCTCTAAAAACTTTACAGGAGAAAAAAACTGGTGATTTACTAATAAATACTTGCTAGACAAATACATTTTTAAAAGGTTACTGACAACAAAAGAACTATAGTTGAAATGTAAACCATTTTTATATGGCAATATCAATTTTAAATTCTAATTTCTCATTAAATAACTCCCTACAACAATAAATTACTTCTGTCATAGATTACAAATTAAGCCTAAAAGACACTTAATAGATAATTAATAAAATCCTATCTTTCAAAACACAAGCACTAGTCATCATTGTGCTGGCAGGCATGCAAAAGTTTATACATATAAATGATAGCTGTCTTTGAATATGAACTGTAAAAATTTTAATATTAAAATATCAAAACAAAAAGTGAGGAACATCTTCAAATTCAGAAGACAACACTTACTTCCTGTGTTCAATGATGTCTATTCATTATTAGACAATCAAGTAGTCATTTTTAAATAGTATTAATAATATTCTAAATACAATAAACAAATAACAAATTAGGTAAAAGCGTAACAGAACAGACCAAAAAATTGTACATATTGGAAATTATGCTGTTGATATTTTAGAGATCAGTAATCCTTAAATCACACCAAATTATTAAACTATTAGAGACCTTATCAGTTACTATAAACCCAGATAATTACATAAAATATCAGTTTTAATGTCGAGCCAATATAATTTCCTCCACTTTAGCTTTTTAAAAAATTACTTGTTAGTGTATTTATCCATCACATTTAAAATCTTTATAATAATAATTTCAAGTTATACATAATGGCCTCAATACCTAGTTATGAGCTATGCTTGTATCAAATCCCATCAAGTTTTAAGTGGAATAGGTACACTGGTAAATGTTAAACTTTTTAAATTAAATTTTCCATTATAAAGTTTTTTTTAAATGTAGGTAAAGTTGACACATTAGTTCTCCAAAAATTAAACCTAAATATATTCATTTATCTGTTAAAATCATACTCCCAAAACCTTGGACATAACTTTTTTAAAACTCTGATACAAAGGGCACTTTTAATAATGACACTAGGGCTTCCCTGGTGGCGCAGTGGTTGAGAATCCGCCTGCCAATGCAGGGGACATGGGTTCGAGCCCTGGTCTGGGAAGATCCCACATGCCGCGGAGCGGCTGGGCCCGTGAGCCACAGTCGCTGAGCCTGCGCGTCTGGTGCCTGTGCTCCGCGACGGGAGAGGCCGCGATGGTGAGAGGCCTGCGCACTGCGATGAAGAGTGGCCCCCACTTGCCGCAAATGGAGAAAGCCCTCGCACAGAAACGAAGACCCAAGATAGCCATAAATAAATAAATAAATAAAATTAAAAAAAAAAAAATCCCTTTAAAAAAAAAAATAATAATAATGACACTAATTTTCCTGCAATCTGCTAAAGAACATAAGTATTTTGGCAAAAAAATTAAGATATGTTACACTGAAGGTTAACCACCTTAAGTACAATAAGAAAACATTTCCACACATCTTAATATGACAGATTCATGAAATATATTACACCAGTAGGCACATTCTACTTACAGTCACATTAAAAATATTATCTTAAAACAAAATGATTAAATATCTATTCCAAGACCTATATAAAATGTCAACTGTCAATCGAGTGCAACAGTATTATTTAGTGTAAAATAAGAACCTTACGAATATGGATATTTAAATGTAAAAGCATTTAATGTATGCATCCTATCTATCTGCAAATAAAATCACATGAGGCTTGTTTTTATTGTTATTGTATTTGCCAACATAAAAACTTTAATAGATCATTAAGTAACAATAAAATTCAATACATGGTTTTGCCCAAAACGACATAGTTCATAGAACAATTCGATGCCTGTACATACAATAAAACAGTGGACTAAGGTAACTATAAAATAGACTGTAAACATTTTTCCTTCTAACAAATGAATGTTAGATTTCCTAATTACAGAGGAAAAAAACAACCCATGCACACAACAAAAAGATGTCCTGTACTCTTAATAATTTTCTACTAGTAGTAATAAGTTTCTACTAGTTAAAAAAAAAAAAAGTAATGAGCTATAGCCAGCATATCATACATAAAAATAGAACAATACCACAGCCAGTAACTTAATGCCTTATCAGCAGGTTTACACCCTTCCTACGCTTTGCTAAACAGTAGGTAGGATATACAGATATCAACCAAAAGTATTTACTAACCTCTTGTTATAATGTTAATATACTTGCAACTATGTGTTAATATATTTGTGCTATGTGTTACGTTAATATATTTGCAACTATTCCTATTTCAGTTTTTAAATAGGTCCTAAATAATCCAGTATTGATTAAAAAAAAAAAATGTATACAGAAAAAAGTGTTCTTCAATAACCAACCTGCAAAAAGGCCCTGAAATTTTAGGCAAGAAGTGGAAACCAGTTTTAAAGGCTGATAGCATTTAATATCTTTTACTATTCATATATGATTTTTTCAAATATGAAATATTATTTTCATTCTTCCTCATCAAAACTGTGTTTAATTAAGCTTTTCTGGCACTGTATGCAATCATAAATAGAAAACAGAAAACAGCAGTCTAATTTTATAGGCTTGAGAGACTTCCAGTACAAAGAATCACTAGCACACAAGATAAAGATACAATATGACTGCTCTCATAGTGAAACATTTAACATTCCCACCCATGGCATTTAAAATTATAAACCAAACAAGTCATGGTTATGAAAACAATTGTCTAACGTCCATTATATTTACCATAGGACAACTGTAATTAATAATTTAAAAGCTCTTTTAACTTTATAGCTATAAAAATCACAGTGGAAATTAGATATTCATTTAAAAAACAAAGTACAGCAAATCACAAAATCAAGGCCAAACCCAACCATGACTGACTATGCCTGATCTGACACAGCTGGAACATTCTGCTTTGTCTACTCCCCTGAAAGACACAAGGTGGGGACAAACAGAGCTGCCTTCCCATAGTTTTACTCTACACATACAGACAACAAAAGAAATATTTCAAATAAGACATTCCACTTAAAGTTTTCTTCAATGTAACAGTGTTAAATTTATATAACTAATCTAATTCTTGATTCAATGTAACAGTGTTAAATGTATATAACTAATCTAATCCTTGAAATTGATCATTCTAAGTGCAGAATGGGCAGAATTAGCAACATAGAAAAAGGAAAAAAAATTCCCATTAAGACATGTTTTAAAACATTTAAGATGTACTTTCTTAGAAATTTTTCTGGATATTTATAAGTGTGGCATTAAACCTACAGTAAAACAAAAGCTAAGTATCATATTTCTTGGATTAAAGCAGTCCTATTTTTGTCAGGACAAGCAAGTACCATTAGGGGGAGGTTATATTTAATGAATTTTAGCTGTGCACTGCCATGCAAAAAGTATTAACAAATGAAACAACTTGAAGTACTTAATATTTTTCAAGAGAATTTACTTCATAAGACATCTGAAATAATGTGAAGCTTTTAATGTTTTCCTATCAGCATTAAATTAATATTTCCTAAATATTTAAAAATATTTTAGTTTTAAATAAATGCAAACTAATTTTGAAAATAATTATTAATACCCCTAAAAATAATATATTTTAAATAGACATAAATCAATACTCTAAAAGTAATTATTTTAATTAGATAAAATTATCTCTCAGAAAAACAATGTAATTTAAATTTTTTGATAACTTTCACTTTTTAAATTTAACAATTTATTTCTAAATATGTCACTTCTATTAATACTGTAGCAAAAACTAGGATAATTACCTCTAGAATCTAGGCTAGGCACTACCAAAAAGTGAACAGCAATATTTTTTCTCAAATATATGTATCTGAGATGTGTGCAGTGAAAAATAAGTTTATCAAGTACGATCTAAAATTGTGTCCTAAGGTCCAAAAGTGACCTGTTGGCCTTGAATATTATTTATACACCATGAAAAATTACTCAATTTTGATATTCCTACTTAAAAACAATTATTCTTTCTTTAAAAAAATTTTTTTCCCTTACCTCTAAAAACATTTTCTAAGATGACAATGAGATCCTCCTTTAGAACATTTAGCATTGCATACTTATCTCTCCTTACTACTTTGAACTTATTTCATCTTTTTGAATCCTCAACATTCTCCTGTTCTTTTACCTTGAGCTTTGTTCCTTTCCTTACCTTTTACGCCCTTCTTTGTTTTTGTCTTTTCATATTTCATTCTTTTCTTTAAGCCAGCATCATATGAAGCCAAAGTGGCTTATGTCCCCAGGTTGGAGATAGCTATAAAAAATAAATTCTTACTATTTTTAAGGAGAGGAAAACAAGCTTGTTATCATCTGAGAGAGGATGAGGGGATTTTAACCCACCAGACAAGCCTGTCCAATAAAACTCAGACCTGAATCAAGTGATTAGAACTTCTCATGCACACACGTAGAGTTCTTGGAAAGCATCCAAAAATTTTTTTGGTTTCTTCTCCCTTGTCTAGAAAAAAAGGACTAAAAAAATAATTGGACTATAATAATTTAATCACTTTCACAAGTCTATTGAACACAAAAATGCTTTAAACAGAATCTTTATAAGCTGGGACTTTAAATGTTTTGACAATTTTTTATTACATTTAAATACTTAAATCTGAGGGAAGGCTAAACTCTGTTTTCTGCTTCTCATAATTTCTGCTCAAACTAGTAAGAGGATCAATTACTAAATATGTAATTTCTAGCTTATCCTAGAATGAAAATCCTACATTTTGCACTAAAAATAAATAGCTAAAGTAATTCCATAACCCTTTAAAAACTTGATTTTCAGCACATCATCATATTTGAGGTTATTTGCAAAGTTTTTTTCAAAAAGATTAGCTTTGTAACAACTTACAGATAATGCTGATTTTAATTTCAGAACAATCATACAAATTTATTTAAAGAAAAAGCCCAAGTTTAATGCCTATATGCAAAGAAAGCTTTAGGACAAAGATCTAAAGTTAAATAAATTATCACCAACTGGTTCACCTAGCAGGGGTGTCCTAATAGTATGTATTCAATGACATATTTAATGAGCATAACTTTCATGTTGCCTAACAGCTGTTGCTTACAAAAATACTATTATTAATATTATTACTACTACTTACCTATCGTATGGCACTTATTGTAGTATGTTCAAATCTATAGCAATACTCACATGTAAAGTCTTTAATTACTGAATATATTACCAATAAGGCACTAAATTTAAAGAAATTGATATGGAAGTGACTATGGCTAGAGATACACTCACAACTTTATAATATTTACTCTGCTTCTTCTTTGAGGATAGAAGAGCAAAGAAGGATGCTTCTTCCCAAATGCTGACCAAATTTAAATGCATGTCTTTTATTAATGCAGATTTGAAAGAATGGTCACACTCTTCCCACACTTTCTTCACATATGAAGTGGCCTCTGTTTTATACAAAAGCAGACGGGCGTTGATGCTATTATACAAGATTACATCTGCATATTACTGTCCTGAAAATGTTTCAGTGTCTCTCCCACACATTAAGTTGTACAATTTAGGTGGCTGAGGATAGTCCTGTCCATTCAGAAAGTACTTCTTCTGCCTTTCTAACTATAACTCAAGATTCAGAGGCCAAAAAAAGGAAACAAAAAAAAAGATTAATGTAGATAAAAAATATTTAAAAAATAAAACTTCTGCATGGCAAAACTGCTACTGGCAAAGGCTAAAGCAAAATGACAAAATGGAAAAAAATATTTATAACTCTAATCACATACAAGGAACTAATAACTAATATATAAAAAGTGTTCCAGGAACAAAGAAGAGAAAGATCAGCAACTTGGTAGCAAAATGAGTCAAGGATGAATAATCACAGTTAAAGAAATCCAAATGGTTTTTTAAACATATGAAAAGATGCCCAATCAGACTCACAATGGGATAAATACAAATTAAAACTAACTCAGATACCATTTCTTGGCTATCAAGATGGCAAAAATCTCATAGATTGACAACACACTATTGGCAAGGCTGTGAGAAACAATCACTCTCAATGCATATCCTCTGCTTACATGACTGCAAAATGATACAGCCCCTAAGAAGGGGAATCTGGGAATATCTACCAACATCATAGGTGCCTGTACCCTTTGACCTAGCAATCTTACTCTGATAATCTCTCCTACAAATACACTTAAATTTGTACAAAATTATAGATGTATAACTGACCTAACAATTCTTGTAATAGCAAAAGAGTGGGCACAAATTAGATACATACCATGAGTGAATGAATTATGCTACTTCCAAACAATTAACTGCTATATCACAGTTACAGAAGAGAAGAAGAAGAAAGAAAGAAAAAAAAAAGAAAAAACAATGAGAGCAATCTTATGGATCTATTATGAGAGATCTATGAAGTGAAAAAAATAAAAGTACAGTATATATACCAATTTAACTTTGTGTAAATAGCATGCCATCCTTTGTGTATCATCTATTTTTTATTTAAGAAAAGAATATAAAAATATATTATTCTTTTTCTTATATTTTCATAAGAAACACTGGTTACACATAGGGAGAAAGGGAGAAGATGGAAATGAATAGAAGCAAGAGTTCTTTTTATGTATTTTTTAAAAGAATTTTATTTTTGATCCACTAACCTTTCCAAAAATTAAAATCAAAGGGCTGACTTGCCAGATATTAGTGGAAAAAACTACTACCTTGCCCTCTTAAATCATTTGTAATATTGCCATCAATTATTTAATAGATGTTCCCAAACAGAATGATGAGATCACAAGTGCCATATCAATGCCTGTAAAGTAATTAAAAATATTACTTGGGAGCTTACTATAAGCAAGGCTTCTGGAATAAAAGACCAAGCTTCAAAACTTTAATGCCAATAAAACATGATAAGTTTATGTCTAGAAGCAGCATACTGTGTAAATTGGAGGTGACCAATGTTGTTCAATAAAAAATAGAAAGGGCTCACCACAGCTAACATCATATTCAATAGTGAAAGATTAAAATATTTTCTTATAAGATCAGGAACCAGGTAAGGCTGTCCATTTTTTGTCACTTCTATTTAATATAGTACTGGAAGTCACAGACAGAGCAATTAAGCAAGAAAAAGAAATTAAAAGCATTCGAATTAGAAAGGAAGAAACAAAATTATCTTTGTAGATTATATGATCTACACCCTAATATTACACACAAAAAAACTATTAGAATAAATGAATTGAGTATAGCTGCAGTATACAAAATCAACACAAAAAAATCAGTTGTATTTCTCTACGCTAATAATGAACAATCTGAAAAGGAAATTAAGAAAATAACCCTATTTATAATAGCACCAGAGGGAATAAAATATTTAGAGTATAGCTGCAGTATACAAAGTCAAAACAAAAAAATCAGTTGTATTTCTCTACGCTAATAATGAACAATCTGAAAAGGAAATTAAGAAAATAACCCTATTTATAACAGCACCAAAAGGAATAAAATATTTAGAGATGAGCTCAGCCAAGGAGTTTTAAGAATCGTATACTAGAAACTACAAAACATTGCTGGAAATATTAAAGATGACACAAATAAATGGAAAGACACCCCATGTTCATGCATTGAAAGATTTAATATTAAGATGTCAATACTGGGGCTTGCCTGGTGGCTCAGTGGTTAAGAATCCGTCTGCCAATGCAGGGGACACGGGTTCAAGCCCTGGTCCGGGAAGATCCCACATGCCACGGAGCAACTAAGCCCGTGCACCACAACTACTGAGCCTGCGCTCTAGAGCCCGCGAGCCACAACTACTGAGCCCGCGCACCACAACTACTGAAGCCCGCATGCCTAGAGCCCATGCTCCGCAACAAGAGAAGCCAGGACAATGAGAAGCCCATGCACCACAACGAAGAGTAGGCCCTGCTCGCTGCAACTAGAGAAAGCCCGCACGCAGCAACGAAGACCCAACACAGCCAAAAGTAAATATGTAAAGTAAATAAATTTTAAAAAATTAAAAATAAAAGATGTCAATACTACCCAAAGGGATATACAGGTTTAATTAAAATCCCAACAGCATTTTTTGCAGAAATAGAAAAATCTATCTTAAAATGCATATGGAATTTCAAGGGACCCCGAATAGCCACAACAATTTTGAAAAAGAATGAAGTTGGAAGTCTCACACTTCCCTGACTCAAAAAATTATTACAAAGCTACAGTAATCAAAAGTATAGTAGTGGCATGAAGACAGACATATAGACCAAAGGATAGAATACAGAACCCGGAAATAAATCCTCACTTATATAGTCAAAGGATTTTCAACAGTGTGGCAAGACCATTCAATGGGAAAAGGACAGTCTTTTCAACAAATGGTGCTGGGAAAACTGGATATCTACATGCAAAAAAGAATGAAGTTGGACCCTTCCCTTACATCATATTCAAAAATTAACTCAAAATAGATCAAAGACCTAAATATAGAATTAAAACTATAAAACTCTTAGAAAAAACCATAGGGGGAAAGCTTCACGACACTGGACTTGGCCATGATTTCTTGAATATGACACCAGGCAATAGAAGTAAACATAGGTAAATTGGACTACATCAAAATTTAAAAGTCTGTGCATCAAAAGAAACAGTCAACAGAGTGAAAAGGTAACCTACTGAATGGGAGAAAATATTTTTGAATCATGTATCTGGTAACAGGTTAATAACCAGAACATATAAAGAACTCCTACAACTCAACAATAGCAACAAAATAACCCGATTTTAAAATGAGCAAAGGACTTCAACAGAGATTTCTCCAAAGATAAACAAATGGCCAAAAAGCATATGAAAAGACGCTCAACATCACTAATCATTAGGGAAATACAAATCAAAACCACAATGAAATAACATTTCACACCCATTAAGATGGCTATCACCAAAAAAAAAAAAAAAAAAAAGTTTGGTGAAGATGCAGAGAAATTAGAACCCATGTGCACTAACCGTAAAAATTAAAACGATACAGCCACTATGGAAAACACTATTGCAGTTCCTCAAAAGTTAAAAATAGAATGGCCATATGATCCAGCAATTTCACTCCTGGTTATATACCCCCAAAAACTGAAAGTAGGGGTCTCAAAGAGATACTTGTACACCCATGTTCATAGAAGCATTATTCACAGTAGCTAAAACAGGGAAGTAATCCAAGTTTCCTCTGATAAATGAATGGATAAACAAACTGAGGCATATACATACAATGCAACATTATTCAGCCTTAAAAAGGAAGGAAATTCTGACACATGCTACAACATGGATGAACTCTGAAGACACTATGCTAAGTGGAATAAGCATAAGTCACAAAAAAGACAAATATTATATGATTCCACTTACGTGAGGTATCAAAAGGAATCAAATTCATGGAGACAGAAAGCAGAATGGTGGCTGCCAGGAGCTTGGGGGAGGGGGATTAGCTTTGTTGCTTAATTGGTATAAAGTTTCAGTTTTACAAGATGAAAAGAGTTCTAGAGAATGGTTCCACAACAACGTGAATGTATTTAATACTACTGATCAGTACAATTTAAATGGTAAAGGTGGCAAATTTTATGTTATGTATATTTTACTACAATTAAAAATAAAATGATTTTTAAAAGAGGAGAAAGCTGATAGAAGGCACTGCCTTCTTATGCAGTATTGCCATCAAATTCAGTCAAGAAAAAAAGGAGTGATCAACCAAGAAGCATCACCTCTATAACCAAAACCTTACCAAAGAAGCAGAATGCATGAATTCTTAACAAGGAGGAAACAATCCAGAAGGGCAAAATATGATACCATGAAATATTCAGCAAGATAAGTTAGGCAAAAACATGATCTTAAGAATAAGTAAAAGACCTGAAGAATAAGTGGAATTTATTTTGGCAGGAGGGAAAGAAATAGTATTACAGGAAGGAAAAAAATAAAGGTAAAAACTATGGAAAATAAGAACATACGGAAAGACAAATATTAAGATGACAGGTTCTACCTTACCATCTACAATAAAACTTTAATCAGTTCTTAACAAAAAGGTAGTATTTTTGAGAAACAGAGTAAATATCTTACTGATTTGTTTGAAATTGGTTTATAGGTAAACCCTAAGGGGGAGGGGATGGCATCTGACATGCATAAGAAAATACTGCAATTCAGACACAAAAATAAAAGGCCTAGAACTAAAAGAATTAGCAGTAGCACTAGAGAAGCAAGGCATCAATCAAGACAGCGTAAGGATAAGTGGAATACAGAGGATGGGAGAGAATAAGACAACCAATGGCTAAAATTTTCAAGTCTATGAGACCAACAAAATCCATTCATTCAAAAATTACTTCTGAGCAATTACTATGTGCCTGGCATCCTTCTAGGCAGAGGATACATCAGTGAATAAGGCCAATGAGCTCCCTACTCCTATGGAGTTTACACTCTAGGAGAGGAGCATGATACACAAACAATAAAGAAAAAACAGCTGACACTATCCAAAGGTTTTACACAAGACACAAAAGCAATTATCATTAAGGAAAAATGATAAATCTGACTTCATCAAAACTAAAACCTGTTCTTCAAAGGAAAATAAAAGGAAAGGAAAAGGAAAGACATAGACAAGGAGAAAGTAATCACAATGCATCTATTTGACACAAGAACTTGTATCTAAAACATATAAAGAACTTACAAATTGATAAGAAGAAAACCAAAATTCTTAAAAATAGGCAAAATATATGTACAGACACTTCACAAAAGAAGAGAGAGTAATGGCTAATATGCACAATTAAAAGGTGCTCAACATCATGAGACATCAGGGAAAAGCAAATGAAAACCACGATAAGACACCACCACACATCCACTCGGATTGGCTAACATTTAAAAATCTGACATTACCACTGTTGGTGAGGATGGAGCACAAATGGAGCTATCAAACATTGTAGAAGGACATAAAACAGCACAACCACTTTGTAAAACCCATTGGCAGTTACACACAAAGTGAAATTTAAAGAAACACTAACCATATGACCCAGCCATACCAATCCTAGGCATTTACTCAAGAGAAATGAAAACCTTTGTCCATTCAAAGACTTGTTCATGAACGTTCATGGCACCTCTATATTTAATAGTTAAAAACTGGAAACAACCCAAATGTTCATTAACAGGTAAATGGATAAACAAATTATTGTATGTTTACATTTTGTACCAAGTATCAAATTAAGTACAACACACTCAGCAATACACAGGAATTAACTATGATACATGCACAACATGTACTTAGGAACTGTTATCAACAACCTTTAACTACAAGTGGAACCAGACTTAGACTGAAAATGAGATAGCAATGAGCTAAGCAAAGAGTCAGAAAGAACAAGTTCCATAAATACACTGTAAAAGACACTGAATCAAATCAATCCTAAAACCTGACCTACCTCTACACAGAGCAGTTATGAGCCAATAAACTTCTTACTGTTTAAGCAAGTTGAGTCAGGTTGTGTTACTTGCAATCAAATGAATCATAGATGATCTGATGTAGCTCATACTTAATGATTTCAATATTCCCCACTAAATAGTAAGAAAATTTAACTAAGGATGAGAACTCATGGCAAAGAAAATGACAGGAATTCATGAAAAAAATTAATCGACTGGAATAACCATTGTGACTAAGTTACTAAGAGTAAAAAATATAAAAGCAGTAAGAAGTATAGGTGGAGTTTTAAAAAAACACAAATACTAGAGGTTAAAATGACTCTTCCAGAAATTCCCCATAAGATGAAAGGCTCACTGGACTCTCTCAAATGCATAAAGCACCATCAGTTACTTCTCCCCCTTGGAAAGTTGCTCAACAACAAAAATGTTCACTACCAGCAAAGCTCTGGCAATAACTTCCTTCCAGGTTTCCTTTAGTCATAAAGAGAGAGAAGAGAAATGGCAGTTGAGAAGTTAACAAGAAAAGAGAGGAACCTAACATTTTATGAATTGCTATTTGCCAAGATGCCTTGTTGGACAATTTACATATATCATCTCAATCCATATAACTTTCTCAATGACCAAAGTAAACGGTATCATCTCCAATTTATACATAAGGAAATCAAGTCTTCAAGAAGTTTAAATTTTAAGTGCTTAGGGCTTTCGTGGTGGCGCAGTGGTTAAGAATCCACCTGCCAATGCAGGGGACACGGGTTCAATCCCTGGTCCGGGAAGATCCCACATGCCACGGAGCAACTAAGCCCGTGCACCACAACTACTGAGCCTGCACTCTAGAGCCCGCGAGCCACAACTACTGAAGCCCACACGCTGCAACTACTGAAGCCCGCGTGCCTAGAGCCTGTGCTCCGCAACAAGAGAAGCCACCACAATGAGAAGTTCGCACACCACCACAAAGGGTAACCCCCGCTCACCGCAACTAAAGAAAGCTCATGCAGCAACAAAGACCCAATGCAGCCCCTTAAAAAAAAATTAAGTGCTTAAGAAGAAATCCACAACTTGTGAACTGGTAATTGGTAATTCTGGAATTGAAATCTCTACCTGTCTGATACAAAAGCTACCTTTCCTCAACCTCTTGATGAGAATAAGCATCAAGAGGTCTGTCACTGTGTGTTCCTTTGTCTGACCTGTCCCACAGGAAAGCATCAGTTACTTCTCACAAGAAAAGTACGTCCCTTAATGATATGACAGAGCACAGAGAATCAAAGATTTTTTTAAAGCATCTTGTTTATTCTTATCTCTGCCTCTAAGTGTTAAACTATTTGATGTTCTCAGAAAACTCCAGCAGCAGACATGGCCACTATTTAAAAGAAAAACAAAAACACCTGGAATGGAGATGAAGGACAGTATGTAGCGAAGACATGTTTCTTGGTTTTGTGAAAATTATCAACAAGATGTCATAAAAAGGGTACATATGAAAATATATTCTTTTGATAGAAAACCATTGAAATTTATGGCTATTATCATTTCTAATGGGGAAAAAAAAAGGAAAGAGCCTAAGTATTCACCAATAATGACATCTGTAGAACAGAATATGTGGTATAGTATTTTAAATAAAAACATATGTCCTCAAAAAACTAAACACAGAACTACCATATGATCCAGCAAATTCACTGCTAGGTGTATATCCAAAGAAAACAGAAACACTAATTTGAGAAGACACATGCTGTTCACAGCAGCATTATTTTAAATAGCCAAGATATGGAAGCAACCTATGTGTCCATCAACAGATGAATGGATAAAGAAGATGTGGTAGGTATGTATATGTGTACACAAACACGCGCGTGCACGCGCGCACACACACACACACACACACACACAATGGAATATTACTCAGTCATAAAAAAGAATGAAATTCTGCCATTTGCAACAACGTGGATGGTCCTAGAGGGGGTTATTATGCTTGGTGAAATAAGATGGAGAAAGACAAATACTCTATGTTATCACTTACATGTGGAATCTAAAAAATAAAACAAACATGCATAAAACAAAACAGAAACGATTCACAAATATAATGAATAAACTAGTGGTTAGCAGTGTGGAGAGGGCAGGGGTGGAGGCGGCTGGATAGAGGTATGGGATTTTGAGATACAAACTACTATGCATAGAATAAATGAGCAACAAGAGCATATTGTACAGCACAGGGAAATACAGCCATTATTTTGTAATAACTTTAAATGCAGTACATCAAGAAAAATACTGAATCGCTATGTTATACACCTGAAACTAATATAATATTGTAAATCCACTATACTTCAATTTAAATTTTTTAAATAAAAAAGTTTAAAGAAATAATAAAAAATTAAAAAATAAAAACATATGCATACATATTTGTATGTGCATTAAAAGTTTTCTGAAAATAATCACCACAGGGATTAACAGGAAGTTCTCACTTTTCACTTTCTACTTTTCTATACTATTAGAATTTTGTAAACATGCATAAGGAATTTTTATGACAACAAGGGTTATTTAAGCCTCTTATATTTCTTAGTATTTTATAAAATCCTCCCAAATATTCTTTTAACTATGGTTAGCTTTCAATATTATTAACAGTGTGACAGATAAATGACTAAAGAAAAATATCTTACTATTCACTTAACATGAGACTACCACTTTTACATAAACTGCCTGAGGTAATATTTTTATTCATTCCTCAAAGAGAAAATCACCTCATGGGCACTTGCCCAAAGTCACTCAAATAAGATACAGAAGCCCTAGCTAAACTTATATCTTCCTAATTCAAGCCTCAAAGCACTCTCCATTATATCACAATTGCCTATTCAAAGAAGATGGTGTTTTATGTTAAAATAAGCTTATATAAGTACTTCGGTTTGTATTCAGGTATACCCCTCCTCTTTCCAAAAAGGAA
The DNA here is from genome assembly GCF_949987535.1 of Balaenoptera acutorostrata. NCBI lineage: Eukaryota > Metazoa > Chordata > Mammalia > Artiodactyla > Balaenopteridae > Balaenoptera > Balaenoptera acutorostrata. The sequence continues at coordinate 92,178,425 of NC_080065.1, forward strand.
TTGAGACAGTTCATGAAAATTCACCCTACAGGAGAAAAACAAGTAGAAAATGAGGCAAGGGAAAATAAGGGTTAAAAAGAAAAGTTATTCTATAGTAAAGAAATTCTGAGTGCTTTTAGATGAATTACTAGTATGTTTCTTGATTTCTAAGACCCCAAAGAGGGAAAACAGACCACAACATCTTTTAAAAAAATTCACAGTGCTTCCCTGGTGGCACAGTGGTTAAGAATCCGCCTACCAATGCAGGGGACACAGGTTCGATCCCTGGTCCGGGAAGACCCCACATGCCGCAGAGCAACTAAGCCCGTGTGCCACAACTACTGAGCCTGCACTCTAGAGCCCATGAGGCACAACTACTGAGCCCGTGTGCTGCAACTACTGAAGCCCATGCGCCTAGAGCCCGTGCTCCACAACAAGAGAAGCCACTGCAATGAGAAGCCTGCACACTGCAACGAAGAGTAGCCCCCGCTCGCCGCAACTAGAGAAAGCCCGTATGCAGCAATGAAGACCCAACACAGCCAAAAATAAATAAATAAAATAAATAAATTTTTTAAAAAATTCACAGTAGTTAAAATAATAAAGGAAAGCAATTGCTCAGAAGTCTAGCTTTCCCCTTTGCTGTACACCTGAAACTAACACAACACTGTAAATCAACTATACCCCAATAAAAATTTAAAAAATAAATAAAAATTCATAACATAACAAAAAAAAAAGAAGTCTAGCTTTCCCCAGTACCAAGCCCAGAGGGAATATATAACTGAGGGTTCTCATGAGGCAGAACTTTGTGTGATATAGATGACAATCTCCCTATAAATATCCTAATAATAATTAAAACATTAAACCAATGGAATGGGGAGGGTGGGATGAATTGGGAGATTGGGACTGACATATATACACTATTATGTATAAAGTAGATAACTAATGAGAACCTATTTTATAGCACAGGGAACTCTACTCAGTGCTCTGTGGTGACCTAAATGGGAAGGAAATCTAAAAAAGAGTGGATATATGTATACGTATGACTGATGCACTTTGCTATACAGCAAGAAACTAACACAACAGTGTAAAGCAACTATACTCTAATAAAAGTTAATTTAAAAAAATAATGAGAAAAAGAACCCAATGGAATAATGCCAAAACTCAATTCATTAGACTTAATTCTTCAATTATTGCTACCCATATACTACTCAAGTACTACTATGGCTCAATGGAACAAATCTATCTTTAACAGCAAAGTGTCTTCATAAAAAAACTAACAGAACAAGTCATTGTAATGAATATAGCATGTTTTATACTACATAATAACTCCTTTAATTTTAATCTTCAAAATATTTCACCTTAATTAGGTAACTAACTTAGAGGTTATCATCATTAGCAAATAAAATATTATCTAGATGTCATTATTTTCAAATTCTTACTATTAAAATGTAGTTTTCAATATAAGAAAGGCTAAGAGTCCAGGCTCTAAAGCAATGGCTTTGACAGGGGGATATTACTGTCCCCCCCAGTGGGCTCTTACATAAGTAAATACAAGATGGAAAGAAATTGCTCATGTTAATTGAGTTACTTTATAGTAAGTGGGCTGGCATGACCCAAGAAAAACTGGCTCTAGAAGCATAGTGCTGCATATGTGGTTAGTACTCAATAAATGGTTAATGAATGAATCAGTGAATGGTAGGAGATAGGACTTATGGAAAATAATTAATTGATCCATGTAGCTAATAACCATGAAGGAGCCAAGGAAAACATATTTTCCAGAATTATACGACTTGTAACGACAGCACCATTAATTTCCAAGCTTTCAATATCATTTTCTAGGGTATAAAATGTCATTCCACCCTCTAACCTTTGCCTCTAAATTTAGCTTCTATTCTCCCAAATATCATAAATCAATGTACTTAATAATTTATTTCCATTAAATTATCTAAATGACCGGTCTACACTGAGAAAAACCAAGAAAGTATACCATTATATATTTATAAAGCTATTTGACATTTCTAAGAAGCATGCAAGGGATTTACTGCTTTGCTTCTTCAGGTAGGCCTCACATTACAAAACACTGAATAAACCTCAATGGAATGAACTATGTGCAGCTTCTCAAACTACAACCCTAAATACTTTATGCCAACTGTATTTGTCACTCAAGCAATCTCACTAAGATACATTTTTGAGAGCAAAGACAAATCAACACTCCACATGGACCTCTTAGACTCCTTCATAAGGCAAAGAAGCATAATCCATCAATAAAGAAAGAGGAAAAAATCTCCCTTTTAAATTCAAATTACATTAATCCGAAATCACTTCACCACCTTATATTATTTTGTATATATGGATACAAATATATATTACATATGTATGTGTGTATAAACACACATATATACACATATATGAGCTCTCCATTTAGACTGAAAATCTCCTAAAAATGGAGATTGGTACAAAAATTTATTCTATATTCCACATTCTTGCAAATATGATCAATCATAACTTGTTCAAAGGAAAAAATCTGTGTCAAAGTTGAAATGTGCTAATTTGATCTCCAATAATATTTTATTAGTTAGCTCACTCAACATTTATATATCATTAACCATTCTGAGTGCTGACTATTCCTAGGTATAATCAACCACATTTCCAAAGGATTCACAGAAACAAAAAGGCAGATTTTTTTTAATACTACATGTTAGAAAATAGCAACTGGAGAAAAATCCACCTACAGTTAAGAAAATATTTTGTTTGATTTGATTTCACTAAAACTTGTGTATCAGACCAGTACTGAATTACTGACCAATCTGATTAAGCTGGGGGAAAAAAAAAGGACTCTCATTTTTCTACAAATTAGTAGCTCTAAAATCACAGGAAGTCTTAAAATCAACATAAATATTTAATGCGGTTTTTTTCCCCCCAAAGAAGTTGTTGTTAAATCACAGTACATCTAGAAATCAAAGAAATATAGTACAATCATCTTATCCTTATGAAAGATGACAATGGTTGGATTTATTAAATTACTAGTGATACTCTAAGCTGATAAGTAAAACAAAAAGGTCACTTGGTAAGGTTAAAATTCACTTACCTCCATACCAAACAAGTGATTAGTTAGATATTCCTGACCAGCTACCTTTCCCACCTAAAAGAGTTAACTTTTCTAACCTGTAAATCAATTCACAGGAATTGCTACAACTGCAGCAAACCAAAACTAAGAAAGAAAAGACCTCATTTCGCATATATATGAATATAATTTATAAATGGAAGGTGCAAAATGCAAGGGACCAACATGTAGTTATTGTACCTGCAATTGAAAGATCTAAAAAGAACATGAAAATGCAACAGAGAATATCTTAAAAGTTAGATTTAAATAGTATCAAGTTTAAGATCAGAAACATACTTTCCTTACATTAATTTACTAAATTATACCACTCTTAATATGTTAAAATACCTGCTAAAGCACTACATTTACAGTTCATCAATGACCTCTTTAAAAATTTATTTGATTAAAAACAAGTAAAAACTAAACAATTTATTGTTTAGGCAAATATACACAGGTAACAAATTGGGGAAAATGGTAAACATAAAATTTAGGATAGTGGTTACTCCTAATTACCTCTGAAAGGGAGTCAGAGATGAGAGAAGAAAAGAATACAGAGGTAGATGAAAGTTACTGGAAATACTCTAATTCTGGGTTTAGATAGGAGGTTCTTGAGTGAATGTTAAATAATTTTTAGATAAACTGACTTTCATAAGACAATAAGATCATGCATGGACAAATTAGGATAGTATGCCATGAACCAAAGATTATGACTAGTAAAATTTTATGCTGGTGAGGTCCATTTTGAAAAATTGACATTTACTTTAAAAATTTACTTTTCACAAATGTTTCTTCCAAACATTAATATTAAAATATCAGCAAACTCAACTCCTTTTTGCAAATATTCAGACTGAAGGACAGACTGGAGGGATGCCCTCAGACAACCAAGAGCCAAACCAAAATCATTCTCCTTAAATCAGAGGAATATTATCATATTGGTTTCAATTTTCAGTCCTTCAAAGGCAGTTCGGGGCAAACATGTGAAAAAAATGATCAGAAACAAAAAAAAGAGTCTAACTGTATTTAGATTGTGTATTGAATCTGTATTAAGATTTCTTAAATTTTAAAAAGCTTCCAAAATAGATATAGCATCTTAATTTACAAAACATTTTATTCCAAATAAAATTAATCAAATAAAAAATTAGGACACCTGACTCAATGCCAACATTAGAATTCCTAAGTCAAACTACTTAAAAAGGAGACCCTGAACGCTTTATGTAATGATAAGTCTATCTAAACGCCAAATCAGAAATATCACTATTTATAGGTATGCTCAAATACATTATCCTGAAATTGCTCAAGCATAAAATGTATTTATAGCTAACAGTAGTCTAGAAGCCAAATATTAATTTAATTTAAAGGTAATACAACATAATATATATTGTTTTATATTCTTTTATATATCTAAACGTATAAAGGAAGACTTACGTTACTTAATTATCAAAAATAAACAAATATGAGACTTTTGGCAAAGATGAACAAATTATGAGATTAAAAATCACTTTTAAAAGGCTGACCCACTAAGATTCTTTATTCATCTTACTGGAAAATCAGTATTTTCAAATCAATTCTTATGTGAGGGCAAATGACTGTTAACTATGAGCCTGAATGAAATTCGGCAGTATTTAAAATACCAAAAGTTGAGACACTGAAATCCAGTAGCAGTCAAATCTTTGCTCTTAATGTAAAGGAAAACATCATAATTAAAATTTTTAGAAATATGCCTCAATTGTCAATTTATCCACACAGAAAGCTAATGAAAGATAAAAATACCATCCTTGTTCTAGACTTTAGTCACATACTTCTAAAGATGAAAGGGCAGAGAAAAGAACCACACATACAAAACCCCAATGAGATTGTCTCAAATTTTCTTTCAGCTAACTTAGAAAGGGTTACCTTAAGAGAAAATACAATAATAATTTATAATAATAATATAATAACAATAATTTTCCCACTTAGGGGTTAAGAGTTAATTCAAATTTTTTGAAATTAGTGAGGTTACTTCCAAAATTTTACCACTGAAGGGTCCTACTATGTGTCAAGCTTAGCACTATCCACTTTGTTACCCACCATTATAATTATATAAATGTTCTGATTAGTTATAGTTAGATGCTTGAAAGAAAGAGTTTGGTGACTTCCAAGCCTGTAGTATACTGTATTGAAACTTGCTTGTTCATTAGTACTATCTCTAAATATATATTGATTACAAAGTTAGTATGGTTAAGTCTTTATATTTTTTTCAACAGAGAATGACTCTATAACCTCTAGATAATTAAAGTAAAAAATTTAAACACCCAAACTGCTCAAGAACTAGGATGTAAAAATCTGTACTCCAGTTAAGCTTCCATTCTGACTTCTAATTCACTGTACATCAAAGAAAATCAACTTGCCCTGACACATAAGGACTATTCCCTTCAGTGATCAGGCAGGTGTTGAGGCCAGAAAGAGAGCCTATTTTCCACAGCCCTTTACCTTGTTTGATCACTGGTTACTTTTGATCTGACACTGCCCTCTCTCTAGTAATGACTTCCCCCTCATAGACCCTACCTCACATCTGTCAGAAAGAATAAAGGGCATCAAACTGAGACCTGACAACGCCTATGGGCCATGCGATGGGCTGCCAACTGAATGCTCCCCAGCTCCCACAATTTCTAATTCAGTTTCTTTTGTTCTGGTAGGTACAGGGTTAGGGTACCAATGACAGCAGAAAGGATTATGCACCAACTGTGAAACCGAGCCTTCTTGAATGTGTATCTTTCATCTCTGCTTCTTCATCTTCTTAAATGCTGCAAACTTCATGGTGGTTACTATGAAATACATATTCAACAAGTGCAATAGAAAGGTTGTTTAAATCCTTTTCCAGGAGAAAACAAAGGACACAATGTATTGTAATTCAACTATAAAGCTTTAAGGAAAAAGTTTCAAACCTATGGTGTGAGATTATTAAAGGCCAGCTGTCAAAGAGCATGTTAATTGTAAACGAAAGACAAAAGTTTTATGAGGACCACTACTTAGTGCCATACACCATCTAAAATGGAAAGGTCCCCTAAAACAATGCACATATTCAGAAGAGGCAATCATTTCAATTGTTAAATTATAGATTCTCACACTAATTTGGTACTAACCAGTACTGAAAACAAGTTCCTCTAGTCTTGTTTAAAAAATGTGGTGAGTATATGTAATCTTTTTTTAAAAAAAGGCATTAGTAACAATCACTTTTAAATGTTAAAATTTTTTAAATTTGGCCAAATATAATTTTGACACCATTTTACTAATAATTTTTCAACTGTCATTAGAATATTGCATGAGTTCTTGTATATTCATTAATAAATAACCTTCTACACACACACACACACACACACACACACACTGGTGGAGAGCTCATTATCAGGCATGCAATAAAAGGATTTGTAGGAAGCAGGTTTAGAGGCCTTCTAAGATCACTTTCAAGGCTAAGTTACTATTTTTTTTTTAAGAAAGTAGGATCAGAAGAAGGAAATACATGATCAATAATATAGCCATGCAAGTTGAATGTACCTTTAATACTATAACACATAAAAACAAATAACTAACTTTAGACATTGACAAATACAGAATCTCAAAGGTGAGAGGGAAGCATTAAGGTGATCACAAGTTGACTCTAATGACTGGAGAAGTTAGTTTCTACAACAGCTAAAGAAAGATATGCCTTGATGGAGAGAAAGGAGAAAGGCTCTCACATCTGAGAATTAACCTGTGACACTGGGGAAATCCATACACTAGACTGATAATGATTAACCCCTATGAAAAAGATTATATGTGAAATACCTCCTATTCTAAGACTGATCAATAATCAGCACCATTATACTCTTTAAAAAAAAAAAAAGCCTGTCTTGACTCTGTAATCTAAAAGTATCATAATATAAAGTACACTATAAACATGTGATTGTTTTAAATAGACTTTAATATATGAAAACAGATGATGCCTACATACACACTTGGACTGACTTTACAGAAGAAAATCATCTAGGTATACTAGAAAAAGCACTTCTAGATTGAAAAAACAAAACTTAATTCAAGGTTAAACAATTCAGTAGGCTGACCCAATACTCGCCCATTTTTTTCCTTAAGTTTTCCAAATGCCACTTAATTCTCCAAGAAAATGAAGAAATAAACTGCACTATTCTAATAAGATACCTAGTTATGCTTCCTTTGGGGTATTCTTTTCCTAATTTTTGATTCTACAAAACCATTAGGACATATTAAAGAACAAAAAGATAATAAAATAAATGGAACCAATTTATGATATTTAAAACTAAGAATGTTATATAAAGTATTAAAAAACTGTCAGTGTAATTTCTGCGTGTTATATCATGCTCAAAGCAAGCAATGTCAATGTTCTAACTACATTTACTGCCAGATATGCTTGATGCATTTTCTGGGTACCAAGCAATCAAGATATGTATCAAATATTATATTTAATTTATCTCTTTCTAACTGCAACAATACAAGCAAGCTCTTCTAAACAAACTCAACCATAGAGGCTATTTGTTAACTTTCACCTTTTTAAGAATCAAGTGATGGAATATGACAAAAGATAAAGGACCACAATTCTTAGCAAGCTTAAGAGATTTTTGCTAGGGTTTTCTGAAAGCAAAAGAAGGAAAATGCACTGGTGGAAGCACTGAAACAATTCAAACATCCTCAATGGAATGTAAACCAAGAAATAAAAATATCTAACAGGTAATCTGCAATAAAAAGAACTTTAAAGCCACAAGCGTCAACATTCACTCTTTTTTGGTTTGTTTGTTTTGGCTGCGTTGGGTCTTTGTTGCTGCGCATGGGCTTTTTTTCTAGTTGCAGCAAGCGGGGGCTTCTCATCGCTGTGGCTTCTCCTGTTGCGGAGCACAGGCTCTAGGTGCGTGGACTTCAGTAGTTGTGGCACGTGGGCTCTACAGCGCGGGCTCAGTAGTTGTGGCCCATGGGCTTAGTCGCTCCGCGGCATGTGGGATCTTCCTGCACCAGGGCTCGAACCGGTCGGTGTCCGCTGCATTGGCGGGCAGATTCTTAACCACTGCACCACCAGGGAAGCCCTCAACATTCACTTTAAAAAAATCATTTCTTAAAAACTACTTAATTCTTGAAGAGGACATACTTATTTGGGATTTTACTTCCTCAAACTATGACTGCCATTCTTCTGGTAAGAACACTAATGAAGAATCACTTCACAATGCTATAGAATGAAACATATTTCACCAATTCCGTTGTTAATAAAAATTGAAACTTGTATACTAAAAGCTGTATTGTATGTAAATATCAAAGTATAAATAATCATACTTAAAGTTACTGACATGTGCCTCATTAAAAATATTAATTTTTAATAGCTTTCTTTTTGGCACAAAAAGAATTTTTCCCAGGACAAAACCAAAAGGATTTGAGAATAGAATGGTTCATCTTAATTAACAGTCCTTTTCAGAAAATGTGTAATTTTTACGTAAAAAAAGATTGATTTTTAACCATTTAGTCAAAACATTGACAAATACACAGTTACTAACTACAAGTTTACAAAAAAGACAATCTCATCCCCATTTTCAAGGAGCTTACATGACTAAACTGAAGCCTTGAAACCTACAACAAATTATCATGGATTAATAAGAAAAAATAAAGGAAGCTGACAGAATATTGGAAAGTAATAAATGTGGAAGAATTATTAAAGAATATTTGACCAAAAAAATAATATTTACCTCAGCTTGAACACATACTGGAAGAAAGCAAGATGACAAGAGAAAATGAAAACTAAGTGGACAAGTTAAGAACGTAATGAGAACAGAGACAAGTAACTGGAGAAATCTTTGTAGTTAGCGACTACAGATTCTTGAAATGATGAAAACAGTATTTTAGCAAGAGTATTTCTGTGTTGTGGATGTGAAAAAATAAAAAGTCGATCTTTAGAAATGTCTTAGGTCATGACTGAATTCAGTGGAATACGATATACCATCATCTTTCACACTGCTTTCCGTTAAGTTCTTTACTCATAAGCTTATAACAATTGTAGTTTATAAAATGTATAATAGATTACACAATGGAACTGACTACATTTACACATGATGAAAAAAATACTTAATATATCAGTGAAGAGGGGTACATACATATGTGTATGTGTATAAAATTGTGGCCTGCAATAACTTAAAATACATGAAATATCAAACTACTCATAAGTATCTTCAAATATTTAAAGTTAACATTAACCTAGTAAATAGATATGGAATTATATTTTGATTCCCATTCAGAGAATCTACAAATCACAGCTCCACCTAATTCTACCATGTTCTCAGAGGAGTTAAAACAAAAAGCTAGCATTAAATGATGAAAATATTGATAATTTTATAATCTGTAGGCATTCATGTGGGCATTTAAACAACAATGAATATAAATATATACCTTCCTCTTTATTTTCTCAGAGATATATATATTCAATAAGAGGAAAATAAAAGATAAGAATAATCATCCAGATACAGCTCAATTAGAAGGACTCTGATATATAACTATTTTTCTTTGGATTACAAATTCTCAATATATTCATTTATGTATCGTATTATAGTGAATGATAAATACCTAGATTTTATGCTTAAATCAAAAATAGTCAATAAAAACCTGGCAATAGACACTACAAATTTTCTACCCCCAAGAACTCTCCATAACTCATTTCTAGCATATTTTAGAAACCAAAAATAGTGAAGTAGAGGACCCATTAAAGAAAAATACTGTATTGATCTTTTCTACAACCTAAATTTTATGTGACTACACAAAATAAGAAGCAATAGGAGGGTTAAAAAAAATAATATCAAAAAAGTACAGATTTCATCTGGCCTCATATTATCAGCTACTAAAAACCAGAAGGTACAGTCCAAGGGAAAGATTTTACCCTAACACTCTCATCTGAGCAACTTCGTATTTAGACCTTTAAAAAGAACTTGAAGAAAGACAATATAGGTAACATGAATAAGCAAAATCTGTAGCAGAAATAGGAACAGTAGTCACCACTCAGGATGCCTAGATGCACTTTCATGACAATGTATCTTTCTGATAATAATGACAAGAAACTGCTTGAAAAGAAGCATCTTATCAACTGGTAACCAGATTCAACTATAGTTTGTAAAAGATATTCAGAAAGGCACATCTTAAAAAAAGAGAGAAAAAGAAAAAGAGAAGGGGCTTCCCTGGTGGCGCAGTGGTTGAGAATCTGCCTGCCAATGCAGGGGGCACGGGATCGAGCCCTGGTCTGGGAAGATCCCACATGCCGCAGAGCAACTAGGCCCGTGAGCCACAACTACTGAGCCTGCACGTCTGGAGCTTGTGCTCCGCAACAAGGAAGGCCGCGACAGTGAGAGGCCCGCACACCGCGATGAAGAGTGGCCCCCGCTTGCCGCAACTAGAGAAAGCCCTCACACAGAAACGAAGACCCAACACAGCCAAAATAAATAAATAAATAAATAGCGTTCCCTTAAAAAAAAAAAAAATTAAGAAAAAGAGAAATTCTTCTCCCCTTAAGCCTAATCACTAAAACATTAAATGGGATTAAGTCTTGGATATCCTAAGACTCTAAGACTCTAACACCTCTGTGATAGGTAGATGAAGAAAAATATAAGCCAAAACTTCTCCCGAGACCCAAGCAATACATCTCACTTGTTGACTGACGGTCTAGAAAGGCAGTTGAAGAATGTGTGCTCATAAATGACAGGCTTAATGTACTCCCAGCATTCCACTGCCATCTAACCTTATAAAGTTTCTATTTGCTAAGTCTAATGACTTGGCTCTTTATCTCAACTCATTATCAACTGTTGCCAACACTTGAGCACAGAGACTGAGACAGCACTTTCATGTTTATATCTGAAAGATAATTTGATTTGCTCCAAAACTCTTTGTGATTTTTCTAATATGCACTCCTAAAAGAAATAAACAAAAATTACATTTTAAAAAAAGGATCTAGGGGCTTCCCTGGTGGCAGAGTGGTTAAGAATCCACCTGCCAATGCAGGGGGACACGGGTTCGAGCCCTGGTCTGGGAGATCCCACATGCTGCGGAGCAACTAAGCCTGTGAGCCACAACTACTGAGCCTGCACTCTAGAGCCCACGAGCCACAACTACTGAGCCCACGCGCCACATCTACTGAAGCCCGTGCACTCTAGAGCCGATGCTCCACAACAAGAGAAGCCACCGCAGTGAGAAGCCCGTGTACCGCAACAAAGAGTAGCCCCCACTCACCGCAACTAGAGAAAGCCCGCGCACAGCGATGAAGACCCAATACAGCCAAAAATAATAAATAAATAAAAATAAATTTATTTTAAAAAAAGGATCTAAACTACAGAATATGTAAGTGGAAAATAACACCAGCAAAAGAACTGCAACACTAGGAATAACCTACCAACTATAAATTTTAAACCCAAAACAAACTGGATATTTTTAGTAATCTAGAATTTGATACAGAAAAAATTTTTTAAGAATATGTAAATACTATTTAGAGTCTCCTATTTTTAGCTATAATAAATTCTGCATTATCAACACTGGAATATCTGTATCAGAGTTTTTAATACTAGGCTAGCTTCCTCCTGCAATCCTGTTTGCATCTGAGCAACTCCTATCATCAGTTGATGGGCTCCCAAAATTTGTGAACTAATTTTAGTTATTACTAAATTAATATAATGTTAAATAAATATGCTGGGTAAAAAAAATAATGCATTCCAAAGAAAAATTATTTGGATATTATCAAAGCCACTGCTTGCCCTCTACCAAACTGGTTCACAGGGGAAGAAAAATATACATACACACACACATACTCATTCTTTATGGTTTTCTATGCCTTTCAAATGATGGAATACAATTCAGTCATGTTCTTACCAAGATACCTGATAGATAAAAAAGATACCCACAGGAGAAAAATAGAAAATAGAAAAACAGATTAGAAAAAGAGACGGTAAGCTCTAACAAAGAATATATAACGAATAAAAATGTATTTATTCTTCAGACTGAAAAATCTGCCAAATAACATTTTAACTTTTTTTTCAAGTGGATCTTTCAAATATCACTGAACAAAATAAACCCAATTTTATTAATCATAAGAATGTACAAGTCAATGTAATTCAGACAAGAAGAATAGAAATTATACTCTAGTTGATCAGAACTCCATATTGTTAAAAAAAAGTATTGTCCCAGAAAATACTCCTTGAGAACATTAATGACTCTGGCTAGATAAATTTGATACATGAAGAATGGCATCATTAATATAGTAACTAGATCAAAGAAACTTACTTATTTGAAAAGTCAGAAAACCACTGACTCTGCATCTTTAACCTATTTTTCAAGCTTTTATTTATATGCTTAAATCCACCTTCTTTTTAAAGCATGTTCCCAAAATACTGGAAGAAATACGTTTTTAAAAGTATATTTAATTCAGCAGTAAGCCGTGTGTCACTAAACCAACATTTATTGAATGACTATTATGTGCCAACACGCAGGTGGATGGGATAAAAAGATAACTAGATACTCTCCACCCTCAAAAGAGTTGACAATCCATCAGCAAGATACAGCTGTAAACCGTAATTACAGTTATTCATGGAGAGCAATTTGACATTATCTGGCAAAAATTTCAAAATGTACCCATCCTTGCTCCCTTTAATTACATTTCTAGAATAGATCCTAGAGAAATTCTCACAGATAAGCACAGAGTTGCACAAAGATTTTATTGCAATACTGCCTATAATAGCAAAACAATGGAAGCAATATAAGTGTCCCTCAACATGAAATGGATAAACAGGAGATATATACATATATCGGATACTAAAAGTTTAAAAGAATGAATTACATATTCATTACGGCTAGATATCAAAAACAACTTAAAAGTAAAAATGCAAAGTGTAGATTGACATACTTTGTGAGACCAGATTTCAACCATATAGCATCAGATATAAACTATTTGGGACCACATACTGAACAATATTATATTGTTGTTCATGGTATCCATTATGTCTGTTAAAGCAGTTGTTTTTTTAAGCATTTGAGATCATCACAGTAGTTGCTTCTAGAAAGAGATAGTGGCATAACATGGGATGCAAGACAAGAGACAAAGTTTATTTGCTTTATTAATTCAAGAAGAAGAAACAAATTTAACAAAATGTTAACAACTGTCGATGTCTAGGTGATGGGCATATATATGTTATTACTCTTTTCAGTATTCCAAATTTTTTTAATTTCCTAAAATTAAAAAAAAAATACCAAGACCAAAAAATTTGATCACCTTTCACATTTGAAATCCCAAGTATAATCCCAATTACCAAGAGAAATATAAATTTCTTAGCATGACACTCAAGAAACTTAACAACCTGGTCCCTACCTTCCTTTAGAGCCCCAACTATGAACACTTCCCCCACCAGCCTGATATAATCCTAATCCTACTTTAACACCCACCACTTATTAAACATTCCAAGCCTGATGCCTTGTCTTTGTTAATGATATCACTTTCCTCAAAACAATGTTTGCTTGAATCACAATTGTCACATCACTATATATCATTCAAGACCCAGTTATAAATGTCACCTACTATTTATAGGATTTCCTGATTCCTCCCTAATCTCTCACACAAGTAACTATTTTGCAATTGGCATTTCCATAGTGCTTATCACTAGAAAAGGATATTCCTTCTTTGGCAATATAACTCTTTTTTAATTCCTTAACACTTCTCATAGTGCCTGGCACACAGTAGGTATTCAAATGTTAACTGCACTGAATCAACATCTGAAACAGCGTTAAGGAACACAGTAGAAAGTTACCAGTTCATTAATCCATTAAAATTTCTATTAAATCTATCGGACAAAAATGAAACGGTATTTAGCTTCTGAATCCAAGTATCACAAAAAACACAATATTATGTTTTTGCCAAGTAAAAATTTTGCATAATGAGTGCAATTCTACAAAAGTTCATTATGTTCACATTTATAGGATTAAAACCAACATTAAACACTATCCTGAAGACAGTTTTCCTCTTTGGTAATTTTATTAATTTTCCTAGAAAAAGATTTCGGTGTATCTCCATTGGTACTAGCAGCTTCCCCTAAAATCAGTTATCATCCTAGCAAAAGGATCTTCTGCTCATGCTAATAGCTAATTTCCTCCTCTGATGTCTCACAGCACCTGACAGTTAAGTGTTTTAATGGGGATAATGCCTTTCACAAATTACTGCTTGGTTCAAAGGCATATATGGATTAGCTCCACCTGTGATGTATCCATGCGATCAATGGTCTTGAGGACAAACTTCTGAGAATCCAACAGACCTGGGTTAGAATCTTGACTTTGACATTTATCTGTTGTTCCTTAACCTTTCTAGGCCTCAATTTCTTCATCTGTAAAATGGAATAAAAATAAACTACCTCATGGGGACTTCCCGGGCAGTCCAGAGGTGAAGACTCTGCACTTACAATGTAGGGGGTGCGGGTTCAATCCCTGGTCGGGAACTAAGATCCCACATGCCACGTGACATGGCCAAAAAATAAAAATAAATAAATAAAATTTTTAAAAAGTAAGTTACCTCATATGCTGGTTGTGAGGATTAATTATGTAAAACTACACAGTGCCTGGTACATTATAAACAGTCAATGAGATAACTATTATTAAATATTTTTAGATATCAAAAAATGACAGCAAAATACTGAAAGGTAGTATACAATAACAAGATGAAGTTTAGTAACTTTAGGTCACCTTCTTTAGAATGCCATGTTCATGCATCACTGTTTATTGGAAACTACCACTCTCGGTGTAAGTAAATGCCTCATCCATTCAGAGAGGAAAGGGCAATGAAGGTGAATATCTACCCTTGGAGACTCTGGAGGCTGAAGTGAGTACTTATAAAATGGAATTCTTCATAAATGCACATTATTTATGTCTGGGATTACAAGTAAACTCACTTCACAAGGAGTATCTGAGGAATAAGATAACAAGAATGTAGTGGGGGTGTTGGGGGGTAGCAGGGACCAAATCCCTTAATATATTAACTCTAAGTTGGACAGTAAAAGAGTCAGGAAATCCAAGCCTTAATATAATGCTGAATTAGTTACTGCTATTTAAGCTCTGATGCAAATGCTTACCTTACTTACCCTAGTTGATGATAACATGGCTACCAGTCTATTCACTTAGCTGCTGCAACAACCTCAAAATCACAGCAAGCAGCAAAAAAAGAATTAAACTGTGGGTAACTAACAGATGAAATCAGAACATAGTAAGTGACAGTAGGTACTGACACAGCCCAATTCAAACTGGTAGACTCCAGAAAGTGAACTCTGATAGGGAGAGGAAGAAAAAAAAAAACATTTATTAAAGACTTCCTACGTTTGGGACCATAGATTTTGTACTTCACCTCAATCTCATTTAGTCTGATCCTCATAAGAACAAGTCTGAGGTAGTATTATATCTTTTCTACAAACAAGGAAATGAAAGTACAAAAATTAAGATAACTAACTGAATCACATGATTAAGAAACAGTAGGATCAAGATATGAATTGAGTTCAATTCAACTCACACTCAGTATTTGCCTCATTCATCCCAGAAGGAAGCAGAAAGAGGTAAATTTAGGTCCTACTTCATACATGTAAGCCTCCAAAGGATAATAAAATTAAAAACAATGAACAAACAATGTTACAAATAATGTTACAGCAAGAGCCAAAGGACTATGGGAGATGGCACAGAACTGTAAAACTAGTAAAATAATTCACCAGGAGGTTGAAAAAAGTAAAAGGTCATAATTAACCATTGGGAAATCAAATTTTAACCAGAAAACATTTAACATTTCCCTAAAACTTTCTAAAATCTATTCATAATACATTACTACTTTCTTGGGTAACTCAGAAATCTATACTAGTTTCATAACTCAACTCTACAGAGTAGAAGGTGTTAAAAAAAAAAAGCCAAATAAATATAAGACATAGAGATCTCTATCAAATATGCTGACCCTAGAACTTAGCATAGAAGCCATTTTCAAAATCGTAAAATCCTAGTACTTTAAAACATCAGGCTGGATAACAAATGTAGATAATCTATCTGACCCCATCATTTTACAGCCCAAGACGTAGGGAATGGACTTGAGGACACGGGGAGAGGGAAGGGTAAGCTGGGACGAAGTGAGAGAGTAGCACTGACATCTATACACTACCGAATGTAAAATAGATAGCTAGTGGGAAGCAACTGCATAGCACAGGGAGATCAGCTTGGTGCTTTGTGACCACCTAGAGGGATGGGATAGGGAGGGTGGGAGGGAGACGCAAGAGGGAGGGGATATGGGGATATATGTATACATATAGCTGATTCACTTTGTTATACAGCAGAAACTAACACAACATTGTAAAGCAATTATACTCCAATAAAAATGTTTAAAAAAAAAGCAGCCCAGAGAGCTTCTGTCCAAAAAGTAGAGAAGCAGAATCTGGAGCAAGGAGAGTAAGGAAGCAGAGAAAATATACTTAATGAAGTTTCTAGATCATCAATAACTATACACACAAACTAAATATGGCTTTAAAATAATTTTGTAGCCAGTACTGCACAGAAGTGATATAAATGCTATAGCTAAAAGATGGCAGTTGGATATAATATGCTAGACACTCACTATAGTTGTATTCCTCAGATCTGTTTTTATAGTCTATACAACAGTTTTATAGCAAATGCAAAATACATCCATGTAGGTGCATGGCAGTTGTCTCACTCAAAAATTACTAAAACAAAAACTCACTCTTTGGGGGGAAGATTTTACATGCATGTTCTCAATTCTTTGCCTCACCATAAATCATTTGAGTACTAAGATGTCAGATCATTGTCCTCTTTCCACCTGAATAAAACTCCTTCTGATAAATACAGGAATCCTTTCTCTATGCTAAAGTGTACCTTACTTACAGTGCCACAAATAAGAACATTCAAGTATCTTGCTACTTTGTGTAAGATAGCAAGTTCACCTTGTAACACTCTAGATGCAACTATTATTTCATATTTTTAAAGAAAATTTCCCTAAAACCATCTAAAGGACAAAATTAAAAATAAACCATAAATATCTGCAGAAACCATGTACGAGCATTTTATCTTTATAGTTACATCAAGGACACAAAAGCTATGTCACTGAAATATACAAAGACAATGCTGCCATCTAAAGGCCAAGATATAATATGAAAAAAATGTATACTTAGTCATATACTGTCAACGTATATAAAACAACCAATTTGATATTTTAAAGTCAGCAAAGTTTATACATTAAAAAAGCACTATGCTACAATTATTTTTAGGCTACACAATAAAACTCTAATACTATTTTGAGAAGATTCTTTTTGAGAAGACTGATAAGAGAATTAGCGAAATAATTTAGCTAATGATCAATATCTGCACAGGTAAAGTTCTGTTGGCATCCTTTCAGACACAATATTCTCCTGAGTACTGAATATTTCTATTAGTTGTTTGTCCTATTTAATGACGTTTATTATTTCTTGTCTGTAATTAAATATACGGTATAATTATATATATGCATATATAAATATTATTTGCCTTTAATCATACTATTATTTCTACTCATCCTTTTTAAAATATGTCATTAAAGGACTAACAATAATACATCTCAGAGTGAAAAAACCCAATCTACTTAAAATTGCAGCTTTGCAAGTAATTCAAATATTTCTCCTTATTTCATAAATTCTAAAAATACAAACTAAAGTTCCTATGGGAGACCAGTTGTCAACAGCTCAACTGTCCAACAGAAAGAGTTCATATTATTCTAAATTTCCCTTTCTAAAAACCTTAAATTGAAAGTATTTCATTGAACTGAACTTTACTTAAGATTTAGCAAAATCACTTCTAATTTGCAATGAAATCAAAATGTTTACTGAATAACACTACATAGGAAACTGATTCCCTTAGCATTTAAGTATATAACACCTTTCTAATGGACTACAATATTAAAGAAATTCGAACATAACTAGAACCTTCAAAACATATGGTTTAATTCCTTTGAAAAACCACTGACCAAAATTTTTAATGTGTCAAGAAAAATGTTTTTCTGGTTTTGCTCAACAAGAAAACAAATATTAATCACTCAACAAATATTCCCATTATGTGAGAAATATAAAAATTGTAAGCTGGGATTACCACCTTTTAATTTATCTAGAGTGTAAAGTGGAAACCAATGGACAACAAATATGGTCAAGTTCTCATAAAGACTACTAGTTTTTTATTGTCTCCTGTGAGTCAGAGTTTATACTAGACAATTTAAGGACATTACATCATTTAATCCTCAAAACCACAACCTGCAAAAATACAAATACTAATAACCCCATTTGCAAAGGAGGTTCAAAGATCTTAAGTAACTTTCCCAAGGTCACAATGCAAGTAAATGGATACTGGGATTCAAAAATTCATTCTCTCTTACTCAGAAGACCTTACTCTATCCACAAGAACATAATGCCTCAGGAGTGATTATTAAATTTGTATTAAATGTGAACAGGAATAGGAAGTATTTTTACTGTGTAATTTTACACAAAAAGATAATTCTACATGGTAATAAAAGTGTTTACTTTTAATTCACAGTATTTCAATTTTTCTAACTGTAATCTTTAAAAAAAAAAAAAAAAAGCATTACCTCACTTCAAGTGCTGAGGCTTCCAGAGACCTTTCAAAACTTACATTAATACGTGAGAGATATTTATCAAATTTTGTAAACTAACTCCAAGGGGCAACAAAAAGATCTTGTTATTTTGTAGATACAGTTAAAAAGCAAATCTTCTTTGTAAATATACATATTCAGGACCACCTTGCCTACGTTTAATGTACAGTATTTTTCAACATTGAGAACTCTACTAATGCCTCCCCAGTGACAACTTTTTCTGTTAACCTGTACTATATACCTATCAAAGCAAAATTAAATGGATTTGGAATATTATTCAGCCATAAAAAGGAATGAAGCTCTGATACATGCTACAATAGGAATGAACTTGAAAAAATATGGTATGTAAAAGAAGGCAGACACAGAAGACCACATATTGTGTGATTCTATTTATATGAAATGTCTGGAACAGACAGAAATCCACAGAAAGTAGATTACCAGTTGCCATGGGCTAGAGGAAGGGGGAATGAAGAGTGACAGCTAATGGGCACAGGGTTTCTTTTTGGGATAATAAAACTGTTCTAGAATTAGTGATGATGACTGCACAACTTTGTGAATATACTAACAAACACTGAACTGCACACTTTAAAAAGGTGAATTTTATGATATATAAAGTATAACTCAATAAGAGAAAATTACATGGCTTTAAATATATTTATAATATACAATAAGTGTAAATGAGTTACCTACACATGTGCTTAAAATATAATATAAAACCTATGTAACTACCTAAAAACAAGACTATCTGTCTCAATTTACTGAGTCCCATTTTACACCATACTAAGTGAAAGGCTCTATTTCACAAGCATACATCTTCCTGAATATTAAAAATTCCTAACTATCTAAAATTACTACAATCCCTATGGGAATCAGAAGGAACGACAACTACATACTTATGTTTGGCAGCCAAATTTAATTTTTTCAAATTAATTTTTTCCACTGTCAGAGTTTAGAAAAAAGCACATTAGCACATGCTAATGAAGAATTTTTACCATGTAAGTACCACATACAAGCACCCACACAGTTATAAAATCAATTTATACAAATCATTGTTTTGAGAAGATTCTTGATTTTAAGTAGAATTTGCCTCTAAACCTTCAAAACAAAAATAAACAGAAAAAAATGTATAAGCTAAGTTATAAGGAATTCAAGAGTTAGAAACAAAATGAAAAACACAAGAATGGTAACAAGTACTTACTAATTTGTTTTCCTGCATGTATATTCTTTGTAATTTCAGACAGCCCTTAGCTATGACGATCATGCCTTCATCTGAGATCTTGTAACACTGGCCGAAATGAATATCTTTGAGTTCTCTGCATTTTGAGCCCAGCTGTAAACAAAGAGATTTGACTGAATGCTCCAAAAATAACAAAGGTAACATATTTCTAGTGGGATTTCCATATAATTTTTTTCAATAGCCAAACCAAAGTTAAATAATTGTTTATAAATTACTCTTAAAATAGAATGTAGGCAATCTATCATTTAAAATAGTGTTGTGTAAGCCTTTTCACCTTCTAATTATTTCCTTGCTTCAACTGCCTCACACTATATGCCCACCTAGGTGCCTAGATTCCATAACACTTCAAATTCATGTCTTAATTTCTCTTGAGTCTTTTTATCATAGTGTTAGACTGAGTGCAACACAGGTCCAAGGAATAAAACCAAGGTCCAAGAAGTGAGACAAAGGTCCAGTGAGTGAACGAATATTTAATTCAGGAGATTCTACTTCTAGTTCTGATTGCCCCAATGTATCATTTTTCTGCATCGGCTCATTTACTCTGTGAAAGAGAAAAAAGACTGAATATGCTATAGGCAATATTCTAGTTAATACTTATTTACACACTTATTGCATAAACTAAAAAAAAAAAAAAAAGGACTAGTGATTTCCTGATTGAAATCTCAAGTGTACGGTAAATAGTTACTGAACAGGTACAATGTTCCTCTTTAAAAACATTAAGTACAACAAAGAACAAATTACATTTCTTTTCAAAATCTACAGTAGAAATTAGATGATCAAAGCAAACTATAAATAAATGTTGTTTTATAAGTATTACATATAAAGAAAGTCATCTTAGAGATAAAATAAGAAACTTTAGTAAAAACCTATATATCAAAAATTGTCTAAAAAATTACATTAAGACAATAAAATCCAGTTTGGCAAGGGTTCAAAGTGTGCTGATACACCACTGGTAAGAGTGTAAATTAGTACTAAAAATCTTCTTGGAGGGCTAGTTAGCATAAATGAAAAAATTTTATAAAATTTGCCTGAAAATTATATGACTCAGCTTCTAAATATTTACCAAAAAATGTAAGAGGGATGGATAATTGGATAGATACATAGTGAAGTCAACATACTACAATGTTAATTATACAATCTATGTAGTGGGTATACGGATGTTCACTGTAAAATTCTTTCAAATTTTCCATATATTTAAAATTATTCATAAAGACTACTGGAATAATTAACTAAAGGTGTTTGGTAAGATTTAGCTATAAGAAATTAGCACAAGAATTTTTTTTTAAATAGTGAAATACAGAAAACCTAAAGTTATAAATTATGGTGTTTTCATAAAATTGAGTATTATATACCCATTAAATTGAAGTAAACACTTGACAAATAAAAATGAAAACTGTACATGTTTTTATAATACAATTTAATTTTTATAAACAAATTAGGCACATTTAAATATACGTATACATATTTAATTATACACATGTATATAGAAAAGAGATAAAACATACACCAAGGTGTTCACAGTGGTTATTTCTGATCAGTGCAATAATGGGTACTGTTCTTTTTTTCTTTTCTGTCTATCAGTCTTCTCACATCTTTTTAAAAATAAATATTATTTTTGTAATAAAAACTTTCAAGTCCTGTTTCAAGTAAAGTAATGATATTATCAGAAAGATATGCAACTTCAGTTAGTTTTTCCAGGGATGGTGATATATACAAGCCATCTTATTTTAATCTAGGTAACACTATAACCAATTATATATTCCACTAGAAATGTAAACTCCATGAAGACAGAAGCTTGTTTAACTAACATAGGCCTGGTGCCCAGTGCCTTACAGTCAGTTGATACTTAGTAAATATTTGTTGAATGAATGAAAAGTCTGATCAGAGTTATTCATTGTAAAGAGACCTCTTTGAAAAATGGACAAATAAAGGAAACCATGATTATGGTCTCATATACCACCATGTTCTATTTAATTCAAGAGTTCTATATTGGGTCCACAGGTCGAAATCAGGGATTCCAGGAAAATGGATGAGAAAAAAAAAAAGAGTACATTTTTATTTTCTTACTATTCTCTAAATGAACTTTAGCTTTTCCTTCACTTATTAAACAGAAAATCACAGTAGTTTAGCAGTATGTGTGACTCTGTAAACAACAGAAATCAAAGATAATTTCACATAACACTACTGTTATTGCAGATAGTGAAATATCATTTTTGTTCATCAGTATTCATCATGTTTATTAGATCTACTACCAGATCTTATAATGCATTAAAGAGGCACATATATTTCTAGAACAAACATACAATGGCATGTTACTTAGACCCAATAAAGCTGAATCCAAAGCCAATAGTGGGGAAAGCAGAAAAGCAATATGATAATCACTACAAAACTCCCAATAAGCTCACATATGTCTGGCAGTGAGGGCTAGGTTGGTGGTAAAACCACCAGGATTCTTGAAAGTCTACTTAAGAAGTAGTTAACCACTCAGATCACCTCCTCATTTCTGCACAGCCTGCCCCTGCCCACTCTCCCACAATAGCAAAAGACTGGAGTTCACTGAGGGGAGTAAACCATAGGGTCTTTGGGGTATGCCATGCACAGCTGACAGCAGAAGCACACTCCAGAAAATGTGGGGATGTGAAAGTTTATACCGTGAAAATGGAGAAATTAAAAGAAATAATTCTATAAAATGTTCCAAGATGAAAGGATATGGACTTCCAGACTAAAAGGACTCACTCACATGTCCAACACAAATGACAAAAGCAGACCTGTATCAAGGCAAATCATCATAAAATTTCATAATCGTAGGTATAAAAAAAATATTCTAGACTTCTAGTGAGAATCAGATTTCACACAGAGGATTAAGGATAAAAAAGGCATCAAACTTCTTATTTAAGAAGAATACTTATTTCAAACCTAGAATACTCTACTCAGGATTCAGACTATGAATTAAGTGTGAGGGTAGAATAGAGACATTTTCAGACATGCAAGCTCTCAAAAGATGTACCTCCCATATATTCTTTATCAGGAAGCTATTACAATCTGTGCTCTACAAAACATGAGAATACATCAAGAGAAAGAACACATGACATCTAGGTAATAGGACATCTAATAGAACAGCAAGGCGAGGAAAACATTGAGAATAAGGGTGAAGATAAGATATTAAGATGACCATTAATGCAAGAGTAGTTAAATACAAGAACTCCAGACTGCTGTCTACTTTAAAAAAATAAATTCGACTAAGTAAATACATATAGGTATACTAAAGCAACTGGGGGAAAGCTGTGGACTCCATCACTATTAAGATATAAAAACTAAGTAAACTAAATGAGGACAAAAAGACATTTATTCATTCCAAAAAAAACAAAATTCCAGAGGGAAAAAAAAGGTAGGTAATTATAAAATGTAAATACTGAATACTTATTTAATCAAAATTATAACAGAATTATTTTGACATGATGAGGGCACAGGAGATAGAAAAGGATAGTGAGCTAAATCCTCATCTTTCCATAGCAAGGAAATAGCATAGATCAGCGGTCCCCAACCTTTTTGGCACCAGGGACCGGTTTCATGGAAGACAATTTTCCCACGGATGCGGGGCGGGGAGGGACGTTCAGGTGGTAATGCGAGCGATGGGGAGTGATAGGAAGTGGCAAATGAAGCTTCACTCACCTGCTGCTCACCTCCTGCTGTGCGGCCCGGGGGTTGGGGACCCCTGGGACAGTCTAATATGGATAAATCAAGAAAATACATACAGACATAGACGGCAAATGCTTCTTCTCTACCACTGCTTCCTTCTTCTGGAAGGAGTTCAACTGGTCTAACTTCTGGTCTCTACACTGATTAGTTTGTATTTAATAAGCTGAACATGTTCAGTTCATCTCTTTTTTCCGCTTGAGAACAAACTGCCCACAAGGAGCAAGCATCTACTTCTACATTTGCAGGACACTGCTGGTCCAGCCTAGTAGATGACGACTGGGTCCCCTGGCCAAACTCCAGCGTTTGAGTTAACAAGCCTATTTAACTCTATTACTAAGCAACATTCCCAATCTAGCCTTTCTGTGTAATAAAGTTGATATTTTTCCTCTGTCACTATTCCAGTGTTTTATATGTCAATTTATTGAGATGCTGGAGCAATAAAGAGACTTCAACACTTAGTGCACCAGCCAGGTGATCTCCTCCTGTATCAAGTTTACCCCCATTAACTTTTTTTTTTTTAAGATTTTTTTTTTTTGATGTGGACCATTTTTAAAGTCTTTATTGAATTTCTTACAATACTGCTTCTGTGTTTTTTTATGTTTTGGTTTTTTGGCCGTGAGGCATGTGGGATCTTAGTTCCCCGACCAGGGATTGAACCCACACCCCCTGCATTGGAAGGTGAAGTCTTAACCACTGGAAAGCCAGGGAAGTCCCTCCCTCCTTAACTCTTACCTTATCCCAGCAAAAAGTCAATACAGCTAAAGGATCTACAAACACCTCAAAATTACCTCCATAATACTTTCTACTTTACCAAAGAACATTCTGAAATAATAACTACTCATCATAAGATAAGAATACCTATCTGGCTGATATTGACAGAATGCATACCACCACTCACCTTGGTTGGATACTGGAAAACTCCTCCCTGAGGGCCCTTCCAGGTAAGAGAGGTTATCAACCTTGTGAAATTTTAGCTCCAACCACACCTATCCATTCACACCCAGCCTGTCCTTCATTGTTATTTGCACCTGACACTCATGCCAGGTACAATCCTAACTCTCACTCTTCACCAAGTAAATGGTCTTAGTTATCTAAGACATAGAACCCCAGTATGTCATTTAAGAGGTTCTGAATCTTTATTAATACAAGTCCAATATCTAGTTCCCTAGGAAAGGTGCAAGTCAGATGGACAGTAATGGAAGCCTTCCTCTAACTCTAATAATGTGTTAAGTGCACCCATTAGTCAACCCTGAAGGAAAGCATTTAATGACAAGGGTGTTAGTAGCCACTTTATCACTTAAATGAAGCTAGTCCACCTATTAATCCATGGTTCATTTTAGCTCATGACAGTAATTAGAACTGCAAATGGACTACAGTAAATAAACATAATATAAAAAGGACTGTCTTTGATTTATTCTTTTCTTCTTTGTAATAATCATTTAAGATTATTCACAATTTTGCTCAAGAACTCCAAAGGTATTTTTCCATAAAATATTTGGAGGTGATTTTCCCAGCATCTCAAAATTTAATTAAAATTTTGCACTCCACCCTTGAGAACTTACAAAAGAGAATTTGTTTTAACAAGCTATATGTTGTTACTGGGTTATTTCTGTAATAAAACAAACACCTTAGGAAGAATATACTTCGACAAAGAATCTAGATAACTGAAAGCAGAACATGGAACCCACTGGGATAAAAATAAGATTAGGTCTTCCAATGTCACACGAAAGCTGCTCAAAACCAGTATTAAGAACATATTTTTAAAACATGAGGTATGCCACCTTCAACAGAAGAGGAAAGTTGTTCCTTCTACTTTCCATTCCCAATATGTCACCACTGTCACTATTATACACATGCAAAAGAAAACAGTGAAGAAAACCCAATCCATATCTCCTAGTAACCTCACCCAACTATGCTAACTATTCATGTTTGTGAAATCATAAAAATGACAATTTCATAATTTGATTCATTAGTTTCATCATTTGTAGTAGAGTGGCACAGACAATGAGATATGAAAGAAAGCAAAGCAAATTTTTCAAACTGCCACTCATCTGACCCTCTTTAAGGACTCAAATTTGAACCTTTTTCCTAGATTTATATTGTCTAACTTTGCCTCATTTAAAGAACATTCCATTTAATACAATGAAAATATGCTACATAAGCTCCCAAAATGTGTACCAATACTATTTTTTAGTTGTACTAGCATGATGTATAATTAAAACTCAAGAGTAAATGAAAATTGAGAACATACATGGAATAATCACTTGATTAATTTGTTACACACTAAAAAGATTTTTTATTTTTTAGAAAACCAGCAAAAATGCTATTTTAGCACCAGTACATAGAAACATTTGTTACTTATTATTAATGTTTCAAATTTTAAAATACTGTGGTTAAAACTTTTGCAGCTTAACTTTAAAAACGTGGGAAGCGGGCTTCCCTGGTGGCGCAGTGGTTGAGAATCTGCCTGCCAATGCAGGGGACACGGGTTCGAGCCCTGGTCTGGGAAGATTCCCACATGCCGCGGAGCAACTGGGCCCGTGAGCCACAGCTACTGAGCCTGAGCGTCTGGAGCCTCTGCTCCGCAACAAGAGAGGCCGCGATAGTGAGAGGCCCGCGCACCGCGATGAAGAGTGGCCCCCACTCTCCGCAACTGGAGAAAGCCCTCGCACAGAAACGAAGACCCAACACAGCCAAAAATAAAAATAATAAATAAATAATAAATTTTAAAAAAAAATTAAAAAAAAAAAAAAAACGTGGGAAGCCATCAAATGTCCATCAATAGATGAGTAGAAAAAAATATGGTTTATACATACCTAGAATATTATTCAGCCATAAAATGGAATGAAACTGATATATGTTACAACATAAACACTGAAAACATTATGCAAGTGAAATAAGCCAGACACAAGAGTTAATATTGTATGATTCTACTTACAGGAGGTAGCTAGATAGGCCCAGAAAGTATGCTAATTAGAAATTAGAATAGAGCCTACAATGGTTACACAACATTGTGAACATACTTAAAGTCACTGGAATTGCACACTCAAAAGCTGTTAAAATGGTAAATATTATGTAGATTTTGCCACAGTTAAAAAAATCAACACAATGAAACAGCAAATGTCAATAAAACCTGAGATGAAAAAAAACAGTCACGAGAAAGTGATATTTCTTCCCAAACCTGTTTTTTCTAATTATAATTATTATAATATAATTACATTAGATATTAAATAAACTGACAAATGAGAAGGAAAAAGAAAGCTCTTGCTAAAAAAAGTAGGTTGAATGTTTTATGTTCAATGAAAGCAAGCCATAAAAAAGTGCTGATGAATTAGTTTTCAGTGACAACTATAAAGTTATAAAATATTGGGAAAATCATATTCTAAAACAAGCTGCACCCATATTCCTTCATAAGTAGCGACCGCCTGTCCCACTTCAATTTAAAAAAAAACAACAACTGAAAATCATGGGTGCCACATCGTTATAGTTTAAGTAAAATAAAGTCAAACTCTAACTAGCTATCTCTAACTCAAGAAAAAGGCCCTGACCCTATATCAAAAGACTCACTAATGAATCTACAGTTATATGGTATTTTTTACTTAAAAT
This sequence comes from Balaenoptera acutorostrata, assembly GCF_949987535.1. Lineage (NCBI taxonomy): Eukaryota > Metazoa > Chordata > Mammalia > Artiodactyla > Balaenopteridae > Balaenoptera > Balaenoptera acutorostrata. The sequence continues at coordinate 92,205,707 of NC_080065.1, forward strand.
GTTTATAGTACATATTGATTTTTGTGATTCTATCATTTAACTGATTTTCAGTTAACTGACCAACTTCCATTCTCAGGCCCAGAAGGCTTATGCTGAATTATAACAATGCCTACCTGTACCTCACTGGGTTGTGGAGAAGATTTTTAAAAAAATAACACAAATGGAAATGTTTATTAAGGCACACTGCAAAGCATATAAAAGTACTAAATAAATGTTTTATATCTCTATTATTATTAATGGGTAAAGAAGGAAGCTATTAGAACACTATTAGGATTCATGTGAAGGGAACTTTTTAGAAGTATTCAATACTATAAAGATACATTTTCAGAAAGAAGCCTTCTTGAATTACATGAAGGCTCAATACTCCCAGTTACAGATGGAAAATTTTCTCTCTGGTAATTGAACTGAAAATTCCAGCTTAAAATCCTAGATATGATTCCACATGACATGATTCACAGATCAAGCAAAATTGAAAGAGAATATTGGCTCCATATCTTCCCAACTATGTGAACTTGGACAAGTTACTTAACTTCCAAAAGATTCAACTTTTCATCCTGAAATACCTCAGCGCTGCTGTGAAGATTAAATTGGACAACAAAATATGAAAGCACAAAATACAATGCCTGTCATATAGAAAGCACCCAAAATATATTTACTTCCCTTTGCAAATTGTGATGCTAATTTAGAAACAGAATACTTAAAACATTCTTAAACTACCTAAATGTAACACATTTTGATAAAGGAGGCTTTTCAAGATCTCTAGTTTCTCAGTCTCATTATAAATATCCATTATCATTATAAGGCTAAAATGAGTGTCATGTAATCTGAAAAGGGGAGGAAATGAGCTAAGTGGATTTAGTATGAACTCAAGACATCCCTGGATAAGAATGCCAGCCCTATCACGTATTACTTTATCTCAGGTAAATTACTTATGGTCTCTCTGTAACTCCTTCCTCATCTATAAAAATGAAATAATACCTATCTCACAGAGTGGCTGTGAATCAAGAGAAATTAAATGTATGAACATATAGTTAGAATATATGAACAGTGCCCTGCCCATGGTAGATACTCATAAAGGTTACATATTTGCTCTTTACTTAGTTGACTGAATATCACTAGAACATGTAAAGATAGATTAGATGAGACTGACATTTTCCTTTATCTCACAGAAATTCAGCATCTAAAAACAAGTAATGTTTCTTTTTTCCTTTATTGTGGTAAAATATATCTAACATGAAAATTGCTATTTAACCATATTTAGGTATATAATTCAGTGACATTATATTCACAGTGTTGTGCAAACAACACCACTCTTTCCAAAACTTTTTCATCACCTCAAATAGAAACTCCCTACCCATTAAGCAACAAGTACCCATTTCCTACTTCCCCTAGCCCCTGAAGCCCTCTACCTACATTCTGTTTCTGTGAATTTGCCTATACTAGGTAATTTATATAAGTAGAATCTTATAATATTTGTTCTTTGTGTCTGGCCTATTTAACTTTGCATATATTTTCAAAGTTCATTCATGTGGTAACATGTACAGCATTTCACTCCATTATAAGGCTGAATAATATTTCATTGCATGACATACATTTCATTCATTCATTCATCTCTTAATGGACAGTTGGGTTGTTTCTACCCCTTGGCTATTGTGAATAATGATACAATGAAAACAAGTGAACAAGTATCTATTTGAGTCACTGTTTTCAATTATTTGGGCTAAACATCTAGGTGGAATTGCTGGGTCAAATGACAGTTCTATGTTTAATCTTTTGAGGAACCACCAAACTGTTTTCCACAGTATGTGCACCATTTATATTCCCACTAGCGATGTATGAAGATTCCAATTTCTCCACATCCGAAGAAGCACTTTCTTATTTTCTGGTTTTTGCTTTTTTTTTTTTTTTATTAATATCCATTGGAGTAGGTGTGAAGTGATGTCTCATGATTTTGATTTGCAATTCTCTAATGACTAATGATGATGAGCATCTTCTCATGTGCTTGAGGGCCATTTGTATTTTTCCTTTGGATAAATATCTATTCAAGTATTTTGCCAATTTTTCAATTGAGTTCGGGGGGGTTACTGTTGGATGGTAAGAGTTCTTTATATATTCTGGATATTAAACCCTTATCAAATATATGATTTCTACACATTTTCTCTCATTTTATGGGTTGTCTGTTCACTCTCTTGAGAATGTCATTTGAAAAAAAAAAGTTTTTAATTTTAATCAAGTCCACCTTATCTGTTTTATACTTTTCCTGCCTATTCTTTTGGTGTCATATTTAAGAAACCATTACTAAATCCAAGGTCATGAAGATTTGTACCTATACATTCTTCATAGAGTTTTATAGTTTTAGCTCTTAAATTTAGCTCTTTGACCCATTCAGAATTAATTTTTGTAGATGGTATAAGGTAAGGGTCCAGTTTCACTCTTTTGCATGTGGACATCTACTTTTCCCAGCACCATTTCTTGAAGAGTGTTCCTTCCCCCAGTGAACGTTCTTGCCACTGTGGTAAAAAAAATCAACTGACCACAGATGTGAGGGTTTACTTCTGGACTCCCAATTCTATTCCATTGGTCTATATGTCAATCCTTATGCTAATATCACATGGTTTTATTTACTGTACCTTTGTAGTAAGTTTTAAAATAAAGAAGTATGAATCCTCCAACTTTGCTCTTTGGATTCAAGATTGCTGTGGCTCTTCTACGTCCCTTCAAATTCCTTATGAATTTTAGGATGGATTTTTCCATTTCTGCAAAACCACCATTGGAATTTTAATAGGGGTTGCATCAAATCTGTAGCCCACTTTGGGTAGTATTATCTTAACAATATTAAGTCTTCCAATTCACAAGCTCAGGATGACTTTACATTTATTTAGGTCCTCTTTCTTTCAAAAATGTTTTGTCATTTTCAGTGTGTAAGTCTTGCATTTGCTTGACTAAATTTACTCCTAAATATTTTATTATTATGGATGCCATTATAAATAGAATTACTCATTTATTAGGCCAAACAGTTTTTTTGTGGATTCTTTAGGTTTTACCATATAAAAAACAACATTATCTGCAAATAGAGATAGTTTTTTGTCTTCCTTTCCAATTAGGAAGTTTTTTATTTCTTTGTCTTTCCTAATTGCTCTGGCTAGAACTTCCAATACAATTTTGAACTGAAGTGGCAAAAGTTGGGCATCCTTGTTTTGTTCCTGAACTTAGGGGAAACGTTTTCAGCTAGTCACCATTGAGTATGATATTAGCTGTAGCTTAGTCACATCTGACCTTTATTATGTTGAGAAAGACCCTTCTATTCCTAGTTTATTGTGTGTTTTTTATCATGAAAAGGTGTTGGATTTCACCAAATGCATTTTCTGAGCTAATTAAGATGGTTATGTGGGGTTTTTTCCTTCATTCTGGTAATGTGGTGTATTACATTGACTGATTTTTGTACGTTGAGTCACCCTTGCATTCATGGGATAAATCATACTTGGTCACAGTATATAACCCTTTTAATATGTTGTTGACTTCTGTTTGCTATGTTTTTTTGAGGATTTTTGCATCTATAGTCATTAAGGATGTTGGTCTGTAGTTGTCTTCTCTTGTAGTGTCTTTGTCTGGCTTCAGAATCAGGGTAATGCTGGCCTCGTAGGAATTAGCAAGTGTTGCCTTCTTTTAAGTATTTTGAAAAAGTTTGAGAAGGACTGGTATTAATTCTTCTTTATCTGTTAAACCAGATTCACCAGGGAAGCCATCTGATTCCTGACTTTGCTTTGTTGGGAGGATTTTTATTACTGATTCCATCTCCTTACTTGTTACAAATTTGTTCAGATTTTCTACTTATCCCTGACTCCGTTTTTGTCGTTTTTACATTTCTAGGAATTTACCCATTCCATCTAGGTGATCCAGTTTGTGGTATACATAGTGGTTCATAATTTTCTTGCATAATCCTTTTTATTTCTATAAAGTTAGTGGTAATATCTACTCTTAAATTTCTGATTTACTAAGTTGAATCTTCTATTTTTCTTAGTCAATATAGTTAAAGGTTTGTCATTTTTGTTGGTATTTTCAAAGAAACCAGTTTTGGTTTCATTGATTTTATCTATAATTTTTCTGTTTTCTAGTTCATTTATCTCTGCTCTGATCATTATTTCCTTCCTTCTGTTAGCTTTGGGTTTAGTTTGCTCTTCTTTTTCAAGTGCCTCCAGGAGTACAATTAAGTTACTAATTTCAGATTTTTCTTCCTTTGTAAACATAAACTTTTACAGCTATAAATTTCTCTCTAAACATTATTTTTGTTGCCATAATTTTTGCTATACTGTGTCTTCATTTTCATTCATTTCAAGATATTTTCTAATTTCCCTTGTGGTATCTTCAATGTTCGATTGGTTGTGCAAGAGTATGCTGTTTAACTTCCACATATTTGTGTATTTTCCAGTTTTCTTTGTGTTACTGATTCTTAGATTCACGTCATTATGGTCAAAAAAGATACTTGCATGGTTTCAATCTTCCCCAATTTATTAAAAGTTGTTTTGTGGTCCAAAATATTGTCTAATCTTAAGAATATTCCATGTGTACTCTTCTGTTGTTGAGTGTAGCCTATTGTATATGCCTGTTAGGTATAACTGTCATACAGCATTGTTCAAGTCCTCTAGTTTCTTGTTGATCATTTTCTGGTTGTTCTCTCCATTGCCGAAAGTAGATTATTAAAGTCTCCAACTATTAATGTAAAACTGTCTTTTCCTCCCTTCAAGTCTCTCCATTTTTGCTTCATATATTTAGGGGCTGTGTTGTTTGAGTCATATATGTTTATAATTGCTATATCTTCCTGATGAATTGAAACTTTTATCAATAAATAATGACCTTCATTGTTTCCTGCAACCTTTTTTCACTTAAAATTGATTTTTTTTCTGATGATAATACAGATCTTCCTCAATTTACAATGGGCTTACATCCTGATAAACCCACCGTAAATTGAAAATATCGTAAGTCAAAAATGCATTAATACACTTAACCCACTGAGCATCATACCTGAGCCTAGCATACCTTATACAGGCTCAGAACACTTATATTAGCCTATACTTGGGCAAAACCATCTAACATGAAGCCTGTTTTATAATAAAGTGTTGAGTATCTTATGTAATTCCACTGAAATTGAAAAAGAGAACAGTTGTATGGTTATAAGTGTATCAGTTGTTTACCCTCATGATTGTGTGGCTGACTGGGAGCTGCAGCTCACTGCTACTGTCCAGCATCATGAGACAGTGTCACACCACATATTACTAGCCTGGGAAAAGATGAAAATTTAAAATCTGAAGTACAGTTTCTACTGAATGCATATGGCTTTCACACCATCATAAAGTCGAAAAATTTTAAGTTGAACCATCATAAGCTGGGGACCATCTGTATAGCCACTCTAGCTCTGTTTGGTTATTAGTATTTGAGTGGAATATCTTTTCCTATTCTTTTACTTTCAACCTCATTGTGTCTGTATCTGAAATGAGTCTCTTTTAGACTTTATATGCATGATTGATTATTTTTTTTATTCTGCCAATCTTTGCTTTTTAGAGAATCTATTTATATTTAAAGTACTGATAAGGAAGGATTTATTTCCACCGTTTAGCTATTCATTTACTATATGTTTCATACTTTTTTTATTGTTGTTCCTCAGCTCCTCCATTACTGCACTTTTTGTATTTGGTAGATTTTATGCAGTGTACCATTTGATTCTCTTCTTATTACTTTCATGTGTATATTTTAGTTATTTTCTTAATGGTTATCATTGAGATTACAATTAACATCTGAAACTTATAATAACCTTATTTGAATATTACCATCTTGGTTTCAATAGTATACACCCTATTCCTGTACATCTCTATCCCTCCTACTTTATATGGTTATTACGACAGATGATACATTATGTGCCCATTAACAAAGATTTATAAATACTGTTCTATACATGTGCCTTTTAAATCATATAGAAAAAAATAGTTAAAAACCAAAAATACAATAAAGCTATCTTTTACGTTTACCTATGTGGTTACTTATACTCGCATTCTTTTTTTCTTCATATGGCTTTCAGTTACTATCTAGTGTCTTTTTATTTCAGCCTGAAGAACTCTCTTTACCATTTCTTGTAAGGCAAGTCTACAAACGAACTTCCTCAGTTTTTGTTTACCTGGGAATATCTTAATGTCACCTTTATTCTTGGAGAACAGTTTTGCCAGATACAGAGTTCTTGGTTGACATTGTTTCTTCAACACTTTAAATATGTTAGCCAACTGCTTTCTGGCTTCCATGGTTTCTGATGAGAAATCAGTTGTTAATCCTATTGAGGATCCCTTGTATGCTATGAGTCACTTCTCTGTTGCTTTCAAGATTCTCTTTGGCTCTAGCTTTTGAAAATTAGACTATTATGTGTTTTAATGTAGGCCCCTTTGAAATCATCCTGCTTGGAGTTCACTGAGTTTCTTGGATGTATAGATTCATGTCTTTCACCAAATTTGAGAAGTTTGGGCCATATCATTTCTTAAAATACTCTTTCTGCCTCTTTCACTCTCCCTTCACTTTATGGTATCCCACAGGTCCCTTAGACTCTGTTCACTTTCCTTCATTCTTTCTTCTTTCTGCTCCTCAGACATGATCATTTCATTTGTCCTATTCAGGTTCACTGAGTCTTTCTTCTGCCTGCTCACATTTGATGCTAAATCCTTCTACTAAATTTTTTATATCAGTAATTACACTTTTCAGCACCAAAATTCCTATTTCATTCCTTTTTATACTTTCTAGCTCTTTATTGCTATTCTCATTTTGTTCATGCATCATTTTCTTGAATTCCTTTAGTTCTCTGTCCATGCTTTCCAAACCTTTCAACTTGATCTACAGAATCAACAATTCAATCAATTGCTATGTTTAAGAGTAAACAAGGGCTTCCCTGGTGGCGCAGTGGTTGAGAATCTGCCTGCTAATGCAGGGGACACGGGTTCGAGCCCTGGTCTGGGAAGATCCCACATGCCACGGAGCAGCTGGGCCCGTGAGCCACAATTGCTGAGCCTGCGCGTCTGGAGCCTGTGCCCCGCGACGGGAGGGGCCGCGATAGAGAAAGGCCCGCGCACCGCGATGAAGAGCGGTCCCCGCACCGCGATGAAGAGTGGCCCCCGCTTGCCGCAACTGGAGAAAGCCCTCGCACGAACCGAAGACCCAACACAGCCAAAAAATAAATAAATAAATAAATAAATAAATAAGAAAATCCTTTAAAAAAAAAAAAAAAAAAAAAGAGTAAACAAGAAAAAAATACCAGGAAAATTCATCAATTATGAAAGCTCCATACTAGGCCTTTTGAAACTTTATTATACATTTTTAAGTTGTTAATTCACTAAAAGTGTAATGTAGTCCACATCAGAGCTTATCAAATATCACTGGGTCATGAAATTAATTTACTGAGTGGATCAAGATCAACATTTATTTAACATAATAGTACAGAATAGAAAATATCAATTGCACTGTTCATAAGGCTATATATTACTTCATAAAACTTTTACTTCTATTTTGTGTATATATGAAAGCCATTCTCTTTCTACTATACCGTAACACTATCCCAACAGAAGAAAGAGGTTAAAAGAGGACACACCCTACCACAGCACCGTCTTAAGCATAGGAAAGGATTACTCATTGTACTGCAATGAGGTTCATATGCAATTACTTTTAAAAATTACTTAGAATGAAAAATATTTATTTTACTACTTTTATCAGATTATTACTTTATATAACTAATTCATAATTCAGAAACCATAAAAATCTGAAGCAAACATCTAATCTATCATAAATTAATGGGTTCCAAAATACCTCACATTCTAGGGAAGATTTACATAATTAGTCTCAAAGCTGTAAATATTAGATAAATTCATAATACTTAACTGGCATATTAAGTCTTGTTCCTTAAAGAACTTTTTAGTTTCCCTCTATTTCAACCATAAATATGACCTTATTTTTACAAGGAACACCCTTGGCACTCTGGTCAACTGGTACCTATTTGTGCTATATCAGATTTAAATATATAGCAAATTTAATCCATTTCTTAATAAATACATAGACTTTTTTAAATGTTTCACTGTGAAGTATAACTTGCTGGGAAATTTCCGTCACAAAAAAATCACACCATGTCTATAAAATTTATAATTTACCTCAAAGATTAATTTGTTTTAACAGACTTAAGAACTTCATAAAATGCTTTGCTAGTGAATAATCCTGTACATAGCAGAAATAGATCAGGACAAATATTACAACAGGTAAGACTGTTGTTGCACAATTAGCCTGTGCAGACAAAATAGGCTCCCTTATAAATTGCAGGATCCTTAACACATAAATTGGATTGACACACCTAGTACTATTTAGGATAGTCTTTCCAAATTTCTTCTAATACTGAGCTTTCAGTTAATTCATATGCAGTGTTTAAATTTAGGGATCTTCAGGGACTTCCCTCGTGGTCCAGCGGTCCAGTGGTTAAGACTCTGCGCTCCCAAAGCAGGGGGCCCAGGTTCAATCCCTGGTCAGGGAACTAGATCCCACATGCCGCAACTAAAAGCCAGCATGCCACAACTAAAAGATCTCACATGCTGCAACTAAAAAGATCCTGCATGCCGTAACAAAGATCTCACACGTGGCAATGAAGATCCCACGTGCTGCAATTAAGACCCAGCACAGCCAAATAAATAAATAAATAAATTTAGGGATCTTCATATTATTTCTGACTTCGTCTCAGATCAGACTTAAGTCTAGGACTTTACTGATACTCTGCTTTTCCTGGGAACTATTAGGACTGCATCTCAATTCTAAACTTAAAAAATAGTTCTGACTAAGTTCTTGAGTGGAATTATTAATTCTTTCTTTCAACAAATGTTTGCAAAGGGCACTGTGGGTAGAGTGGTAAATGTGCGCACCTCTGCCCTCATGGAACAGGCTCCTTTATTCAAGGTCTAGAAGAGTACAATCTATTGGCATGGAAAACTGGAAAGACTGTAGGGCAGTAGGGCTTTGGAGAATCCAAGCTTCAAATCCCAGGTCCACTCTCTACTACACATTAGGCAAGTTTCTTAATCTCTCTAAGCCTTAATCTCTTCCTTTACAAAATGAGTTTAATATCAACTATTTCCACAAAGTTATTTCAAAGGTTAAATAAAAAATACAAAAAGTGCCTAGTACAATAGAGGGAACATTACTAAATATTCAAAATATTCACAGATTCAGGGACTGGTACACAGAATCCATTCAATATCCACTCTGAGCCAAGTAACCTTAAATACCATTTCCAAAGAAAGTGAATCAACCAGAAAATACACATGATACTATATTTAATCTAATTATTGTGCCTAATATAGGTAATTACCATCTTTTTCTTCATTTTATACTCCTTAACTTGGACTTCCATTTAAAAGATATTTTAAAACATGTAAGCATGTCATCTAGTAACATAAAAGAGGAATTAAAAGTTAATTTTTAAAACCTCATGCTGACCCAAACTGCATACTGTATTACCTAAAGCAAAATTTCGTATAAAATTTAAGTAACAAAAGAATAAATTAATAAAATGGCTGGTCAAAGAAGTTCAGGCACTTATTAAAAAACACAAAAAAGTTAATTTATCAATTACAGCCATGGCACTCTAGTTCACTAACCCAAATATTCATAGATACATAAAAAGGATGACTTATTTTAGTCTCTGAACATTACAATACGTATGTTGCTATGTATGTTGCTACAACATAGCAATCTTTCAAAGTGTTGCTGCAAGAAAACATGTTGAGTTAATACAAGTAAAACCATTTTATAGATGCTAAAATTTACCTGTTTGAGTCCTTCATCAGTAAGTTTGTCCTGGTTGCCTACATGAACTTTCTGAAGTAAAGGACAGTGAGAGGCAACCGCAATAATAGAGGTGTCAGAAAGCTGTTTACACCTGTAGGCTGTATACCTAAGAAGTCCAGGACATTTAAATGCTAGAACACACACGCCAGTATCAGACATACTGCGACAATCAGAAATGTTGATTTCAATTATATTTTGACTTCTTGATGCAATTTTTTCCAATAATTCATCCGTGACCTATGAGAGGAGAGAAGAAAAGCAATAAATTTAAAAATCTGCTAAAAGTAGAAACTTACATTCTATTCTTTTATTAAATTCTCCCCAATAAATAATATAATAATTAGATTATAGCATAAAAACCACAATCAAAAGAAAACCTTCTTACTTAATATTAAAGCATAATAAGAACTGTGGTATAATAAAAAAGTATATTTGGTCTTTGTCTCCAGTTCCTAGAACAGAGCTCCTAAAGTTCTAGGAATTTCCTGAGTGATAGGAATGTCTTTTGTTATTTTTAACAAGCCCCTTTTACCATGCCTGAGTTTATACTAATGAAATGACTTAAGTTGGGGCCCCTAGATAGCTTCAGGATGGGGGCTGGTCACCAGAAAGACAAAACACCATGTGATTAGAGGGTGGAAACTTTCAGCCCCATTCTCCGACTTCCTGGGAGGGAAGGGAAACTGGAGACTGGATTATAAAAACTCTTGAACACTGAGATTTGAAGGGCTTCTGGGTTGGTGAATACATCAAAGTGCTGGGAGGTCGATGTGGATGTAAACAATATAGAAGCTCCAAACTCTCTCCCCCCGTACCTTGCCCTATGCATATTTTCCATTTGGCTGGTCCTGGTTTACATCCTCTATAATAAATCAGTAAACATAGTATTTTCCTGAGTTCTGATCATTCCAGCAAATTATCACACCTAAGGAGGGGGTTGGGGGAACTTCCAAATTTACAGCTGGTGAGTCAAAAGTATAGGTGGCTCCTAGGACTTGTGACTGGCATATGAAGTGGAGACAGTCTTATGGGACTGAGCCCTTAACCTGTGAGGTCTGCACTAACTCCAGGAGTTAGTGTCATAATTGAACTGAATTGTTGGACACGCATTTGGTGTCAGAAAATTTGTTGTCAGAATGGACAAAAACACATATTTGGTGTCAGAAAACACCAAGTGATAATGTATGTGTTAGTTTTCATTAAACGCCTAAAAATCTTTCCTTATTAGGAAAACATACTTTAATTAAACTTTCAAACTCACCAAAAACTCCCCACAAACAAAATTGTATCGAGATTTGGAGTTGGTTCTGTTTTTAACCCAACAAATAGTATATATCAGCCATCATGATGTATGACTCTTGACTTTTCACACTTATTATGAGATGATACCTACCAAAGTATATAAATTTCAATTGTTTTACTACTTCTATCAGAATACATTACATATAACTAAATCCATAGCTTAGACAATGTATCACTTTGGGTTTCAGCACACTGAAGACTTCATAGAAGTCCATTAAAAAAAGTTCTTCTCGGAAGACTCAAAGCTACATATAAGTAACCTTAAAATTCATCTGCTGAAAAATTCATATGGCCATCTCAATTCTTAAAACAAATTTTAAAAACCAACCTCTACACATTCCCTGCCCAATCATATTTCCAAAAAAAGAAAACAGAGTTAATATTATTCAAGTCTTTTGTGTAAAAATAATGATGAGAGAAAATGCACATGATGAAATTTAGAAAGGAAAAAGAAGGGCTTCCCTGGTGGCGCAGTGGTTAAGAATCCGCCCATCAATGCAGGGGACACAGTTTTGAGCCCTGGTCCGGGAAGATCCCACATGCCATGGAGCAACTAAGCCCGTGCACCACAACTACTGAGCCTGCACTCTAGAGCCCACGAGCCACAACTACTGAGCCCGCGTGCCACTACTGAAGCCCGCGCGCCTAGAGCCCGTGCTCCGCAACAAGAGAAGCCACCGCAACGAGAAGCCCACGCACCGCAATGAAGAGTAGCTACCAGCCACCACAACTAGAGAAAGCCTGCACACAGCAACGAAGACCCAATGCAGCCAAAAATAAATAAATAAAATAAATAAATTTGTTAAAAAAAAAAAAAAGGAAAAAGGAAAGAACTAGAGTGTTGAGGGATACAGGGAGTAAGAGCCAAGGTTGAAAATACCTTTGTTTATGCTTGTTGGAAACAACATACCTCTCTTTTTTTTTTTTTCCTTTTTTCTTTTTTCACCTCCAGACCTAACTACCAGGAGAGGGGAAAAGCTCTTCTTAGTCTGAGTTTGTAACAAATAGCTCAGACAACCAAGACTAATGAAGTAAAGAGCCAATGGATTACTTCACATTACCTCTCTCCACTGTACCAGCCACAACTAACTAAATATTCACCATTCCCCCTGGACACAAATTTCATGAACCTGGACAGGTAAATGACTAATTCTATAACTGTCTTAACCTCTTACCAATGAGGCAGAAAAACAAAAAGAAAACTCATCCACAAATGCTCAGGAACTTGCTTATTTTGTTTAAAGTACATGTGTTTATAAACACACACAAATGCTACCAGTGGTGTGTTGGAGTTGGCTTGTACCAAATCACAAAAGTCTATATAGTATATACCATTTTCAAAGTCAGTCATATCACTACATTCAGTGACATCACATTGGTAGCTTGAAACTGGTCATGGTACAAGTATTTGTACAACAAAAACTGGAAAATATAACAAATCAGGGCTTTTTCTTTGCTCATTTGTTTTTGAAAGCCAGCTGTTAAACATTTACCAGCACATCACTAACAATATCATGGAAGGATTTAGAGCCGGTTTAGTAGTCCAATAAAATCCTATTCTTATTGGATTTTTTTTTTTAATGTTTCCAATGCCAAGCACTGAAAACCAAGTTTAAGGGAAGAATTTAACAAGTCCAACAAATTGTTTGTAATAAGCACTATTAACTATCTTCTTTCCTAATTTATGCCACCATATAAACATGTTGGCAGTCGGGCAATAGGGAGGATTAGAAAATTCATCAAAATGAAAATTAAAACAAAATAAGTTATCTTATTCCATTTTGCTTCCATTTCTTCACACAAAATAACATTATAAGTATACTGTTATGAAAAGTATAATAATAATAATAAATTAATAGGGATAATGATAGTATCAACTCATAGGATTGCTGATCAAATGAATACATATAACGCTCACTGAACAGTATGTACATGGCACGTCAGCAGTACTATATAAATGTTTGCCTTATTTTCTACTATTAAACTAATATTCATAAAATGATCCCTTCAAAAAATGAAAAGTTTAATAACTCTTTCTAAAGGTAGTAAAAACCGGGGGGGATGAAGAGGACTAAGACACAGAGGATTAAGAACCAACCCAAAATTACCAATCCAAACTAAAAAATGTATTCTTCATCATAGGAACCTAGCTTCAACTTGAATTTGAAAAAAAATTACTAAAGCACAGAATTATAGATTACAGTCATTTGAACTACCTTGAAAAACTACAGCGTGAAAGAAGTGATTTCTGAGGAGGAAAAAGATATTTTTTGAATAGGTCAACCTGAGTGTTTCTTTAGAATTAGAATCCATACCTGCTGACGACTACTAAGATCCAGCTGCTTCCAAAACTGGAAATCTAAACAAAGGTCACGCCAGTACTTGCAAACCAATGATGCAGAAAGGCAACGCTCATCCAGGGATAAATTGGAAAATATCTGTGAATAAAAAAGGAACCACATAATATGTGCTAAAAATTTTAAAGGCAATGAAAAGGTCTTTATCAGTTAGAAAAAAATTACCCTTTTTTTTTTTTTTTTTTTTAATTTATCCTTTCTGTCGAGGGCTGACTTTAAATAGATCGCAGTGAGGGAGCTGCTCTGCTATGTAAGACACCCTGACCCAGAAGCAGGTCATCTACGAGTGGTTTAGCACCAGGTTCCCTGTGAAAGTGTGTTGTGTGAAGGGCGAGGGGGCATAACAGGCAAGGGGGTGGCTGCCTTTCCAGCCGTGAAAAATCAACTTTAAAAACAGAAAACCATCTTAAGTACAAGTGGTCATTATTAAAAGAGTCATTGTTATGGACTGTCCTAAAGAGGAAGTATGATATGGGAGAAGCTAAGAACACAACCAAGAGAGGAAAAAAAAAAGCAAACACTCAAATTACTAAAATCATGAATAAATAGAGACATTATTACCAACCTTACAAAAACAGAATAAGAGAGTATCATGAACAATTGTATGCCAACAAATTAGATAACCTAAATGAAATAGACAAACTTCTAGAAACATACAAACTACAAAAAAATGACTCAGAAGAAATAGAAAATTTGAATAGACCTATAACAAGTAGAAATATTAAATCAGTAAGCTAAAAACTTCTAACAAAGAAAGACCAAGGACCAGATGGCCTCAATAGTGATGTATTTAAAGAAGAACAAATACAAATTCTTCTTAAATTCTTCCCAAAATTGGAGCATGAGGGAATCCTTGCTAATTCATTATATGAGGTTAGCATTACCCTCATACCAAAGCCAAAGACATCACAAGAAAACTATAGACCGACGTCACAAGAAAACTATAGACCAACGTCCCTTATGAATTTAAATGCAAACAATCCTAACAAAATACATTTGACCCTTGAACAACACAGAGGTTTGGGGTGCTGACCCTCAATGCAGTCGAAAACCCAAGTATCACTTATAGTTGGCCCTCCCTATATGCAGTTCCTCACCCATGGATTCAATCAACCAAGTATCATGTAGTACTACAGTATTTACTCTTGAAAAGAAATCTGCATGTAAGAAAACCTGCACAGTTCAAATCCATGTTGTTCAAGGGTCAACTGTATTAGCAAACTGAATCCAGCAGCACATTAAAAGGATCATACACCATGGCCAAGTGGGATCTATCCCAGGAATGCAAAGATGGTTCAACATGCAAAAATAAATCCATTTAATATATTAATCCATTTAACCATATTAATAAAATGAAGGTTTAAAAAACCCAACCATCTCAATTAATGCAGAAAAAGCATTTGACAAACTCCAATACCTTCCTTGACAAAAAATACTCAGAAAACTAGGAATAAAAGGAAACTTCCTTAATGTGATAGATGGCATGTATAAACGTTCCACAATTATCATTATACCTAATAGTGAAAGACTGAATGTTTTCCCCTGAGATGAGGAAAAAGAAAAACATTTCTACCATCTCCACTTCTATGCAACATCGTATTGGAGATTCTGGCCTGGGCAATTATGTAAAGAAAAGCAGCAAAAGGGATCCAGGTTAGAAAGGAAGAATTAAAATGTTCTATAGTCACAGATATCATGATCTTATATACAGAAAAAAAAATACACACAAAAATTTAGAGCTAATAAGCAAATATTTCTGTATACTAGCAATGAACAATTCAGAAATGAAATAAGAAAGCACTTCTATTTGCAACAGTATCAAAGAATACTTTTTTATACTTTCCACTTCTTCATACTGAGATTTCCCATTTGTTGGGTCAATGTTGTCATATTCTTCTATAATTTAAATCATGTTTCCTTCCATTCTTTTAACATGTTTATAATAGCAGTTTAAAGTTTTTAAAGTCTAATAAATCTAAGTCTAATATCTGTGCCTACTCAGTTTCTATTAACTGCTTTCTTTTCTCTCAGTATAGGTTCCATTTTTTTCTGTCTCTTTACATGTCTCAATTTTTCATTCAAAACCAGACATTTTAGATAACATACTGTAGCAACTCTGGAATTTGATTTACTTTTCAGAATTTTTTTTCAACTTTAATTTCCCTGGCCTTAAATGGTAGGATATGAGTCCCCTGAAGTTTGAATGTCTCTGCTCAAGTTTTAATTCTTATTCATATTTTTTTTTAGCCTGGCTTCCTAGGGAGGTCAACCTGTGTCTAAATTGCTTAGTTTCCAGCTAGTTATTTGGGCAAAGATATGCTCAAACATCTCAAGTCTGCTCTCCAATCTGTGCGTGGGATGGGAAAAGCATATTCAAGGCTTATACTCAAGTCTGCTTTAGCCCTTGCTTTCTGCTAGATACTCTCAAGTCTCCCCTGCACATATGCATAGTTTCAGAGTAAGCCAAGGATATGTGAAGAGCTTATTATCCCTTTATGGTTCTCTCATTTCCAAGGTCTGCCTGTTAAATTCCTAGCTCGTCCCCCACTCATCCCAACTGGCACCACAACATGAGACTTGCAAATATGTGGGTTTTCACCATTTTTTTCCTAACAAGTTCATCAATTTTAGTTGACAAATACAGGTTACTTATTGCCCCAAACTAAGTTACCCTCTTAAGACACCTAAGCTGCTGGTTTTCCAAACTCTTGATTCTTGCCAAAGGTACTGGGGTACGAGGGTACAGTAGGGGCCTCATTCAAGAGTGGTGTAGACCTCCACTATTCTTACCTGAAGCTCTAGTAGTTTTCCTAAGAATAAATGCGTCTCATTTTGTTGTGTGCTTTTGGTCGATTTCCAAAGCCCAAATAGTTTTGGGCAACTTTTCCCAGTTATTTATTATATATATATAAATTTATTTTGTGTTTGTGGAGAGGATTCACCAAACTCTTCATACAGCCAAAGCTGGAAGTCCCTCTCTGGTGGATATTTTTAATGCTTGTTCCCTCATTTTATAGATGAGAAAATTTAGAGAGATTTAGAGAGACTGGATCATTTGTTTAAGGTTAAAGGACTACATGGTTTTAAAGGGCTAATTTGTCCCTTAACAAATAGAAGATTCGTGGAACATAGTCACTGGAACCAAGAAACACCTTGTTTAAAATATGTCTGACTTTCGATAGTACCTTCTTTGAACCTTAGTTTTCTCCTTTGTAAAAGTGAGATGATTGTTATCATTAACAGAAAATTGACTAATCTAGATAGATCTAGATGGGTCTTATTTATTCAGCTGAAAGGAAATTAATAAGTGAGTGAAGATAAAACCAGTACCAGCAAAGATGGATAAAAGTAAGAAAGCAAAATACTCAGCTAAAATACCAATGCATATTTAATAGATCTTTGCATATGGTTTGTGGTAGGCAACCTACAAAATGGCCCTCAATGACCCCACCTGCTGGTATTTACACCTGTGTAATTCTCTCCTCTTGAGGGTAAGCTGGATTTACTGACTCACTTCTAATGAACAGAGTATGGCAGAAGAGATTACATTAAGAAAACTGTGGCTTCCATTTTGAGTGTTCTTGACTCTGTTGCTCTATGTGATTAGCCCTATGGAGAAGCCCAAATGGCATGGCAAGGAACTTAAGCATCTGGCCAACAGCCAGTAAGGACCTGAGGCCTGCCAAAAACCATGCGAGTAAGCTTGGGTGAAAATTCTCAAGTCCCAGTTGAGTAGCCCCAACAAACACCTTGAATATAACCTCATAAGAGACCTTGGATCAGAAGGACCCAGCTAAGCCACAAAGGGATTCTAACCCACAGGAAATATGAGATAATAAATGTTTGTGGTTTTAAACTGCATAATTTGTTAAACAGAAATAATTAACTAACACGTGTTTAAACATTCCCGCTTTTCTTTCTGTCATTAAAATGCTATCTCACCCCTATCTTAACTCCTCAGAAAATAACTACCATGGACCATGCTATTTTCTTAACTCATTTAACAAACATCTGTGCACATGTACCTAGGCTTCTGTGGGAGACACTAAGACATGAGATTTATTCACTGGTTTCAAGATTATATGGTCAAAGGCATTTCTGAATTATCTTTGGATCATCTGAGATTCAAGAGAAAGAACATTTCAAAGGTTGCTTTGAAGAAAGAGAACATAAGTCTGTAAAGGACTGGCCTGGAATATTTTTGCTAAATAAGAAAGAGGAAAAAATGACAATGAAAAAACTGAAATGGCACTTGCATCAAGCCAGGAAATTGCTTACTTTAACACAGGCCTGTTAGCAATGTCTTGAGCGTGACAGAAGTCCAAGCCAAGTAGGTACTCTAAGGCTGTATTAGATCGAGGGATCTATCATCTTACATCTTGTTGCTCTTTCATCACTGCCCGAATTTATAGGGTTGAAAATGGGTTACTCTTTTAATCCAGGTGGTCTAGCCCTGGAAAAGGGAAGAGGAAGCAAAGGACAAGCAGCTGCCTTTTATAGTGTGATCTGGAAGTCATATACATTGCTTCCACTCACATCCTATTATCCAATATTTAGTCACATAGCCACCCCTATATGAGAGGCTAAGAAAGTCTCTAGTTAGGTGATCATGTGCCTAACTAGAACACGATGGGTACTGTCACTAAAAAGAAGAGAAGGGGAATGGATATTGGGAAACAACAATGACTTCTAGTCAGGACCTGGGTTGAAAACCTGCTTAATATTCTTGATCTTTACTGGCAGATCTGGACAATGCAACTAAGCTATTAATTACCAGAAAATGTACAAGCCACATTACTGATATAATCTGAACTAATCACTACCAGGCCAATATCCAAATATTTCTAAAACTTGAAGATTCTATTTTTGACTGAGGCATTGATATTAGGTATCAGAAGATACTTCAGACTAAAAAAACTTCCAGAGAACGTATCATTGCTTAACATTTGGTCATACATATCCCACAGACCTTTATAGTACTTAAAAATCAACCATGCCAACACCTACATTTGGCCATTTCACTTCTTGATGAAGAGATCTTATCTGCTATCAGGTATTACTACAAAAAGGAGTTAAGGCTTATGAGCATGCAGACTGTATGCAAGTTATAGAAATATAAGAAGTAAATCTGTGTAGCTATTTTATATTGGCTATCTTCTCTGTGTCAGTTTAACTTTTTTGGCCTTTTCAATTTTTTTCCTATGTACATCATATCTTGCCTCTTTCTTAAATATTCTACTTATATTGCTTGCCAAAAGCTTGAAAGTAAAATTTACTAAACAGTCTGTTGAATAAAGCACCATTTAGAAAAACAGAGACACAAAACATATTTCTGGTACTTTTTTTTTTTTTTTTTTTTTCGCCACACAGGGCTTGCGGGGATCTTAGTCCTCCGACCCGGGATTGAACCTGGGCCCCGGCAGTGAAAGCAGTGAGTCCTAACCACTGGACCTCCAGGGAATTCCCTTTCTGGTATTTTTCTAACCGTACAGCCATAGGGAAGTCACAGATTCTAAAACTATTTCCTAATCTGTAAAATAATTTCTCACAATTTAATCATTAAAATTTAAAGCACAGCAAACTAATAAAACCCCCAACTGTTACTACATAGAGTGTTAGCCTATAGCAAAGTCAGGTATTTACACAAGAATAAGTTTTATTCGAAAGCCAGGTCACAGAATTCAATAAAACAAGACTCTTTTTTTTAAGTATTTTGGGAGGAGACACTATGAAATAATGTGTTCTTTTGACATATCTCCATTATTCTCTGAGCACTTCCTTGCATTCTGGCTCAAAATATTCCAAGCTCATCTTATGCTTTACTTGTCCCAGCCCTGGAATCAGTCATTTCTCCAAGGAACACTGATTCCTTTTAGCAGAGAATGATATTTAGAAGCTAAGATCTGGACACTGAGTGTACTCACTGTTTTGGGTATTGCTGCTCAAAGACCCTCTCAGAGGGCAGAGCGAGGGAATGCATGCATGTACGTATGTATGTAACCAATCTCCCATCACTGTTGCTAGCTTCTTCCACCACATGGATGCCCTTACCACATCACTTGAACACCAAATTGGCCAAGACTTGGGCAAGATTCTTTATTTTTAATTGAAGTATAGTTGATTCACAATATATTAGTTTCAGGTGTACAACATAGTGATTCAATATTTTTACAGTTATACTCCATTTAAAGTCATTACAAAATAATGGCTATATTTCCCAGTGCTGGACAATATATGTTTGTTGCTTCAAGATTCTTGATAAGCATAAAACAGGATATTTAACCAAAGGTAAGTAACTTTTTAAGAAACTATTATTTTAATATTAAATACTTCCATATTTGCCTTCACATATCTTCCCTTACATTCCCTATCATTTATACAACCTGGTATCTTAAGTTGGTAAAGAACAGCTTAAGGTTACCCCCCTTGACAGCTACTCATTACAAGGCACCAAAATGTATAGACTTCTCAAAATGAGAAGAAAAAAAATCTCACCTTTTGGTAGCCTGATTTGATTAAATTATCCAAGATTACTAGGCATTCTCCAGCAAAGAACAATCTTGAACCTGACTTCCTAAGGACACTCCATTTTAGCACTGGCTAAACCATCCCTAGAACTCCAGAGACATACTTTCTAGAATTTACCTGGTACTGGAGCCTTAAGTCAAAGCACTCACGAAAAGCTACATGTAACTTAGTTCCTCTTACCCACTAGTAATCTACATTCAAAGCTTTAAAAAGTCGCATTACTTTTTTTCTTCAACTCCCATTTTCATTGCTTTTATCCTTGTTTTCATATCTGAAAAAAATAGATCAGATACATAAGCTTTCCTCCAAAGCACATTTCTCTTATAAAACTCTTCCTTGATCACTAAAGCAACCTGTTCGTAATAAAGCTATAAAAATACAGATTTAATAACTACTGATACATTATCAGAGATGCATTCCTGGTGAAGTGGTTTTCTAATGGTGGTGATAGATTTTGGGTCTCTCACCTGGTTTCCTTTGGAAAGAAAGAGTCTGCTGACAGAGAGCAAGATATCTAAATATATAGCATACAAAGCCTCTAAAATTTAAATATAGATTCAAAATACCCAGTTACTCAAATAGCTACTACTTAAAGAAAAATATTCCATTGCTATCATTTGGTAAAACTGTTATAGTGGATCCACTATATAAAAATCTAATTGTGTGGGGCTTCCCTGGTGGCGCAGTGGTTGAGAATCTGCCTGCTAATGCAGGGGACACGGGTTCGAGCCCTGGTCTGGGAAGATCCCACATGCCACGGAGCAGCTGGGCCCGTGAGCCACAATTGCTGAGCCTGCGCGTCTGGAGCCTGTGCCCCGCGACGGGAGGGGCCGCGATAGAGAAAGGCCCGCGCACCGCGATGAAGGGCGGTCCCCGCACCGCGATGAAGAGTGGCCCCCGCTTGCCGCAACTGGAGAAAGCCCTCGCACGAACCGAAGACCCAACACAGCCAAAAATAAATAAATAAATAAATAAATAAATAAATAAATAAGAAAATCCTTTAAAAAAAAAAAAAAATCTAATTGTGATATCAGTAGGTAAGGTTGCTTAAAGTAATAAAGGCAACAGGTAGCAAAGACTGAAGCTAGCTTATATGATCCAAAACAATCCATTTACCAGTCCAAGATCATATGTAACAGGTTTAAGTACTTTAGAAAATGCTATTCCCACAGTTGACCTTAGAAGAGCCATTCCCTGCTTCTCAAATTTCTAATATTTAAAGACACAATTCAACCTTACAGACCCAATTATAAAATTAGCCTCTGACTCATAATGGTTAGATGTTGGCTGGTGTAAGCTTCTCCCCACCCCCTAATTCAGGAATCTCTTTCATAAAATTCTGAGAGAAGACTATTTAAGCCCTTTTACACCATATGTTGAAAAGATCTCTAAACCTGGAAACACTGAGCTGGGTTCTAGCCCAGGGTCTGCCATTCACTATCTGAAACGTCTTGCGGTAAGCCATTTCACTTCTCCAGGCCTGTTTCTTCATGCATAAGAAGTAGGGAGTGACAAGATGACCTCAAAGGTCTCTTCCTGAAGTTACATAATTATGATTTCCAATGAAGGAAAGAATTTCCATTTTAAGAAAGAATTCATTTCATGTTTACAGAGCTCCTATAGTGAGAAAGGACTTTCTAAATTTTCAGAGAATCACATTCTTCAACCCTGAAATTCCGCTTCTTGAAATCTACCCTAGAAAAATGGCCACATGTGCATAGAAAACATCTACTACCATTGTTTACAGTAGTAATAAATTGAAAACATCCAATTATACCATACTGAAATAAATATAGTATGGCATAATACTATGGGATACTATACAACAGTTAAAAAGAATGAAGGAAACCATATACTCACTAATAAAAAAAGACCTCCAAATCATACTGTTAATGAAAACAATTGCAGAACATGTGCATTTTGATGCCATTTATGAAAAAGGCTATGAAGTTTTACACAGGGCTTTCTACAAAGAAAAAAATATTCTGGAGCTGCACAGTCCAGTACCGTAGCTGCCAGCCACGCATGACCACTGATCCCTGAAACGCAGCTACTGTGACTGAGAAACCGAATTTTAAATTTTATTTCATTTTAACTACTTTAAATTTAAATAGCAACATGTGGCTAGCGGCTACTGTACTCCACAGTACAAGTCTAGAAGAAAAATCTAAACTGGTAACAGTGGTTAGTGACCTCTGGAGAGAATACTAGATAGGAGAGTAGGGGGTGAACCAAGGCCAACTTTCGCTTTACGGGCATTATTTGAATATTTTAAGGCAAGTAATACTACTTACATAAAAGTAAAATTGAAAAAGAAAAAGCCCTATTGATATTGAGCCAAAAATCTGCATATGAACCACAGTAGAAAGAATTCAGTTTTCTTTTGCTTTTGCCATACCTGGAAAAAACTGAGCAAGTATGGTAGTTTGAGTCAACTTCCCTAAAAACATCTTTGAATCACATTTCCTCACGTCTCTCTCCCAAACTCTCTCCCCTCCACATCCCCCTTTTCTACAACTGTAGTAACTTCTGGTACAAAAGCCACAGCAATACAATTATATAAGTTATGGCCCATTATCAGGGAAGCAGGACATACTTTCTAATGGGGGTAATGGATTTGTGCCTCTCTGTGCAACAACTCTCTGGTACTGTAAAGAAAATTGTCATAGCTCCCTAAGTCTTCTCTTCTCCAAGCCTAAACAGAGCCAGAAACTCTTCACGATCCAATGGCTCTACTGCGGCTCAAAACAACAACTCAGGATAGAAAACACTTCTTAGAGACTTCCCTTATTGGCGAGGCATATTCACCCAGAGTCTCAGCTCAGACTTCCTAAAAACCTGGTCATTCACTTGTTCATCAATATTTACTGAGTGCTATTAAATGCCAGGCACTGCACTTAGGGGAGAAGATAGAGCAATGAACACTATCTATGTCACCAGAGCCTCTGCCCCCCAAAGACTTATCCCCAAAAGTTCTACTTCGGTTGGTAAACACTAAAAAACTTCGATTTCAATTCATTCCAGACAGTCCCACTCACTCTGTGCTGAATACCACCAGGACCATGAAAACCACACAGAGTATCTTTATCCAAGTTTCTAATACAAGTAATGGAAATCTATATAACATGTCTAAATACTCCAACACAATAGGGTAAGTCCAATGAGTAATTTCCCCAAATGCCCCTTACATCAGGTTTTCAACAGTCCCTAGCAAAAATATGGAAAAGAAGAATGTAGCAAATGAAATAAACTTGTTCTATAAGAAGTCTCTTTATTATGAAATCATGTCCTACCACCTTTTTTTTCTTTTTTTTTGTTTTTGTATTAATATTCTCTATTTCATGAAATAACAATGGTTTAGGTAGAAAGTGGGAAGTACCTGGTTTTTGTTTTGTTTTTAAACAGTTTTACTTACCAAACAACAAGACAGCAATCAAACCTCTATACCAAGTATTCGTTGATATTTAATTTGTCCATGTCATCCACTAATTTAAAAGGTTCAAGAATGTTTCCTCTGCCCTAAAATGCACACCCTGAACATACAGAGGTGGCAATTACTCCTCCAAAAATACACCTCTGTAAATTAAACAATTACATGTGGACACAAGGAAAAGGTAAGCTTTCCCACTCCTTTGCTATATTATTTACAAAAATATTAATATCACAATAAAACAGACCCAAACACACAGGATTACAAATATGCAAAAAGTCTAATCAAAGTATATTGTTGACAGTATATAATTATACTGTCAACAATTATAATTGATGACACTTACTTCAGTAACAATAAAAGTAGCCAAATTCTTATCTAGGTTTTTTTATCTAGTCTTAAATATCATCCACACTGAGTAACCGGGTTTATATTTATTAAGCTTCAGAAAGCTGCAGATGTGGGGGTGGGAGAGAAGAGAGAAAATGAGGGAAAAAATAACTTTTTAATAATAGCTTACTACAAATTATCACATAACTAAGTGACTAGCACTAGCACTAACATTGACAAAATTGCAAATTTTACTTAGTAGTTGTGAGACAAGGCTCCCACAAGACACCTACCTCTTCCCCACTCATCTATCCCCCAACAAAAAATACATTTGTCCTTACCTTCTGGTAATCTGTATGCTTTTATGTAAGGGTTAAAATGTAGAAAGGTAATACATCATAGCATAAATAAAAGGGTTTTCAAGTCAGGGAGGCCTAAATTCCCCAGAGCTGCCCCTTACTGTCTGTGTGTGACCTTGGGCAAGTCATTCAACCTCTTCAAGCCCCACTAGACTGGAAGCTCCGTAGGAGCAAAGACCACTTCTGCCTGACTTACTACTGTAGGCAAATGGCACTGAAATACCAGTTTCTCCTTGTATAAAGTAAGGATGTTAACAATATTTCTCTCACAGAGTTAACTGAAGGATTAAATGAGATATTACGTATATAAAGCTCTGGCACAGTGCCTGATCATGGTAAATGATCAATAAAATTAACTTTTTGACATCAACTAGCAGCTATCAAACCTGAAAATACTGTTTGAAGACGTTCAAACACTAATATACAAAGTCTTTACCCAGTCAGTGTAAACTGCTCAAGTGATAAAACAATATTTCACACAAAACTTACGAATAGTTTCTAAACCACTGGGCTGGGAATCTAATAATAGATGAACCCTGAATTATGCACAACAGACCCAAGCTATTAAAAGACATTTAGTAGACTCCAAGTTTTTCTACTTCAATAATATGCCATAGGCATCCTCCCCATTGGCTTCCCAATCTCCCCTTCGGACGTCTCCGGCTGTCAGGGAACCCCCTCCTCCATGCTTAGAGGGAGGAGAGAGAAAACCTCCGAGGCGGGGGCCGGGGTTGGGGGACAGCGCGCATCCCCGCGCCACTCGCCCGGACCCACCTTGAGCAGGATGGATGGCGGCAGCTGATTGATGTCTGGGGTTTCGGGGGATGGCTCCCTATGACAGTCGCACGGATTTTCGGGGGTCTCCTGACAGTCCGCGTCGCCGCATTCGTGCTGCTGCTGGGCGGGCGAGGGGGCGGTGCCCCCCGCTCGGACGGCGTCCCCACCGGCCTCTGTGGGGGCACCTTCCGAAGTGGGAGAGGAGCGCTGGGGACAGAGAGGCTGCGGTGGCTGCTCTGGGCCCTGGCAGCAGCCGGCGTCGGGGGGCCGCGGCGGCGAGGCGCCTCCCCCCGCAGGTCCTCCTCCTCCTCCGCTGCCGCCGCCGCCGCCGCAGGCCCCCCCGCCACAGCGGGGTTGCTTACAGGGGGTGCAGGCGGGGACCCCGGCCCCCTTCCGCTTGCACACCATCTCGGGAGGCGTGGGGGGCTCGGCCGGCGGCGGCGGCGGCGGCCCCCGGAAGAGCTGCACGGCGGCGGGCGGCCCCAGGAAGCGCACGGGCCCCAGGCTGGCCAAGAAGAGGCTCCGGCCCTGCTGTTCCCAAGCGGCTGCCGCGGCCAGCCCCAGCTCTTTGCAGCAGGAGGCGGGCGACGAGGCCGAAGCGGCGGCGGCGGCGGCGGCCGAGGATAGCAGGAAGCGGCGAGCGGCGGCGGCGCAGTCCTCGGCGGCCAGGGCCGCGTAGCGCCGCGCCAGGTGCTGCGAGGAGGCGACCGCGGCGTAGGCCCCGTCCCGCGGCGGCGGCGGCGGCGAGAGCGGCGGCTCCTCCTCTGGGCCGGCGGGGGCGGGCGCGCTGGGGCTGTGCACGATGAAGCAGAGCATGCAGGGCCCGCGGAAGAAGCAGTCCCGGCTCCGGGGCGCCGCCGGCTGGGGGGGCGCCTTGGCCGGGGTCCGGCGGGGCAGCCTGAGGAGAGGGCGGCGGCGGCGGCACCAGCTGCAACAGCGAGGCCTCTTCTGGCTTGGGCGGTTACGCGGCTCCTTCGAGAGAAGGTGGCCCATATAGAAGGCCCCGAGGAGGGGGACCGGGACAGAGAAGTAGGGAGGCCCGGACAGCCGGGCTCCCGGCAGCGAGGCAGGCCCCTCTCTGGTTGGGCCTCGGGCCCGCGGCGGGCGGCGGGGTCGCCCGCCTTGCGCACACACACGCACACACGGGCACAAACGCGACGGTGGGGGGGGTGGGCGTCAGCTGCGGGCCGGCCCGGCGCCGGATGGGGGCTACATGCTTTGCCCCGGGAAGCCGGGAGAACGATGGGAGCTAGCTTTGGGGACGCGACGGAGGGAGCGAGCCTGCCGGCTCAGTCAGTCAGTACGGCGGCACGGGGAACGCGGGGTCCGGCTCGGACCATTTTAACTGCGGCTCCGCTGGCGGCGCGCGCCCGCGACACAGCTTGGAGCCGCAGGAGCGCGCGGCCTGCTCGGGGAGGGGGCGGAGCCGCGGCAGCGGCGCGCTCGGGGCGGGGGCGCGGGCGCCCGGCTGCTCACCCGGGACGGGCCGCTAGGCGGGGACTGCTGGGAAGCGGGCCGGCGAGGGTGCGGGGCTCACGGGGAGCGGCGCGCGCCCCTCCCTCCCGTCGCCCAAGGTTTCGCGTAGCCCACGCCCCTTTTTTGGGGCGGGAGGAGAAGCTTCCGAGCCAGCTGTGTGGCATCCGTTTGCCCTGCCGCGCTGACGTCTCTAGGTACAAGTTCAAGAACTGCCATTGGCCGGGAGCCGCTCGACTCTTTCTTTCACCCCCACCTCCCGACTCGGAGACCCGGGCGACGAAGAGTAGGTAAACCCGATTCCGCCAGAAGGCCGACCTGGGTCCCCGGCGGCCCCTCGGGTGGAGTGGCAGATGCGCGGCCCTGGGCTGGTGCGGACCCTAGTTCTCACGTGAGGGACTAACAGCAGGTAGTGCGGCACTGCAGTGTTTCTCCACTTGTTTGCATACTTGTTGCTTGTGACAGACTACTGACTTTCCGTAACTTTATTTCAGAATGAAAGCATATATCGAATTATTTATACACACCAGAAAGATAAACAGTTTTTTCACCCCAGTTAGTCATCCAACATCCCAGGCTGCAAGCTTATGGATGACTTTATCGTCTGCACCCTCCAAGTCCCATCTATCCATCCATCAGGTACAGTAGTTTAAAAATGATTATGCAGTGCCTGCTCTAAGATAAAAAGTTCTAGGCAGACTTGGGAGACCCAGATGAAAAAGAGGAAATAGTCTTGGCAGACAACCTTTTAGAAGGTTTGACTACAACGAGACCAGAGAAAGAAGGCAATAGCTAGGAGCAGTACCTGGTGTTGAGAGAAGGTTAGTTTTCACAAGGGAGAAATTGGGAGAGGCTTTCGCAAGGAATTGGACATGCTGATGGGAATGAGCCAGGATAAAGGAGGAAGTAGGGAAATGAGAAGAGATAATACAACAAGGCCCCCGAGAAGATGGAGTGACGATTACCTTGGGAGGGATACCGTCTTCACTGTGACTGGAAGGAAGGGGGAAAGGATAGATCAAGGTTGAATACAGATAGGTGGACATCTTTGGTAGGAAAGTGAAAGAGTTCCTTTCAGATGGTCTCTACTTTAAGTGGAGCCTGGTTACATACTGAAGGGTGGAAGGGGGCCGATGTTTTTAAAAGCTACTGAGGGTAACTGAGAGAACTGACTGAGGAAGCAGTATTGCAATATTCAAGGCCTGTCAGCGTAGAAACCTTTGTTTGAGCATGCCTGACTTTCCCACCGCAGTGGCCAGCCTCACCCCACCTTCACCCAACGTACCATCAAACCTTTGCTAATAGAGGCCTCTTTGTCAGGAATCACTTTTATTTTTGGTCTGCCAGCATTCAGGGATCTCCCTTTCTGAGCTTAAGAACAGTGAGATGGAATTCCAAGAAACCTAGAGGCAAAGATTCATCAAAGGGTTTTACATACGTTTCTATCAAGGCACTGCCCAAACTGCATTTGCCTACAGGTATTATCCACACAGCTTTCATCCCTCTGACTTTAAAGGGTTCTTTCAGGGCCCCAGAGCTTCACTGGTGAGGAAGGGAGGTTAGGAGTGACAGGGTTACCTGAGGCCTTGTAACAAATCCTTTGCATCTCTTCCAGGCTACACTTTGAGCAAAAGGAGAGTGTGTTCTGAGCCTTTTTATTAACTCTCTCTGTGTCAAAATTGTGGACCCATTAGCTTCATATAAATTAAACACACATTATGACCTAGGAAATCCACTTACAGGTATTTATCGAAGAAAAATAAAAACTATACACACAAAAAGACTTGTACAAAAATGTTCATAGCATCCTTATTCATGATAATTAAAATCTACAAACAACCTAGATGTCCATCAGTAGAAGAATGGCTACACTGGTATGCTCATTCGATAGAACACTACTCGGCAATTAAAAGGAAGGGAGGGAGGGAAACAACATGAAGGAATCTCAAAAAATTTAGGCTGAATTAGACTCTGGAGTTGGAGGCCTAGACTTTTTACCTGATTTTAACAAGCTCCCCATGTGATTACTACACAAACAGCCTGGTACCATGCAGACCTATCAGAACTACACATAAAATCTAACGACAGCTTCTTGTTTTCAGAGATGAGGCAAGTGACTCTGAGACTTTTGAAGTGGTTTCTGAAATTTACAGCACTGGTTCTTCCAATTCCAGAGCCATTCAGCCACAAGCAGGTGGCTGCTGTACCACAGCATGTAGCAGAGGGTTTCATATGTTTTAACAAGGATTAAGCTACTACTGTTGCCACCAGAGCTATCATGAGTTTTAGAACTCATTACCTTAAGTGATAATACTGATAAGTATTCTAAATATTCAGGAGACAGAATTATGAGTAAGAGTAATAAATTGCAATTTAGAGGCAATTATAGCACTGGATGGCCTTTTTAATGAGAAAAAGGAAAGCAGCCTGAACAACCAGGAGCTGGCCTGGAACTATTTGCTAGGCCTTGGTGTTACAGGCATTCTCAACTAGGTTTGAGTGTTCTGTTGTACAAAAACAATCTCACAAAACATCAACATCGAACATGGCCACTCTGTGATCATAATAGACAAGAAAAAAATAAGATGCCTCCGTAATCATGTCTGAACACAACCAACACAAGAACACTCCAAACCACAGAAATGACCAAACATTCTGCCTAATATAAGTGATTACTGTTTCTTGACCAATTACAACCTAAGCCTTGCTCCACTCTTCCTACCTTCTAGATAACAATTATTAAAATATCCAATCATAGAATAACCTCTGCTTCCTGACAGCATCCAATCCAGAGCAAAGCCTTAAACCTTCCTCAAAATCACCAAGCACAAGCCCAATCCTATAAGTCTTTTACACCTTCTTATTGAGACTCTCCACAATTCCTCACATGTGCTATGTGCTTTTTTGTAACAAGTCAGTAAACTCAACTTGGTTTAACTATGGGTGTGCTCCTGTTGGTCTTTGGCTGGAGAGCATTAACATTTGTTATAATCAAATGTCACCACCCTGTCTAAAATTACTTCCTCTTTATGCTGTACACCTTAAATTTTATAGTGCTGTGTGTCAATTATATCTCAGTTAAACTGAAATAAAATTACACCTTCCTTTACTTTTCCTCTTACAGTGCTTTTATTTTCTTTATATTTCATTAGCACGTGTCTGTTTTGTCATTTTTTTCACTTTTAGTCTCTAGTGGAAGAGGGTAAACTCCATGAGGACAGGGACTTTGCTCAGTTTTTAGGAAGATAATCTGGCAACTGTATAGAAAATGGACTAAAGTAGGAAGAGGCTCTTAGCAGGAAGACCAGTTAAGACTGTTTGAAAGATCAATGGATGGGCCTTAAAAGCATGAATTAAGGCCAGCATGGTGGGGATAATGAAGTAGGGGTGGGATTGAGAAACATTTTTTATGTGGAGTTTTCAGGATGTAGTAACTTAACTTATGAATTAGGTAGACAGGAGGGGATGATGGATAGGGAAGAAATGAAGAACCCCAAAATAGCAACATGTATATTCATATGACTTATTTCAGTGTATAACATTGTGGTGAAATAATGGATTCTACAATATAAAATATTTACATATTTGAATAGAATTCAGACCTGGAGTAGATATGTATTGTAACATAGATTCACACTGAAAGCCAGCACATAAATTTAAAATGTTGAAAACAGTTTAAAAGAAAAGGCTTTTCTTTCTTCTTTGCTGATGTAGAATATATGTACTCACTTTGAAATTCACATTTGCCTGTAAAAACGCACCCACATATAAAAAGCTTTCATGCTTACAGCTGGCTAATGATGGTTGTTACTAATGGCTAAAGCATCCTATGGCACCAGTGATGTAAGTAGAGATCAGTTAACGTGCCGTTGGTCCCACCGATTGTGGTAGGTGCAGTGGATGACCTAGAAGGACACCCTGGGGGCAGAAGACATTGTTTATGCATCTGGAAATCATGCAACACCCCAAGTGTTCAATAAATTCAATCCATTATTGAATTGTGTTTTTGCTGCAATACTCGAAGCCAAAGATAGAGATAACTTAGCAAGCTTTCAGAGAATTCCCTTAAGGAACTGATCTGTACTCCTTAATAGTTTGTTTCAGGCACAGTATAAAAGTGCAACTGGTACCTCACTGGTTTTCCCTCAGTTCTTCCCATGACTGATTCATGCTCATCTTCCAGGTCTCAGCCCAGGTACCACCTCCTGTCACAAAAGCTCTTCCCTGGTGTCATACCACCCTGTTCATTTCCTTTACAGCAGTTACCAGAGTCTCCAGCTGTGGTATTTTATTTTAGTATTAGTTGACTATCACCAGAATTAAGGCCTACTTTGTTTACCCTTGAATCACCAGCACCTAAAGTCGCTAATCGGTTGCACTTTAAAAGGAAATTATTCTGGGTGGGCCTAATGTAGTCATGTGAAATCTTTAAAGACAGTCTGGAAGTCAGAATAAGGGAGATTCAAAGCAGCAGCGGTCGCTTTACCTTTGGCCTTAAAGAAGCAAACTCTCACGTTGCGGAGAGAGCTGCACCTGGCTGATGGCCAGTGAGAAGGCCAGCCCTCCATCCTACAGAATTCTGAATTCTGCCAACAAGTGCATAAGCATGGAAGAAGAGCCCGAACAACAAGGGAGCACAGCCCCACTGATGCCTTGATTCCAGCCCCATGGGAACCTGACCAGAGACTCCGGCTGAGCCCACGCCAGGATTTCTGACCTACAGAACTATGAAATAATAAACACGTGTTGTTTTAAATCACTCCATTTGTGGCACTTTGTTATTGTGGGAATAGAAAATGTATTCACCAAACAGTCCTGTGAAACTAAGACTTCATGCAACTTAATGGGAGAAAGAGAAAGCGAAGTAATCAATTATCCATAACTCTCCAAAGATTAATTCAAGCTCATGAAAGGAAACAACCAAGAGTTAATACAAAGAATTCATTGTTCTCCCACTTTTATATAAGTTAATGTGGTCATTGAGGCAAATGTAGGGGTTTATTTTATTTTCCTTTACTTTTTGCTTAAGATTCACATATTATTTATCTTTTCCTCTATTAAAATGAAATTAGTACAACACAAAGATGTTCTACCGTTTACATTCCCTCAATTCTGTGCCCAGCTATCTCCTATATTATAACTGGTATTTCCTTATTTTCAACTGGTAAAATAGGGCCTTTAGAAAGAATTGTTACATGTAACTCTCTAACCAATTTAATGTTTTTCCCTCTTAAGTTTAATAACATTTTTGTTTCTTATTGTATAATTTTAGAATAGTTATATATGTGCTCACAATAAACAAAGGAGAGATAATAATATTTACTTTTAGTGACTCAGAAATGGCAAGCCACAATTCTAAATGTTGACAATTTGTGGTATCAGTATAATAATCAATCAAATGTCTATGCTCCAAATTTGTTTGCTCCACTCCCAAATCTGATCACAAGTATCAGGTTGCCCCTTCCTAACCTGTTCCCTTTATAATATGGGTTTTATCTCTCCTTCCAGAGATAAAACAATAATAACCAGGATCCACAAACTACGGGGATTGAAAGAACCATTCAAGGTGTCATCCCTCCTGGGGCAGGTGGGAGACAGAGGAAGGGTGGCTGGAGTGGTGATGTGAAGTAGCTCCCACCTCTCCTCTGATCCTCTTTCTGATATGGCTGGCTTCATTAATCCCTGGATTATGGGATTTTCTTGTTTTATGTTGCCTACTTAGCCAAGTGATAAGATGTTATTCTTTGTTGCCACTCAGGGAGTAGATACTTCTCTTTGGATGTAGAAAGGGATGAGAAAGTACTTTTTAAAGTTATTTTTCTTCTCAAATATTTTTTTTATTTTTCTCTAAAAATAGTCATACCTAAGTGTGAAAACAATGGAAGAAATGATTTTAGCAACTATTCTCTTTAACCTCATAAATTACATCAATTCCCTCAACTTCCTGGAAGGACACACTTTATCAGTATACCACCTGTGTTACCTTGAGTAGCTTCGGGTTTCAATTCTGTTCTGCTTGCTTTTGAATTATACATTACTGTTTGTTTATCTTTAATTTAGTTTTTTGTGTGTTTGTTCAGTTATGCCTACAGTATGTTGTGAAGCAAGTCAATCAACCATATTTGAAGTCCATTATTTCCCACTACTTAAATGTTAAGACTAGGGTAAAGGGATTAAAAATTATATTGTCTATCATCCAATTGTGAAAGCAGACATAAAATTAATCTGCTCTAAATTTGATTATTCAGCAACACTTGCTATTAAGAGTCACCTCTCCCCCCCTCACCTAATAATGGGAATGAGAAATATGGGTGTTAGGGTCTTTTGCCCCCTCCAGGGGAATAGATCCAGAAAGCTGAGAACCACTGTTATAGGAAGCATGCTGTTCTTTGTGATTTATTGTCCTTTCACTTTATATATTCATTTCAATCTTATGTTGGAATTAAGTGTGTGTGTGTGTGTGTGTGTGTGTGTGTGTGTGTGTCTTGGGGAAGAATATGGGGAATCAGGACTTCTTCCCAATTCCTATTGATTTGCCAATGATTTTCCCTGACAAATCGATATATTTTCTTCCATATTTGTAAAAATTGACATTCCTAAACATTAGTGAATCAAATCTAATTGGAATAATTTGAATCTTTATTGGACTACAAATCAAAGGCATTTACTTACCGACAGGTAACAAAACTGCAGATAGTGATAGGTGCTGTTTTCATGTGCTGTGGATCTAGAGGAACTCTATTTCTAAACTTAATATAACTGTTTTCCATGTCAACCATGAAATGATAAATAATAATCTCCCTATGACCAACATGCTACACATTCTTATAAATAAAAAAAAGAAGAGGGCTTCCCTGGTGGCGCAGTGGTTGAGAGTCTGCCTGCCGGTGCAGGGGACACGGGTTCGAGCCCTGGTCCGGGAGGATCCCACATGCCGCAGAGCAGCTGGGCCCGTGAGCCACAACTGCTGAGCCTGCGCGTCTGGAGCCTGTGCTCTGCAACGAGAGAGGCCACAATGGTGAGAGGCCCGCGCACCGCGATGAAGAGTGGCCCCCGCTTGCCGCAACTAGAGAAAGCCCTCGCACAGAAACGAAGACCCAGCACAGCCATAAATAAATAAATTAATCAATTAAAATTAAAAAAAAAAAAAGAAGAAAATTTACTTTGAAGTCTTAAGAGCACTAAAGTGTGTGAGAATCTTCACTAAAAACATATGTAGAGCACATGGTCAAGTAACAAAAATCTATAAAGAACTGCAAGAAAATTTGTTACTTCAAAAGGAACTTTAATTCTAAGGGAAATTAACCCTAAAAACCTACTTTAAATTGTATTGCCTATTTCATGCTGTTTCACCAACTTTCATTACCAACCAGCCTCCCATCACCCCTTAAATGTCTCGTTTCTGACTGTGCCTTTCTATTCCAGACTGCACCTCAACAGTACTGAGATATGCTTCATGGTCTCTTCTTATAGATGGAGTTTTGGAGAATAGTCCATGAAGAAAATTAATAATCCTTTCAGACATGTTATAGGGAATATATGCTAAGATCAAATTAGAGAATAATCTATGAAGAAAATTAATAATCCTTTCAGACATGTTATAGGGAATATATGCTAAGATCAAATTGGAGAATGATTACTCTGAATAGAAATTCTGAAGGGTGGGTTAATGGGGGAATAATAGTTTCTAAAATAAAACATGAGCATGGAACACATTTTCTGTGAAACCATCAGTTCTTTGACTACGTGTTAGGTGCGCGTAGGTGTGTGTGTGTGAAAGAGAAAGTGGGGGCAAGAGACAGATAAAGCTACTTGTGTATGCTACCATTGATAACAATTTTCAAGAAGTACCTAACAATTCCTAACTTTAACTCATTTTCTTCCTTTGGTAGAGAAACTCTTACTCACACAAGCATGTAAAACATTTCAGGGTTGGGAAAATTTTGGCATCCTTCTGACTAGACTGAGACAAGCATCCAGGATTGGTTTATAATCTAAGCCAAAAGAGAGAAAGTGTGAAAGGAGGGAACAAAAAGAAGACAATAGAGAAATGACTTTAATGTTTTGGTGGGGTAGGGTACTTCTAATGGCACTCAGTCCAGAAACTATCCTTTCCTGCCCCCGAAACATAGGCCTCCACATCATCATTCATTAAGGCAATTCAAATTAAACTCATAATGAGATACCATCACACACCTACTAGAATGGCTAAAATTTAAAAGATTGACATAGCAAGTGTTGGCAAGGATGTAGAACAACTAAAACTCTCATATACTGATGGTGGAAATGCAAAATGGTATAGCCATTTTGGAAAACATTCTGCCAGTTTCTTATAAAATTAAACACACAGTTACCATATGATCCAGCAATCCTAATCCTAGATGTTTACCAAAGAGTAATGAAAACATATGTTTACACAAAAGCCTTTATGTAAATGTTTATAACAGCTTTATTCACAATTGTCAAAACCTGAACACAAACATTTTCCACTGGTAAATAGATAAACTATGGTACATCTGCACAATGGATAAGTCTCTAGCACATTACACTAAGTGAAAGAAGTCAGACTCAAAAGGCAACATCTTGTATGATCCCATTTACATGACTTTCCCCAAAAGGCAAAACTGTAGGGACAGAAAACAGTGCAGTGGTTGCCAGAATCTGGCAGTGGAGGGAGGGGTTTACTACAAAGAGGTAGAATGGAATTTTGGGGGGAGTTAGAAGTATTCTATATCCTGATCATGATGGCGGTTATATGACTGAATGCATTTGTCAAAACTCATCCACTTAAAAGGATGAATTATCCTTTTATCCACTAAAAAGGATGAATTTTACACTGTATAAATTATATCTTAATAAACCTGAGTTTTAAAGAAAGGAATATAGGACAATAATTTATAAGACATCTAAACTAGACTCTTCAAAAATTCACTTCATGAAGAAAGAAATGAAAAAAAAGTGGGGTATCTGAACTAAATCTAAAGAGACCGAAGAAACAAAAATACCAAATGAAATATATGAACCTAGAATGGATTATACTTCAAAATAATGTAACAAAACAACTAAGAAAATTGTTTTTGTACAGTTGGGGATATTTTAATGTGGACTGGATACTAGATAATATTACATAATTATTTTTAATTTTCTTAGGCATTAAAAGAATATTATGATTATATATTTTTTGTTAAGGAGATATAGACTGAAAGATTTAAGGTGAAACGTCATGGTATTTACAACTTATTTTCAAATGGTACTGCAAAAAAAGGCAGGAGGGAGACATGAGAAATGCTGATCATTATTGAAACTAGCTGAAGAATCTGTGGACATGAGTTGTACTCACCAGATAATATCTTTTAAGTGTAGTGATAACACTCTGATCTATAACATCACCTTTATTATATACCAAATGCCCATAACGGTTAAGAGTAAAAGGAAAACTGTAGGCAAGTATGTATCACACAATTCTAGGTTTTTTGGGGTTTTTTTTTTTTTTGGCTGCACCACACAGCTTGTGGGATCCTAGTCCCCCAACCAGGGATTGAACCCCGGGCCCTCGGCAGTGAGAGCACGGAGTCCCAACCACTGGACCTCCAAGGAATTCCACAATTCTAGGTTTTCAGAATATATGTGTGATTAGCATATTTACATCTATCTTTATAAACTCCTAAATAATTTGGCGTTGATACATATCATATTGTTAATAGTAGCACCCACTGGTAAATCAAGTGGGGGGGAGCAGAATTGGAAGTACTCAAGTGGAAACTTCATTTAGTACTCTATACTTAATACTTTATATACTTTAAAATGCTAAAATGCTTTTGGATGATTTCTACTTTTCTTGTAGTAAAAGACTCAAGGTGGAAAGGAGGTCATCTAAAACCTTATCATTTTCAGTCCTTAGTCTCATATCTGTAAAATGAGACCAAAATTCTTTCTGAAAGACTTTTGGCTCTTCCTAAAATAAAATCCTCCTTAAATGGATGAATTTCTACACTGGGGTATTCACAAGTGTACTTCTACACTTCAAGTGTACTTCTACATTTGAAGGCAATTCCAAAGAAGAATTTCAAGAAACATTCACAACAATAACAGCATCATTAGGAAAAGTATCTGCAGTCCATGGATAATATAGGCAGTTCCCAATATAACAGAGTAGTTTAAAATTGGTTTGTAAATTGTTACTAATCTTGTAGTGATGAGAAATTATGAGAGTAGGACCTTTACCTCCTCTATTTGAGAAAGCTGTAGAAATGTTACTGAGGTTTTTATTTAATCAACAAAAGTTGCTTGAAGTACATAACACATTTTTCCCACAGCAACATTGTTAAACATGTTAGTAAGACATGAAGATCAGATTGGAAAAGTTTATTCAACCCAAATGGGACTGAGCTGTAGTACTAACAGTAGACCTCAATAAATATTTGTAGTGTGAGAGTGAGTGAATGGATGAATCAATATTAAGGACTGGGAGGTTCACTAGATCGTGAACTGTCGAAGGAAGGAATTGGTCTTCCTTATGCATGTTTATATCCCCAACACCCTGCCACATAGTTGGTGATTAGTAAATGTTGAATGGATAATCCAAGGGCTATTCTCATTTTTCCTAAGTGTGGAACTGGACTTTTATAATGTTATGTTTGTCTTGACCAATTATTAAGGGACATATTTTGTAAAATAAAATCATGAACCTTGTACAAAAATAAAATAGACATGTGTTAAACAATGGTTTTACTCAATTATTGAGGAAACTAGAAAAGTGTAAAAAGCCAGTTCAAAGAGATTCTGAAGACAAGACACAAATAGAAGCAATCAAGAGTACTGAAATAAATTTGTTAACAGACAAAAAAATGGTCAAAATTCACAGGGAAGTTATTAATTGCATCTTTATCAGCAAAAGTCATCTGCATTACCAGCAGTTTTCTACAAGTAACAAAGTGGTAAAATTACTCAGAGGCAATGAAAGTTACAAATCATAACAAAGAGGGGGCTAGAAAACACCTAGCATTTCATGGGATGCCCAGTAATATTTTTTATTTTGTCATTTCAAAGTCTTTCACAATTTTTCCTTACAGTTTCCTCTCCTTGTGATAATGATAATTTCAAAGATTATTCTTAATCACACACACAAAAAACTGGTTTTATTAGGTTTGACCTGATTGTCTACATAGGTGAAGCAAGGGCAGGAATCAGCAAACTACAGCCTGTAGGTAAATTCCAGTCAAAAGCCTAACTTGCAAAATCTGCAAGTTAAGAATGTTTTTTACATTTTTAAATGGTTGAAAAAACACCAAAAGATGAATAATTTGTTGTGACATAAGAATTATATGAAAATCAAATTTCAGTCTCCATAATTAAAAATTCATTGGAATATAGCTACACTCGTTCATTGACACATTGTTTGTGGCTGCTTTCTCACTACAGTGACAGAGTTGAGAAATGTCACAGAATGGCTCACAAAACAAGACCAGGACTAAGTTAGGCAACTGAGGTACATCCCTTGGGCACAAGATTTAAGAGGGCACCAAAAACTAAGTAATGAATAAATGAATGAATAATACTTTGATGCATATTTTTTAAAATCAAAAGAATGCCCCCCAAATTGACCAAAATGTCAAAATTTTAAATGAAGACAGGACCAGTAATACTGTTTTTCCTTTTTCCCTTTTGCCTCAGGCTCCAGTATGGCTTGGCAAGGCTTTGCTACATTTTACTGCACCCTGATCCTGGCCCTGTTACAAAGCTAAAAATATTTACTACTGGGCTTTTATAGAAAATTTGTGAGCAAGAGTGTTAACCAACCATACAAGCTTCCTTGAGTTTGCTATTCAAACTGAAGCACTAAGCATTAAGGCCACAAATAAACTTCTGACTGGGAAATTTCGTAAGGAATCTTGGACTGGAATCTTAAAAGCTGCTATTATTTGTCAAGTTCCCAAACCTCTCTACACCAGATTTCTTCTGCAGTACCTATACATTTGATGACTTCCACTCTTTTTGAGGTCCTCAAAATAGGCTGTTTCCTGGCTTGCCAGAAAATGACATTTTCTTATCATTTGTAGGCGTGAGACCCTGAAAGTCAATTCTCCTAGGTGGGCTTAACAGGTATTGGTCCTGTATGTAAAATCAACCTTCTTTTTCCATAAAAATGACCTGTCATAGCTGATTAAAAGGGTATCATTCTCAAATCATAAATTCTAAGTAATTTGTCAATTGTATCCTGATATAAAGGCAGATAGAGTCTTATTGAATGTATGCAAATAACTACATTATCATGAAAAGCAACAAGACTTAGTAAAAGTTTCTGAATTTGGGAGAGCCAGTAAGAATCAAATACCATGTAAAAATGTTTAATTTAGCTCACAAAAGCAGTCTACTAAGTTGTGTGGGTTATAGATTGCTTAAGAAGAAAGAGAAAGGGCTTCTTCATATATCCAAAAAATGAAACAGTAACACAACATCAACAATATTCCAAACAAGGGGGTTCCTGAACAATATTCCAAAAAAGTAGCCATAATAACATTTCTCCCTTCACTCCATTTGGTCCTCTGTAATTAATTTTTGCTTTGCTGGATCTTGGACAGCAGTCTGCTCTCTGGACTAAAAAGAGTTCTGGAAATTCTGACTCAGTTCGTTGGTAAGGTCTGAAAGTTATCTAAGTGATATCAACTCAGAAGCCTGGGCAAGAGTCTGTTTTTTGAAATGCCAGTAGTTTGAAGTACTTGTTATGGTCCTTTCCCACTAGTCTCTAAGACTGTCCTTATTTATTGAAGACACAGACTCTGGGATGTAACTTATAACAGAGTCCTCAGGCAAGCATCAGATTACAAGAGATAGATGATAGATAGATCGATAGATAGATAAATAGATGAATAGATAGAGGGATGGATAGATAGATAAATAGATGGATAGATAAATAGATGGGTAGATAGTTAAATAGATGGATAGATAGAGGGATGGATAGATAGATAAATGGATAGATAGAGGGACAGATAGATGGATAGGTAGATGGATAGATAGATAGGTAGATAGGAAGATAGATAGAGATAGATTACAAAGACTCAATGGCTGTGGTTCATTTATTACCGTGGCTAATAATATCAGAATGAAAGAAAGTAAAATTCTCTATTGGGATACAATGCATACTATTTCATAAATTTTGGTCTGATTTCTCCTGAGAGTTAAATCCTATTATAGACAGCAAGGGCACTGGCAAACCTCTAGGGACATTCAATAAAGAACACAAGCTCTGAAAGTTATCTCAATATTTGTCTATACAAACCTATTCTAGAGAAGAGTGAACATCTCTCCTGATATGACAACACTTCCCATCCAAGTCTCACAATAGGAACATCTCAAACAAACCTAATTATTTTTAGCATCTCTCTTTTTATAAGGTGAGGAACCAAATCTTTGTGGTTTTCCCAGGAAACTTTTGCAAATCCAAAGACACTTTTAGGTGTAAAAGACATCCTGAAATTTTTATTTTATTTTTTCTAAATTTAGGGTTCTCATTTGGGGAAGGCAATTTCCAAAGAATTGGCAGAGGATATGTGGACACTTCATGAAGGTAGGATCATGGGTTACTGAGCAACAATACTTGGTTACTTATTTAATCAAAATGACAATAAAAGATTTTAAAAGTAAATATATAAGGTAACATGAATGTAAAGAACCTTAGTTCTTTCAAAAGTAAGAAGACTTTGTTCTTTTTTTTTCTTAAATAAACAAAATTATTCTGATAAGCCACAGATGTCTGCTGTGTAGGCAGATAACCCAAAAGGTAAAGAATGAGCTTTCATATTACAATTGAAGGTTATTAATCAGTGAACCAAGGAAGTAAGCCATTAAAACAAAATAATCTTTGCTAAAATTTAACATATCTTACAGCCTCTTTTCAAGCTCAGGTATTATAAAACCAAAGAAAATAAAATTCACTTTCCAAGTTTTTTCCATTACACTATTTTATATTCTGGAATAAACTGACCCTTTTCTTAAAGACTGTATTAATCCATTTGGGCTTGATGGGAGAAATTTTCACATATTCGGGTATGGGGAAGTCATTCTGGCTCATGTGAGATTTGGCTTGAACTTTATGCTAACTCAAACAGCCTGTTTATGGCCTATATCTGCTTTAACCATTGAAGAAAAGAATGCAATTAAAAATCAAAATGGAGTTATTGTGGTTCAGGCATTCAAAATGGAGCCAAGTGGCCATTGTGAGTGTGGTTTCAGACACATTCCTGAATCACTGAGAACTTGAATTTTCTAAACTGCATCAGTCTCAAGGACACCATCAGCCATTCTCAAAACAATATCTGCTAGCAGCTGCCAGCTGCAATCTTACAGTCTCAATGTCTCCCCTTGTAACTAGGCAACCATTTTGGACCCTTGCTTAACAAGCACCTTAACTTCCTGTCAGCTCCAATCCTAACTCTTGACAAACAACTTATGTAATTCTGTGGGTTTTGTCTTTATAAGCATCCCCTGTTTTGTAGTCCAGAGGAACACAGTGCAAAAGCTCCTTGAATCTGTCTCTCAGGCTACAGTCCTCAGTTTGGCTCAAATAAAACTCTTTTCTATTCCTATTATAGACTGGTTTATTGTTTACTTCTGTCTACAGGCTGCTATAACAAAATACCATATACGGGGCAGCTTAAAATATAAACATTTATTCCTCACAAATCTACAGGCTAAGAAGTCCAAGATCAAGGTCCTGGCAGAATCAGTGTCTGGTGAGAGCCCCGCTTCTTGGTTCATAGATGGCTGAGTCTCATTGCGTCCTCTCATGCTTGGAAGCTGGCAAGAGAGCTCTCTGGAGTCTATTTTGTAAGAACGCTAGTCTCATTCAGGAAGGCTCTGCCCTCCTGACCTAAGTACCTCCAAAAAGCTCCACCTCATAATACCAACATATTGGGGATTAGGTTCAACATATGAATTTTCAGGGGGACACAAGCATTCAGCCTATAGCAAGGACAGAGCCCTAAAGCTCTTTCAGGGGATGCATGAAGTAAAAACTATTCTCATAGTAATATTAAAATGTTATTTGCCTTTTTCATTCTCACTTTCTCACAAGTGTACAGTACAGAAGCTATGGGATGTGTAATATTACAACAGATTACATGCAGAAGTAGATATGAGACTCCAGCTTTTTTCTGGTAAGCCAGACATCTGAGAGATTTCCAAAAACATAAAACAATGCTATTGCCATATTTTTTTGGTTTTAGAAAATATATTGTTCATAAAAATATGTTATTTTAATATGCAATGGGTTCCTTTGATATTGCTGCTTTCCAATGATCAAAATATAAATATTTTTTATATTTCTCATACAAACAAAAGCTCTTCAGAGTCCTCAATAATTTTTAAATGTAAAGGAGCCCAGAGAATAAAAAAATTATTTTATTTTAAAGGAAAAAACCTTACTCTTTTTTTTGAAAAAAAATGCACAATTTTATTTCTCTGTCATTCTTGCTCCTATTATGGTCTCAACTACCCCTAATAATTATAACTTTTAACAAAGTTATTGGGGGGGGTGGGATGAATTGGGTGATTGGGATCAACATATATACACTACTGTGTATAAAATAGGTAACTAATGAGAACTTACTGTATAGCACAGGGAACTCTACTCAATGCTCTGTGGTGACTTAAGTAGGAAGGAAATCCAAAAAAGAGGGGATATATGTATACATATATCTGATTCACTTTGTTGTACAGCAGAAACTAACACAACATTGTAAAGCAACTATACTCCAATAAAAGATAATTTTAAAATTAAAAAAAATAAAATAGCTTGGAAAAGAATCAAAATCAAAAAAAGAAAAAAACAACCAAAGTAATTACCTGCTATTTCACAGAGAAAAATGATGGCATGCGGGTGAAAGAATTAAAATTTCTTTAAGCTTAAAACACCTGAACAATCAGCTGCCACAGAAAGAAACATTATCTAAACTTAAGCAGATACACCTGAAAATACAACTGCCATTGACCCATTTGTGAGAGATTTTCCTGTTTGGAAGGAGACTGACCCTTAGCACTAGGAAGTGCAAATTCGGCTGCTCACTAGCACCATGACATCCAATAGGACCTTCCATACTTTCCAGTGAAGCCCTAA
Source organism: Balaenoptera acutorostrata (assembly GCF_949987535.1). NCBI lineage: Eukaryota > Metazoa > Chordata > Mammalia > Artiodactyla > Balaenopteridae > Balaenoptera > Balaenoptera acutorostrata. Next base: position 92,248,232 of record NC_080065.1, read on the forward strand.
ACATGCTTCTTTTTTGTTAAGTTGGTATATAAACTTTTACCTCTGGCTAGGCAGTGAGTTACTCATTACTTAGTGACTTCGGTGAGCATGGGTGTAAATAAACCTTGTCTTTTCTTCTGCTTGTCAGTTAATTCACAAACCTACAATGAATTGAACCTAAGTGGATAAAGGAAAAGTTTTCTTCCCAACAGGGATGCATTATTGAATTGTATGTCATACACAAGCACTTGAGCAAACTAGCCTATGAACACATTTTATACAACTTTCTACAGCAATGCACATCTCTTTTACACCTCTTAAGATGGCAAAAATGAGCACGCTCATTAACATGACTGAAAGATGTAGCCTTTCTGTAGCATATAAAATAAGATGAAAAGTTGATAAATCTCAAACTTTGTTTCTTAATCAGTGGTTCAGTATTCTAATTTACCCAGAATTATCCTGATATTCAATGATTATCTATTAATTCATTTAATTTAATAACAATCCAAGGTTTTAAATTAACTACAGATCCTGAAAATTATCTTAAAGCTGACATACTTAAAGCTGACATAACAAAACATAACTGCTGTTGAAATTAAAAGTTTGTCGGAATACCAAGACATGGAAGCAACCTAAGTGCCTTATCAACAGATGATTATATTAAGAAGATGTGGTGTGTGTGTGTGTGTGTGTATATATATATATATATATATATATATATATATATATATAGTACTCAACCATAAAAAAAGAATAAAAAACTACCATTTGCCGCAACATGGATGGACCTAGAGAATATTATGCTTAGTGAAATGTCAGGCAGGGAAAGACAAATATTATATCATGTCACTTATTTGTGGAATCTAAAAAATAATACACTAGTGGGAAGCAGCCGCATCGCACAGGGAGATCAGCTCCGTGCTTTGTGACCACCTGGAGGTGTGGATAGGGAGGGTGGGAGGGAGGGAGACGCAAGAGGGAGGGGATATGGGGATATATGTATACGTATAGCTGATTCACTTTGTTATACAGCAGAAACTAATACACCATTGTAAAGCAATTATACTCCAGTAAAGATATTAAAAAAATAAAATAAAATAAAAAATAATACAAATGAATACATATACAAAACAGAAACAGACTCACAGATATAGAAAACAAACTTGTGGTTACCAAGGGGAGAAGAAAGGGAGGAGGGACAAATTAAGGGTATGGGATTAACAGATACACACTACTACATACAAAATAGATAAGCAGCAAGGATATACTCTATAGCACAGGAATTATACCCATTATCTTGTAATGACCTATAATGGAATATAATCTGCAAAACACTGAATCACTATGCTGTACACCTAAAACTAACACAATATTGTAAATCTACTATGCTTCAATAAAATAAATAAAATAAAATAAAAGCAACTATCAAAAAAATGTTTGTCAGAATAATAACTCAAATTAATTGAACAAAATTTACATTTTCCGCAGTCCTAAACATTATGTAAGAGTAATGTCAATTTATTTGATCAATAAACCTATAGCTTACGAAAAACAAATCCAAGTAAAATAAAAGGTATGTGAAGGGGTCCAGAATATGTCACTGTGGCACAAAAGTTATTTTGAACAGAAGGCATTTGAGTTCTTGAAATCCCTTATCTGCCTAAAAGCAGAGCCTTCCAAAGAACTCAAAAGAATTTAGTTGTTATAACTCCCCTCCCTGGGAGCAACCAGGGAAGATTGACCCATCACCAGAAATGAGAAGACTCTACACCCGACCTAAACAGACATGGGGACAAAACTCTGTCTCCTTTCTATGGCCCATTTATCTATCCAAAAAATCATTTGTTTTCCCATAAATGCCCTTCTGTTTTTGCTCCTGTCCCTATTAAGATGGTATATAAGCCTCAAATTCTAATCGCCCCTTTGAGTCACATTTTTCTGTGAAATTCTCAGTTATATATACGTAGGTACATGCATAAAAATCTGTCTTTTCTTGGGGCTTCCCTGGTGGCGCGGTGGTTGAGAATCCGCCTGCCAATGCAGGGGACACGGGTTTGAGCCCTGGTCTGGGAAGATCCCACATGCTGTGGAGCAACTAAGCCCGTGCGCCACAACTACTGAGCCTGCGTGCCATAACCACCGAAGCCCAAGGGCCTAGAGCCCATGCTCTGCAACAGGAGAAGCCAAAACAATGAAGAGTAGCTCCCCCGCCCCTCACCTCAACTAGAGAAAGCCCGCACTCGAGACCCAACGCAGCCAAAAATAAATAAATAAAATCTATCATTTCTCTTGCTAATCTGTCTTTTGTTAATTTAATTTGAAGGCGCCCAAATCCTGAACCTAACAATGCAAAGGAAAAGTTTTTATTCCATGACATACATTTATATTATACTTAACACTGATAAATCAAAGAGAAGACAGAGTTCTCTTTTTTTTTGAATGAAAATTATTTAACTATTCTCATTTATCTAAGGTTCACATAAATTATGTAAATTTGAATTCTTAAAATGTTTGATTTAGCTCATTCTGTAGGATAGATTTATTTTTAAGTGCAACACTTTTAAAGTATTAGATGTTTGATTTCCTTATTTTCTGGAAACCTAGAAATATACAATTTATGTAAATTCTTAGCTGTCTATAAACCAATCAGAAGAGAGTTGTTTAAGAAACTTTATTAACTAGTATATTAATATTCTCCAAAGATAGGAAAACCTTTTACAGTTACAAACCAAGAGGTAAAGGCCTTTCTGAATTATAAACACATATATATATATATAGACACATTGAATACTTATAACTCCAGTTCTACAGCTTCGGCCATAGGTCAAGACTAAACAAAGAAACAGAAAAACTCAGTGATCTATATGAGTTTGTGCCAATGGGAGGAAAAGTCAACAAAATTAAAGTCCTGGTATTGCTTGGTATTCGCCCCAGCTGAGGTACTGGGGCTCCCTCTGAGGTGTACTTCTCCACGGTGCATGTTCCCTGGCTCTGTCAGGTGAAGCCACTGGGCATCTTGGAGGATGGTGTTTTAAATTGTTAAAATTTAAATTTTTAAAAAAGGAAAATCATAGCTGTCAATCAAATGTAAAATGAATGTATGTCAAAGATTTTTTTTAAATGTGGTATTTAACGGGGGAATCAGGAAGGTTAAAAATCAGGTCAGAGGAGAAGTCAAAGGGCAGATAAAGATACAGGCAATCAGATAGGCTGAAATGAATTCAGTAACAGATGCCAAACTGGTCAATATTGCCAGGACAATAATCAATTACATCCCACTAACAAAAATGTATTTGTGTTTCTATGGACAAGAATTATTTGTATTTGTGGGAGATGAAAAAATTTTCCTTGACACTCAGAGTCCTTGGCTGGGTCTGAAAATTAAACCAACAAATACAGATGAACAGGAGAGAAGCATATGAGTTTATTTAAGTTTTACCAGACATGAGAGCCTTCATAAGGAAATGAAGACCTAAAGAAATTGTTAAACCTGATTGTTTTTATGCTAGGTCTGATAAAGAGTGGACAGTCATAGAGAAAGACAGTAAGACAAAGGGTATGAGGTAAGTGTAGTAAACTGGAGAAATTTCACAAGACCTGCTTGGATTCTTCTTGGTGTTCTTTCATCTTGGAGATAAGGATGACCCTTTCTTCTGGGTATCGGAAGGGCACCTCCCACATAAGGGTGTTATGACTGCTTCAGGGGAGAAGGGCAGGGAGGTGGGGTGGGGAAGGGAAAGTCAGAGACACCTTCTTGCTTCTGTTGTTTTCTCAAACTCCTGCAGCTTCAAATATTCAATATTCCAAAGTACCATATTTTAGGACAGTGTGTCCTGAACCCCACCATATTACTCTCTGTTTCCTGCAGCTAACAGTGATAAGATAGCTCTGAGACAATGAAAGATGTGGATAACCAGGGAGCTTGGGCTGGATAACACCTAAACTTCCATAGAACACCCAGTAATCTTTTTTCCCACTTTTCAAAGTCTTCCACAATTTTTCCTGACACAATTTTCTCCCACCTCTCAGCATGTCCCTTCCCCCCATCCTCACAAAGGCAGCCTAGTGAGACCTGCCCTTTCCCTTCTCTATCTTTCCCCTCCCTCATCACAAGTCCATTCACCTTTGGCTCCATCTACTTCATCTCCATTAACTTTGAGAAAAAGCACTAATTTACAATAATTTATAATAAGAAGCTATCAGCCCTTTACACCTTATCTGCCCAAAGGTGTGGGTATGCTAACAGTAACAACAGTAAAGATGCTTCTTGTCCTAAATGAGATCTCTAATTGAAGGTATTTTTAATGGATATCAAAGTAAAGTAAAAATTCTTTAGACAATTTACAAAGAACAAGTTTTTGATGTGGGGCAAGCACTTAGGCGGCCCAACCCCTGGCTGTTCTCTTTTTTTTTTTAAAGGGAACTTTTAAAAATTATTTTTATTTATTTATTTTTGGTTGCGTTGCATCTTCGTTGCTGCGCGGGCTTTCTCCAGTTGTGGCGAGCGGGGGCTACTCTTCGTTGCGGTGCACAGGCTTCTCATTGTTGTGGCTTCTCTTGTTGCAGAGCATGGGCTCTAGGTGCGTGGGCTTCAGTAGTTGTGGCTCGTGGGCTCAGTAGTTGTGGCTCGTGGGCTCTAGAGCGCAGGCTCAGTAGTTGTGGCGCATGGGTTTAGTTGCTCCGCAGCATGTGAGATCTTCCCGGACCAGGGATTGAACACGTGTCCCCTGCACTGGCAGGCGGATTCTTAACCACTGCGCCACCAGGGAAGCCCCCTGGCTGTTCTTGATCTGCAGAATTTCTGACTTCATAGACAAGCTCATAGCAAAGGTCCTATGAGCTCCAGTGGTCAGGAAAGTGAAGTGGCGGGGGGTGGGGGGGGGGGTGGTCAGCAACAGCCTGGATATGCAGGTGGGTCTTGTATAAGTGGCATGTTTAAAAATCTGTAACTGTCTGTTTTTTGAAGGGGACAATAATCATTGGGTAAACGACTAAGTTCTGGTCATTTAAAATCATTTTGTTTATGTAAGTCAACCTGTGGTGACAAAATGTTGTGAGTAATATGTTTTCCATGTTGCAAAAAGTGGGAGAATTGTTATGAAGTCTTTTATTTACCTAAAAGTAGATACTTCAATGCAGTGATTTAGATCATTTAAATTTGGTAATGTTTCCTATTTTTATGAAGGAGAGTTGAAATAGTTAAAGCTCTAATGTTACAGTCTTTAATATTATTTTTATTTTCACATTTCTTCCATCTCATGCAATTTTTAACATTGTGGAATTTATTGAAACTTACTACACATGTCTATTTTAAGTTACTGAAATATTTTCTCCCGCAAATAATGATGACAAAGATTCTTTGCTTGAGCAAACTTTAGTCAGGCTCCTGAACCTTTTCTGAGGTCCATCCATGAACTTCCCTGTAAAAATCTAATTTTAGCAAGAACCCTGCTAAGTCATTTTAACCAGAGCCCTTCACCCTAGATATCTGATCACCCTGGATATCTGATCAGGTCGCTCATCCCCTCCACCATCCCCCACCATCCCCCAGGTGATGTCTGTTTACTCTCACCTGTCTTCAGCAAGAATCCTGTTAGGTCAGTTTTTTGCCAGAATCCTCCTGATCCCTGATGTTTTCTCTTAGTAATTTGCCATCCACTGACCCCTCACCCTGCTCCTTGGCTATAAATTTCCCACTTGCCCATGATGTATTCAGATTTGAGCCCATTCTCTCTCTCCCACCATAAAAATCCCACTGCAGTGGTCCCTATACCTAACACAATGGTACTAAATAAAGTCTGCCTAACTATCTTTAACAAGCGTCAGTAAAAAATTTTAACAATGGCTTAGAGAAAAACTCTGTGAGGAAAATTATGGAACTGATTTTGTTAATTAAGAAAATACAAGAAAAGAAAGAAGTGATGCGATGACAGGTGGTATCTTGGACAAGGTTCTTACTATTCTCACTTTTGGGAGAAAACAATCAATAAAAATTTGTGTTCATCTCATCATCTCTTCAATCCCTACTTTTATGATTTACTGTCTCCAAACAGCTAGAATTCAAGTTCTCATTTTCCTTTCTCCGAGCTGAGTTTCTAAGAACATTTTGAGGAAACCAAAGGTATATGTCAAAGCGTAGGACAACACATTTTTATCATTTTACACTCACTTTCTTCTGACCCTGTAAGAAATCAGCTATATCTTAGAAAAACATTGAAAATATGTGTACTTTCTTTGTACATCTGATAGAAATCTTAAGAAGATACATAGCAAATTTTGAAGTTGGATGTAACAAGATTCCCTCGCTTGAGGAGCTAATGATGGGGGGCGGGGAGGAATAAACAATTAGCTATGAAATGAGACAATAAAAGAAGTGCTAAGGGCAGGAGTAAGACAAGTCCTTTGGAAGGCCAGAAAAAAAGGATCAGCTAATCTCAGGGCAGGAGGTGCAGAGGCCTTTTGGGAAGGCGTCACAGAATAGGGCAGCTGAATGGGTTTTTAAAGAATGATATGATAATGACAACAATTAACATGTGGTAGTAAGGTGCACTTCAGTGCTGCTTGGTGGTGGTCTGAGGCTGGAACGGAAGATGATTCTGGAAAGGTAATCTGAATCCAGGTTACGTGAAGTCTTCAGTTACACCCAGGGAAACCAGCAGTAGATATGCAAACCTTAGCATGTCTTGACTGGCAAAAAAAAAAGACCAGACAAAAATCACTCTTCTCACCCTATATTCCTCTTTCTTCTCAACCTAGTATTTTCATGATCTCTCAGACATCTCCTACCCATACCTTTCCAGTGAATTTAGCTGCCCTTCAAAAATCCCATTTTCACTAGTAACAATCAGAAAAAATACACAGTACTGCAACTGTATCAACCCCACTCTTTTACAGAAGAGTAGGGAAAGGTGTTTTGGGTTTCTGGTGGCTGTTGGTGTTGGCATCAGCATTTCTTAGGGGAGATTTCAGTTACTTCTTAGAAAAATATTACTTTTTAAACCCCAAACTGACTCAGGCTCCTGGTCTTCAAAAATTCCCATTTATATTCCATCTTCAGTCAGTACTTCAGTCAGTGGGTACTTCCCCCAAGACCCCCAAGGCGGCACGCATGAACACACACACACAGACACACACACACACACACCCCACACCTCTTTCGGGTGGTAAGAGTGCATTTTATCGGCCAAAGTCAGCTGTTCAAATCCAGCAGGTGGAGATAGGATTCATTAACATGTCAATGACTGCTATCTTTTATCTAAACCCTTCCTGCTAAACAACAGAAAAGTCAACTTAAACCCAATAATTCTCTGATAGAGCCTCCTCCAGATCATTTATAAAGATGCTAAGTAAGGTGGATTCTACCACTGTCTTAAGAGATCAACTCTTCACACTTCTCATTTATCTCCTCCATTTGCATTCTATCTCCAGGCCAACTTTCAGTTTTGGACAACTCCCACCCATCATTTCCCTGTCTTATTTCCCATAGCGAATTGTTAGGAAAAACTATGTCAGCATTTTATGCTTCAAAGAACTCACATAAGGCATACTTTCATATTGCAAACCACCACCCACGTATTGGTTTTCCATTTGGTAATCCTAAAACTTATAGAATCCACTAGCTCAGTTGCATAAAGTGAAAGTTAAGGCAAATTACTTCTCTGGGAGTCAATATTCTTACGTGTAAAAAAGTCCGCACCACAGGCCACTTACATGGCTAATGAACAATTATGAGAGACCCTAGCACACCGGCCTGCAGGTTCATGATCACTGCTGTTCTGCTCCAGCCCAGCTTGCTGGCGCCTCCTCTTTGGTTTACCACTGACTCTGCGACTAGCTTCTGGGTGAGTGTCCACATCTAGCGCAAGTTTACGAAGTCTGACCCACAGCGGTTCCATTTTATCCGCCAATATCTTGAGTTCTCTGGTTTTACTTTTTGTTTTTTCTGCCCTAAATCCTTACATTAATGAAGCAGGATAGTCTATGCGTACTTGCATTTGTTTTGTCAAGTGGAACTTGCAGCATTTTAGATGTGAATCTCTTTGATGTAGTAATTCACACATATCCATTTCAGGGGATCATATATTCATTCCATCAACAAATACTCTTGAGCATCTACTCTGAGCCACGCACTTCTAAGATGCAGAGTTGAATAAAACTGTCTTAAAGTACCTGCTCTCAGGGGATTTACATTTTTAGCAAATGGAGTATGTGTGTTGGGGGCTGGGGGCTATTTTAGATAAGATGGTTAAGGAAAGCTTCTTGGTGAGGTTAACATTTGAACAGAGTGAAAAATGCAATGAGCAAGTAGGTTACATGATATCTGTGGGTGTGTATGTGGGGGTGGGGATGGTCAAGTAAGTGCAAAGGCCCTGAGGTAGGAGTCCCACAACAGCAAAGAGCCAGTGTAACTGAATCAGATTGACTGAAGGCAAAGTGTAGCAGAAGTTACAGAGGTAGGGAGGGGCAATATCAAGAATGACCTTGACCATGATAACGACTTTGGATTTCATTCTGAATGACATGGAAAGCCACTAGACAGAATTCTATTTCAAAATGTGTCTTTCCGGTGTTTAAAAAACAATGTGAAAAGTCAACTCAGTCTGTACACTACTTTATTTTGACTCTGGAGCATACTTTTTTTTTTTTTTTTTTTTTTTTTTTTGGCTGTGTTGGGTCTTCGTTTCTGTGCCAGGGCTTTCTCTAGTTGTGGCAAGCGGGGGCCACTCTTCATCGCGGTGCGCGGGCCTCTCACTGTCGCGGCCTCTCGTTGCGGAGCACAGGCTCCAGACGCGCAGGCTCAGTAATTGTGGCTCACGGGCCCAGTTGCTCTGCGGCATGTGGGATCTTCCCAGACCAGGGCTCGAACCCGTGTCCCCTGTATTGGCAGGCGGATTCTCAACCACTGCACCACCAGGGAAGCCCTGGAGCATACTTTTAATTGTATGATAATTAACTGATGCAGAGATCACAAACATCTGTACAGGACCAGATAGTAAATATTTTCAACATTTCAGTCTATGCAGTTTTTGTTGCAACTACTCAACCTTGCCACTGTAGTGCATAAGCAGCTGTGGCCAAAAGAATATGACTGTGTTCCAATAAAACTTTATTAATGAACACTGAAATTTGAATTTCATGTAATTTTTCTTTCATAAAATATTGGGCTGGCCAAAAAGTTCCTTCCATTTTCAAGTAAAAATAAAAGACCCAATTTTCACCAACAACTTTATTGAACAACATATTCACCGTGTTGTTCCACTACCTTCTGCCATTTTTCAGGCAGCTGCATAATTCCATCGTCCCCAAATTTTTAATCTTTTTGAGCAAACAACTCTTCCAGGTGCCTTTTACAGTCTTCCAAGGAATTGAAATTTTTTCCATTAAGAGAATTTTGTAAAGACCAAAATAAATGGGAATCCAAAGGTGCAACATCTGGTGAATACGGCAGATGAACTTTCCAGCCAAGCTGTAACAGTTTTTGCCTGGTCATCAAAGAAACATGCGGTCTTGCAGTATCCTGATGAAAGATTATGCGTTTTCTGTTGACTAATTTTGGATGCTTTTCATCGAGTGCTGTTTTCAGTTGGTCTAATTGGAAGCAGTACTTGTTGGAATTAATCTTTTGGTTTTCCGGACGGAGCTCATAATAGAGGACTCCCTTCCAATCCCACCATATACACAACATCACCTTTGGATGAAGACTGGCCTTTGGCGTGGTTGGTGGTGGTGGTTCATTTCGCTTGCCCCACAATCTCTTCCATCCCATATTGTTGTACAGTATCCACTTTTCATCACCATCAAAATTTGTTTTAAAAACTAAACATTTTCATTACGTTTAATTTAAGTAGAGAATCGCATGCAGAAATACAGTCAAGAAGGTTTTTTTCACTTTACTTATGTGGAACCCAAACATCAAAGCGATTAACATAACCAAGCTGGTGCAGATGATTTTCAATGCTTGATTTGGATATTTTGAGTATGTCGGCTATCTCCCGCGTGGTATAACTTTGATTGTTCTCAGTTAATGTCTCAATTTGATCGCTGTCAACTTCAGCTGGTCTACCCGACCGTGGAGCATCATCCAGTGAGAAATCTCCAACATGAAACTTCGCAAACCACTTTTGACACGTTCGATCAGTCACAGCACCTTCTCCAAACACTGCACAAATCTTTTCGTGCATTTCAGTTGCGTTTTTACCTTTCTTGAAATAATAAAGCATAATATGCTGAACATGTTGCTGTTTTCTTCCATCTTCAATGTTAAAATGGCTACTCAAAAATTCACCAGTTTTGATAAGTTTTTTTTTTTAATTAATTAATTAATTTATTTTTAGCTGTGTTGGGTCTTCGTTTCTGTGCGAGGGCTTTCTCTAGTTGCGGCAAGTGGGGGCCACTCTTCATCGTGGTGTGCGGGCCTCTCACTATCGCGGCCTCTCTTGTTGCAGAGCACAGGCTCCAGACGTGCAGACTCAGCAGTTGTGGCTCATGGGCCCAGTTGCTCTGCGGCATGTGGGATCTTCCCAGACCAGGGCTCGAACCTGTGTCCCCTGCATTAGCAGGCAGATTCTCAACCACTACGCCACCAGGGAAGCCCCTGATAAGTTTTTTTTAAATGCACGTTGATATGACAGCTGGCACAATACAATCTAACAAAATTGTTTCGAATGAAGTTAAAGACAGCTAAGTGCTACTAGAGCCATCTTACGGAAAAAAGACGAATGAACTTTTTGGCCAGCTCAGTATTATTTTTCTTCTGATTTTTTTCAACAATTTAAAAATGTAAAAATTTTACAAAACCATTCTTAGCTCATGGGCCATACAAAACATGCGTTGGGTCTGATTTGGCCCATTGATTATAGTTTGCCAACCTCTATCTAAACCATAACTACTACAAAGTTGGGTTTTTATTTCTAGGCTACAGAAAGAGGAAATGAGAACTTGTGGCAGAAGGAAAAAAATTAATCCCATTTGAACTCTCTCAAGTAATGCATTCATTTATATATTTAAGACAAACACACAACATTGTAAATCAACTATACTCCAATAAAATTAAAAATAAAAAAGAAGAAGAAGACAGGACTTCCCTGGTGGCGCAGTTGTTAAGAATACTCCTGCCAATGCAGGGGACACGGTTTGAGCACTGGTCCAGGAAGATCCTACATGCCGTGGAGCAACTAAGCCCATGTGCCACAACTACTGAGCCTGCAGTCTAGAGACCACGAGCCATAACTACTGAGCCCGTGCATCACAACTACTGAGCCTGCACTCTAGAGCCCGTGAGCCACATCTACTGAGCCCGCATGAAACAACTACTGAAGCCCGCGTGCCTAGAGCCCATGCTCCGCAACAAGAGAAGCCACCGCAATGAGAAGCCTGCGCACCGCAACTAGAGAAAGCAGCACACAGCAACGAAGACCCAACACAGCCAAAAATTAAAAAATTTAAAAATTTAAAAAAAGACAAACATATATATGAAAATGTACTGAAATCTTAAGTGAATACAATCTCAAGTCTTTATGATCAGAAAGAAATAAGATTATATGCAAGATAGAGAAGGAAAAAATAGCTTTTGTCAGTAATCTGAAAAAGGCACCTACATTTTAATAGCTCAGAAACAAAATAGAAAGTATATCCAGAAATAAAGATTTAAATGTGGATTTTTCTCAAGAATCTAAAACCAGAGTGCATCTTATGTGCAGGCAAAGGATGATAACCATTAATGAGCAATTTCCAGGGCAATGGGCAAGTACTAGCACATTCCAAAATACTTTTACTACCAGCTCCATGATACCTGAAGTTTCTTTAAACAGGATGAATCCTTTTAGTCCATTAATATAAGGTTTAAAATAGAGTTAAGTTTTAAAAGATAACAATAGGTATGCACACCCATGGTGATACCTGAAAACTTTCCAAAATGTGCACTTACATGAATAGTTTAAAGTGATGTCAACATCCTTATGTATCTTTTCCTCAAATTGATCTGCCTGAAATATTTGAGTCCCCAGTGGGATGAGAATGGCATACCTGTCTCCCACCCCTAATCCAAATCTCATCACAGTGCTTGCCTCTGGGATGTAAGTACCTCTGAGGAGCCAAACAAATATTAAAGCTTTTCTTTCAAGGAACCCTCTTGCAATGATTAATTGAGGCATGGGATCTTACATACATTTCTGTTAAAGGTGAAGTTTGGCCTGAGAAATAGGGTGTTTGGCCCGTGTTGGGACACTAAATTCACAACATGGTAGGAAGCATAGATAATGATGCTTATTCCTTTAAATGCAAATGGAATGGTTTGTGAGGCTACCAAAATGTTGACATACATTGGATAAAACCCACAGATAAAAATACAACATCACTTCTTTAGGTGGACTATGCTTATTCAGCGAGGTAGTTGAGACCTATTTCATCAAATTTTATCTTGAAATATTGATTCCAATTATAATCAATCATCCTATTTTATCTTACAAAATATTTAATATTTTGTCTCCTCTATTAACAAGAAACTAGCTTATTTAAATGTATGATAAAATTTTAGTGACTTTAAAAATGAGCAGCAAGGTACACAGATTTTCATACTTATTTTAAGGGATAAGTGAACCAAAATGTTTGAAGACAATTGCCCTAGAGAACTGAGAGGGGCACTTGGTTCCTGTAGGGAAAACAAGAGGACAGGGAGAGGTGCGAGGCCTTGGGAAATTTGGGGACAGCACAAAAAGGTTGCTGAGGAATCCAAACACACACATCTACTTTGCAATTTTCCCAAAGAGTAGCCCTAGTTCTACCCACTAAATATATCCTCTTCTCCCTCCCCTCCATTTGAGATTGGGAAGAGGAAGCATCTTTATTGGGGTTTCCATGGGCAAAAAAAGTTGAGGATTAGCTAGTTTGAGTAATTTTAGTGGGATTTGGGCTATAGGATGGTCTCTAGTTGTCTGGTACCTGGCCCTAGGATGATATAAAGCAGGAAAATACTGGCTTGGTGTGTGAGAGTAAGACAAGGAGGTGGTTGGGGTTATAGATTTGGGATTGGTTGGTTTGTCTGTAAAAGAAGTGCTCCCAGCTCAGTCTTTGCTACCTCTAGAATTGGCTATCCCTGGGAGGGGCAGTCTCTCCCCAGCCAGCAAGCTTTGTAAGATGTCAAAACATCATAAAATACAAAAAAAAAATTTTTTTAACAATTAATACATAAAAAAGAGTGAATATGATCTTGGGTGGCCTCAGCTTTCAGGGCCTTGAAGCAGGATTTCAGTTCCCAGCTGGTTCCCATTCAGTTCCCAATCCTGCTTGAAGCAGGATTTCAGTTCCCAGACTGAAGTCAGGCCACAGCAGTGAGAGCACTGAATCCTAACCACTAGACCAGTAGCCAGTGACAAGGCCCTGGCCCATACAGCCTTGCAGAAATGAATTCCCATAAAGGCGGAAAGTAGTGAAACAAAGTGTTTATTAGGAGGAAAAAGAGTACATGTGGATAGACACACGGGAGGACTCAGAGAGAGAGTCCTGCCCTCGTGGTAGTTTGAATCACTTATATGGGGCATTTTTCTGGGTTTCCTTTGGCTAATCATCTTGCTTTGCCTGGTTCTGAGTTCATATTTGGCTTATCTCAGGGTCCTCCCATGTGTGCACACGCATCTCTTGGCCAAGATGGATTCTAGCGAAGACGTCTATGGGTAGGTTGACATCACCTGCTATGGTGTGGCACCCCCTCCCTTTTTGACCTTCAAGGAGCCTTTCTATACATGTGTAGTCAGGAAGGTCTCCTTGACCTTGAGAATGAGAAATGTGGTCTCTTATCTGGGAAGGGCTTAGCTCCTCCTTCTCTTCATCTTGGAGTATCTGTCCACAGGGGACAAATTCCAGCTGTTCAGCCAGAGGCCCATCTATCTCCTGCCTCAAATATATGTATATGTATAACTGATTCACTTTGCTGTACACCTGAAACTAATACAACATTATAAATTAACTATACTCCCAAATTTATTTTAATAAATAAATAAAATGATTAATACAAATTATCTGTTCATATCTTTTGTCCACTTTTATTTATTTTTTTTAAAGGAATTCCTTTATTTTTATTATTTATTTATTTATTTATTTATTTTTGGCTGTGTTGGGTCTTCGTTTCTGTGCGAGGGCTTTCTCTAGTTGTGGCGAGTGGGGGCCACTCTTCATCGCGGTGCACGGGCCTCTCACTATCGCGGCCTCTCTTGTTGCGGAGCACAGGCTCCAGATGCGCAGGCTCAGTAGTTGTGGCTCACGGGCCTAGTTGCTCCGCGGCATGTGGGATCTTCCCAGACCAGGGCTCGAACCCGTGTCCCCTGCATTGGCAGGCAGATTCTCAACCACTGTGCCACCAGGGAAGCCCTGTCCACTTTTAAATTGAGTTGTTTGCCTTATTATTGAACTGTAAGAGTTTGTAACCACAGGACCAGCCCAAACTGGACCTACTCTGTTGATTACAAGATACTTAGTTGTTTTTCAGAGATGACAGAACAAAACCACAAGTCATGCAGCTGAGCATAGGCAGAGGAGAAAATTTTGACCTCAAAGTCTCTACCTCCCCTCCCCTGTGACAGAACCAAAGGACCTGGGACATGACTGGAACCTGAACACTGGAACCCTTTCAGAAGCGAAGGGTCTACTGTCCAGGAATATCCAGTGCTGAAACTCCTTTACCGTATCTTACCATAAATGTCCAAGTTCCAAAGCCCTTCAGTTGAAACCTGCCTTGCCAGCGTTTGCACATACCAATCTGTTCCCCATAACCCCTTAAATTTCACCCTGAATCCTGGATTGCGAAGATAGATTTGAGAGCCCCCAGTCTCCTTTCAGGCTGACCTTGCAATAAAGCTTTTTCTTTTCTGAAAAGCCAGTGACATAGTACTGGCTTCTGTGTGTGTCAGGCAGTAAACCCTTGCTCGATAAAAAGTTCATTGTAAATTTTGGATAGTGGTCCTTTATCAGATCTGTGTTTTGCAAATATTTTCTCCCAATCTATGGCATGTCTTTTTGTTAATAGTTGAAGAGTTGTTCTTAAAGTGTTACCAAACCAAACTTGGGTCTGCTTGCCCGCTTTTACTGACACCAGGTTGTGGTGGAAAAAGAAAGTATGGCATTTATTTACAGGGTGCCAAGCAAGGAGCGAGGGCAGTTCATGCTCAGAAGACCAGAGTCCCCCAATGGCTTTCAGGGAAAGGTTTTTAAAGGCAACATTTGGGGTGAGGGCTGCAGGGTGTGTGACTTTCTTGTGATTGGTTGGTGGCGAGGTAACAGGGTGGTGTTTCAGGTATCTTAATCATCAACCTTCTAGTTCCAACCAGTCTGGGGTCTACATGTTTGTGGTCAGCATGTAGTCACCATCGTCCACCTGGGTGGAGGTGTTCTTAATTCCCACAGAACAACTCAAAGATATGTGACAGAATGGTGTGTATATCCCTTGAGGAGGAATTAGGACTCTGTTTTATAGCTGAACTATTGTTTCTTGATGGTTTTTCCTTTGTTTCTGCATTCCCTCACTTCCCTACTTAGTAACTGCTTGTGCCTGCTCTTTGGAACCCAGGGAAGGCCTAGAAGACCAAAGCCTTTCTCCTACAAACAAGAAACAGGGGACCCAGAGAGGCTTTTGTACCTGGGAAGGCCCTGCAGGTTCTGCTCGGTTTCCCTTTTCTTTGATACTCCTCAATCCTGAGAACAGGGGCAGGACAAGACAGGGAATAAAGTCTTGGACTGAGAAGTTAATCACAAACTTGGCAGGAAACTTGGTTTTAGGGGGACTAGATTTCACAAGTTATGATGATATCTTTCCTTAGCATAAAATTACTCAGGTCAGTGATTCTCAGTCATGACTTATGCATTAGAACCACCAGAAAAACACATATCTTTGCCTGCCCCCTCCAAAGATTCTGATTTCATTCCTCACTGCTCCCTCTCCTTCAATATTTTTTAAGGTTACCTAAGTGACCCTAATGTGTAGCTGGGATTGAAAACCACCATATTAGGGAAAGCATATAACAAGACTGTTAAAGGCATAGTCAAGGATAATCAAAGAGTGGGGCTTGTTTGATATTCTCTATTCCTACCAATTAGCAGCCCAGCCCCCTGGCCAGCTTTCTTGGATATCAGGATTTGGTTGCCTCTCCTCTGAATGCCTCCCTATGTGCCAAGTCATGTTTGGCACTTTTATGTATATTGTCAAATTTAACTCTCCCAACAAATCTTTGGGAGTAGACATGATTCCCTCTTTAGCAGATACAGGAAATGAGATTGAGAAAGGCCAAGCAAATCAATTACAAATATGCAATTATTAGGTGGTAGTGACACAAAACTTGAAATTTGTGTTCTGACTCTAAAAACCACATTCTTTCATCTACACCTCAATTTCACAACTGGGAGGCAGCACCAGCTTGAGTCAACACTTACTGCATGATGTCATTCTTCATCAGAGAACACCGTCTCATGTCCTGAGGCTTTCAGAAAGAACCGGGTATTTGAAGCAGACAGGAAGACCACAGCTGCATGCAAAACTTCCTCAATAATTAATTCCTCAGTGCCTTTAAGATTTTCTGAAGCAGATTTCTTACAAAAAGTCAGAGACTGTTAAAGGTGAAAGAGAAGAAATGAGCTCCAGAAAATTTTCATGTTTAAGAAATTCACCCTTGCTTTTAAAACTAGGGTACTAGGAGGAGGAAAAGCTTCATTAAAAAAAAACCCTCTCTAGCCCAGAGCGGGGGAAAAACCTCTATTAAGTAGAAGAGAAAGAAGTAGATTTAGGGTTAGCCTCCTAAAGTATTCCCCAGAGTCTCATCTGGAATTTTCAGCTTCTGTCTCTATGGTCAGGTTGTCAGGAAAGAAAACAGGGCGAAAGAAAAAAATCAAATTACTTGGAAGCTTCTCATTTAGAAAAATCCACTAAGGTCTTTAAGAATCTAAAGTTGGCAAAGAAAGAATAACTTGTTTTTTAAATTCTCCTTAAAAATTTTCCAGAACCCCTAAAATCTTCACAAAGTCTCTTTAGGGTCTTTCAAGTGAAAATGAAGAAAATGGTAGAAATTATTTAAAAGCATACAATCTTAGGTCTTTAAGACTATGAGGAAATAAGAATATCTGTGGGGGAAAATAAGCTCCATGAAAACTCTTAAGAAAAGAAAATTAAAAGTGCCAAGTGTGGGACTTCCCTGGTGGCGCAGTGGTTAAGAATCCACCTGCCAATGCAGGGCACAGGGGTTCAAGCCCTGGTCCACGAAGATCCCACATGCCTCAGAGCAACTGGGCCCGTGCGCCACAACTACTGAGCCTGAGCTCTAGAGCCCCCGAGCCACAACTACTGAAGCCCGTGCACCTAGAGCCCGTGCTACGCAACAAGAGAAGCCACCACAGTTAGAAGCCCGTGCACCGCAACGAAGAGTAGCCCCTGCTCGCTGCAGCTAGAGAAAGGCCGTGCAGCAATGAAGACCCAATGCAGCCAAAAATAAATAAATAAATAATAAATTTATTTTTTAAAAAAATTGCCAAGTGCAAAATAAAGAAATACAGATGACACAAAGAATTTTAGTGGAGAAAATGAGTACATTTATGTAAAAATCTTCTGAGATATTTGAGAATATGTATTAGAGCAATCTGAATATGTTTAGGCTAGCCTGCTGGAAGGGTAAGAGGATCAGATTTGGCATGACAAGAGAAAAAAACTTCACAGAAGCAATTACTTTAGGTACGAGAAAGAAAGAAAGAAAGAAAGGAAGAAAGGAAGGAAGGAAGGAAGGAAGGAAGAAAGAGAAAGGAAGGAAGGAAGGAAGGAAGAAAGAAAGAAAGAAAGAAGGAAGGAAAGAAAGGGAGAAAGAGAGAGAGAGAAAGGAAGGAAGGAAAAAAGGGAGGGAGGGAGGGAGGGAGGGAAGGAAGCAAGGAAGGAAAGAAGGAAGGAAAGAAGGAAGATCTCATGCAATATTTTTAAAATAATTAATTCCCTAGTGCCTTCCATAATTAAGATAAACTACTTCAGAGGGTAAAAAAAGAAATACTGGAGAAAGAAAAAGAGTATTGAAAAAATTACTTTTGCAAAATCTTAGGGTTTCTAAATATTTAAAGCTCCTGTTTGATGCCCCCTCCACACCCCTCTCTGGTTGTATTATTTGCTCCCTCTCCTTATTTTTCAAGCGCAGGGACTGCAACTGCTCTCCGCTTTCCCTAAGCCGCTACACACATCTTAAATTCTCATCAAACTATCCAGTTTAAGGAGGCCATTTGTTTCAAACAGGACACTGGCAAACATCATCTCCACATTTTAATGCTTAAAAACAAAACAAACACCATACATTTCCTGCTTACCTTATTTGCAGGAATGCAAACGTGAATTAGAGTCCACCAATCAGACGCAACCTCCTGAGATTTCGTGGTCGTTGCGGAGTTATCCAGGGAAGCATCCACTTTGCAGTCATGGATTACTGCAGAGGGAGTGTTTCAGTGAACTTCATTCAGGGAAGCAGAGCCACTACAAGTATATGCAATAAGGATTTATTATAGCAACTGGAAGCTTGGTGCGTTTTTTTTTGTTTTTTGGCTGCACCCTGGGATATGTGGGATCTTAGTTCGCCCACCAGGGATCAAACCCGTGCCCCCTGCAGTTGAAGCGCGGAGTATTAACCACTGGACTGCCAGGGAAGTCCCTATTATAGGAATTGGACAGTACACTAGTGGGAGAAGGGCTGGGGCAGTCAAGTTTGGAAAAGGGAGTCGGGGGGTCAGGGAAAAGGGCAGTTGTTCTGGACTATGGGCACAGGTGGACAAGCCTGAGCGTGAGCGTGGAGGAAGCCAGGCACATCCGCTACTAGCGCGGGACCCTGAAGGGCTGGCGTCAACGTCTAGGGAAGGCCGCGCCCTCCTCTTGGCTGTCGCCTCTGAGTTACAGAGGAGCATTTGGTGGTGGGTGTGGGGTCGCTCAGAACAGCCAGCTGTCGGGAAGAGCTGGGAGTGAGGTCAGAAAGGAGTACAAACCGGAACCCGCCGGCACCTCTGTGTCTGGCTCTCACACCGCCTCTGACCACAGTGACCTTCAGAGAGCACTGACTGCAGCTTCACTTCTGTTTTCCAGATCTCTCCCTGATTTCTCTTTCGGCCAGCTCTAACCCGGAACCAGACTGCTGCAGTCTTTCATGGAGTTTGGGGGCCTGCATTTCCACTAATGATCACTAGATGGCAGAAGAAGACGCTGGTCTTCTTCAGACTTCAAAGTGAAGCTGAATCCACATGTCCAGGAGCAGCCGCAGTCTTTTTTTTTTTTTTTTTTTTTTTTTAATATCTCTGTCCAATATTTGAAGAGGAGCTTATTTGAAACTGTAGTTTTTTTAAGCTTTTTTAAAAAAAAGTATTTATTTATATTTTGGCTGCATTGGGTCTTACTTGCAGCACACAGGATCTTTCATTGCTCTGCGTGGGCTTCTCTCTAGTTGTGGCCCGCGGGCTTAGTTGCCCCGCAGCATGTTGGATCTTAGTTCCCTGACCAGGGATTGAACCAGCTTTCCCTGCATTGCAAGATGGACTCTTAACCACTGGACCACCAGGGAAGGCCCCAGCCCCAGTCTTTGCTGGCTCTCCTGACAGGTGCTGTGTTGGCTGCAGTGAGGTCATCTGCACACAGGTCATTTGCAGAATTTCTGTAAAGTTTTCTCCTGTGGCCCCAGGGTTGTTCTAAGTTGTCGCAGCCATTTTGATCATCACCTGAACTGTCATGTAACTCCACCTGGCCTTGCTGGACAGACCAGAGCAGGAGAGTTTGTTAGCATGAGCCAGGTCATACTTGACATGGTATAGAGAAGACCTTAGAATATGGTGACCTGGTGTGGTCAGCAAGCTTTCCTAAAGGGATGTCACGTTCATTTTACCAATGCTACCTTGCAATTAAATTCTTGCTCGACTGGAAGCTCCCTGGGAACAGGCACCTGAAGATATAGCACTTCTAATCTGTTACCAACTAAGGATGATTATTTTTTCAGAAGAAAAAGAAATCCTCTGTGTGAAAAACAAAGCATGGGTTGCATCAATTGTAAACGGGAAGGATTGACTGTGTAATCTCCCTAGTAAAGAGATTTGTAACAGAAATAAATTTTGTATTTTCACCTCTGCATTTTCTTTTTATGTAAAATATTTGATAATTAACATTAAACATATACAAGAATTTATAACATGTATAAAGTATAAGGAATAAAATAAAAGGCTCACTCTTTTGAAAGAGTCATTCATTCATTCAGCAAATGTAGGAAATCTGCATAAAGATGGAAATGCATAAAAATATACTTATTCATTGGTCTCTCCACTTTCTTTCTGTCTGCCAGCCATTTTTTTTACACTATTCTTTTTCCCAGCTTAAATTAGAAGGTTTATTGTTTCAACAAGGCCTTTGCCCATTCTCTAAATTACTATGCTCTTTTATCTTTTCTCCCATGTCTGGCAAAACCTTACCCTGGATAAACCCAACTATCTGCTGTTCATGCTCAGCGGGACATTGATGATGAAAGTCACACAACAGAGAAGATCAGCCTCACTGAAAACTCATGATCATTGACCCTAATCCCGCTGGATTTATCTAAGCAAGTTCACTGTCTTGTCATTACAAAGCAATTCCGCCCCCTCGCAACACTGCAGGTTATACTTGCTGGCCAGGACTAAGATCCCTCAGGGTCTCTTCACTTCTCTCAAGCAAAGAAGTGAAGAGACACTGGAGGTGAGAACCTCAGCATACTGGAAACTGCCTATAGCAGGTACACGTGAACTCATGGGGTCAGGGGAGGTGGGATGGGGACCAATTATGTCTGCTACATCTGGGGTGAATGAGGTAGTGGGAGAATAGCTTAGGGAAAAGGTAATAATCTGACCTTTCATGTTTTAAGAATTAAAAATAAAAACTCTGCTCTGTGGATTATTTTCTGTGGTGAAAGGCAGACATAGTTTTGACATCATGCGGAGGTCCAAACAAGAAACCAGTCCCACTCCAGAACTTCTGGCCCAACAGAGACCCAGAGATGTGCCTGTGTATAAAAAATGGAAAGAGCTGAGCACAAAAAGCTACTGTCCAAGGAGCCCAAGGGTGGGACAAACTTGGCTGGGACAGCACTGAGGATCGCTCCCTTTCAAAGGACAATGTGCCCCTGACAGGGATCTGTGTCAGGATTAAATGAATTATATGGACTTAAAAAAACCTTTCTATTTTGAAATAATTCTAGACTTGTAGAAAAGTTGCAAAAACTGTACAGAAAATTCCCATTTGCCCTCCACCCAGCTTCCCCTAATGTTAACAACAGATTGCATAATCACAATAGAATTATCAAAACCAGGAAATTAACATTGAAACAATGATATTGACTAAACTACAGATCTTACTCAAATCTTTTCCGTTTTCTCATAGTGTCCTTTTTCTAGTCCAGTATCCTATTTGGGATCCCACATTGCATTTAGTCCACGCTTCCTTTACCTCCTCTATCTGTCACATTTCCTCAGTCCTACTTTGTCTTTTAGGATCTTGATGCTTTTGGACAGCACTTAATGGTCAGTTATTTTTTCAGAAAGTCCCTCAGTTTGGGTTTGTCCAGTATTTTATTATGCATGATTAGATGCAAGTTATGCATTTTTGGCAAAAAACCATGGAAGTGAAGATGCTCTTATCAGAGCATCCTTTCAGGAGGTACAGTGATGTCACAATGTCACATTACTGGGGATGACATTAGCCTTGATCACTTGGTTAAAGTGGTGTTGGCAGCATTTTTCCAATGTGATGTTTTCATTTTTCCTTTTCAATTAATAAATATCTTGGAGGGAGATTCTTTGAGACTACCCTATTTCTCATTATACTTGGCCCACTCATTTTTGGCATCCATTGATGGTTCTTGCCTGCCACATTATTACTATGCTATTTGCCTGATGATGATTTGCTATTTCCCTCATTTATATGAACTGATTTTCAGTAACCTGTTGGGTTGCAGTGGGAGCTAATGATGGAGATGGACTGACTGTGGTGCAGTTCTATTCCTGCATAGATGTGGAGGCCGGAGTAGCCTCCTTTTGACATTTTGGAGATTGTAATGGCCACAAGAATTCTTGTATAGATCTGTAAGAGGATGGAGATGCAACAGGGAGATAATTGACTTCCTGCTAATAAAGCAGTTAGGAAACTGAATAATTAAATAAAATGAATGAGACATCAATCATATTTATACATGATTTTGTGGAGCAGTTTATTTCAGTTAATTAATTTTTATCTGTAATACAATGATCCCTTTAAATCTGTAGATTTAGGTAAGCCTCCGTTTATTGAAAAATTTTTAAAATTGTTAGTGTTCCATAGGGCCTGCCCTTTTATTTGTACCAATTATTTATATTTTGGCTTTCTGTTGTCTTTCTTCTATATCTAATTATCTTTTTTCTAAATTATCTTTATCCTTTTTTTCCTCTGCATTGTGTGGATATCTTAAACATATCTCAATGTCATTTTTTCATTTCTCTGTAGGGTAAATTTTGCTCCAAATGAACTTGAGGTCCAACAATATTATCTTCCTCCTAAAATACTGAACTCTGTTCTGTTTTTATTCAATTCTCTTATGTCAACTTTTCTCTGACATTATTAAACACTGTTTTCTAAATTTTTTTCTATTTGCAAGAGTAAACTTTGTCCAGAGTATTCTCTTTGATGCTGGTGTTTGATTTCTTTTTCTCTTTTATAGATATTATTAAAGATTGTCTCTCTTATTCTCAACTTTGAATCAGTTTATTCAGGATTATTATTTGTCTAGAAATAACATCTATGGCTTCTTATTGGCTTATTTTCCTATTTCTCTGGGCACTATTTGAGTCTTCACTAGAGCTAGAAGATGAAATGTTCTATCCTCTGTTCACTTATGTAGCTGCATGAGCTGGATAGGAAGCCATGTCTATGGGTAACTATAGTCAGAGAAATTTATCTCCGCTTTCTCTTTCTTCATAATTCTGTTAAAACTCCTGCACCTGAGACTAGATGAATTGAGATAGTGATATTTCCCAACCAATTGTGAGGACATATTATTTTCAATGTGTTTTTCTCTTGTCTTTAGGATAAGTGAACCACTTTGGGGAACAGTCATCATATGTTTTGTCGTGTGTGTGTGTGTGTGTGTGTGTGTGTGTGTGTGTGTGTGTGTCTGCACCTACATCTCCACACTTATCTGCTTTTCCTTGCCACTATCACTCAAGATTGAGATAGTGGTCCCAGGAATTATCCCCATCCCTTCCCCACTTTGTGATGGGTCAAGGAGAACACCTCTCCTGCTTGGTATTTCTTCTAGCTTCTGCCTTGGAATGTGGGCTGAAGGGCCCCAAAGACTAGATTCCATGTCTTTTTCCCAGTATGCTCCTGTCATCAGTTCTAGTACTTCCCAACCAGACATGAAAGAAGTTTTTTACAATGTCTTGCCCTGCCAACTTTTCCTTTTCTTTTTACTCCTGGCATTTATATTTACCCTGCTCTAAATTGAATTATTCTTCATTGATGCCTTGTGAAGTTTATAGACAAGATTAGACATGTCCCCTTAGTTCAGTGTTGATAATATTGTCTTTATACATTTTTGTTGTTGTTGTTGCAGTATCTTTTTTTTTTTTTTGGTTTTGATGTCTTTTAAATTGATTTGTGGGAGGAATCTTCTGCAAAATCCCCATGTATTTTCAGAAGAATCAATATACTTTTTATAACCTAAAAACATGAAACAAGATAAATCTAGTTGCCATTTTTTTGTGTGTACTTTTGGAATTCAAAATGTCCCCTAATTGGTTTTCATTGTATACAAATCCCTTATTACTTTTGTAATCTTCAACAAATTTTACCTCAGAAAAACTTTTTTTTTTGGCTGCGTTGGGTCTTCGTTGCTGCCCATGGGCTTTCTCTAGTTGCGGCAAGCGGGGGCTACTCTTCATTGTGGTGCGCTGGAGGCTTCTCATTGTGGTGGCTTCTCTCCTTGTGGAGCACGGGCTCTAGGTGCACAGCTTCAGTAGTTGCAGCACGCAGCCTCAGTCGTTGTGGCGCACAGGCTTAGTTGCTCCGCGGCATGTGGGATCTTCCCAGACCAGGGCTCAAACCCGTGTCCCCTGCATTGGCAGGCTGATTCTTCACCACCGCGCCACCAGGGAAGTCCCTCAAAACAACTTTTGAAGTTCACAAAATAAGAAAGTACTCACTGAAAAGTTTTTAATTTTATTTTTGTTTCTTTTTTTTTAACATCTTAATTGGAGTATAATTGCTTTACAATGGTGTGTTAGTTTCTGCTTTATAACAAAGTGAATCAGTTATACATATACATATGTTCCCATATCTCTTCCCTCTTGCATCTCCCTCCCTCCCACCCTCCCTATCCCACCTCTCTAGGTGGTCACAAAGCACTGAGCTGATCTCCCTGTGCTATGCGGCTGCTTCCCACTAGCTATCTATTTTACATTTGGTAGTGTATATATGTCCATGCCACTCTCTCACCCTGTCACATCTTACACCTCCCCCTCCCCATATCCTCAAGTCCATTCTCTAGTAGGTCTGTGTCTTTCTTTATTCCCGTCTTGCCACTAGGTTCTTCATGACCTTTTTTTTTTTCCCCTTAGATTCCATATATATGTGTTAGCATACTGTATTTGTTTTTCTCTTTCTTACTTACTTCACTCTGTATGACAGACTCTAACTCCATCCACCTCACTACAAATACCTCCATTTCATTTCTTTTTATGGCTGAGTAATATTCCATTGTATATATGTGCGACATCTTCTTTATCCATTCATCCGATGATGGATATTTAGGTTGCTTCCATGTCCTGGCTATTGTAAATAGAGCTGCAATGAACATTGTGGTACATGACTCTTTTTGAATTATGGTTTTCTCAGGGTACATGCCCAGTTTTCTCAAGGTACATGCCCAGTAGTGCTGGGTTGTATGGTAGTTCTATTTTTAGTTTTTTAAGGAACCTCCATACTGTTCTCCATAGTGGCTGTATCAATTTACATTCCCACCAACAGTGCAAGAGTGTTCCCTTTTCTCCACACCCTCTCCAGCATTTATTGTTTCTAGATTTTTTGATGATGGCCATTCTGACTGGTGTGAGGTGATACCTCATTGTAGTTTTGATTTGCATTTCTCTAATGATTAATGATGTTGAGCATTCTTTCATGTGTCTGTTGGCCATCTGTATATCTTCTTTGGAGAAATGTCTATTTAGGTCTTCTGCCCATTTTTGGATTGGGTTGTTTGTTTTTTTGTTATTGAGCTGCATGAGCTGCTTGTAAATCTTGGAGATTAATCCTTTGTCAGTTGCTTCATTTGCAAATATTTTCTCCCATTCTGAGGGTTGTCTTTTGGTCTTGTTTATGGTTTCCTTTGCTGTGCAAAAGCTTTTAAGTTTCATTAGGTCCCATTTGTTTATTTGTGTTTTTATTTCCATTTCTCTAGGAGCTGGGTCAAAAAGGATCTTGCTGTGATTTATGTCATAGGGTGTTCTGCCTATGTTTTCCTCTAAGAGTTTGATAGTGTCTGGCCTTACACTTAGGTCTTTAATCCATTTTGAGTTTATTTTTGTGTATGGTATCAGGGAGTGTTCTAATTTCATACTTTTACATGTACCTGTCCAGTTTTCCCAGCACTACTTATTGAAGAGACTGTCTTTTCTCCACTGTATATGCTTGCCTCCTTTATCAAAGATAAGGTGACCATATGTGCGTGGGTTTATCTCTGGGCTTTCTATCCTGTTCGATTGATCTATGTTTCTGTTTCTGTGCCAGTACCAAACTGTCTTGATTACTGTAGCTTTGTAATATAGTCTGAAGTCAGAGAGCCTGATTCCTCCAGCTCCATTTTACGCTCTCAAGATTGCTTTGGCTTTTCGGGGTCTTTTGTGTTTCCATACAAATTGTGAAATTTTTTGTTCTAGTTCTGTGAAAAATGCCAGTGGTAGGTTGATAGGGATTGCATTGAATCTGTAGATTGCTTTGGGTAGTAGAGTCATTTTCACAATGTTGATTCTTCCAATCCAAGAACATGGTATATCTCTCCATCTATTTGTATCATCTTTAATTTCTTTCATCAGTGTCTTATAATTTTCTGCATACAGGTCTTTTGTCTCCTTAGGTAGGTTTATTCCTAGATATTTTATTCTTTTTGTTGCAATGGTAAACGGGAGTGTTTTCTTAATTTCACTTTCAGATTTTTCATCATTAGTGTATAGGAATGCAAGAGATTTCTGTGCATTAATTTTGTATCCTGCTACTTTACCAAATTCATTGATTAGCTCTAGTAGTTTTCTGGTAACATCTTTAGGATTCTCTATGTATAGTATCATGTCATCTGCAAACAGTGACAACTTGAATTCTTCTTTTCCAGTTTGGATTCCTTTTATTTCTTTTTCTTCTCTGATTGCTGTGGCTAACACTTCCAAAACTATGTTGAATAATAGTGGTGAGAGTGGGCAACCCTGTCTTGTTCCTGATCTTAGTGGAAATGGTTTCAGTTTTTCACCATTGAGGACAATGTTGGCTTTGGGTTTCTCATATATGGCCTTTATTATGTTGAGGAAAGTTCCCTCTATGCCTACTTTCTGCAGGGCTTTGATCATAAATGGGTGTTGAATTTTGTCAAAAGCTTTCTCTGCATCTATTGAGATGATCATATGATTTTTCTCCTTCAATTTGTTAATATGATGTATCACGTTGATTGATTTGCGTATATTGAAGAATCCTTGCATTCCTGGAATAAACCCCACTTGATCATGGTGTATGATCCTTTTAATGTGCTGTTGGATTCTGTTTGCTAGTATTTTGTTGAGGATTTTTGCATCTATGTTCATCAGTGATATTGGCCTGTAGTTTTCTTTCTTTGTGACATCTTTGTTTGGTTTTGGTATCAGGGTGATGGTGGCCTCGTAGAATGAGTTGGGGAGTATTCCTCCCTCTGCTGTATTTTGGAAGAGTTTGAGAAGGATAGGTGTTAGCTCTTCTCTAAATGTTTGATAGAATTCGCCTGTGAAGCCATCTGGTCCTGGGCTTTTGTTTGTTGGAAGATTTTTAATCACAGTTTCAATTTCAGTGCTTGTGATTGGTCTGTTCATATTTTCTATTTCTTCCTGGTTCAGTCTCGGCAGGTTGTGCATTTCTAAGAATGTGTCCATTTCTCCCAGTTTGTCCATTTTATTGGCATAGAGTTGCTTGTAGTAATCTCTCATGATCGTTTGTATTTCTGCAGTGTCAGTGGTTACTTCACCTTTTTCATTTCTAATTCTATTGATTTGAGTCTTCTCCCTTTTTGTCTTGATGAGTCTGACTAACGGTTTATCAATTTTGTTTATCTTCTCAAAGAACCAGCTTTTAGTTTTATTGATCTTTGCTATTGTCTCCTTCATTTCTTTTTCATTTTTTTCTGATCTGATCTTTATGATTTCTTTCCTTCTGCTAGCTTTGGGGTTTTTTTGTTCTTCTTTCTCTAATTACTTCAGGTGCAAGGTTAGGTTGTTTATTCGAGATGTTTCCTGTTTCTTGATGTAGGCTTGTATTGCTATAAACTTCCCTCTTAGAACTTCTTTTGCTTCATCCCATAGGTTTTGGGTCGTCGTGTCTCCATTGTCATTTGTTTCTAGGTATTTTTTGATTTCCCCTTTGATTTCTTCAGTGATCACTTCGTTATTAAGTAGTGTATTGTGTAGCCTCCATGTGTTTGTATTTTTTACAGATCTTTTCCTGTAATTGATATCTAGTCTCATAGCACTGTGGTTGGAAAAGATATTTGATACGATTTCAATTTTCTTAAATTTACCAAGGCTTGATTTGTGACCCAAGATATGATCTATCCTGGAGAATGTTCCATGAGCACTTGAGAAAAATGTGTATTCTGTTGTTTGTGGGTGCAATGTCCTATAAATATCAATTAAGTCCATCTTGTTTAATGTATCATTTAAAGCTTGTGTTTCCTTATTTATTTTCATTTTGGATGATCTGTCCATTGGTGAAAATGGGGTGTTAAAGTCCCCTACTATGATTGTGTTACTGTCGATTTCCCCTTTTATGGCTGTTAGTATTTGCCTTATGTATTGAGGTGCTCCTATGTTGGGTGCATAAATATTTACAATTGTTATACCTTCTTCTTGGATCGATCCCTTGATCATTATATAATGTCCTTCTTTGTCTCTTGTAATAGTCTTTATTTTAAAGTCTATTTTGTCTGATATGAGAATTGCTACTCCAGCTTTCTTTTGATTTCCATTTGCATGGAGTATCTTTTTCCATCCCCTCACTTTCAGTCTGTGTGTGTCCCTAGGTCTGAAGTGGGTCTCTTGTAGACAGCATATATATGGGTCTTGTTTTTGTATCCATTCAGCCAGTCTGTGTCTTTTGGTGGGAGCATTTAATCCATTTACATTTAAGGTAATTATCGATATGCATTTTCCTATTCCCATTTTCTTATATGTTTTGGGTTTGTTATTGTAGGTGTTTTCCTTCTCTTGTGTTTCTTGCCTAGAGAAGTTCCTTTAGCATTTGTTGTAAAGCTGGTTTGGTGGTGTTGAACTCTCTCAGCTTTTGCTTGTCTGTAAAGGTTTTAATTTCTCCATCAAATCTGAATGAGATCCTTGCTGGGCAGAGTAATCTTGGTTGTAGGTTTTTCTCCTTCATCACTTTAAGTATATCCTGCCACTCCCTTCTGGCTTGCAGAGTTTCTGCTGAAAGATCAGCTCTTAACCTTATGGGGATTCCCTTATGTGTTATTTGTTGTTTTTCCCTTGCTGCTTTTAATATGTTTTCTTTATATTTAATTTTTGATAGTTTGATTAATATGTGTCTTGACGTGTTTCTCCTTGGATTTATCCTGTATGGGACTCTCTTTGCTTCCAGGACTTGATTAACTATTTCCTTTCCCATATTAGGGAAGTTTTCAACTATAATCTCTTCAAATATTTTCTCAGTCCCTTTCTTTTTCTCTTCTTCTTCTGGGACCCCTATAATTTGAATGTTGCTGCGTTTAATGTTGTCCCAGAGGTCTCTGAGACTGTCCTCAGTTCTTTTCATTCTTTTTTCTTTATTCTGCTCTGCAGTAGTTATTTCCACTATTTTATCTTCCAGGTCACTTATCCTTTCTTCTGCCTCAGTTATTCTGCTATTGATCCTGTCTAGAGTATTTTTAATTTCATTTATTGTGTTTTTCATCATTGCTTGGTTCCTCTTTAGTTCTTCTATGTCCTTGTTAAATGTTTCTTGCATTTTGTCTATTCTATTTCCAAGATTTTGGATCATCTTTACTATCATAATTCTGAATTCTTTTTCAGGTAGACTGCCTATTTCCTCCTCATTTGTTAGGTCTGGTGTGTTTTGACCCTGCTCCTTCATCTGCTGTGTGTTTTTCTGTCTTCTCATTTTGCTTATCTTACTGTGTTTGGGGTCTCCTTTTCACAGGCTGCAGGTTTGTAGTTCCCGTTGTTTTTGGTATCTGTCCCCAGCGGCTAAGGTTGGTTCAGTGGGTTGTGTAGGCTTCCTGGTGGAGGGGACTAGTGCCTGTGTTCTGGTGGATGGTGGATGAGGCTGGATCTTGTCTTTCTGGTGGGCACGTCCACGTCTGGTGGTGTGTTTTGGGGTGTCTGTGGCCTTATTATGATTTCAGGCAGCCTCTCTGCTAATGGATGTGGCTGTGTTCCTGTCTTGCTAGTTGTTTGGCATAGGGTGTCCAGCACTGTAGCTTGCTGGTCATTGAGTGAAGCTGGGTCTTGATGTTGAGATGGAGATCTCTGAGAGATTTTCGCCGTTTGGTATTATGTGGAGCTGGGAGGTCTCTTGTGGACCAGTGTCCTGAAGTTGGCTCTCCCACCTCAGAGGCACAGCCCTGATGCCTGGCTGGAGCACCAAGAGCCTGTCATCCACATGGCTCAGAATAAAAGGGAGAAAAAATAGAAAGAAAGAAAGAAGATAAAATAAAATAAAGCTATTATAATAAAAAATAAGAAAAAAATTTAAGAAAAAAATTTTTTTTTAATTTTTAAAAATAAATTTATTAATTTTTTATAATAAAAAATAAGTTAAAATTACTATGAAAAAAATTTATTAACAAAAAATTTTCTAAATTTTTTAAAATAAAAAAATAAGAAAAAACTTATTAAGAAAAAAAATTTTTTAATTTTTTAAAATAAAAAATAAGGAAAAAATTATTAAGAAAAATTTATTAAGAAAAAAATTTTTTAAGTAAAAAAAAAAAACAGACAGACCGAACCCTAGGACAAATGGTGAAAGCAAAGCTATACAGACAAAATCTCACCCAGAAGCATACACATATACAGTCACAAAAAAAGGAAAAGGGGAAAAATTAATATATCCTGCTCCCAAAGTCCACCTCCTGAATTTGGGATGATTCGTTGTCTATTCAGGTATTCAACAGATGCAGGTACATCAAGTTGTTTGTGGAGCTTTAATCCGCTGCTTCTGAGGCTGCTGGGAGAAATTTCCCTTCCTCTTCTTTGTTCGTACAGCTCCCGGGGTTCAGCTTTGGATTTGGACCCGCCTCTGCGTGTAGGTCGCCTGAGGGCGTCTGTTCTTCGCTCACTCAGGATGGGGTTAAAGGAGCAGCTGCTTCGCGGGCTCTGGCTCATTCAGGCGGGGGTGGGGGGAGGGAAGGGTACAGATGCGGGGTGAGCCTGCGGCGGCAGAAGCCGGCATGACGTTGCAGCAGCCTGAGGCGCGCCGTGCATTCTCCCAGGGAAGTTGTCCCTGGGTCACGGGACCCTGGCAGTGGCGGGCTGCACAGGCTCCCGGGAGGGGAGGTGTGGAGAGCAACCTGTGCTCGCACACAGGCTTCTTGGTGTCGGCAGCAGCAGCCTTAGCGTCTCATGCCCGCCTCTGGGGTCCACGCTGATAGCCGCGGCTCGCGCCGGTCTCTGGAGCTCGTTTAGTCGGCGCCCTGAATCCCTTCTCCTTGAGCACCGCGAAACAAAGAGGCAAGAAAAAGTCTCTTGCCTCTTCGGCAGCTGCAGACTTTTTCCCGGACTCCCTCCCGTCTAGCTGTGGCGCACTAACCCCTTCAGGCTGTGTTCACGCCGACAACCCCAGTCCTCTCCCTGGGATCCGACCTCTGAAGCCCGAGCCTCAGCTCCCAGCCCCGCCCGCCCCGGCGGGGGAGCAGACAAGCCTCTCGGGCTGGTGAGTGCTGCTCAGCGCCGAGCCTCCGTGCGGGAGTCTCTCCGCTTTGCCCTCCGCACCCCTGTGGCTGCGCTCTCCTCCGTGGCTCTGAAGCTTCCCCCGTCTGCCACCCACAGTCTCCGCCCGCGAAGGGGCTTCCTAGTGTGTGCAAACCTTTCCTCCTTCACAGGTCCCTCCCACTGGTGCAGGTGCCGTCCCTATTCTTTGTCTCTGTTTTTTCTTTTTTCTTTTGCCCTACCTAAGTACGTGGGGAGTTTCTTGCCTTTTGAGAGGTCTGACGTCTTCTGCCAGCGTTCAGTGGGTGTTCTGTAGGAGCAGTTCCACGTGTAGATGTATTTCTAATGTATCTGTGGGAAGGAAGGTGATCTCCGCGTCTTACTCTTCCGCCATCTTGCCCAGACCGGTAACTTCTTTTTGAAACTCAGTTACATGCTGTCAGGGGCCACAGACATCTTCAAGACTATTTGAGGGCCAGGAAATCTTCGTTCTTTGACACCAGAGGTTGCTATGCCCCTTTGTAGAAGGCCATTTATATACAGTAAATTGAGTCCTTTACTTTCCTCCTCAAAGGGGGTTAGAATTTCTGAGGTTTGAGGCCTTCTGATTCCTTTGACAGCAATGTTCATAATCGCCGGCTCTCCGCTGGCAGGGCGGCACCACCGAGGAAAGCCCAGTGTGGGAGATGTGCCCAGTGCAACGATGTCGGTTAAATAAGTCTGTTTGTTTCTTTGTTTAATAAAAAGGAGCCTTAAAACCCAAACGAAATATTTCCAATGGCATAACTGTATGTAATGAACACATATGACCACCAGATGTCAGTCTTGCTTCATGCTAGATTTCAACCAGCGGCTAGAAAAGAGATAATGCAAAGCTGGTTTTCAAGTGGTAAAATATTTTTATCACTAGGGAAGACTTATATCCTCTAATTAAGCAACAAGACATAAAAGGGAGTTCATTTTAATAGTAGAAAGACAAAAAATTTGCTTGGCTTTAATTACCAAAAGAAAGAGGTAATTCTTTAAACCGCATGTCACCTAAAGAATGAAGGAGTTATCTAACACGTGGAGCTTAGCTTGCTCTTAATTATATACTGGCTTTATTAAGTTGACGTACACAATGGCTGATTCATACTTTTAATTTATGTAGGTACAATTACAACAAAATTTAAACTATTATTTTCTTCTAAGTTTTAGCAGAACGGATGAAGTTTAACTAGGTACAAACTAAAAATTATTATATTATGTTTTGAATTTTTCTTTTAAAGAAACAGAAGTGTTAACTTTTTCAAAGGTCACTCTTTTTTAAGATTGGTAAGGCCATTTAATTTCATGAGTACTATAGAAAATTATTTTAAGGATTTGCACGCTTAAAACAATGTAATGTCAATACCTTAAATTGCATTTCACTTCTAATTCCTAACATTTATTGTGTACTTACTAGATACCAGGCACTATTCAAAGCACTTTATATGTTTTAACTCATTTCATCCTCTCAATAAACCTATTAGGTCAATACACATCATTTCTTTTTGTTTTTGTTTTTGTTTTTTTTAATTAATTAACTTATTTATTTTATTTATGGCTGTGTTTGGTCTTCGTTTCTGTGAGGGCTTTCTCTAGTTGTGGCAAGCGGGGGCCACTCTTCATCGCGGTGCGCGGGCCTCTCACCATCGCGGCCTCTCTTGCTGCGGAGCACAGGCTCCAGACGCGCAGGCTCAGCAGTTGTGGCTCACGGGCCCAGTCGCTCCGCAGGCATGTGGGATCTTCCCAGACCAGGGCTCGAACCCCTGTCCCCTGCATTGGCAGGCAGATTCTCAACCACTGCGCCACCAGGGAAGCCCCACATCATTTCTTTTTTAGAGTTGAACAAACTAAGTCTCAAAGAAATTCAGTAAACTACCCAAGGTCTTGTCTTCAAACCCTTGAAGTCTGGTTCCAGGATCCACTGCTATGCCATCCAATAAAATTTTACACACCAGTAAACTTAAACGTCTGTAGAAGTTAAACTACCAAAGAATATACAGTAGTTAGTCATTTCAGTGTAGTTTTACAAGCTTGGTTATATATCAGAAAGTTATAGCCCCTTCGCTTAAAGACTAGATTATTTTTGTGTCAGTCTTCCTTACTCACTTTCAGAGGCTAACATTTCCAGTAGGGAACAAACTTAAACACTGTTCAGCAGCTAGAAGAATATATACATACATGTACATATATATTTATATATATAGAAAACAAAACTACTAAGACTGTAGGTTAAGATGCTGACTGGGATAACAAAATGCATATAATCTCATTCCTTTCCCAAAACATGCTAAAACTTCAGCCAAAGTTTACTTCCCCCCTGCCAAAGTTATTGATATAGTTGACATACAACATTGTATTAGTTTAATCTGTACAACATGATGA
This sequence comes from Balaenoptera acutorostrata, assembly GCF_949987535.1. Taxonomy (NCBI): domain Eukaryota; kingdom Metazoa; phylum Chordata; class Mammalia; order Artiodactyla; family Balaenopteridae; genus Balaenoptera; species Balaenoptera acutorostrata. Next base: position 92,281,775 of record NC_080065.1, read on the forward strand.
TTTGATATATGTATATATTGCAAAATTATCACCACAGCAACTTTAGTTAACATCAATTATCTCACATAGTTACAATTTTTTTCTTGTGATGAGAACTTTTATGATCTACTCTCAGCAACTTTCAAATACTGCAGTATTGTTAACCATAGTCACTATGCTGTATATTGTATCCCCAGTACGTATTTATCTTATATTTGCGAGTTTTTACCTTTTGACCAGAGACAAGGTGTACTTTAAGATGTCAAAAACTCTCAACATAGTGACAAGTTGAGAGGAGAAAACAGCAACACAATTTTGTAAGGTGGAAAGTGGATCGTGGAGGGTAAACTGACTAGAAGACTAGATCTTCAGCTAAGAGCTGAGAAAGCTGAGAATGAACACAATTCACAATTTACTCCAGAGTCTTGAGAAGGCTGAGGAACCATTAGTTCCAGGTACATTTGGAAATGGATGTGAAGTGTGTTCATGTATGGGTGTGTGTGTTGGGGTCAAACTATAAAAAGTAGTACAGGGTAAATATTGTTTAATATATGATCATACTTTTAAATTACCTCTTGCTTTCCACACCTCTGGGCAACTGCCCAGTGTCCATCCAGGCAGAAAGCCAGAGGTTTATCTCCGGAGAGAGTAAATCAGAATCTCTGTACCGGGGGTGATAGGGAAGGGAGTTCATCCACAGCTGAGGAAACATGGGTACAATGACAGAAACAGAGGGAATAAGTGACCATACACTTTACTGAATGCTGCATGCAGAGACCTTCATCCTTCATTGAGCATCTGGAACAGTCAACCAGACTCTTTCCCTCCAGTCAGTGTCAGAAGACTTAGAAATCTAACAAGGCCAAGAGGAAATACCTAAATATATTAACATCAAATGAAGTTTATCCAGATAAACTTAAAGAGAAGCTCAGAGTTGATAGCCCTCATTCACATGCCCATTTCTAATTAGCTGTTTTTTTGAATTTTATTTTATTTTATTTTTATACAGCAGGTTCTTATTAGTTACCCATTTTATACATATTAGTGTATATATGTCAATCGCAATCCCAATTCATCCAAACACCACCCCCACTTTCCCCCCTTGGTGTCCGTACATTTTTTCTCTACATCTGTGTCTCTATTTCTGCCTTACAAACCAGTTCATCTATACCATTTTTCTAGATTCCACATGTATGCGTTAATATACGATATTTGTTTTTCTCTTTCTGACTTACTTCACTCTTTATGACAGTCTCTAGGTCCATCCACGTCTCTGCAAATGACCCAATTTCGTTCCTTTTTATGGCTGAGTAATATTCCACTGTATATACGTTCCACGTCTTCTTTATTCATTCACCTGTCGATGGGCATTTAGGTTGCTTCCATGACCTGGCTATTGTAAATAGTGCTGCAATGAACATTGGGGTGCATGTGTCTTTTTGAATTATGGTTTCTCTGGGCATATGCCCACTAGTGGGATTGCTGGATCATATGATAATTTTATTTTTAGTTTTTTAAGGAACCTCCATACTGTTCTCCATAGTGGTTGTACCAATTTACATTCCCACCAACAGTGCAAGAGGGTTCCCTTCTCTCCACACCCTCTCCAGCATTTATTTTTTGTAGATTTTCTGATGATGCCCATTCTAACTGGTGTGAGGTGATACCTCATTGTAGTTTTGACTTGCATTTCTCTAATAATTAGTGATGTTGAGCAGCTTTTTATGTGCTTCTTGGTCATCTGTATGTCTTCTTTGGAGAAATGTCTATTTAGGTTTTCTGCCCATTTTTTGTTTGCATTGTTTGTTTTTTAATATTGAGCTGTATGACTTGTTTATATATTTTGGAAATTAATGCTTTGTCCATTGATTCGTTTGCATATATTTTCTCCCATTCTGAGTGTTGTCTTTTCGTCTTGTTTATAGTTTCCTTTGCTGTGCAAAAGCTTTTAAGTTTCATTAGGTCCCATTTGTTTATTTTTGTTTTTATTTCCATTACTCTAGGAGGTGGGTCAAAAAAGATGTTGCTTTGCTTTATGTCAAAGAGTGTTCTTCCTATGTTTTCCTCTAAGAGTTTTATAGTGTCTGGTCTTAAATCTAGGTCTTTAATCAATTTTGAGTTTATTTTTGTGTATGGCGGTAGGGAGTGTTCAAATATCATTCTTTTACATATAGCTGTCCAGTTTTCTCAGCACCACTTATTGAAGAGACTGTCTTTTCTCCATTGCATGTCCTTGCCTCTTTTGTCATAGATTAGTTGACCATAGGTGCGTGGGTTTATCTCTGGGCTTTCTATCCTGTTCCATTGATCTATATTTCTGTTTTTGTGCCAGTACCATATTTTCTTGATTTCCATAGCTTTGTATTATAGTCTGAAGCCAGGGAGTCTGATTCCTCCAGCTCCATTTTTTTCCCTCAAGGTTGCTTTGGCTATTCGGGGTCTTTTGTGTCTCCATACAAATTTTAAGATTTTTTTGTTCTAGTTCTGTAAAACATGCCATTGGTAATTTGATAGGGATTCCATTCAATCTGTAGATTGTTTTGGGTACTATAGTTATTTTCACAATATTGATTCTTCCAATCCAAGAACATGGTATATCTTTCCATCTGTTTGTGTCACCTTTGATTTCTTTCATCACTGTCTTATAGTTTTCTGAGTACAGGTCTTTTACCTCCTTAGGTAGGTTTATTCCTAGGTATTTTATTCTTTTTGTTGCAGTGGTAAATGGGAGTGTTTCTTTAATTTCTCTTTCTGATCTTTCATTGTTAGTGTATAGGAATTCAAGAGATCTCTGTGCATTAATTTTGTATCCTGCAACTTTACCAAATTCATTGATTAACCCTAGCAGTTTTCTGGTGGCATCTTTAGGACTTTCTATGTATAGTATCATGTCATCTGCAAACAGTGACAGTTTTACTTCTTTTCCAATTTGCATTCTTTTTATTTCTTTTTCTTCTCTGACTGCTGTGGCTAGGACTTCCAAAACTATGTTGAATAAGAGTGGTGAGAGTGGACATCCTTGTCTTTTTCCTGACCTTAGAGGAAATGCTTTCAGTTTTTCACCATTGAGAATGATGTTTGCTGTGTGTTTGTCATATATGGCCTTTATTATGTTGAGGTAGGTTCCCTCTATGCCCACTTTGTGGAGAGTTTTTATCATAAATGGGTGTTGAATTTTGTCAAAAGCTTTTTCTGCATCTATTGAGATGATCATATGGTTTTTATTCTTCAATTTGTTAATATGGTGTATCACACTGATTTGCATATATTGAAGAATCCTTGCATCCCTGGGGTAAATCCCACTTGATCGTGGTGTATGATTCTTTTAATGTGTTGTCGGATTCTGTTTGCTAGGATTTTGTTGAGGAATTTTGCATCTATATTCATCAGTGATATTGGTCTGTAATTTTCTTTTTTTGTAGTATCTCTGTCTGGTTTTGGCATCAGAGTGATGGTGGCCTCTTGAATGAGCTTGGGAGTGTTCCTTCCTCTGCAATTTTTTGGAAGAGTTTGAGAAGGATGGGTGTTAGCTCTTCTCTAAATGTTTGATAGAATTCACCTGTGAAGCCATCTTGTCCTGGACTTTTGTTTGTTGGAAGATTTTTAATCACAGTTTCAATTTCATTACTTGTGATTGGTCTGTTCATATTTTCTGTTTCTTCCTGGTTCAGTCTTGGAAGGTTATACCTTTCTAAGAATTTGTCCATTTCTTCCAGGTTGTCCATTTTATTGGCATAGAGTTGCTGGTAGTAGTCTCTTAGGATGCTTTGTATTCCTGCAGTGTCCGTTGCAACTTCATTTTCATTTCTAATTTTATTGATTTGAGTCCTCTCTCTCTTTTTCTTGATGAGTCTGGCTAAAGGTTTATCAATTTTGTTTATCTTCTCAAAGAGCCAGGGTTTAGTTTTATTGATCTTTGCTATTGTTTTCTTTGTTTCTATTTCATTTATTTCTGCTCTGATCTTTATGATTTCTTTCCTTCTACTAACTTTGGGTTTTGTTTGTTCTTCTTTCTCCAGTTCCTTCAGGTGTAAGGTTAGATTGTTTATTTGAGATTTTTCTTGTTTCTTGAGGTAGGATTGTATTGTATTGCTGTAAACTTCCCTGTTAGAACTGCTTTTGCTGCATCACATAGGTTTTGGATCATTATGTTTTCGTTGTCATTTGTCTCTAGGTATTTTTTGATTTCCTCTTTGATTTCTTCAGTGATCTCTTGGTTATTTAGTAATGCATTGTTTAGGCTCCATGTGTTTGTGTTTTTTATGTTTTTTTCCCTGTAACTGATTTCTAATCTCATAGGGCTGTGGTCGGAAAAGATGCTTGATATCATTTCAATTTTCTTAAATTTACAGAGGCTTGATTTGTGACCCAAGATGTGAACTATCATAGAGAATGTTCCATGTGCACTTGAGAAGAAAGTGTAATCTGCTGTTTTCGGATAGAATGTCCTATAAATATCAATTAAATCTATCTGGTCTATTGTGTCATTTAAAGCTTGTATTTCCTTATTAATTTTCTGTCTGGATGATCTGTCCCTTGGTGTAAGTGAGGTGTTAAAGTACCCCACTATTATTGTGTTACTGTCAATTTCCTCTTTTATGGCTGTTAACATTTGCCTTATGTATTGAGGTGCTCCTATGTTGGGTGCATATATATTTATAATAGTTATATCTTCTCCTCGGATTGATCCCTTGATAATTATATAGTGTCCTTCCTTGTCTCTTGTAGCATTCTTTATTTTAAAGTCTATTTTATCTGATATGAGTATTGCTACTCCAGCTTTCTTTTGATTTCCATTTGCATGGAATATCTTTTTCCATCCCCTCACTTCCAGTCTGTATGTGTCCCTAGGTCTGAAGTGGGTCTCTTGTAGACAGCATATATATGAGTCTTGTTTTTGTATCCATTCAGTGAGCCTGTGTCTTTTGGTTGGAGCATTTAATCCATTCACATTTAAGATAATTATTGATATGTATATTCCTATTACCATTTTCTTAATTGTTTTGGGTTTGTTTTTGTAGGTCCTTTTCTTCTCTTGTGTTTCCCACTTAGAGAAGTTCCTTTAGCATTTGTTGTAGAGCTGGTTTGGCGGTGCTGCATTCTCTTAGTTTTTGCTTGTCTGTAAAGCTTTTGATTTCTCTGTCAAATCTGAATGAGATCCTTGCCGATAGAGTAATCTTGGTTGTATGTTCTTCCCTTTCATTACTTTGAATATATCATCCCACTCCCTTCTGGCTTCTAGAGTTTCTGCTGAAAAATCAGCTGTTTACTTTACGGGAGTTCCCTTGTATGTTACTTGTTGTTTTCCTTTGTTGCTTTTAATAATTTTTCTTTGTCTTTAATTTTTGTCAATTTGATTATTATGTGTTTTGGCATGTTTCTCCTTGGGTTTATCCTGCTTGGGACTCTCTGTGCTTCCTGGACTTGGGTGGCTATTTCCTTTCCCATGTTAGGGAAGTTTTCGACTATAATCCCTTCAAATATTTTCTCAGGTCTTTCTCTCTCTCGTCTCATCCTGGGACCCCTATAATGCGAATGTTGTTGCGTTTAATGTTGTCCCAGAGGTCTCTTAGGCTGTCTTCATTTCTTTTCATTCTTTTTTCTTTATTCTGTTCCGTAGCAGTGAATTCTACCATTCTGTCTTCCAGGTCACTCATCCGTTCTTCTGCCTCAGTTATTCTGCTATTGATTCCTTCTAGTGTAGTTTTCATGTCAGTTATTGTATTGTTCCTCTCTGTTTGTTTTTTCTTTAATTCTTCTAGGTCTCTGTTAATCATTTCTTGCATCTTCTTGATCTTTGCCTCCATTCTTTTTCCGAGGTCCTGGATCATCTTCACTATCATTATTCTGAATTCTTTTTCTGGAATTTTGCCTATCTCCACTTCATTTAGTTGTTTTTCTGGGGTTTTATCTTGTTCCATCATCTGATACATAGTCCTCTGCCTTTTCATTTTGTCTATCTTTCTGTGAATGTGGTTTTCATTCCACAGGCTGCAGGATTGCAGTTCTTGCTTCTGCAGTCTGCCCTGTGGTGGATGAGGCTATCTAAGTGGCTTGTGCAAGCTTCCTGATGGGAGGGACTTGTGGTGGGTAGAGCTGGCTGTTGCTCTGGTGGGCAGAGCTCAGTAAAACTTTAATCCACTTGTCTGCTGATGGGTGGGGCTAAGTTCCCTCACTGTCGGTTGTTTGGCCTGAGGCGACCAGCACTGGAGACTACAGGCTCTTTGGTGGGGCTAATGGTGGACTCCAAGAGGCCCATGCCAAGGAGTACTTCCCAAAACTTCTGCTGCCAGTGTCCTTGTCCCCACAGTGAGCCACAGCCATGCCCCGCCTCTGCAGGAGACCCTCCAACAGTAGCAGGTAGGTCTGGTTCAGTCTCCTATGGGGTCACTGCTCCTCCTCCCTGGGTCCTGATGCACACACTACTTTGTGTGTGCCCTCCAAGCGTGGAGTCTCTCTTTCCCCCAGTCCTGTCGAAGTCCTGCAATCAAATCCCACTAGCCTTCAAAGTCTGATTCTCTGGTAATTCCTTCTCCCATTGCCAGACCCCCAGGTTGGGAAGCCTGATGTAGGGTTCAGAACCTTCACTCCAGTGGGTGGACTTCTGTGGTATAATTGTTCTCCAGTTTGTGAGTCACCCACCCAGCGGTTATGGGATTTGATTTTATTGTGATTGCACTCCTCCTGCCATCTCATTGTCGCTTCTCCTTTGTCTTTGGATGTGAGATATTTTTTTGGTGAGTTCCAATGTCTTCCTGTCTATGATTGTTCAGCACTTAGTTGTGATTCCAGTGCTCTCACAAGAGGGAGTCATCTAATTAGTTTTTTAATTCTTTACACTTAAGGGCAAAAAGCCAAGGATTTCCAGGCACACGAGGAAAGCTAACACAGAAAATAGGACTTCCAAAGAAGATGTAGAAATGGCCACTAACCACAGGAAAAGATGCTCAACATCAGTAGTCATTAGGGAAATATTAACCAAAACCACAATGAGATACCACTTCACACTTACTAGAAGGCTGTTATAATTTATTTTTTAAAAAGATGGTAAATAGCAAGTGTTGATGAGAACGTCTGCCCCTTGAGAGAGGAGGAGCTATACTTTCCCACAGACCCTGTGATTTCCTGGTGCACACAGCTAGTATTCTTGTACAACTCCTATAAAAGTCAGCACCTCAGGACTTCTCTGGCAGTCCAGTGGTTAAGACTTCGCCTTCCAGTGCAGGGGGTGTGTGTTCCATACCTGGTTGGGGAGCTAAGATCCCACATGCCTCACAGCCAAAACACCAAAACATAAAATAGAAGCAATATTGTAACAAATTCAATAATGACTTTAAAAATTTTCCAAATCAAAAAAAAATCTTAAAAAAAATAAAACAGAAAAACGTCAGCATCTCCAAAGCAGACTAGGTAGTTCCCTCCCCTTGAATCTAGGCTGGCTTAAGAGACTTGCTTAACTAATAGAATGCAGTAGACATGATATTAGGGAACTCCCAAGTCTAAATCCTAAGAAGCCTTATAGCTTCCATCCAAGTCTTTTGGAACACTTGCTCTTGGAACCCAGCTGCATGCTGTAAAGAAGCCCAAGCAGCCTGCGGAAAAGAACTGAGCCTCCCCTAAACATCCCAGCTGAGCTTCTAGACAATAGCTGGTACCCACTTGCTTGTAAGTGAGCTATCTTAGAAGTTGAATTACAAACCCCAATCAAGCCACTCCAACCAAAGCTGTGTGGAGCAGAGGTGGACCATCTCTACCAAGTCCTGCCCAAATTACAAGTTCTTGAGCAAAATAAATAGTGGGTGTTGCTATGTTTTCCTTTTTAATCTGTTAATATGATGAATTGCATTAGTAGATTTTCTGATGTTAAATTCCCTGTGTCCTTGGAATATACTTTTAAATCTTGATGTAGTCCCACAATTTGGACACTGTACTGAGCATAACCATCACAGTTTACAGAGAAATAGATTTGCCAAGCAAATTAATAACGCTAAAAAATGCATAAAAATGTTTCACCTATTTCAGAAAATTTCAGACATATGGGTAGAACATCATTAAGTAGTCCAGAAGAACTCCTGGCTGGAAATAAGGAAAGCCAGTTTTCCTTATTTTACACAATTAGACTTTTCTTTAATTTGGAACCCTTAATCCAAACGAGCTATATATAAATTTTTTAGCTATTTTGAAGGTTGCATTTGAAGTTTAGTTTTTCTTTTTTCTTTTTTTGTTTTTTTGGTGTGTGTGTGTGTGTGTTTATGATTCAACGTACAGACTTGATTGATGGTATTGCATTTAGGAAATAACCAAGGCTTCACTAATCTGAAGTACTCGGAGGTGGAATTTTCTCTCTCTCACTCTTTCTATTTTTGTCTTATCTCACTGAGTGTTTTGCTTAATGCATATAATCAGCTGTTTACGTAAAAGTGGAGAAACACAAATGAGCTTTGAAAGGCTTTGAAAATGAAAAATTAAAAAAAGAAAAGTAACAAGGCAGACTAGAGGCTTGGGATTGCTCTAGTTTGAAAATTTATCACTTGAAAAGATGTTTTTCTGCTTTTTCAGATACAACAATATTTAGGAGAGACCCTCCCAGCCACCCCTCACTCTCCAGCTTCTACCCCAGCCACACACACACACACACACACACACACACACACACACACACTGTCTCTCTGTCTCTGTCTCTCTCTCTCTCCTATACTTCCCCACCACCTCTACAGTGACTCTCTTTTAACCAGTTCTCCAAAGCAGTCTTTCTAAGGTGGAACCAGTTCTCCAAAGCAGATTTTCTCCCCTCCTTCTACCGTCCTACCACCACCACCTTAAGAAACCTATTTTCTAGGAAAAGAAAGAGAGAGAGAGAGAGACCTTGAAGCCAAAGCAAATTCCATTTCTAAGGTTTTTCAATAAAAATGTCCTCTAAAAGATGCCTGCTCAGAAAAAGTTACTGGAGTGCCAGTGAGAGACCAGCATTTATTGCCAGAAGTGACACAAGCTGAGAGCAGAGCTCCCAGCGGGAAGCTGTCATTATGTAAATGTGCCCGCGTGACAGCCCTCCAAGGAGGACAAATGACTCGTCAGTGACTTCTTAATCAGCCTGTCTCTAGCAATAATAATCTAACCACTGGTCACCTAATTAAAAATGAAAGAAATCAGTGTCTTTTCCAAACACTGAGTTTCTAGAGCCTCAGGTTGCAGACTGTCATGAAGCAGAGAGCTGTCAGCTGTTTGCACTTCATGTCACAGACAACCAGACCCTTGTGAGGGGCCTCAAGCTCATGTCTGTGATTTGATTATCTTGCCATCATTCAGTTAATGCATTGATCTGGATGATTTGTTGCTATGGGCCCTTAGTCATTTATTCATTCATTCACCAGTTTCACAAGTATTTATTCATTCACGAGTATTTATTACAAGCTTACTGTATGCCAGGGGATATATCCTGGGGATATAAAGCTGAATAGGACACTTATGCAGCATTTGACAGATCTCTCTGTCGGGGAAACAGATAAAAAAATATTTAACTATGATACAATTTGATCTAGCTGTAATACAGAAAACAAATATATATGTGTATTGCATATTATGGAAGATGCAAAATGGTGGCCTACTGGACAGAACCATTCTACAGAATTTTTTAAAATTAATTAATTAATTAATTTTTGTCTGCTTTGGGTCTTTGTTGCTATGTGCGGGCTTTCTCTAGTTGTGGTGGGCAGGGGCTACTCTTTGTTGCAGTGTGCGGGCTTCTCATTGCAGTGGCTTCTCCTATTGCAGAGCACGGGCTCTAGGTGCGCAGGCTTCAGTAGTTGTGGCACTTGGGCTTCAGTAGTTGTGGCTCACGGGCTCTAGAGCACAGGCTCAGTAGTTGTGGTGCACGGGCTTAGTTGCTCTGCAGCATGTGGGATATTCCTGGACCAGGGCTTGAGCCCGTGTTCCCTGCATTGGCAGGCTGATTCTTAACCACTGTGCCACCAGGGAAGTCCCCATTCTACAGAATTTGAGATGCTTTTATTTGGGGCATGTGCCCCTCAGGTTACCAAAGACTCTGCCATATCCTATTCTTTTAAACTTAATCCACTTCATTCATTTATGTTACCTTCTTGGTCCTTGTTAAGCACTTCAGTTTCAGATGCTGGTGTAGAGATATGTCTAACAAGCAGACACTTGCCATGAAATGTGATATTAGAATTTAAGTATTGTTCTTTTAAATGAGTTTTAAAGAAAATTGTGTGTGATGTGTTAAAAAAATTCTTAATCACACTTTTCTCAGGTATGGAAAAAAAAAATACCTCACCAGCCACCTGTGCTGTGTAGCAGGGAAAATAACCAAATATTTAAAACTAGCCAATCAATAGTATCTCAATCTGTTTCCATTTTAGTTGTCTTCGTTGCCGTCATCAAAGAGGAGGTTCATTCTCTCTGGGTTCAATGCTCACTCTTTTACTTCTCTTCTCTACGAGCTGCTTCTCTTCAGATAGTGTTGGGGTGGCTTTCTTGACTCTGGTAGGGTGTGAGAAGTATCCTTGGAGCCATTGCTGGCCCTCCTGTCCAGTGGCTGGACATTGCTGGCCCTCCTGTCCAGTGGCTACCTCTGGACCAGTGACTGGGGTAGGACAGCCAGTCCTGGCCATTTGTGCACTATTGAGGTACAGGCACCACTGGTTAGTCCACAGTCACAGTCACTTGTTCCTGGCTCCAGAGTGTCCACTCCTGGCAGCCTCCTTTTCCTGACCTCAGCACCTGCTCATGTATAGCCAACACTCTCAGCACTTCTAGGCTACACTAAGGCACTGAAAACTTCTAGATTCCCCAAAACTCGTGAATAGATTATTGTGTTAATTGTACCGAGATCAAAGAACATAGTTTATGCCCTAAGACCTTGTTTGTGATCAATTTAATAAATATTCAATGTGTGGTTGAGAAGAGCATGCTTCTCTAATGGTTGAGTCTATATTGGTGTTCTATTCCTGTGTAACAAATTAACACAAATTTAGAAGCTTAAAACAACATCCTTTTTTTTTTTTTTTTTTTAACAACATCCGTTTTTAACATCTCACAGTTTCTGTAAGTCAGAAGTCCGGGCATGGGTTCTCTGCTTAGGGTTTCACAAGTCTGAAATCGAAGTATCCTCCAGCAGGGTTCTCATCTGCAACTCAGGGGCTCCTTCTAAGCTCATGTGGGTTGTTGGTAGAATTTAGTTCCCTGAAGTTGTAGAACTGCATTTCTCAGTTGAGAACGGCAGGCCTCATTTTCTTACTGGCTGTTGGCCTGGGGTTGCTCTTAGCTCCTTGAGCCCACTCTGCTCCTAGCCATGTGGTTTCACACATGGTAGGTTATTTTTTAAAGCCAGCAGAAGGGTATCTCTCTCCCATATGATAAGATGGAGTCAAGTATGACATAATGTAATCAAGGAAGTGACTATCCCCTCATATTCAAAGGCCCTGCACCCGCTCAAGGGGAAGGATTATATAGGATGTTTACCTCAGAGGTGGGAATTTGGGGACCACCTTAGGATTCATCCTACCACAGAATATGAGTTTTTATAAATGTTGATTAAATCCCACTTTTTAACTGTTATTCAAATCTCCTTTATACTTACATTTTTTTTGTCTGCTTTACCTATTTTAATTACTAATACAGTTGTGTTAATTGTGAATTTATTTCTACTTGTAGTTCCATCTTTTTCTTTTTTTCTACTTTATCTATTCTGAGAACATTTATTAGGTGTATGCAGTTTTGAATTATATTGACCCTCTTTAACTCTAATAATGGCTTTTGTCTTAAAATCTATTCTGTTTGGTATTAATATGTAATGTTGAATTTTCATCTTGCTAGGATTTGCCATGTATATATATTTTTAATCTCCACTCTGTACCTTATATGTTAGGTGTGTATCAGTTATCTATTGCTGCTTATTATACTGCTCCAAAATTTAGTAGCTTATTATAGCAACCACTTGACTTGCTCATGATTCAGTCATTCAGGAATGTGAGTTAGACTCAGGAGGTTCTTCTGCATTATTAGCATTATTCTTGCCTAGTATTATTCATGTGGTTGCAAGTCATCTGGCAATTTGACTGGAGCTCAATGGTTTAAGATGTCCTCACAGGTCTGGCAGTTAGTGTCAGCTATTGATTAAGCCACTCTCTTTACACAGTCTCTTATCCTCAAGGAGGACGCTTGGGCTTCATGATATAGTGTTGACAGGTGAAGACAGAGAGCAGAAGCTGCAAAGCCTCTTGAGGACCAGGCTTGGAAATCCACATGTTCCTTCTCTAGTACCCCTGCTGTGCTCAGTCATTGGCTGTGAGCAGTCAGAGGGTGTGTGGCCTCAATGTGAAACTTTTGAAGGTCCAGAGACATGTCAGTCAGTAATGCTCCTCAGAGTAGGTCCTTTGAGGGATGAGTCTGAGCAGTGCTCCTTCATGGTCACCACATAGATATGGTTTAATATCATAATTTAAAATATTTCAGACTTTTGCTATTAATGAGAAATCTTGTTATGGACTTCTGTTTTGTGTTTTCAGTGGTTGTGTTTTCCTCTCACATGTATCATGTAAAGCATTCAAAGCATGAAAGAATGAAGATATAGCTATTGGATATAGATTTACCATTAAAAAACCAATTGCTTTAACTATTGGTCAATTAACTCACACACAAAAAAATAAATTCGTTTCCTGATTTTTGGTAAAATTCAAGTACACTTTTCTTCTAAACTACTAGCTCGAAATGGCTATCATTAAGACAATGTAATTATGTAGTAAAGATCTTAAAAGACATTAAAACAACCATTAACTTCTGCTTATTAACTCTAGTTTTCAGCTTAAGGGTGTAGTCTACAGAGTAATGCTCATCCCGATTCTCTCCTTTCTGAAGCACAGCCCATGGCCTCTCAATATTTGTCTTCCCTTCTTCAATTTTTTTTGCTGGGCATATGGCTGCTACTAATGAAGGCTAGTTGTAGTTGCATAACTCAGTTCTGGAAAATGGGATATTGATGAAAAGTGATATACATGACTTCCAGATGAACGCTCTTCTCCTCCTGCTTTTCTTCTTCCTATTGGCTTAATGTTGACAAGAGAGTGGAGCTGGAGCAGCCATTCTGGATCATCAAATGATACCAGCATGACGGGGTTGACAGAGCAGCGAGGTAAAAGAAGCCTTGCGCTCGCATTCCAACTCTAGGTCATAGGTCTGTGCATTTAGATGAGAGAAAAATAAAATTCTATCATGTCTAAGCTATAGTTATTTGGGGATTTCTGTTACTAGTTGCTAAAGTTAATCCTAAACATCTTTCATATGTTTGTTTGGTTTGCTCCCCATTTTATCCCCAGCATCTGCTGTGGTACCTGAAGAGAGCAGAACTGCGAGAGGCAGCCACCCAGCAGGAGAAATATGATGGACCTTCCCCAGCTGTAACAATATGAGTTGAAATTAAGGACAAAACCCACATCTGGCATACAACATGCACTCAATAGATATTTATTGAATGAATTAATGAATTCATTAATTAATGAATTCATTAATGGGAGGGAACTGCCATGTTTTTGAACCCAACATCATACCTGTCTAGACGATCTCCGCCTTCTTACACGAGTTAGCCAACTGCTACTAATCTTCCAAGATCCAGCTTAAATGTGACTTTTCTGTCAAGCTCCCTCAGCTTTTCCTGGCGTTGGGTAGTGCCTGCCTTCTTGGTAGTAAATATCTCTGCCTCTCTTACATTTACCTCCCTTATCTCTCATCATATTGAAACTTCAGACTTTCTTCTTCGTGTTCTTAACAGCCAACATGATGTTTGGAAGGATGGAGGAGAAGTAAGGAAGGAATACTTCTAAACATGCAAAAAGTCATATAGGACTTTCCTCTGAAGATTTAGGAACTGGATTAATCAGTGTTCTCCAGAGAAACAGAACCAATAGGATGTGTGTGTGTGTGTGTGTGTGTGTGTGTGTGTGTGAGTGTATAAAGGGAGAGATTTATTTAAAGGAATTGGCTTATACAATTGCAGGGGATGGCATGTCTGAAATCTGCAAGACAGGCTGGCAGGCTGGAGACCCAAAGAAGAGTGGATGTTGCAGTCTCAAGTCTGAAGCAGAATTCCTTCTTCCTTAGGGGATCTCAGTCTTTTCTCTTAAGGCCTTCTACTCACTGGATGAGGCCCACCCACGTGATGGAAGGTAATCTGCTTTACTCAAAGTCTAATGATTTAACTGTTAATCATACCTAAAAAATATCTTCACTGCAACATCTAGATTGGTGTTTGGCCAACAACTGAGGTACCATGGCCTAGCTAATTTGACATAAAAAGTTAACTATCACAGGAACCATAAAGAGAAGTGGGTTTATTCCATAATTTTAAGTTCAAATACTACTATTTAGATGACATCTGCCAGGAAAGTTGCATGTATTACCAAGTGTCGTAGCAGGTCATCATGAAGCCAGAAAAAACGACTTATTATGACAATGAGAGAGAAGATCCTGCAGAAAACAATTAGAAATATAATCAGATGTGTTTAGTAACTTCAAATTCATTATTACTGTTTGTGTGGTTAAAGAAAGTTCACTCTCAGAGAGCATTTGCTATGTAACAAAATTAAGCCAAGCTTATGTGAACAAAGATCTCTGGGGGGAAAACTTCCTGCTTCTTTCAAATTAATTTTATACATATATATATAATTTAATTATGTTATTTATATTTTTTTTTCCCAAATTGAAATAGGTTTTTTGTTTTTTATATTATTTTTTTACTCTGGAAACCTCAAGATGGCAGCGTTTTACTTTGGAAGAAGATGTTCAGTGCCAGCAGTACCGTCCTGCTTTTCAATTCATAACAGCACTCAGGAGTCAGGCTGTCAATAGGGGGGAGGGGAATGGAGACAAGGTGGTAGATGTGTTTCGAAAATTTCTGACCTCTTACACTCTTCCCTAATTTCCCATCCACAAAGACCTCTGTAAACTGGCAGTTCAGGTAAATAGTTTCTCTACAGCAGCTGGTCCCCAACCTTTTTGGCACCAGGGACTGGTTTCATGGAAGACAATTTTTCCACAGATGGGCGGGGGTGGGCAGGAATGGTTCAGGCGGTAATGCGAGCGATGGGGCGCGATGGGGAGCGGCAGATGAAGCTTTGCTCACTTGCCCGCTGCTCACCTCCTGCTGTGCGGCCCGGTTCCTAACAGGCCACGGACCACTACCAGTCTGTGGCCCAAGGGTTGGGGACCCCTGCTCTACAGTCATTATAGAAACCAGTATTTTATTCTAGCTGCATTTGTACTGCTCCAGCTAAATAGCTGATTTTTCTGTTCCCAACACACCACTTTGCAGAAACAGTTTTTATTTTTCATCTTGGAATTAGGCAGTAAAGAGTCAATATTATAATAGTGCATTAGTGTCAGCCCTTACTTGGGCTACTGAAATGGCTTTCTTCTTGTCTCCTTAGGGCCTCTTTTCCAAACTTCACATCATGTCCCTCTCCTATTCCCAACCATCCAATGGCTTCCCATTGCAACTGAAGTAAAACCAAACTCCTTATCATGACCTGCATGCTCTACAGCGTCTGGCCCTACCCACTTCTGTGGCTTCATTGTCTATCATTCTCCCTCTTGCCTGCTCACTTTGTTCTAGCCACCATGGTGTTGCTGTTCCCTGAACACTGTGACCTTGTTCTACCACAGGGCCTTTGCCCTTCCTGATAGTCTCTGATTTTTACATGACTCATTTCCTCCTTCTAGTTCCTCCTCAAGTGTCACTTTCTTCAGATAGGACTTCCCTGATCACCGTCCCTCTCTCCCTCACCTTATCCTTCCCCTGCTTTATTTTTCTTCACTGGAAGAATAATACCACCTAATAATTGATTATCTGCCCTCCTCAAGCAGAATATAAGTTCTATGGAGGGTTGGGACTTTGTCCTATTTACTCCTGTTTCCGTAGAACCTAGAAACATGCCTGATTCATATTAGGTGCTCAATAACTAGTTGTTGACTGAGCGAAAGAACAAAGCAAAGTTCAGTCAATCTGGTGTCTTTATTCCATCTCTTTTATGTGTGGCAATGTGCCAGATACCTAGAAAGTAGCAGTATAAACCCTAATGAGGCAGTCTTATTGACACTAACACATTGGGTTTTTTTGACATACATGATTCTCTATTTTTTAAATAGATATTTGATTTTTAAAAGTCTCCCCCAAATTGTCACTAAAACAAAAGTGATCAGATAAGTGATAGCAGTTAGATGTCTTTAGTATTTACATAATTTTTAGAAAACCAAATTAGCATCAGATTTTTCTACAATAGATCTGTGAAATTAATTCCTTTTTAATATATATTCTTTATTGAAGTATAGTTGATTTACAATGTTGACTTATTTTCTGCTGTACAGCAAGGTGATTCAGTTATACATATATATACATTCTTTTTTTAATATTCTTTTCCATTATGGTTTATCATAGCATATTGACTATAGTTCTCTGTACTATACAGTAGGACCTTGTGTTTATCTATTCTATATATAAAAGCTTACATCTGCTAACCTCAACCTTCCACTCCATCTCCCCCCGCAACTCCCTCCCTCTTGGCAACCACCAGTCTGTTCTCTATGTCTGTGAGTCTGTTTCTGTTTTGTAGATAAATTCATTTGTGACATGTTTTAGATTCCACATGTAAGTGATATCATATGGTATTTGTCTTTCTCTTTCTGACTTACTTCACTTAATATGATAATCTCTAGTTGCATCCATGTTGCTGCAAGTGGCATTATTTCATTCTTTTTTATGGCTGAGTAATATTCCATTGTATATATGGACCACATCTTCTTTATCCATTCATCTGTTGATGGACATTTAGGTTGTTTCCATGTTTTAGCTATAGTGAATAGTGCTGCTATGAACAGAGGGGTGCATGTATCTTTTTGAATTATAGTTTTGTCTGGATATATGCCCAGGAGTGAGATTGTTGGATTGTTGGCAGCTCTATTTTCAGTTTTTTGAGGAAACTCCATACTGTTTCCATAGTGGCTGCACCAACTTACATTCTCACCAACAGTGTAGGAGGGTTCCCTTTCTGTGGAATTAATTCTTTTTTTTTTATTATTGGAGTATAATTACTTTGCAATGTTGTGTTAGTTTCTTCTGTACAATGAAGTGAATCAGCTATATGTATACATATATCCCCTCCCTCTTGGACCTCCCTCCCACCACCCCCCTCCATCCCACCCATCTAGGTCATCACAGAGCACCGAGCTGAGCTCCCTGTGCTATACAGCAGGTTCCCTCTAGCTATCTATTTTATACATGGTAGTGTATATATGTCAAACCTAATCTCCCAATTCATCCCACTCTCCCCTTCGCCCCCTGTGTCCACATATCTGTCCTCTATGTCTATGTCTCTATTCCTGCCCTACAAATATGTTCATCTGTACCATTTTTCTAGACTCTACATATATGGGTTAATATACGATATTTGTTTTTCTCTTTCTGGCTTACTTCACTCTGTATGACAGGCTCTAGGTCCATCCACATCTCGACAAATGACCCAATTTCATTCCTTTTTATGGTTGAGTAATATTCCATTGTTTATATGTACCACATCTTCTTTAGCCATTCATCTATCGTTGGACATTTAGATTGTTTTCCATGTCCTGGCTATTGTAAATAGTGCTGCAATGAACATTTTGGTACATGTCTCTTTTTGAATTATGGTTTTCTCAGGGTATCTGCCCAGTAGTGGGATTGCTGGGTCATATGGTAGTTCTATTTTTAGTCTTTTAAGGAACCTCCATACTGTTCTCCATAGTGGCTGTATCAATTTACATTCCCACCAAAAGTGCAAAAGGTTTCCATTTTCTCCACACCCTCTCCAGAATTTATTGTTTGTAGATTTTTTGATAATGGCCATTTTGTCTGATGTGAGGTGGTATCTCATTACAGTTTTGATTTGCATTTCTCTGATAATTAAAGATGCTGAACATCTTTTCATGTATATATAGGCCATCTGTATGTCCTCTATGGAGAAATGTCTATTTAGGTCTTCTGCCCATTTTTTGATTGGGTTGTTTGTTTTTTTGTTACTGAGTGAAGTCAGTCAGAGAAAGACAAATATCATATGGTATCAGTTACATGTGGAATTGAAAATATGATACAAATGAACTGTTTCCCTAGTGGCTGTACCAACTTACATTCCTACCAACAGAGTAGGAGGGTTCCCTTTTTGTGGAATTAATTCTTAAATGAAGCTAATTTTGCTGAGAAGTTATGCAAGTTACCAAAAAGAACTTGTCACCTATGTCAAAAGACTATCTGCATTACTAATCATAGGTGATATTTTGTCTGCAAAACAACTCTAAGGCATAGAATATTTAGGCTGCAAAAAGAAGAGTGTAAATAATTAAGATGTAAATTCAATTATGGCTGTCCCCATTACAGTTCTTTTTTTTGGTAATAGAAATATACTGTCTCCTCAGTTTATAAATGAAATTGCATCCAGATACAAGCAGGTGGAAGAAGTTCTGAAAAATTCTTGGTAAATAAAAAGCAATTCATTAAACATTATTCCTAGTAATACTCACAATATTTGATTCAGTTTTGCAACTACATAGAATCCCCAAATTCAAAATATAATAATATAAAAATATTCTATTTTGAAAAATATCAAGATAACTCCCTACCTAAATTTTTTTAGTAACAATAAATAATCTTTAAGCTAAAATATATTAAATATCTTCTTCTTTGAATTGGAATTAGGAATTAAAAGAAGTAGGGTTTTTTTTTTTCATAGTAACATAATGAGTCTCCCTGTCTGTTATTTTTCTAAATGCTCTTTAGCTTAATTCTTATTTATGATTTTAAAAAATCATTTTGATTTGATCATTTTGTTCACATTATTATATTATAACCAATGATAATAGCTGTATCTATTAAGTGTTTACAATGTGCTAGGCACTATACCTAGCATATTCAAATAAATTAATACTCATGGGCTAGCCTTGGAACCCAGTACCCATTTTTAATACATTTTCAATGGAAAAATGGATTCCAACTTTAAAAGCACTGACTTACAAATGAAGTTTTTTAATATGACGTATTTATAAGTGACTGAATTGGGTGACTGCAACTTCTAATGAATGGAAATCTATGCAGCCTGACAAACTGAGTTACATCAGAATAACCTTTGTGTGCAGGAAAATGCAGAAGCTCTTTCACATTTTATTTCCAAATAGAATTCTTGGCATTTGAAGATATTACGGCTGACAACATTGTCTTCTGCATATTTGTAAAGCTACAAAGTCTGATGCATGCACGACTTCCAGTTACTTTCACAGTAAGCATCATCCATGTGAATTCAATCTGTTGACCGTAATGTGGCAAAGTACTTTACTAGCAATGCCTCTCTACCCTCTGTGCTAAAGGTTGCCTTCGCTCAAATAGTCACACCATCTCAGATTGCCACAGCTAGCTGGGTATTCTGCTGCTGCTCTGTGTACACATCTGCGTCGGTATGATTCAGTGAAACCTTGTTGGTGTTCTTCCGCTCACTCTTGCCTTAACTCACCACAGGCTAGCTCACTGTAGGAAAGTCATTTTGATGGAGAACCCCAAATGTCCTCAAAGGGATATGGTAAGATGGAAACTTATTCTTCTGGCATGCCAGGCTGAATATACTGGACATCTGTGGTTTATACTGTTCAGCATCTATTTCCCTATATTGAGGTAAAACCATGCTCCTTTAGGGGAACCACACTCTTCCACTGATGTAGCTGAGGCCCGTGATTCTGCTGGGGCTGAACCTTCTTCTGGAGTCAGTGGTTGGTACGTGACATATGAGAGCAATATATGCCCTGGCCAGAGAGACTAGTTCAGAGGTAGACCTGAGACCCAAGCAGGCCAGTCACAGCCACAAACATCAGTTTAGGACTTTCTGCCAGAACCACTGTGAAAGAGAAACTGTCGTTGTTTTCTGGGGTTGCTAAGCCTAGACCTTCTAATAGCTATTCTGCCACCACTTGAAATCAGCCTGAGAATGAAACCAACATGGGGGTAAGCCAACTGGGAGGTGGAAAATATACAAACTACATTGTTTGAGTACCTAGATCTAGCTTCACCTGAAGGCAGTAGTGAACCCTAAATACTACATTAGCTTAAGTTACATTAGCCTAAGTTAGTTGAGTTGGCTTCTGCCCTTTGTAACCAAAAGAATCCTGAATAACACAATGGGAATGACCACAGACTGAATCTCAAAAGCAGTTTTATGGTTGTATTTGCCTTCCCAAAGAGGTAAACAGTCATTTTTGAGGACTTCAGTTAATATGGAGGAGCCCACAAAATCAACTGTTGACATGTTCCTGAAGATCAGCAAGTGTGTTGCATGTTCCTGGTGCTGTGTTTTGGAATTCTGCTTTGCTGTCCTTTATACTTTTCATAAAACTGGAGTGGCAGAGAGCAATAATCAGGGAAGTGCTGGTGCTATATCATCTTGCCAACTCTATAATCTTGAAACAAATCTTAGTATTTGGTTGAAAAATATAGAAATTAATAAACAGAAGAGTTCCCATGTGATGGACATGCTTTTGAATTTAGGTTTTGCTCCTAGATCATGGTCAAGTTACTAACCTCTCAGCCATAGCTGCCTCATATTTAAAATAGGAATAATAATAGTCCTGCCTAATAGGGCTTTTTTAAAAGAAATTAAATGGGTTAATTGAGGTAATAAGCTTGGAACAGTGCTTGGGTATAATAAGTACTCAAGGACTTCCCTGGTAGTTAAGAATCTGCCTGCCAACGCAGGAGACACGGGTTCGAGCCCTGGTCTGGGAAGATCCCACATGCTGCGGAGCAACTAAGCCCATGCGCCACAACTACTGAGCCTGCGCTCTAGAGCCTGTGCTCCGCAACAAGAAAAGCCACTGCAAAAAGAAGCCCGCTCACCTCAACTAGAGAAAGCCTGCACACAGCAGCAAAGACCCAAAGCAGCCAGAAATTATTTAATTAATTAATTATTTACTTATTTTAAAAAAGTACTCAAAATACTTTAATATTAGGCATCACAACATATGGCCCCAGAATGGAACGCTGAATTCTCACATTATGACACCATCCTCATCATTTTCTTCAGCCACATTTGGACATGGTCTGACAGCCCAAGGTACAAACACGAGACTCTAGGCTAGACCTTACCATGTTTTCAGTTTCTTGTAGGTTAATGGTTAATACAGAAAAGCAACAAACTATGACTACTGTATCAGGATTGTATTCAGCCTTGACGAAATTTCCATTTTTCTATGTTCACTTAGACCAGTTTGTATGATATGAAATCAAATTGGCAAGAACTCTGCCTAGTAAAAAGAGACATTTTCTTAGACCACATATGCCTTTAAACATTGTTATTTAAAAATTTGTTATTTCCTGGCAAAGATATGATTACAGCATTACAAGGAAGATATTGTAGTTGCACAATAGGCTTCGTTCAGCTCTCTTGAAGCAAATATTATAGATGTCTAGTGTAAGTACAACCACATGTTATAATGGGAAATTAAGTAAAGTATGTAACATCTGAAATTGGTCAGAAAATCAGAGAAAGTTTGGCTTTTTGGGCACATTTTTAAACCATTCTTTTTTGGCTTGTATTGCACAATATGAGCTTCTATTACAGAAACAAAATTATTAGAGAATGAAAATAAAGCATTAAAATAATTTAGTGAAGACTTTTTTACTGAGGTAATTCATCTCAGTTTCAAGTAAATAATTACCACATCTCTCACTTTATGGCTGCTTTTAATACTTTTTCTGCCTCCTTCTTTATTTTCAGATGGTCAGCTATCAAATGTTACAATGGTCAGAATGCTTGAGTCTAGAAGCTACCTCTTTTAATTTCTTGCTTCTAATCTGCAGTGGAGAGAGGAGTTAGATTTTCTCTAAATTAACAGTGAATAGCCTCTGAGAGTCAATTTTCTCAGGGTGAATTGGATGATCTTAGCATAAAGGGTTTATGATTTTTTCCCCCCTGAATATTCAAAGGCTGCTTGTTGCTTACTTCTTGTTTTCTCAACCATGTCCAGATGAGGATGTGACCTTTGGTTAAATGAAGTACTTTTATAACTAATTTTAAATTTCAGGGACTTTTTATACAGCTAAGCTCTGCACTTATGCATAATTTATTTTCCCTTGCTCACTACCTTGTTCATGACCTTTCAGTGAGGGTGTTCAGTAACAAGAGGAACAAATCCATATTCTATATTTTGTGTTAGTTGTTCTAAACTGACCCCCTCTTCCTTCTCTAGCCAATCCAAGACAATCATTGACCTTATCGTTGGTTCCTAAATATACCCTGCTTGCTCTTGCCCTTATGCAATATTTATACAGTTCAGTTACATTTTCCAACATGTCTCAACCCTCTCATGTTCCCAAGTCATCTCACAGCCTAATGTTTCCATGACACTAACTCTGGTCCATGTGAATCACTCCGCATTCTAATTGTCTATAACTGCATAGTCATTCCCATGCATTGGGGAGCTGATCAAATATTACCACTTATTTTTCTCTATTTGGGAGAATACATGTTTATTATCTCTAAGTATGTTATTATCTGCTTTGAGCAATTGTACATTCCTTATTCAGTACAGAGAAGAAAAGAATATTATTGTCTCTTTTTATATTCTTCCCACCACCTTGTCTTACGTCTGGTAGAAAGGCTGTGACATTATTCAGTGAGGGATGATGGAGCAGCAGAGGAAGGCTGGTGATTTGAGCAAACTTGTCAACCTTTCTTTGTTCATATTTTTGTTTCTCCTGGCACAGGCTTTCTTTGTTTAAAGGTGTCTGGATGTTGTCATGCTACATTGAAATGGGTA
Source organism: Balaenoptera acutorostrata (assembly GCF_949987535.1). Lineage (NCBI taxonomy): Eukaryota > Metazoa > Chordata > Mammalia > Artiodactyla > Balaenopteridae > Balaenoptera > Balaenoptera acutorostrata. The sequence continues at coordinate 92,304,593 of NC_080065.1, forward strand.
GGAAAAAGTGATTCCTTGATCACTCACACACACCTGTGAAGGGATTTAAAGGAAACTTGGCCTCCGAGATCTAGTTGCATACACAAAAGTTGAGAGATAAGGTCCATCTGTACACATAAGGTGGTTTCAGGCATTTTGTTTTTCAGATAGAGGATTTCTTGTTTTAAACATATGGTCCAGATATTTGACTAATATAGCTCTCTAATCATGAAGGCTTCATATTTCCAACTACAAAAGAACATCTTTGTATAATTCTGTTATTCCCACCTCAATCTTTATGTTTTATCAAAGGGAATCTTTTCCAATATGTTTCTTCTCTGTTTTGAAACCACTTTGTTGGAAAATTTATTCTATTTATTTTTGTACATTCCAGATGAAGGTTATTTTACTCTTATTCTAACCACTTGTCAATGAGTCACATAAATCCCTTGTGTTTTCCTGACCCAAATTCCAAGTGGTTTTTTTAAATCTCATAAAACGGTAAACACTTATTAGAGATGAATAAAATACTTCCTGGAAGTAAAATTTATGTCATTAATTGGATAACCCATCAGAGTCCCCACTTAATAATTCATAGAACCCAGCAAAAGATTCAAAGGTATCTGGGTTGTTTGGTTACAACCGGATGCTAATTACATAAGGTCAGAAGAGCCTCATTTCAGCCCAATTAGTTTATGCTGATGAAATTTCTGTTCTAAACATGTACACTATTTTTTTTTGGTGCAGGCAGTGATCTCAACGAGCCACCTGCTCTGTCAGGAAGGAAGAAAACTGAGTGGCAACCTCACCACTGCGAGTGAAGTTTCAAAGTGAAGAGCTCACATTTCTGTAGATGCAGGGTCAGTGTATGTCAAACCATAGTCATTTATTTCTAAATAATCTCAGAAATTAAATACCTCTATAATGCTGTGTTCCAGTTTATGTTGACCCACGACCTTTCTCTTCCTGGTGCTATAGCTAGTTCACAAAATGACACAAGGCATCAACCCGCCATATTTCATTACCTATACTCCCACACACTTCCCCAAAGCTTCTTATTAAGGAGATTTAATTACAGATCTAACTAACTACACAAAGCTGGCACATATAACATATAAAAAGCTTTTTGTTGCCAGATAAATGCTTTCTCAGTTGCATTCATATTGAATGGCAAGTGGTGATACCCAAGAATGGCTAATTACAGGTCTGATTCCCAGTGGATTATGGTGAAGCTGTGCTCTGGACTCACCTCGTATTTCAATGCAGAGGCATGAATTTGAATTAGGTAAAACTTCTTACATACCCATTACAGCTAAAAACTTACATTTCATGACTCAAAGGGCAAATGATTAGTATAAACTGCATTTTATATTTAAAATACATTAAATAACAGGATAACACTGGCATTTGACATTCTTGAAATTTTATACAAAGAGATTTCTGATATTTTCTCACTTATTTCCCACCACTTTCTTGTGAATAACGTGTTCCTTCATAAGTTTTCAGTGGAGACTTGAAAGTTTGAAGGAAAAATGTCATATAAGAGGAAAGTTTTAAAAAATAACCCAAATCTTTATTCTGTTCTGGTTAAAGAAACTTTTAGGATCCTATTATTCTGTGGATGTCTGGTGGAGAATTACTGTTTCTAACTATAGTGTTTACATTGTTTATGGTTTCACTTCCTACTCTCCAGTGTCATCACAAAAGTTAAGAGATAAGGTCTGTCCGTACACATAAGAAAAAAAGCAATATGATGTGCATGGTGAGCATTATCATAGCTTCTTGTCAAATAGATAAAATAATTAGTATTGCTAGAATCAGACTGCATCAGGTGAAGGGGATCTGAGCGATCATGGGTCCAGGTCCCTCAATTCACAGATAAAGAGAATTTAGCCTGAGGGGTAAAACTTGAATTAAAAAAAAATGAGATCTCCCGACTCAGGTACCTTCTACCACATTAATTTGCCTCTCAAACACCTATTCTGTGTTCAATACTCTACAAACCACTGTGGGAATCTAGGGGTATAAAACAAGGTCTCTGTCCTCAGGGACCTTATTTGAAAAGGCAAGTCTAGCACACGTGAACTATTAGAGAATACCAGGAGATAGCACAGTTCTAAAGACCACAATATGCAGTAAAATAATTCAGAGATAGTCAAGCAAAGGCATCATGGGAGCCACAGATCTTCAGCCAGACTGTGAAAAATGACATAATTTGGAAGGGAAGTTTGGGAGAAATATTACAGATGAGGAAAATATGTGGAAATGGGCATGAGTGTTTATGAATCAGAGAGAAGGGAAGCAGATGACCACATCGCAGAAGTATATGATAGGTAAGCGGTGGGTAATACTGTTGGACAGGGAGCGAGGGGAAAGGAAAACAAAAGGCCTTCACAACATTCATTTCTCTCTGATGTAAGAGTTCAGGTTTCTTATTTTAATGGTGAAGGAACTAGAAAGAAATGGAAGGATTTAAAGAGGAAATTGAAGTGTTGAAAGTGGTACTTAAGGCTAGTAGTTGAGGCAATGATGTGCTGAATGGTTTAGGTGGGATGTAGGACAGCTAGAGATATTGGAGGGAAGATATTTTCCTCTTGTACTCTTTTGGTGCTTGCAACTCTCACTTGGAAGTCATGAGACTGGATGCCGTCAACACCTCTTCATCACTGTCATGTGTCTACTTCCTAATATTACACTCCCTTGAGTAACTCTGGCAAGCACTACCTTCTCAACAAACTTCTCTGAACTTGCCAAGTTGTTGACTATACTTTCTCCTTTGTATGCCTACTATAATTGGGCATTTCATCTCAATTATTATTTATCACATACTAAATGGGATATTTACCAGTTTTACTCTGAACTCTTTTAGTTCTTATAAGGTCTGATTCATGACTTAATACAGTACCTGACACCAAGAGAGGCTTTATAGGAGTTCATTGAATTGTTGCATTCTTCCTCACCTGAAGTCCTCCCATTCAGTCACCCGCTCCATGGCTGATCCTTCAACCAGATTAGATCCAGATGAAATCTTAGACCCCTGCATGTTACTACATGACTAAAACATCCTACCATGTTGGTTCTCATACTGCCTTACTCCCTGGTATCCTGTCTCCTAATCCCTCCATCATCTCTCAGGTTATCAGCCTTGTCCTGTCTTCACTTCCTTCCTTCTGGCAGAGATCTATGACACATAAACACTGTTTACCTTGGTCCCTTGTTTTCACTCTACTATCCATGGAGGAGAATCACACAACCAGGTTGATATGGAACCTCTACAGATTCATGGCCTCCAATGTATGCTGATCTTTTATGCTGACTGGAATTTATCCTAATTCTCCTAATCAGCTGTCTTTCTCCATCATTTTGGTGCCTATTTCAAGCCTTTATTACTCTCCTCATATCTTTTAACAAACATGACTCTCAAGAAAGAATCTCAAATCCCTCTTCGTAGACAAAATAGAATTAACCAGGCAGAAACCTCTTCAATTTCCCCCAAGATACCTGCTGATTCAATTGCAGTCTATGTGCAGAGCTAATCGCTCCACCCTTGGTCATCGTTTTCACATCTCCAGTCCATGTGAAATAGCACCTCTTACCACTGGTGTTTCAGTATTTAGCCTGCTACATCTGTCACCTCCTTGGAGGCAGACTTTGAGTTTTTTTCTGTCTGTAGCACATCACCTACAGTAGAAGCTCAGTAAATATTTAATGTTAATAAATGAATTAATATATGTGATGGATGAAACTAGTGACACTATTGATGGGGGCATTTATTGAGAAGTAGAAACTTCTATTAAAGAGGTGTTTTCAGCTATAAAAGAGGATAATTTTAACTTTTCATTATAGGCATCTTTCTGGAAAGGATATATGGGACCAGATACTTCTGAATGAGAAAAGATTTGAATTCAAGAAGAACATTGGAGAATATGGAGAGGAACCAGGCCAGATTCAGGGAGAGTGGGAAGCCCTGAAGCAAGGCCAGGCCCTGAGATCTTGTTTTGTCCCATAAGACCTGGTCACACTCTGCTTTGCAAGAGGGCTGAAGGACAGATCTACAAAGAGTAACATCAGAAGGTATGACATTTAGTATTAGTTCAATTCTAGTGTAGCTAAAATGCTCTAAAGAGACACATTTTGAATAATGAAATTGGTAAAATCTTGTGGAAGACTCAGGGGAGAAGGGAAGCTTACCTGAATCATGAATTATTCATGCTTCACTCGAGAACAATGAGGCAGAACTTTGGCTTTTATTACTGCTTCTGACACAAAGTGATTAGTTTTAATTTTAGATGATTGCACATGCTTATGTAACACACTAAATTCTATATGGATATTAACTTTTCTTTTTTGACCCTTCCAATTTGAAATGATTTACTTTAGGTTATGGAATTGTTTCTTCCTAATGAATGCATTAGAACTGAATATCACGATATATGGAAGAATTCTTCCCAGACCTCAGTTAATCAAATAAAGTAATTTTTGCCTCTGATGCAGAACCAGAGACAAATGAATCTTTGAACTAAAATTAGATGAACCCAACACAGTCATCTGAAGAACGGAAATATACATACCCTTTGCTAATATTTATTACAAGAGAACATTCTTGTTTTCTGCTGTTGATTGTAGAGGTGCTGGCTGTAACATGACTGAAGTCACAAGTTGAGTCTCTAAAGCTGGCAAGGTGGTTCAGCTGTTTCCCCACAACCAAGAATATTGGTTATGTAGTGATAAACAGAAACAATTTAATACCAGATTGTGCACCATAATAATCACATGAATTTAGCCATAGATTTCCTGTTCGATTTTTGCTGATCAATAGTTACCACAGGGATTTTAAATCCAGAATTTCTTTGGTCATCTTGCATATTCTGCATCTCTTCAGGCTAGAGGGAGGAGTAGTTATGGATCCCTCCTAAAGCTTGTTTTAAAACTCTTGACACTTTTATGTATTTTAAAGTAGACTTATTTATATTATCGTTATCCAGTCCTAAAAAAAGTGACTGAAGCAGAGAAAATGACCATTCTTCCTGTGATATCATAAATTCTACTGCTATAGGGAAAGTCAAGAGAATGGATGCAATAATTTAAAAAGCAATGGGTGAATTAGTTTTTCAGTTAACCAAAAGGTATCAATAGAACTTTAACATTAAAAATCCTGGTTTTAGTATTAAGGAGATGATAACTTTTAATCTTATGATCAACACTTAATTTAGATTATCAGACAGAAAACAACAACCCTAGATGCCTTTAAACCTCTAGTCATCACAGACTGTGTCAACCTCCCTCAGAAAGAAATGAGGGGACTTCTCCAGTGGCACAGTGGTTAAAAGCCCTGGTCCAGGAAGATCCCACATGCCACGGAGAAACTAATCCCGTGCGCCACAACTACTGAGCCTGCACTCTAGAACCTGCGAGCCACAACTACTGAGCCCAGGCGTCTAGAGCCCGTGCTCCTCAACAAGAGAAGCCACTGCAATGAGAAGCCCACGCACCGCAACGAAGAGTAGCCCCTACTCTCTGCAACTAGAGAAAGCTCGTGCAGCAACAAAGACCCAACACAGCCAAAAATAAGGAAGGAAAGCAGGAAAGAAAGAAAGAAAGAAAGAAAGAAAGAAAGAAAGAAAGAAAGAAAGAAAGAAAGAAAAAAGAAAGAAAGAAAGAAAATGAAAGGAAGGAAGGAAGGAAGGAAGAAAGGAAGAAAGAAAGAAAGAAAGAAAGAAAGAAAGAAGGAAAGAAAGAAAGAAAGAAAGGAAGGAAGGAAGAAAGGGAGTCTCCTGAATTGTGTTTTTTAAAGAATTCTTGTGATGGCCTGAATTTGAGAAAAGTTTTAGCTTCTACATTTTGAAATGTGGAAAGATTGAAAATATCTTAGATTTCAGAAAATTATCTTTTTTCACCTTAACATTACGCATTTTGAACTAAAACTGTAAATTTTGTTCAAACGGTGGTTGTAGAAATAATTACATACACAAACACATGTTGTCTATGCTGGGATCACCTGTTAATTTGTTTACCATTTTTTCCCCTGAAATAACAGGAAACCCAGACCTTAACATTTGGAGATAATTGTCATAACTTAATTGTATTTTTACTATGAATAGAGATAAATTGATTTAGGAAATCTGAGATGTAATATTCTCCCCCAAATTAGAAGGATGAAGGTTCAGTACACTCTGTAAAGTGATATTTCTCAATCCTTTTTGATATAGGACAAGAAAAAACAATCTATATTTTCAGAGACAAGAGTAACACAAGGGCTACTTTTTAGTTGCCTTCAGCCTGGCTGTAGCCACCAGGGGCATGTCCTATTGTTTTTGTAGGTCTTTCCTGTTTTACCATTTCAAGTGCATTTTCTCACAGAACAGGGTGGAATGCTGTCCCCTCCTTCCTGTCTCCAGAGTTCCTGTGGTAATATCCCTTCTTCATGTTTTGTGAGAAGCAGTGGCTTTCCCCAGTCAATCAGAAGAGTTGAAGGTTTACCACCAGCTTAGCCCCACCCAAATGAGCTGGCCTGTGTCATCACACAATCCCCACCCCCTCACATTTCCCTCCCCCACACTCTGAAAATTTAAGCCTATCAGAAGATGAATGACTGTTAGAATATTGATTCTGAAAGGCTGATGGCACTTACTCTAAAAACTTAGATTGGATCTGATCATTTCTGTGGCTCTTTCCTTTATCTTTGCCACTTTTCCCCTTCACCTTCTCATGTCTCACTTTCTCCAAGGGAGAAGAGATTCAGGGGTGGCATCTACTTCCTCCCATAATCATTTCTAGTAATATTGCTTTTGTTTGTTTACTACTTGAGAATCCTTGGAAGAAATGTGCTATGTGCTTATAAAAGGTATGAAACATTTCTTTATAGAATTTGTGAAGACTTTTCCCAAATTGAATGGCTCTTAGAATGAAATTGAACAACTCTTCTCCTGCAAAAGAAAACAAGGAAAATGTCAGAAAGCACTGTATTCTTCTGAAGCTTTAAAAACTCACTGCGAGTTCAAGTTGAGGTTTTAGAGGGGGTAAAATCTAGAGTGAAGGAATGTGGTTGTGATAAACACACACAATGTTCAGTGGGTTTCAGCTAAAAGGTACTTTTTGGAAAAATATCCTTGGTTTTTATACCCATAGAGAAATCCTTCTTGCCTAGCTAGAAGAGTTTTGATAGTGCCAACAAATCTACAAACTGTGAGATCTGAAAACACACCAAGTGCTTACAACGAATGGGTGGCTTTGGTATCTTGAGATATCTACCAAGGAGAGGCTCTGGGAGGATCTATCAATCCATGGAAGAATAGCCACACTGTAAGAACTATTTTAGGGAGAAATAGCACTTTAATGATGTCTTATAATGTAGTAAGTCTAAAATATGATATTCTTTTCATACTCTGAGAAAAAAAAAATCTCAATTTTTAATTTTCATGGCCTAGAAAATAAAACCACAGGAAGAGGCAATACCTATGTCTTATACAGACTAGAGTCTGTTTGTAGTGGACACAATCCACTCATTCATTCATTTTATAAACATTTATTGGGCATCTAGTATTATTTGCCGAGCATTGTTAATTCATAAATAATTAAGACATCATTCCTCTCAAAGAGGGATTCAGATGAAGGAAGATGGACATATAATCAAATAATTAATTTACTACAAGGTGATAACTGCTTATGTGAGTTGCTCAGAGAACAAAGTAACTAATATTTGTTAGATATTGCCAGATGTAATTCTATGACAAGTCACATTGTACAGACCTTACTATATCCTTTTAGTATGGATTTCAGAGACAATGCTGTGGGCTTCCTGGTGAGACCTTCGCATAGGACCATAGACTACAGCGTGCATGTTATATCCTGGAGACAGGCAGTGTACCACCTACACAGACTGGCTATATTGGCTCTGTGCCTAGCACATGCTGGGTCCTCAACTTGCTGAAAGAACAGATAAACGGATGTACATACATATGCAGAGGGATGACTTATGGAGTAAAAAACTCATTTAGGTAAAAGAAGAAGTATAGGGAACTGTAGGGGTGAGGAGAGTTTGTTTAGTTTCAATATAAAGTCCTCTACACAATGATAAATAAAACCCCCATTTATGATAGCAACAAATATTTAAGAATAAAGTTAAGAAATGTCCAAAACCTATATGTGGTAAACCTTAAAACACTCTTGAAAGACACAAACATGAACTTGAACAAATGCAAAATATATACTCTATTCTTGAACAAGAAAACTCATTACATTCTTTTTAAGTGAATTTGTTAATATGATGCAACCCCAATAAAAACACCAACAAGTTTAATACAGAGTTAGAAAGTTGGTCTTAAATTTTGTATGGAAAAACAAACATGCCTGTATTGTCAGGAAAAAACAAAACAAAAATATGAGGAGTACTCTTACTAGGCATGAAAACATAGTACAAAGCCACTATAATCAAAGCAGTGTGGTACTGGTGCATGAATAGACAGACAAGTAGAACAGAATAGAAAGCCCAGACAGATATCCAAGTTCATGAAGAAATTCAGTGTATGATAAGGGTGGCATCTCAAATCACTGAGTCAAAGATGGACTTGGGTAGCCATTTGGGAAAAGGTAAAATTAGATCTCACAATATACACAAGAATAAATTTCATATTCATCAGAGATCTAAGTGTAAAATTCTAACAATTTAAGTACCAAAGGAAATATGGGTAATGCCTCTTTAATCTTAGTGTGGAGAATGCTTTATAATTATGACTCAAAATCCAGAGCCAATAAAAAAAAGAGAGCAATAAATTTAACCACAGAAATAAAAGAATTTTCCCATTACTTCTGTGATGTTTTTGCCAAAGACACTTACTGAATCTGAATCTCATCACAGGGAAACATTAGACAAACCTAAATTGACGTACATTCTACCAAATAAGTTGTCTATAACGCTTTAAAGTGCCAAGATCATGAAAGTCACTGAAAGATAAATTTCCTTCCACACTGAAGGAGACTAAAGGGATGTGATAACTCATGGAACACATGATTCTGAACTACAGATTTTTGCTGTAAAGCAGGGGTCCCCAAACCCTGGGCCGCAGACCGCTACTGGTCCATGGCCTGTTAGAAACCAGGCCACACAGCAGGAGGTGAGTGGTAGGCAAGTGAGCAAAGCTTCATCTGCTGCTCCCCATTGCTCCCCATCACTCACATTACCACCTGAACCATCCCCCACCCCCGTCCGTGGAAAAATTGTCTTCCACAAAATCGGTCCCTGGTGCCAAAAAGTTGGGGACTGCTGCTATAAAGGACATTGTTGGTACAGTTGACGAAACCTATATGGGGTTTGATGATTTGATGGTAGTAATATATTAATATTAGTTTCCTGAATTCCTTGTATTTGGGTTATAAAGGAGATTTTCCTTGTTTGTAGAAAAGTTATCCTAATGTTAGGAGATAATAGTGCATCAGGTCAATGAGCCACTCTCAGAGGGTTTTGGGGAAAAAAAACTTCTTTGCACTGTATTTGCAACTTTTCTGTAAGTTTGAGATTATATATATTGCATGTATATATATATGTAATATGAGATAATATGATCTTGTATATATAATATACATCTATCCTGGTAAAGTAATTGCATAGGAAAAATTAAATTACAAAAACTGATCTCAGAAGACATTTGAAAATACAAACAGCCATTACCAGAGAAGAAATACGAAATGTTGTCAAAAAGCAACGCCCAAAACATCATCAGGTCCAGATGTTCTCACAGGAGAATTCTATTTAGCTCCTAAAAGGCAGATAGTTCCAATGCTATCTAAATTGTTACAGAACATATGAAACAAATTAAGCCTCCAAACTCTTTTCATAAAATGAGAAAACAGCAATACCAGATCCCAAATACAGCAGCAAAAAAGAACAAGAAAAAAAAGAAAATGACAGATCAATCTTTCTTATGAATATCTATGTAATAAGTCTAAACAAAACATTAACAAACAAAATTCAGCAGCACATTAAAAAGATAATAAACCATAACCAAGTGACATTTTACCTAGAAGTGCAGGAATAATTCAACATCGGAAAAAGCTATTAATATAATTTATCATATTAATAAATCCAAGTGGAAAAATTACATGATCATCTTCATAGATGCTGAAAACGTATTAATAATACTCAACATTCATTTTTCATAAAGAATCTATAAATAAAATAGGAACCAATAGATATGTTTTATTATGTTAAAGATGAATCCATCTCCACTCTCAAGTGACACCACTCTCAAGTAATTTAAGATTGTACTGGAACTGGTTCATAAAGTGATGAGCAAGATAAAGATGTCAGGGCTACTTCACATTGTTCCAGAAGTTCTGGTCAACACAATTAGACAAGACCAAGAAACAAAATGAATACACATTGGTAAAAAGGAGGTAAAAATATTGTTATTTCTAGATGATATAATTATATGCATGGATAACATAAGAGAATCAACTAAAAAACTATGTAAACACTGAGAGAATTCAGTAAGGCATCAGAGTACAAAATTATATAGAAATAGATATCCTTCATAGATATATAAAACAGGCAACATTGAGAAATCCAACTACTGGTATAGGTTGGAAATACTCAGCATTTCCAGTAATACCACTGGATTTTTCTGTATTACGTGGATACACCTCAGAGGTGAGTTACCCAAGGCCATTATTGTTCTTTTGTAGGTAATCAGAATTTCTCTCTGGTAGCTTTTAGAATTTTCTCTGTGATTTTCATATTCTCAGCTTCATTATAATGTGGTTAGATGTGAACTGGTTTTACTCTCCTCAGGACCTGGCATGCCCTTTTCATTTGTGACCTCAAGTCTCCTTACAATTGGAGAATCTAAGCCATTTTTAATTTAAATATTGCCTCTTCCCATTGTCTCTATTCTTTACTCCTGAAACTTCATAGATATATATTGGACCTGATTTTCTATCCTCCATGTCTCAATATCTCTTTCATATTTTCTATCTTTCTTTCATATTTTCTTTTTATCTTGCTTTGGAATTCTCAATGTGTTTCCTAGATCTGTTTCCCAATTCGATACTTCTTTTTTGGCTGTATTTAAGCCACTGTTCAACTTGGGCATTGAGGCTTAAAATGTTTTAAATTGAGCTTATTTATAGATTTAAAAATCTTAAGTGAAATTTTAGTGTACTTGAGGTAGAGGAGGAATATCAAACTGTCATACGGGCCAGAAGTCTATAAACAGTTTTTTTATGTATGAATAAATATTCATGATTGCATTAATTTATGGCTAATATGCCATTTGTTTAACATCTTCCTATTCTTGACTACTGAGGTTGTTTCAAATTTTTGCTAATGTAAATAATTTTGAAGTGAATATCTTTATGCACAAGAGATTTTATTTTTTTTCATTTTAGATTATTTTCTTAAGAAGGATGGAACCAAAAGTATGCATGCTTTTAATGTTCTCAGTGCATATTGCCAAAATATTCTTTAAAGCAATGAGCCAGTAAAATGGCAGACTATAGCAGAGTGACAGACTCTGCCACTTCAGCTTCATTGGGTATTTTAATTTTGTTTAATTTTTTGCCGATTTAAAGGATGTAAACAATATCTTTTTTAAAAAATTTGCATTTATTGGATTACTGGTAGGGACTGAACATTTCTCCAAGTTTGTTTACTGGCTATATTTACTCTTTTGAGGATTGTCTCTTTGTGCACTTTGCATTTCATTTATTAGAGTCTTACTGTTTTTCTTGCTGATGTGTTTTACTCCATTCATGATACCAATATAAACCTGTTGTCATATTTGTGGCAGTTTTCCCCCTAGCTTATGGTTTAATTAATCTACAAATTGCCATGAATGCATCTATTCTCATGCATTCTATTGAAGCAGAACCAATCCTCTGATTATTTTAGTCAGCTTAGTACTGAGAGACACATTTTCTTCATGGAAATATAGAAACCGAAGCTCTGATTTCAGCTTCACATGATTCAAAATGGCCTGTAATGCTGTCCCTCTAATGAGTGAAGGTTACAGTTGTGATGGCCCCTCGATAAAGCTACACTGCTGCAGGTTGGGACAAATAGGGGCTGTCTACCTTAAAGAACTATGGCCAATATATTGTTACTACAAGATCAGCACACAAATCCATGCTAGCTTGAATAACTCACTTGTGAAGTGTATTCACATAACCAAGAAAAATTCCCAAAGGAATTTTTTAAAAAATGTACATATTTCTAAATAGTATATTAATTTGTGACCTATATTTTTTATTTATTTATTTATTTATTTATTTATTTATTTATTTATGGCTGTGTTGGGTCTTCGTTTCTGTGCGAGGGCTTTCTCTAGTTGCGGCAAGCGGGGGCCACTCTTCATCGCGATGTGCGGGCCTCTCACTATCGTGGCCTCTCTTGTTGCGGAGCACAGGTTCCAGACGCGCAGGCTCAGTAGTTGTGGCTCACGGGCCTAGTTACTCCGCGGCATGTGGGATCTTCCCAGACCAGGGCTCGAACCCGTGTCCCCTGCATTAGCAGGCAGATTCTCAACCACTGCGCCACCAGGGAAGGGAAGCCCCCAAAGGAATTATTAGACATGTTGAATAACCTGCTCATAGTTAGGTTTCAAAATGTAAACCATGGAAATGCATATATGTTGTGTCTGAGTCATTGCCCCATTTCAAGTAATATGAGCTGAATTATGAACTAAGCAGTTAGTTTAGTTCTGTTTTACGCATGGCCGTGTAGACTCACAGATATGGGAGATACATTCAAGCAGGTGTTATAAAATTTGTGAATATAATCTTGCCATTTGCAACCACAGGGATGGACCTTGAGGATATTATGCTAAGCAAAATCAGTCAGATGGAGAAAGACAAATACCATATGATTTCACTCGTATGTGGAACATAAGACAAACAAACAAAACAAAACAAAAACAAACACATAGATACAGAGAACAGACTGGTTGTTACCAGAGGGGAAAGGGGGGCCTGGGGGAAAGGCTAAATGGGTAAAGGGAGTCAACTGTATGGTGACGGATGGAAACTAGACTTTTGGTGGTGAGCACGCTATAGTATATACAGAAGTCAAATTATGTTATACATATGAAACATAATAAGTCAAAGTTACCTCAGGAAAATAAATGTTCTAAATATATATAGTGTTAGAGATAAAACAGGTGATGTAATTAGGAAAAACTTATCATATGTAATAATCAGCATTATTCAAACTGGAGATAATTGGCCCCAAAAGAGCCAAACCTGAATCAGTGCCAAAAGATTGAACTTGAACTGGCTGTGGCCAACATAGCTAATACTATCAGTAAATCCAAAAGTGGAAGAGCGCTCTCTCTGAATGGAGATAAAAACTGCATCTTTAAATGCAGGTTCCACTCCCCCAGTCCCAGTAGAATTGCTTAGGTTTAGCCTCAAGGGCAGGGTTTTTTAAAAACTGTAAATGTAAATCCAATTGTCTTTGGGGTTTCTAGCCTTTCTGCCCAGAGCAGGGTGATTCAGAACTAGTCTTTTACTACTGTACGAGAACCTCTGCTGTCTAGAGGTCCCTCCTTCCTCCCAGAAACTCCTGGTGACCCTCTGCATGCCCCGCAGAGCCCCCCATCTGATTTCATGGACAATCGTAATCAAAAGAACCAGAAACCCATCCTCATCCCTTTTATTTCTGAAAGCTAACTGAAGCAATGAATTATATTTCAGACATCCTACATAGAGCTACAGCATTTATTTTCCACTACTTGGCTTCCACTTCTTAATAAAAGCAGTTATGCTAACCAGGGTAATCAGTTCTTTTCACAAGCAATAAAGCACAAATATCACAGGTTTGAGTTCTCTTTTAAAAGAAGCACAGTTTAAAAACCTTTAGAACTTTGATGCCTGGAGCTGGATGGTATAATAACCTCTCCTTTCAAATCAACATTAGACCCAGATTGTATTTCCAAGTGAAAAGGCTGCTGGGCCAGAGAAAGTGACCTTTGGCTGAGAGACTACTTGTTACCTCCTCTGCTTCAGTGCTGCCTGCCATTAGGAAGAACTACCAAGTAATAAACTATTTACTGCCTGCACTTATCTATCCCCTACTGTGCCCTTTCTGGGGAGGAAAGTAAGGCAATTGATTTTTTCTATTCGATAGTCATCATCTTATAGTTAGATCATCTAACTGCCCAGCATTGCTTATGTTCAATTCTCAGGGTACCTTATATAACAAGGGCGATGTTTTTTTTTGTTTTGTTTTGTTTTTTGACAGATTTTAAAAGCCTAGAGCTTTTGTACAACATAAAATAATACCTAGAGCCATAGACAAAAAAAGGTACACAGACAAAGAACACAGAAAGAGGTTTTCCTGTCCTAAAGGATCTCATTTGAACCAAGCTGTAAAAGGACTAAATTCTCTCCCCATCTGCTCCAAACATTTTTATTCTGATGAATTAAGAATCATCAGATTCTTAATTTCTGGAAATTTCTTTTTGAAAATGTTTTTTAAAAAAGCGAATTCACTTACTCTCTCCAAATCTTGGTTTTCATATCTGAAAAATAAGGAAGTTCTTTTTACCTCTGCGATTGTATACTTTTAAGTAGATTTGCACACACCTGCAACTCCAACCTGCAGTTGGGAGTTCCAGCACACTATAGCCACAGGCAAAGTGCTTGATACCAAGTTGTTCAGAACAGTCCAGTATTGACCCAACTATAAGGTTTATTGACCTGAAGACTACAAGACAAGCTCTTCAATAATGAAATATGCTAGAGCTCATGTCCTCTGTAATGCATTTATAGCTACTGTGCCTTGGAATAACTATTCTTGTGGAAGTACCCGGCACACCTAAAATCATGTATATTATGTTCATGTATATTATGTTTGAATAAACACAACCATGAATATATTTGAGGCAAACATACTGAGTTTGTGATTTAAAAAAAAAAAAGGTGACACTAGTCTATGTTTGCTAGAAAAATTGCCTAACGCTATGTCTTGACTGCCTGGTTAATGTCCTGGCTTTGGTAAATTGCAGTAGTTTGCACCACTTTTACCTTTAGAAAGTCCATGTTGCCAAAGACGCAGTATAGCACAGTGGTTTGCATTGGAAAGTTGGTTTTGCCAGTTATTTAGCTGTGAGATGAAGGTAAGTTACTGAACTTCTCTAAGTGTGTTTCCTCATTTGTAAAATGGATAAAATAATAGTTCCTAGCTCATAGGTTATTGATAGGATTAAATAAGGTAATGTGTTTACAATGCTTAGCTCAGTGACTGTCTCATGGTTAATGCTTAATAAATATTAACTATTATTGTAACAGTTATTTAAAAGACTTTTGAATGGCCTCTCATACCTATTACCCCCCATTCTACTGGGAGTAGGAGCTTTGTCCCTTGTGCTGGAAGTCTTGCCTCAGTGGCAGTCTTTCACCATCCGTGAACCAGGAGTGTCAGGCATCAGGGTTGGGGTTTACTCTCCCAGGCAGAACTCTTCTCTCTGGCTCGTGTTTACCACCTCTGGTCTGCAGACCAGTGGTACAGAGGGCAATAAAAGGAGCCTGGGTGAGACAGTGCAAGATCCCACTTGGCTGATGTACAGCAAATACATCCCTCCTCTTCACCCCCACTCTAGGGAATGGTGACCTTCCTTTCACTGGTCAGGGAGAAGTCTGGCATAGCTTATTTTGTCCTCTCAGTGAAAGAGAAAGTTAAATACTCTGAGGGAAGGCCAGGAACTGATAGAGAGCCAGGGGCTTGAGAGGAAAAGTCTACTTTACTGAAGTGCTATTATACGCCAGGCACTATTGTTAAGTTCCGGGGATGTAAGTAAAATACACACTGTTCCTGCCATCAGAAAACTTAGGAGATTGATGTGGAAGGAAAAGCACAAGAAGTGATAGAAATAAGACCTGACCTAATCAAGAAAGTTCTGCCTGAGGAAGTGACATTTGAAATGAGATCTAAAGTTTCAAGAAAATACAGCCTGCTAAAGGGATGGCATACAAAGCGGTCAGCAGATGCCAGAAACCTGGGGCAGGAGAAAGACTAGTGTCCTCAGGCCTGGAAGAAAGCCATTGTGAATGGAGTAGAAAAAACAAAGGTGAAAGTGTGCAACGTGAGCCTGGAGAGGCCGGCAGGCCCAGACCCTGCAGGACATCTTTGGCCAAGCTAATTATTGTAGTACTTATCCTAAGAGCCCTGGGAAGTCACTGGATGGCTCTAAATTAGGGAGAGATTGACATGCTTTCACTTGCATTTTTACATGCTGCAGGGTAGAGTATAATGAGAGTGGATACTGAAGGCCATGGAGGAGCTGCTGCAGGAGTCCCTGCAAATGATGAGAGCACTGTGAACTAGGGTGGTCGTCCTCAGGAGGCATTAGATGCATTAGTTGTCATGGACAGGAAGGGGCTCTTATCAAGGATAACTCCAAGCTTCCTGGCTTGTACCAAGCCTGTGTGCTTGTGCCATTTACTCATGTTGGGAGTGCTGAAAGGGGACGGGTTTGAAGGAAAAGATAGTCTAATTTGGAGCATATGGAGTTAGAAACACCTTTAAGGCATTGAACGAGAAGCCTTGCACTGAGCATAGGTTCTACCCCAGTGCCTTTTCACTAGCTGTTTCCCTGTCTGGAAGTTCCTTCCTTCAGGTACCTTCATGGCTCACTCCCTCGTTTTGATCAGGTCTCTGTTCAAATGTCAGCTTATCTGATGAAGGGTTCCTGACCATGTTGTCTAGAACAGCAGATCTCACTTTTGCTTTCTATTATCTAATCCAAAGCGAGGCCCCTGCCTTTTCTGGCCTCTGGTGCCCTTGAGTGGGCAGTCCCACCTAGTGGTTTCCTGACGCCCCCTCATCCATGACGGCCATTGCCCCCCCAGGTTTCCCAGTCTCAGCAACGGCCTGATCTTGTTCTGAAGCAGAGGATGTATCTTCTTCCAAACCCCCATAGTTGTCCTGGCATAATTTTTTGGTTTGTTTTTTAACCTTTCTTCAAGTCCTAAGGTCATGTTTGATCTTCTTGGGGGTTAGGGACAAGCCCTAATGAATGTGTCAGGTTGTATTATTTTCCCCCAGTTTAATTGACCACTTAATGTTCACATGAATGAAAAGATGATGGTTCAAATCTAGTATTTCCTTCTTTGACTTTCAAAAAAAATCGGGATTTAATATTTTTATCAAAGCAACATATTATGTAGAAACAAGAATACCAAAAAAATTGATGTGAAGGGTTATAAAGAAAAAGGGTATAATCTCCTAGCCATTTTTTTCCCCACAGAAGCAGCCAACTAAAATCTTTTTTAAAATTTTTTCTGGTGATTATCTCCATACTACTAAATATGCTCATAATGCTGGTTTTTGTTTGATCAGTTAAGCCCCTGTCTTTTACTCCCTGCCTTGAAAGATGGATCTTTTCCTCATCTTTTGATCACTTCTGTTCCTTAGCTCATTTCCCACTTCTAATTTTTAGTAGTTATTATTTTAGTTCTTCTATTGGTTACATTTGAATATTTAAGCATTTATTTATTTAAATTCTATCTCTTGGCTATTCCTCTTTTAAGGAATTTGTTTACTCAAAGAGTTTTTCTTGACTCCTGCTATGGTGGATGAGAATATTTCCATTACTATCATTATGTAAGTATGGTCCATTGAAGAGGAAAGGAGCATGCTGGGTCCAATGTCATGACCCCTGAGCCACTAGAAGGCTAATATTCCTATCATGAATATTCCTACATGAATTCTCTTTCATATTTTGCATCAAGTCCAGCCATAATTTAGTTTGCTTATTCGGAGCATGACTTTTATACTCTTTTCCCCCTAAAGTTTCTCATTTTTCTTCTTCAGGGAGAAAACATTTGCTTTTTTTTTTTTTTTTAAGAACATATCATGAACAGCTATTCCCCTTTTGCTATTTACTGTCTTGGATCCATTCTATTTTGCCTAAGAACACTTCTGATGGTTCCTTTTTTTAATAGGATTTTTGTTTTGTCTGTATGATGTCTTTATCTCCTCCATGCTGATGGTTTTCTTTATGTCTATGATCTTGTTTGACTATGTTGATTGCTCCTGGTAGCTGGCCTGGAGTGTCTGTACTGTTTTTCTCATCTGATCTCTAGCACAATCAGGATGGCTAACGAGGAGTTCTGCACACCTGGGGTGTGGGGACAGAGAGGGAGCTGGCTAGGAGGCACGGGTGGCTCCAAGTGTCAAAATGGTAGTGGCTGCAGGCGCCTACCTTAATAACTAACTCTCCTCAGGCAGAGCACTACATGTTTAAGAGAAGAATCCCCTGATTATTTATTTATTTATTTATTTATTTATTTATTTATTTATTTAAACATCTTTATTGGAGTATAATTGCTCTACAATGTTGTGTTAGTTTCTGCTGTATAAAAAAGTGAATCAGCTATACATATACATATATCCCCATATCCCCTCCCTCTTGCATCTCTGTCCCACCCTCCCTATCCCACCCCTCTAAGTGGTCACAAAGCACCGAGCTCATCTCCCTGTGCTATGTGGCTGCTTCCCACTAGCTATCTATTTCACACTTGGTAGTGTGTATATATCAATGCTACTCTCTCACTTCGTCCCAGCCCACCCTTCCCCCTCCCTGTGTCCTCAAGTCCATTCTCTACATCTGCATCTTTATTCCTGTCCTACCCCTAGGTTCCTCAGAACCATCCCTCCCTTTAGATTCCATATACATGTGTTAGAACACGGTATTTGTTTTTCTCTTTCTGACTTACTTCACTCTGTATGACAGACTCTAGGTCCATCCACCTCACTACAAATAACTCAATTTCATTTCTTTTTATGGCTGAGTAATATTCCATTGTATATATGTACCACATCTTCTTTATCAATTCATCTGTTGATGGACACTTAGGTTGCTTCCATGTCCTGGCTATTGTAAATAGAGCTGCAATGAACATTGTGGTACATGACTCTATTTGAATTATGGTTTTCTCAGGGTACATGCCCAGTAGTGGGATTGCTGGGTTGTATGGTAGTTCTATTTTTAGTCTTTTAAGGAACCTCCATACTGTTCTCCATAGTGGCTGTATCAATTTACATTCCCACCAACAGTGCAAGAGGGTTCCCTTTTCTCCACACCCTCTCCAGCATTTATTGTTTGTAGATTTTTTGATGATGGCCATTCTGGCAGGTGTGAGGTGATACCTCATTGTAGTTTTGATTTGCATTTCTCTAATGATGAATGATGCTGAGCATCCTTTCATGTGTTTGTTGGCAATCTGTATATCTTCTTTGGAGAAATGTCTATTTAGGTCTTCTGCCCATTTCTGGATTGGAATCCCCTGATTTTTATCTAGGAATAACATTCGGTCAGGGGGAAGGGTGGGGAGAAGGGATAGGTAGGGAGTTTGAGATTGACATGTACACACTGCTATATTTAAAATGGATAACCAGCAAGGACCTACTGTACAGCACAGGGAACTCTGCTCCATATCATGTAACAACTTAAATGGGAAAAGAATTTGAAAAACAATAGATACATGTACATGTATAACTGAATCACTTTGCTGTACACCTGAAACTATCACAACATTGTTAATCAACTGTACTCCAATATAAAATAAAACGTTGAAAAAAACCAAAAACATTCGGGGCCTGGATGGAGAGGTGGAGAGCTAGGGGAGGAAGCTGTCCAGTGGAGCTGTTCACGATGAAGTTTTAAATATGGCATTCAAATAAATGCCTCCTATAAAGTATAAAATTTTGACTAAGCACACAATTGTAAACACTCATCAGACCCAGTCTTGGATAAAATGGGAAACTTCATAAGAAGCAAAAGGATAGAAGGAGAAGATGGAGAAGGATAATGGATTCATGAGTCAGCTAGTAGAACTTCCTGTATCAGAGAAATGAACACCACATTTTTCCATAAACATTTAATTTCCATTTGAACATCGCTATTGAGCTTACCATAATTACTTCTTTAGGGAAATGGTTCCACTTTCTGACAGCAGTTAGCTCCAGGAATATTTTCCCAATTTCAGTTTGAGTTTGACCTTTGCTCTTGTTTTACTGTTCTTCAGTTGTCGTCGATCTAAAGTCTACCTTCCTCTTAAGTTAGACACTTTTTAAAAAGTGTTTTTCTACCTGAAATGTCATTTCTTTAATCTAAATAAATCAGATCTCTTGATCTCTTTCTGGTAGTTTCCTTCAAATATCGGCAGCTTTTTTGGTTTGTTTCCAGAATTTAAGGTTCTTTTAACATTTTATCTCCCAAATTCAATTTTCACATAATGGATAAGTCAATCTTTTATTGAAATACAAAATACCACCCTAACCATTAGGTGGTGAAACCCCTTTCATCACCTTTCAAATCACAATTGAGTGAACCTTTCTTTGACAAATGCATACTCTGTATTCAATATGCTTATAGTATGTCTTCCGGGGTGGACTCATAAGGCAATTTTGAGAATCATATGCTATTCACTGCCTTATATGACCTCTCTTTGTGCCGTTCAACACATAGATTCTGCAAGTGTTACTTTATTAACACTGTGGGTCTTTGTTAAGACCCACAGCTATTCATGCAAACCCTGAGCCCAATCATTCATTCATTCATTACCAGTTATGTGCCAGAAACTGTGGTGGGCACTATGAAGCAAGAGGAATTAAAAGGAATCTGGTAGGGGAGAAAATTTCAACCATGATAAGTGCTATGAAGGAAAAGAATGGGATTAACTCTGATGGGACGAGAGGTGCTCAGGAACTTTTGCTTGAGATTGGAGATGCTATATACAAATATATTTATTTGTGTGCATGTGTGTAAGTGATATTTAAGAAGTATCTGGGACTTTAGCAGCAATAGTTTTTTTTTTTTAAATAGCAGGTTTATTGAAATAGAATTCACAAAACACAAAATTCACCTATTTAAAGTATACAATTCAATGGTTTTTGGTATATTGCATTATTAATTTTAAAAATTGTGGATATATGTAATAAAATTTTATATTTTAACTATTTCTAATTGTACAACTCAGTGACATTAATTACATTCACAATGTTATGCAACCATTACTACTATCTATTTCCAAAATTTTCAATCACCCTAAACTGAAACTCTGTAACTGCTAACTCCTAATTCTTCCTCCCCCATCCACTGGTAACCTCTATTCTACTTTGTGTCTCCATGAATTTGCCTATTTTAGGTACCTCATATAATTGGAATCATGTAGTATTTACATTTTAATGTCTGGCTTATTTCACTTAGGTAATGTGTTCAAAGTTCATTAATGTTGAAGCATGTATCAGAACTTCATTTTTATAAATGAATAATGTTTCTTTGTGTATTTATACACCACATTTTATTTATCAGTTCATCTCTTGATGGACACTCGAGTCATTTCCACCCTTTGGCTATTGTGAATAATGCTGCAGTAAACATTGGCGTACAAGTATCTGTCTGAGTTCCTGCTTTCAATTCTTATGAGTAAACACCTAGAAGTAGAGTTTCTGGATCATATGGTAGTTTTATGTCTAACTTTTTGAAGAACCACCAAACTGTTTTCCACAGTGGCTGCACCATTTTATATTCCCATCTGCAACATATGCAGGTTCCAGTTTCTCTGCATCCTCACCAGCACTTCTTATTATATTAAAAAATTATAGACATCCTAGTATGTGTGAATTGGTGTTCTATTTCAACTTTTGGAGAAGCTATCAGACTGTTTTCCAAAGTGGCTATACCACTTTACATTCCCAGCAATATATTAAGATTCTGATTTTTTCATGTCTTCACTAACACTTGTTATTATGTGCATTTTTGACTCTAGCCATCCTAGTGGGGATGAAGTGGTAACTCATTGTGACTTGAATTTACATTTTCTTCATGACTAATGATATTGAGCATCTTTTTATGTGCTTATTAGTCATTTGTAGGTCTTCTTTGGAGAAATATCTATTCAGATCCTTTGCCCATTTTTTAATTGGTTTATTTCTTTTTAAATTATTGAGTCATAAGTGTTCTAACAACAATAATTTTAATTCCAAACTACTGGGCAACATTTTGAAAAGGAGCTCTTCTTCATTTCAGTAGTAAAAGATTCTGGTCTGTAAATCCTGGGATGTTTTTATGAGTCTTCCAGTAATGCAAGGATTTATGGAGGGTAGTTATTCCTTGATTTGATTTCTTTAAGGTTTTCACATGAAGTCAAATGATCAATTCTAAAAAGACGAGAATCTCACTTTAGTTCAAAGCAATAGTCAAATAGCTAAATCTTATTATTATGCTCTACAATTTTACTATTTTCCTATACAACTTACCTTGGAATTTTTTTTTTTTTTGGCTGCATTGGGTCTTTGTTGACACGCGCAGGTTTTCTCTAGCTGTGGCGAGCAGGGGGCTACTCTTCCTTGCTGTGTGCGTGCTTCTCAATGCGGTGGCTTCTCTTGTTGCGGAGCACAGACTCTAGGTGCGCAGGCTGCAGTAGTTGCAGCACGTGGGTTCAGTAGTTGTGGCTTGCGGGCTCTAGAGCACAGGCTCAGTAGTTGTGGCGCACGGGCTTAGCTGTGGCATGTGGAATCTTCCCGGACCAGGGCTCGAACCCCTGTCCCCTGCATTTGCAAGTGGATTCTTAACCACTGTGCCACAAGGGAAGTCCCTTCCTTGGATTTTTAAAACTGTTTTGGGTTAGTGTTTAACTATATCTATTTCCACTTTTTATTCCTTTGAATTTGGTTAGACTCATTGAGTTTTATAATTATACAATTTATACCACTCCTGGGTCATGGGCAATTTTGATTCATGTCAAATTAACTCACATTTGATTAATGTCAAATTCATTTAAGGTTATTAATGAGAACTCATACTTGGGATTTATAAAGCAAGTGTAAAGAGCGTACTACATACACTCTTCAGATAGTAACTAATTATACTTTACAATATACCTGAAAGATAGATTTATTATTAATAATATTTGTCCTGATGTCAAACTCCATGAAGCACCCACTTGACATAAATGTCTAATGTGATATAAGTTAATTGAGAAGAACCTTTGCTTTTCAACTTGCAGGCAACTGTTTATCCAGATATTACATTACTAATCTCTTGGCAAATGTTTTTTTCAAAAGCAATACATCAAAATGTTACTAAAGCTTGATAAATTATACCTTGTCTTAGTAGAGGAACTGTGAATAAAAATCCGTCCTGTGGTATCTTATTTCAAGATAAAAGGAAGGGAAAATGATTCAAATTTTTTTAGTTTGAAAAGTAAATGTCTCGAGAAATGTTTAACCTATTTAAAGCATTTTGAATTTCAAGTGGATTATTTGACTACATAACAGTGGAACAAATTTCAGTGAATACTTAGGATAAAGGGAGTGCGAGGGATAACAAGAATTGAGTTCTAATCCAAACCCTGACACAAGTACTTTCATGATGCTCAGGCAGGTCTCCTAACCTGTTATTTTACTTATATAGTCATGGGATCACAGTAAGTCAGTTCCATAAACTGATAGGTAGTAGTCTGAATACAGTCCCAATTTACAATTGTTTGGCCAACACATTTTTTAAAATATTTGAGCTAGTTTGCAACATTTTTTAAAATGACAGATTACACATACAAATTCAAATTTCTAACTTCCCTTGAAAAAAATCAGGTGATCTGGCAATAGTGGTCCACATCCTTGAGTGACATTTGTTTGGGGGCAAGTAGCTGCCCCTCCTGCTAAACAGAGCAAGGCTGTGTCATTTGCCAAACCTGGCTCAGGTTGCTCATTTATGTCACCTGCCTATCTTCTGTAGTCACTTCAGTGTGCTCCTAAAAAAAGTAGGATATTTTTGGGTTTTTTTCCTAAAACATCTGTGATATCTGTGGCAGAATTCCAAGATGGCCCTAAGTTTACTACCCCTGGTGTACAACCCCTGTATAATCCCACGTCTTGAGTGTGGTCTGAACCTGTGAATATGATGGATGTCACTCCCATGATTATGTTATGTTATATGGCAAGAGATATTATAGATGCAATTAAGGTCCCTAACAGTTGACTGTGACTTAATCAAAAGGGAGATTACCCTGGGTGGGCTAGACCTAATCAGGTGAACCCTGAAAGAGTCAAGAAGCAACAGCAAATACTTTCCTGTGGATCTTAAAGAAGAAGAAATCAGTCATGTTGTGAACTGCCTATAGAGAGTGGTGTCTGTAGAAGCTAAGGCTCTCGGACCCACAACTGCAAAAAACTGAATTCTGTCAACAACCTGAATGAACTTGGGAAGAGGGCCCCAAACATCAGATAAGACCCCCATCACCGGTCGACATCTTAATTTCAGTTTGGTGAGACCCTTAACAGAGGATCCAGCTAATTCATATCCAGAGTCTTGACCCAGAGAAACTGAGAAAATAAAGGTGTTTTATATATTTTTTTAATTTATTTTTTATTTAAAAATTTTTTTATTTTTGGCTGCGTTGGGTTTTCATTGTTGCACGCAGGCTTTCTCTAGCTGCAGTGAGCAGAGGCTACTCTTTGTTGCGGTGCACGGGCTTCGCATTGTGGTGGCTTCTCTTGTTGTGGAGCACAGGCTCTAGGTGCGAGGGCTCAGTAGTTGTGGCACGCGGGCTCAGTAGATGTGGCTCATGGGCTCTAGAGCGCAGGCTCAGTAGTTGTGGCGCACAGGCTTAGTGGCCCCGTGGCATGTGGGATCTTCCCGGACCAGGGCTCGAACCCAAGTCCCCTGCATTGGCAGGAGGACTCCTAACTACTGTGCCACCAGGGAAGCCCAAGGTGTTTTATTTTAAGCTGTTAATTTTGTGGTAATTTTTTATGCAGCAATAGAAAAGTTATATAGTAACTATGAAGGAATAATAAAAAGGATACATATTTAAAAATCAAAGAATATGCCAAGAAATTGAATTATTTAATGTATGATATATATTTCATTTAAAAAGAAGGTTATGACTATAAAGGGAGAGCATGTGAGAGAGGTGGACTCACAGTTCTGAAACAACCTTGGATGTATAATAGAATTAAGCAAATGAATTAATATGTTGATGTTGGGCACAAGGGTTTTCAGTGAGGAAGAAGGGACATATGAATGTGGAATATAGGAAGGGATTGGATTTGGAGATATGAATGTGAAAATGTATATATGCATGTGTATATGCATATACCAGTTATCTATTGCAGCTTAACAAATTATCTTAAAATTTAGCAGCTTGAGACAACAAACATTTGTTATCTTACAGTTTCTGTGGGTTAGAAATCAGGGAATGACTTGGCAGGGTGGTTCTGACTCGTTGTCTTTCATGATGTTGCAATCAAGCTGTTGATTAAGGCTACAGCCATCTTAATGGTTGGTTGAGGCTGGGGCACCATTTCCAAACTCACTGATATGGTTGTTTGCAGAAAGCTTCAGTTCTTTACCCTGTTGGCCTCTCCAAACACTGCTCATGGCAGCTGACTTCCCCCAGAGAGAGGAAGGAGAGGAAGAAATGGAAAGTCAGAGAAACCAAAACAGAAGCCACAGTGTCTTTAATAACCTGAACTCAAAAGTAGACATGTCATCACTTCTGCCATGTCCGGTTGGTCACTCAGACCAAACCTTATACAATGTTGTATGCACACCAGAGTGTGAAAGCCAAGAGGCAGGGATCACTGGGGGCCATCTTGGAGGCTGGCATGGCTACTATAATGCATGTGTATATGTACATGTATAGATGTGTGTGTGTATGTTTATTTGTGTGTATGTTTGTGTGTATGTATATGTATATGTAGATATACATACATGTATTTCCTAGCTCTGTCTGTTGAAAGGGCCAAGAAGCAAAGACATGGTAGCAGCAATCAGTGTACATGGCATCCAGATTTTTATCTTTAATATCATTTTCACTAAAAACAACTAAGGTTTCTCAGAGAAATAACTGATTCCAGGGTTGGGGCAGGGTAGGTACAAGATGATACAGGAACATCATGTTATTCTAGAGAGTAAAGAAGTACTCAAAAAACATGATAGGGACATGTCACAAAGACATAGAAGCCAGTTGAATGAATTTCCACTTGCCAAATAAGTAAAATAATGAGTTTTAAATCACTGAAAAAATATGTACTCATGAATTTTTACTGGTGATGTATAGAGAGGTGACTTCTCTTGCTTAAAGTGGAATGGCTGGGCCTTTCTGGTAAATGTAGAGGGAGTGCTGGACTTGGGGAATCATCATTTGCAACCATAATGGTAAAGACTGGATTATACAAGAATCATCAATGCATGGTAAACCTAGAATTGAAGAATAGGATATTTACATAGTCTTAAAGTAGCTCCTCACAGACTGCTTATTGGTTGCAACTGAGGAAAACAACCCAGTAATTAAGGAGTGGAGAAACTGGGCAACACTTTAACCAGGTGATCAAAATTAGCATCGTCCATGAGGGACAGATGCACATTGTGCTTCATTGTGCTTCCAAATGATATACTCTAAGAGGAACACAACATCTCTGTCCTATGCAGTACTCCACCCAAGAATGCAAAACCTTAATCTAAGTAAGAGAAAACATCGGACAAACACAAAAGGAAGAAAATTCTATTTTAAAAAATTACGTAGAGGGACAGCATTCTTTAAAAATGTCAATGTTGTAAAAAAAAAGGCTAAGGAGATGTTCCAGATTAAAAGAGGCTAAAGAGGCATGACAATTACATGCAATTATCCAACACTAGAGTCAGTCCTGTACTGGAGGAGGAAAAAGTGCTATAAGTCATCTGGCAAAATGAAATATGGGCAATAGCTTACATAAAAGTATTGTGGAGGGAAAAGATTGGTCTTTTGTGTTGGCTAGAGATTGGTTTGAATGCTATATCCACCACTCCTCAATGTATGATTTCTGTGCCATGTAGAAAACCAAATGTGATCACTACAAAACTACCTGTCTCCCCTAATGCTGTGAAAGATTTAAATAATTTCCCTAGGGATATATCTTACCACCATGGGGGTAATTAAGGCCATTGCTACATGTTGTCTGATTTTTTTCAGCTACTTTAATTTTAATGGTTGGTGTTGGCACAGTCAATCAGACTGGCTGTACAACCTTGCAATTTGATTATTAACTGCCAAAACCAATTTTGATTATTTTCAGAGTGTTAGATGCCTGCTGCACACAAAATAAGACATGATACCAACCCAACAAGCTGGTTGTCTTAATGCCAAGACTATCTTTTCTCGTGTCCTATAGCTTCTATTTCGGGCATTCTATCAAGGGCATTCTTCAGAAAGGTAAGTGATATTTCAATAAATATAGAGTTGAATTAGAACAACCACATTCTTTAAGTAATTACTGGAATTTCTTAGAGTAATAGAACTAATATTGAAAGAGACTGTGTAATTCTCTAGCACAATTTTTACCTTTTTAGTAATCTTTTAGCAATTACCTTTTTAGTAACAAAGGCAACTCATTAGGAACACTAATAGTCACCAAAAATCAACACACAGCACAAAACAAAACAAAACAAGAGTCTCTGGAACTCTCACATAACTGTACACCACACATTGACTGTCTCTCCTACTGACACCTTAAAGCTGGATAAGATCACCCTTTGCACCCAAGGTGATTTTGATCTATTCCAATCTGCAAGGATTACTTGAAAATACAGAAATTCACAGGCATATTTTTAAAAATTTCTTGTTTTATTTTGGAAACAATTAATACCTTCACTCTAATATTCAAAGGGTGCAAAAAGCCGTATGATGACAAGTCCTCCTTGAACCTTTGTTCCCAAGTCACCCAGTTGCCCTCACTGGGCAATCAATGGTATGAATTTCTGGTATATCTTTCCAGGCATATTTTGTGCCTATACAAGCAAATCTTAATATATACTGTCCCCCTCTTGTGCGAATGATAGCCTATTACACACACTGTCCTGCTCCGTTTTTATTTTTCACCTGCAGTAGATCTTCGAGACCCTTCCATAGCAGCTCATAAAGAACATTCTTGTTCTTCTCTGGGGTTAAGAATATGTCATTGTACGACTGTACCATTATTTAATCAGTCTACTACAGATAGACATTTAGATTGTTTCTCAACTTCTGCTCTTGTAAGCAATGCTGTCATAAATACCCTTGTATATGTGTCAGTTTGCATATGCTTGAACATATCTGTAGGTTAAATAGTAGAGGAATTGCTGTGTCAAAAAAAATCCATTTGTAAATGTGATAGATACCATCAAATTGTCCTCCATAAAAGTGATATCAATTTACATTCCCCTGTAGTATAGAAGTGTGTCTGTTGACCTCCTTGATCTTCCCACATAGTGTTATCAACCTTTTTGACTTGCAAGCTGGCAAACAAAAAGTGCTGTTTCAATAAAGTTTTATTTGCATTGCTCTTATTATAAATGGGATTTAACATTATCTTATATGTTTATGACCCACTTGAATTTCTTTCTTCTGTGAACTGTAAGTTCATATACTTTGCATACTTTTTTCCTTGGGTTGTGGAATTTTTCCTTCTTTTTTTTTTTTTTTTTTTAGGAGGCTTAGTATTAGGAAAATTAGCCATTGATCTGTGATATGAACTGAGAATATTTTTTCCAAGTGTATTATTGTAGAGGCTTTTATAATACCTATTTTTTAAAAAAAAACATTTTATTGAAGTATAACATACACACAAAACATACTTAAATTCATGATTATTTTTTAAGTGAAGACACTTCTACAACCACTATCCAGATCAGGAAATACAATTTTTTTTTGGTATTCACAGATATTACTAATTTCAAGAAGAAGTGTAAAAATAGATCTTTCAAGCAGATATATTATTATGGACAGATTAGAGACAATAGCCAATTAGCATTTTAATTTTCATTATTTTTTTAGTGGAGTTGTTTGGATAGTGATATCAAAAAGTGGCATTTTATAGAAAAACAGAAAATTGTAAGGAATAATAATTTTTTTCGGGCTAGATTGCGTATTTTAACACCAGTTTATGCATACTCTTCTCTGATGAAGTGAAACATACCTACAGTAAATGCTATGAAGGGAGTCATGAAGAATGTTAATTTTAGATGGGCCCCAGAAGGATGATTCACCACTTTGCTCTTGGAGCAAAGATCTAGGCTTGTTCCACTGTACTCATATTTGCTACTAATTATTTTAGGGTTTCTGATGCATTTAAAATAGTATAGAAGCTTTTCTTGTTCGGGTCAATGATTCATTCAAACGCTTATTTCCTCTGAGTTCTGTAAATGTTCTAAGCGATTGTCCATTTTAACTTCTCTCCAAGTACAGCACTGAGAGCCTGTGGCAGCCACATCCAGGAAAATGATTTCAAGGCTAAACATGCAGCAACAAAAAGACCTTCCTAAAGTATCTTGATTTTAAAAGGCATTTATAAAATTTGGCCTTAGACCATACTTGATAGCTATTAAGAATGATAACAGAAGAAATCTTTTTTGAATAAATGACATTCAGCCATATTCTCAAAGTGGTGCAATTACATGTTGTCTTCCTGTTCTAGCTTCATTTTTAATAACAAATCTTCACACCCAACATGGATTTTAGAAATACCTAAATTTATATCAGCTTGGTAGCCCATAAAAATCACAAATGAGGAACAAAATACTCCAAAGTAAGGCAGTCCAAGTAAACTGTAGATGTACAGTGTCTTCCACCCTAAATTTGATCAGTTCTGAGCTTAGGCTTTAGTTGAATCCCTGGGGAATAATGAAGAAAATGTACTAATTTTGTAAATTTTGTGAGGGTTTTTGCCTGATTTACATAGCAAACATACCAAAGACTCCTTTCTTGCATAGCATTATTTTAAACTGTCATTATGAGTGATGCCTTTTGTTTTTGTTTTTTAAAAAATTTTTATTGGAGTATAGTTGATTTACAATGTTGTGTTAGTTTCAGGTGTACAGCAAAGTGTAATCACAAAATGAATACATATATCCACTCTTTTTTAGATTCTTTTCCCATATAGGCCATTACAGAGTACTGAGGAGAGTTCCCTGTGCCATACAGTAGGTCCTTATTAGTCATCTATTTTATATATAGTAGTGTGTATATGTCAATCCCAATCTCCCAATTTTATCCTCCCCACCAACCGGTAACCATGAGTTTGTTTTCTACATCTGTAACTGTATTTCTGTTTTGTAAATAAGTTCATTTGTACCATTTTTTTAGATTTCGCATATAAGCAATATCATATGATATTTGTCTTTCTCTGTCTGACCTAATTAGTGATGTCCTTTGTATAAGACTTCCTTGTAAATACGATAAGGTCAGAAAATCAAGGCTACACAGATTAACTACAAGCCACAACGTCCATGAGAATTTCTACGGATGAGGAAAGAGCTTCACCTGCTGTGAGAACTTCACCTCTCTCTTTTTGTCACAAGCAGAATGTGAAACAGCGGGAGACAGAAATCCTCCGTTCAACCCCAGTATAAGAATAGCATTGTTCTCACGGTTGATATTCAAATATGTGTTTTGCATGCGTGCTCTGAAGAGCTCAGAACATCTTGCAAACTTCAGTAGGAGTAGCACACACGTCAGCTTTTTTGAGGCTAGTTCAGTATTCCAAAATACCCAACTCATCTCTCTTAGTCACATTTGATCAAGAGCTAGGACTCAGCAAAATACAAAAGCAGACAATGCTTTTCATTTCTACCTTCCTTTTTTGTATCCTTTTCCACATCGTTAACATTCACAACCCAGCCCAAAGCACTGAGGATCCTTGGCTCCACTTATAAAACTCCTGTTCTTGTCTCCACCATGAAGAGGCAATAGGAATGAAGAAAACACTGAATGTGTATCTGAATTTTTATAGTCATGACTCTATAATGAAGTAGATGTCAGATTAGAGTTTCTTGCTACATCTCAGTGGTCTCTAAGTATCCCAGAGTATCTGCATTCTGTATTTTACATTAAAGTATAAATGACTGACAACCAGGCTTGTTAATTTATTCCACACAAAGTAAGTTCAAATCCTGAAAATAGAAGCCTCCCCTCTTTCTCAGCCTTTTTGTTGGAATTGGGAGAAGGACAGGTAAAGCAAGCAAGGACCGCAGAGGCACACGGGAAGAAGGATGATGAGAAGAGAATATCAGAGCCTATACTGGGCTATTCTGTTGTTTCTGCTCCTTCTAAAGAGACCAACCCAAACTGGTGGTGGCTAGAGCTGGGTTATAATGGGTATATATGGCTTATATGTTGCCAGGCTAAGAATAAAATATTGGCCCAGATTTCTATAGCTCTGATATTTCCTCTGATCTTTTACTGATACTATAGTTACCTTTCACTTATCAACATTTCACCTGAAGAACTGTCATAAAGACAGACATATAGAACAATGGAATAGACTATAGAGCCCAGAAATAAACCCTTGCAAATATAGTCAAATGATTTTTGAAAAGGGTGGCATAGATCATTTAATGAAAGGACAGTCTTTTTAACAAATGGTGGTGGGAAAACTGGATATCCACATGCAGAAGAATGGAGTTGGACCCTTACCTTACATTATATACAAAAATCAACTCAATAAATGTCGGCTGAATGAAGATAAAAACATTGGTTGAATGAAGTTTGTTTTTTCTTTTTTTCTCCTTTCTTGTTTTGCTTAGTGGAAGAAAGAGAAACTAAAATCTGATTTCAGTTGTGTGTTAGAAAAAGGGACAGTCGGTAATTATTCATCATGTTGAAGTACTTAGAACTAGTAGCTGTGAGTAAAAGGTTTTTTTTTTTAAAAGATTTATTGATTGATTGCTTGCTATGTTGGGTCTTCGTTTCTGTGCTAGGGCTTTCTCTAGTTGCGGCAAGCGGGGGCCACTCTTCATCACGGTGCGCGGGCCTCTCACTATCGTGGCCTCTTGTGTTGCGGAGCACAGGCTCCAGATGCGCAGGCTCAGTAGTTGTGGCTCACGGGCCCAGTTGCTCCGCGGCATGTGGGATCTTCCCAGACCAGGGCTCGAACCGGTGTCCCCTGCATTAGCAGGCAGATTCTCAACCACTGCACCACCAGGGAAGCCCAGAAAAAGGTTTTTGATGACCATCGATTTGATTGTGAAACTCTTTTTCTAGGAGAGAAGTTCTCAGCGCTAGCTGGACACTGAAATAATCTGGGTCATTTGAAAAAAAATACAGATGTCCAAATCCTACCTGAGAATAACTGAACCAGTTCCTAGGCATCAGTGTGTTTTATAATTACTCCAGATGTAATGCACAGTGCAGTTTCTAGGAGCCATATATCTCCCAGAGACAATTTCAGACAAGTTAGAAGGCAATTATTAACACAACACTGAGAATTAGCCAGAGAAATATTAAGCTATGATATCATACCAATTTAGGATTTATTATTGGAAAAGGTATCAAATTATCTTTTACGGGCAGTAACTCATTTCCTTGTTTTTCTTATCTCCCATGAGTTAATTCAAACAGTTGTCCTTATATGCTATTCCACCCCATTTCCAGAGTCCATACCAATGGAAGGCAGTAACAATATTTGGAGTCCTCTGCCATAACTTGGTGATGCTTATGCTTTTAGCCAAGTTACAACTATAGCACACTTCCTATTCAACACAGTCTGTGTCTTAATAATTTCAGCTAATGTTCATTGAGTTCTTACTGTATGCCAGGGTGATATTCTAAGTGCTTTATTATGTATTGATACTAATCTTCACAACAACACCATGAGTAAGGTGCTATTGTCATGCTTGTTTCACATATAAGAAAACTCAGCCTTAGAGAAGTAAAGTCAGTAAGTTGTGGAGCTAGGAGACCAAGCCAAGCCTCTGCCTGTCCCCAGCTCACTAGAGTGCCAAGGTCCCCTCATCCTTTGCAGCTGAGCCAACCCCCAAGTTAACAATTTGTGTGTTTAATTCATTAGAAATAGCCAATGACACCAAAAACATTAATATTTATTAAATCCTCACTATGTGCTGTGCACTGTTGCAAAGCACCTTCTATGCACTTTTGCATTTGACCCTCACGATAACTCTATTAGCTAATGTGACAATTAACCCTATTTATTCACAGGTAATGAAACAATGGCACAGAAAGAGATAAAATAATTAGCCCCAAATCACAGGTAGAGAGGGGTAAAGCATGAACTCAAAATCAGGACTCTGACTCTTTAACACACTATGCTATCTGCCTCTTAAGAAAAATGTTAAATATATCTTTGTGACTTAGAAATTCTAATAAAGAGTTACAGTTTGAGGTTTTGTTTTTCTTTCAGGTAGACTTTGAAAATACAAGATTTGTGGTATAAATTTCTTATGTATTTCTGGAAACATAAGCATCTTTGGTGGCAGTTCCCTTAATTGTAAAAATAGAACCTTAACAGATTTCTTCAAAGAACTTGTAAACTTAGAGTCAGTGGTGCTGGGTGGACCACTCTCACTGATTCATGAACTCTGATTACCTGCATCTCTTCTCAACTCTGGAATCCATGTCACACTTGTAGCTTGAAATCGGCCATGGTAGGCAAATTTACACTATGGAAATTGGTAAATGCTACAAATCCTCCAGAACATTTCCCCCCCAAAGAGCCAGTTGTTAAACATTTATCAGCACATTACTGTCTAAAGTTATAAAATAGTAACAAGTTGTCTTGTTAATATTTTAGTAATTTAAAATGAAGGAGACTGTTGTCATTTCGGGAAATCTTATTTCTTTTTAACAGGAATTTTGCTTATAGGAAATTGAAGAGTAAAATTCATTAAGTTTTTCAGATGTCATCAAATGTAAAATGCTTTACCTGTTAACTTAGTTCAGCTTCAAAGGAGATACTGAAAATGATTTTACTCTCATTTTTTGCAATGGACATATTATCTGGGCTACTGGCCAGAACACTTCGGTAATGATTTCACTTTACAAATTCAAGTACATACTACAACACTAATATTCTAACTCCCCTTGCCTTGCTTTAGTTTTATAGAACTGCAGATGTTCTGCCTCAAAAGGAGTAAATGTGAAACATCTGAAAAGGACTGTGATAGACGTGACTTTGAATCCTTGCTTTTTGGGACAAGTACTTTATATGTCTATTAATAGTCATGTTTGAATTTGAGAGTGATTCTCCCCCTTGCTGTTCAATAAAATGGAATGTTTTATCAATTTATGTGACTTTCAAATATTCAGTGTATTCAGTATATATGCAATTGCTGCTGTGTGGGACCCATTCTTTCTGAATACTTCCTTCAGCACTACCATCTCACCACCACCCTGCCCCCTTAAGATCTAGGGCTCATCCACTGGAATGTCAGGGCTGGGAACTGTAGCCAAGGCTGGAGCTGGTTACTCTGACAAAGATACCTCAGCATGCTGACATCCAGAGTGACAATTCCACAGGGGAAAGCTGAGGTTCAAGGACATTGAGAGAAGAATTGAAGGAGGGGTTTATAGAGCTAGGGATTCAGAGTCAGGTCCATGAGGTCAAGAGTTAGCAAGGTGATTGTCCAAGCACCAGTAGGGACTCTTAACTCACCTCACAGTCTGGATGTTGTGGCACATATATACAATGGAATATTACTCAGCCATAAAAAGAAAGGAAATTGAGTTATTTGTGATGAGGTGGATGGACCTAGAGTCTGTCATACAGAGTGAAGTAAGTCAGAAAGAGAAAAACAAATACTGTATGCTAACACATATATATGGAATCTAAAAAAAAAAAGAAAAAATGGTTCTGAAGAACCTAGGGGCAGGACAGGAATAAAGATGCAGACGTAGAGAATGGACTTGAGGACACGGGGAGGGGGAAGGGTAAGCTGGGACGGAGTGAGACAGTAGCATTCACATATACACACTACCAAATGTAAAATCGATAGCTAGTGGGAAGCAGCCGCATAGCACAGGGAGATCAGCTCAGTGGTTTGTGACCACCTAGAAGGGTGGGATAGGGAGGGTGGGAGGGAGATGCAAGAGAGAGGGGATATGGGAATATACGTATACGCATAGCTGATTCACTTTGTTATACAGCAGAAACTAACCCAACATTGTAAAGCAATTACACTCCAATAAAGATGTTAAAAAAAAAAAAGTTTCTGGGGCTTCCCTGGTGGCGCAGTGGTTGAGAATCTGCCTGCCAATGCAGGGGACACGGGTTTGAGCCCTGGTCTGGGAGGATCCCACATGCCATGGAGCGACTAGGCCCGTGAGCCACAACTGCTGAGCCTGCGCATCTGGAGCCTGTGCTCCGCAACAAGAGAGGCCACGATAGTGAGAGGCCCATGCACTGCGCTGAAGAGTGGCCCCCGCTTGCCGCACCTAGAGAAAGCCCTAGCACAGAAACGAAGACCCAACACAGCCATAAGTGGATAAATAAATAACTAAATAAAAATTAAAAAGAAAAAAAGTTTCAAGGTGTGTTAAAAGCCCTGATTCAATGTTATAGTCTCCCATTAGAATGACACCTCCATGAGGGCAAGATCTTTGTCTAACTCTTGCTTATATCTCTAGCATCTAGAACTCTGCTTGCCATATGGTGATCATAAACACTGAGCATTCATAAATATTTGTGCAATGAATGAATGGATGGATATGTGAAATATCCGTCCATCATCATATTGTGAACTATATGGAAAAAAAAATTTAAGGAACCTCCCATCTGGTTGGGTTATCATTTTATTCCTTTAGAACCTGTTTACTTCAAATGTGCTAAGGAAAAAAATTCTTTACTTCATCCAAAATTATAGCATCCTTCCCCCAAAATGTTCTATGACACATTATTTCTGCAAGATGCTATCACAAAAGGGTTTAATAATAAAATAAAATGGGGAAATGATGAGTGAAACAGAAATTAAAAGTATTCTTTGATGCTGGACCTCTCAGAGCTCTTAATATGCTACTGTCGTGTGGAATCTCCAAAGAAAGGAGAAACAGTGTGTGGGATTTTCCAAAATCAATTTGGCATGGAGCACTTTTACGCAGAGAAACTTGGGTATTCCAATGAAAAACGTTTAGAAATTCTTGTCTAGATGTTTTGTTACTGAACCAGGTTTGTTTTGCCCAATGTGTAGCAAGCCAAAACACTGAGATGCCGAGATTTGCAGCAAAGAGGGTTTATTCACAAGGCAGACAAGCAAAACATAAAAACAGGTCTCAGAACCACCTCCCCAAAGGCAAGGGGCTTGGAGTATATATGGGATAAAGAATAAAGCAGCAGGGCAGTCTGAGGCATGGGGAGTGTGGGGAGCATGGGGAAAGGTGTTTGGAAAAAGGTTCGGTAATCATTGTCCTGTGCAGGTGTAACTAAGTTATGGGCCTCTGCAGGTACAAACATGGAGGCATTTAGCAGCATCTGAGGGTGGAGCTTTCAGCCCTCTAACATCAGAAGGTCACCAAGCCACCTAGCAGACACTCACACATGACCACTTGGAGGGTCGGTGGTCCTAACCAGTCTTAACCAGCTCAGCTCAAACTAGACACAGCTGACCCCAAATTCCTGGAAAACGACTCCGGTAAACATCTTTTTTTTTTTTTTTAATAAACTTTTTATTTTGTTTATTTATTTTTGGCTGTGCTGGGTGTTTGTTGCTGGGCGCGGGCTTTCTCTAGTTGCAGGGAGCGGGGGCTACTCTTCTTTGCGGTGCGTGGGCTTCTCATTATGGTGGCTTCTCTTGTTGTGGAGCATGGGCTCTAGACATGCGGCTCAATAGTTGTGGCTCGCGGGTTCTAGAGCGCAGGCTCAGTAGTTGTGGCACACTGGCTTAGTTGCTCCGCAGAATGTGGGAGCTTCCTGGACCAGGGCTTGAACCCATGTCCCCTGCATTGACGGGTGGATTCTTAATCACTGCGCCACCAGGGACTCCCTCCGGCAAACATCTTAATATTTAGGCTACGTGCCACTTGGAGGATGTGCAAGTCTTTTGTAGAAAAATTAAAATGACCTTGATTTGTGAAGGCAGGTGAAATGGATTTGACTAATGATTACCCACAGTTTCATTTTCTACAGTTTTACCCTATCTAAAACAAATGCATGTGGAATCTTTTTCATGATCTGAATCTTTCTTCACCTGCTCCATACTCCATCAAAATTTATGATTTTAACCCATTTCCACCAGAGTCTGCCAGGGAACTGACTAGTCTGATAAATTATATTGAGGTAAAATGTTAGCACCCGATAAGAGCTTTCTTACCTCCCCGGGCTACCTTGGCATGGCAAAGAAACTTCAGGTAGCCCCAGCTCAAGAGTCAGCCAATTCAGAATTTCAGGTAGGATCAATCAATGGAATGGCAGCAGAAACAGGGCCGAGGATAACAAGCAGTTTGGTTTGGAAGCATAAGGTTTTTGATAACCCTTCAAGTTATATCTTATAGGGATCAACTGCTTTATCTACACAAACAGCAAACTATGTCCCCTGCTATAAAACCGATCGGGGGAAGTCTCTTTCTTTTTCAGCGTCAGAGGGAGAAATCAGTAAGATGACCAACCATCCCAATTTTTCTGAGACTAAGGGGTTTTCTGGGACTAAAGAGGTTCTAAAGCCAGGAAGGTTCTAGGCAACCATGACAAGTTGGTCACCCTCACAAAGCAGTCACTTCACAAAATGAAATGACTCTCTAGGTCTTTAAAATTTCTGGAATCAGAAGCTTCAGTGTGAACCACATATAATATTTTTCACTGAATTGCAGAAGTGCATTTGTGAGTTTGCTTATGGTGAAGGAAAACAATCCAGGAAAATAAAATGTACAGTATTCTCTCGGTCATTTGAAACCTAATCATGTAGTTGGTGGAAGGCCCAGCCTCTTCCTTCACTCTCCCACTCTTCTTTCCTTTTGACCGTTTCACTGCTTTTTTTTGGTAAGAGCACCAGAGGGGGCGCTGAAGCTGGAGGGAAAACTCTTGGCTCTGTAGGTCGAGCCTACTACTTGTGTTCTGACCCTGCTTTTTCTCACTCCCCAGTCTCTCTAGCCTATTCATTGATGTGCATCCACGCTTTCTATTATTAAATTTTATTCATTTTTCTTCTTATTATTTTGTTTGCTTTCCTAGTGTTATTCCCTAATTTTTTTAAAACGATTTATTTTTATTATTTATTTATTTTTGGCTCTGTCGGGTCTTAGTTGGGGCACGTGGGATCTTTGTTGAGGCATGTGGGATCTTTCGTTGTGGCACATGGTCATCTCTCTAGTGGTGGTGTGTGGGTTTTTCTCTTTTCTAGTTGTGGTGTGCAGGCTGCAGGGTGTGTGGGCTCTGCAGTTTGCAGCATGTAGTCTCTCTAGATGAGGCACGCGAGCTCAGTAGTTGTGGCGCACGGGCTTAGTTGCCCCGCAGCATGTGAGACCTTAGTTCCCTGACTAGGGATCAAACCCGCGTCCCCCGCATTGTAAGGCGTATTCTTTACCGCTGCACAACCAGGGAAGTCCCTATTCCCTAATGTTTTTTTTTGTGAAAAATAAGAATGATGTCCAACATTTACTCTGTGTCATGAACTGTGCTTTGAATATACTTGTTTTATATAATTTTCACAAAACCTTAAGGTGAAAAAATAACTTATCCCCATTTTACCATGAAATAGGTGAAGCGACTTGCCTGAGGTCATAATTGACAGATGGTGAAGCTAGGTTGCAAATCTGGGCTATCTGAGTCTGAGCTACTATTCTTAAATCCTGCTTTAGCTACACTGTCTCTATAGCTTTCCAAGGTTTGAAAGAAACCTAATGAGACTTTACCACCCTAGGCTGTCATCACCAGGTGAGATGGGTCTGGATGTTAAAAACTCTTACCAGTCTGACTGTCAGGTATTTTTATTACACACAGACCTATTTCAATAGCTGGATTTCCACTTTTCTCTCTGGCTGTTCCTTCTCAGTCCATTTGCATGCTTTGCCTCTAGCCAGTCATTAAATGATGGATTCCTCAAATCTCATTCCCAGCCCTCTCCTCTTTTCACTCTTTACTCTGTCCTTAGGCCAACTGATCTATGCCCACGTCTCACAAATTTACATCTTTAAATCCTCTCTTCTGAGCTCCAAACCCATACATCCAGCTGGCTACCTGCCCTTGTCCTGGATGCGGTAAATGCTCCTCATACCAAATATATTCTGAATCAAAATAAAGGAACTCCTTGCTATGCTCGCTTGCTTGGATTTGGAAAGCCTGGTTCTTTCCAGCATTCTCCATGTTACAGCCACTATATCATCTGGTTATGCAAGCTGGAAACCTGGGAGTAATCTTCATTATCTCCTCATCTAATCTGTGACAAGCACAATTAATCTCTCTTGGGCAGTTGATAAAATGTCCTAATTGATCTACCCACACCCATTCTGGCTTTCTTAACATTTTTTTAAAAATTACACCAAGAGAAATCTTTTAAAAAAGTATATCTGATCATATTAGTATGATTGTTCCCCTACCTATCTCTTCAGTCTCATCTCATACTAAAATTATCCATCTATATCAGTCAGGGTTCCAGCAAAAGTTATATGGTATAATCAAGTTGGATAATTTGTGAAGAGTTCAATAAAGATATGGGCAGTGTTAACGTCCTATGGGGCTACTAGTAAGAGGTCCTATAGGTTACCACCCAATGCCAGAAGGGGCAAGAAGGGGAGAATTACCATAATGAGGAGGTGGTAACAGTATGGAAATATCTGGCAGGAGCTGTGGCCTTGGATAGAGGGATGCAGATAATCCATGACTACCTGTCAGGGAGGGTGCGGGGGAAATAAATAACCTGACTTATTCTCTTTCTACCCTCCAGTCCCATCCCAGGGCTGCTCATTGGTTGCACTCAACTGAAAGTCAAGTGTCCAAAAGAGCCCATTGTGAGTGCATCAGCCTCCAGGGGCCAGAGCAGGGCAGAGAAGGATAGGCAATGGAGGAGGGGCAAATGGAAGATGGACAGGATGCTTACTAAATCAGGAAGGATTTTCAAATGCAGAAAGAGTATCAAAGCAAAATAAAGACTACCTCATACAACCAATAAAAACGATCATAAACTCAAAACTTGAACCTCACTTGGAATAAGTCTACTTGTTGTGCTGTGTGTAGTTCTAGAAGAAGACTTTCCAGGTTTACACAGAGTTCCATTCGCCGTAACTAGAGTTATACTTGCTCGTACTCTCATCCACAAAACCCCGTTTTACTAGACAATGGGCCCCTCCTCATACTTGAGTTAGTCAACTCAATTCAGAAATGTTCTCTCTCACTAAACCTAGTCTAACCACTTTGGAGACTGCCCCTTTCTTCTTCTTCTCCTTTTTTTTTTTTTGTTTTACATTTTTTTTTAACCACTCTACTAATTGCCTCTGAAAGAGTTCCCTCTCTTTTTACCTTAGTAAAGGAAAAGTTTGTTAGGTTTCTTTTTTTAACCCATTAGGCATGTGTTGTTATTCTCTATTCAAAACTATAGAAAATGTATTTATGTAAACAAAAACGATCATATGAATGCATTAACACTGAAACAAAGTGAGTTGTTTAAATGAAATTGACACACCTCTAAAAAAATCCAGCAGGTGTTTCGTAAATATCTGTCAGCTATTTAAATTGTGAGATTCTTATGGGAGATGATTGTATGCTTGCCTTGACTACAATATATTTAGAATATTTAGGAAATATTTTGAGACTTTTACTTCCAGAAATTTCTCAGATTAGATATTCTGAAAAACTCTCCTGCTACAAACACCCAGAAGTGCTGCATAAGGTAAAATAAACATCATTTTAAATATATAGGTGAGCTCACAATAAAACAATGGAAATCCTCAAGTGTCAAAAAGGAAGAGAGAGACAAAACCCAAAGGTGGTGATGCCTACAGGCTGCCCTGGGGCATCTCAAGTCCTGAGGAATCTGGAGACTAGGCTGTGAATGGGTCCTCAGACTAGGCATGGGGCCCTCGTCAGGTGGGGAGTTGGAACTGACACCCCTGCAGAAAGCCCAGACCCTCAAAAAGTCAGTATTTCTCTTTTTCTTTCTAGAAGAGGATGCTATATAAAGTTTTAAAATAATAAAAACTAATATTAGATATTTGGGGAGGGATATAAAATAATTAACAAATTCTGGTTATGGGAGGAGGAGAGGAAGGAGAGTGAAGGAGGTGAACACAGTGGAAAAAGGGCACAAGTAGGCTTCTAGTATATTTGCAATGTTTTACTTCTTGAGGTATGTCCAACGGAGTTTGTTATATTACTTTCTGTATTCGTGAAATATTTTAGGATGAAAAAACATAAAGAAAAACATGAGGCTACAAAGTAGCATGTATACTATGTCTGTATATGTGTGTGCACAAGTATGTGTGTAGAACTTCTAGAAGGATGTACACTTAAATGTAGACTAAGGTAAATTGCAGAAGAATTCACACAGTACAATAACACAGACAATTTAAAATATACAACACAATAAATAAACCATGGGATGTAACATAACAGCATAAGGAATATGATCAATAATATTGTAATAAATTTATATGGGGACAGATGGTTTGTACACTTATTGTGGTGATCATTTAATAATATATGCAAAGTCAAATCACTATGTAGTACACCTGAAACTAACATAATATTGTACATCAAATATATTTCAATTGATAATTTAAAAAAACATGCAACACAATACTACTGGTGCTTAAAGATATATATCCATATAATTACCAAAAAAATATGAGATTGATAAACACCAAATTATGTCCAATGGTTACCCTGCAGGGGAGAGTGGGGAAGTCACCCGGGGAGGGCCACACTAGGTGAACTGAACATTGTTGGCAATACATTGTCACTTAAGCTCGTGGTAGTACATCGGTATTAGTTATGTTATTCTTCATTCCCCTTTTGTAATATCTTAAATACTATAAAATTTTAAAGTGAAATATATTGGTGTTGTAATCTTCTGAATAGCAGCTGTTCATTCCTCAGGCTCTGAAGAGATGCTGGTGGTCTGATAAACTTAGAGAGTGAATACCTCTCCCAGAACAGTCTTTTACATTTTTTTCTAATGCAATGATTTATCTTATCAATAATATTTATTGAGTGTCTACTATGTCCCAGGCCCTGTTCTAGGCACTGGAGATAGAGAGGTGATTAAAACAGACAGAAACTATATTCTCGTGCATATCAGGTTCAGACAACATCAGAAAAATTGCTGAACATTTTCTCTTATCTGCTGTTAGTGGGCTTGACAGATGGGTTGGTAGAGGGTGCTGGGAGGTTCTTTGGGATTCGATTCTGAGAATGCTGTACATCCTCAAACAAACCTAGAAATTGTGATTGGATCCTGAATCAGCATCTGATAAAGTGCACCTATAATTACTACATTACACACTATTTGGGTAGACTCATTAGACAGGCCTGGAAGAAAATTGGATTGGAATTAAATTGGATACTATGACGGTATTTTTTATTTACAGGTCGTCCTGAGGAGATATTCTTGATATTTTTGTGGTTTAGATTGGCTCTCTTAGAAAACAGCCAGGAATCTGCTTCTGAATTTATGAAGCCACCATTCATCACCCTCGTTCTTAAGCATTGATTATAGTTTCTTTGCATATCAGTCATATCACTGAGTGATTACAACCATCTTTTTTAAAGGAGTAGAGAGTCATGCTTTCTTGGAAGGATAGAAGTCAATCTACCTGCTTGTACTCTCACCTATTGTCACTTCACAAACCACCCAAAACTTAATTCCTTAAAACAAGAACCATTTCATTAAGCTCAAAAATCTTCGGGTTAGGAATTTTAGCAGGGCGCAGCTAGGCAATTATTCTACCCCATGGGACATTGATTGGGATCACTCAATTGTATTCATTTGGTGGCTGTTTAAATTTGGAGGGTCCAAGAAGGGTTCATTCACATGTCTGGTGCCTTATTTGTGCTGACTGATGTCTGGGCTCAGGTGGGCCCCTTTCCCTCTCCTGTAGTTTGAGAGCTTCTCCACGTGGTCTTTCACAGGGTAGGTGAACTTCCTACATGTTGGCTCAGGGCTCTAAGAGAGTGTGTTCCCCACGGCGGGAAGGGAAACCTACCAGTTCCTTAAATCCTGAACCCAGATACTGGCACAGTGTTACTGTTACCAACCCTCCAGGGTCGGTTCCCAACAAGGGTCCTCCTGCCCTGTGTCCTTCCTGCCAATACAACGAGACCCAGTTCCATCCAGAAGCAAAGGGAAGCTTTATTGTTTGATCCAATAACAGAGAGGTGCAAGCTCCGCGCTAGAGTACATGCTCGCCCCTAAAAGGCTTCAGGTGCGGCTGCTTTATAGGGTTATTGCCCTTGGGGAAGGGAGGAGGCGGAGTTCTCCCAGGTCGGGCGCAGGTGTGCTGCTTCCCGCGCTCTAAACCGAAGCGCCGGCACAGTGAGCCTGCCCTCGGCCAGCCGCCGCCATCTTGAATTGCAGTGTCGTGCACAGCGCTTGCGCACATGCCGCACGGGGCGGAGGTTTCGCGAGCAGCCGTCTGGCATGAGGAGCTCTGGTCTGAAGCGACAGGTGCAAGACCTTCACACGCAGCACACTGTGAGCAAGTGAAACCGGACCAAGCACAAAGGAAAGAAAGGTTAGACTTTATTTTATTACCCAGATTCTGTTTTTATTTCCCAAGAATTGTTAATGGTAACAAATCCCTCCTCTGTCTTTTGTCCTCCTCATTCTTGAGGGGCGCTGAGGGGTGAGGTAGTCTTCTGAAACTGTTTCCTGCTGGGTCTGTGTGTCGTCATAACCACCATTTGTCTAACCTTTCGGAGACAAAGAATGCCAGACAATTTAAGATACATGGCCCAAATATTAGCAAGAGAGTAATGGTCACAAGTCAGATTTTTCCTAAAAATGAAGATATCTAGGTCTTTCCCCTGTAGGCACAAGTGTGCCCTGATGTTGAGGCTCACTGCCATGGCCTGAATCTCCCTGGTCACACTTTCGTTCTTTTTCTGGAAGAGAAGCTTCAGGTCAGAGGTTCACACAAATGGTCAAGGCGTGGGGGGCGGGGGGGGGGGGGCATGGCCCCAGGTTGTCTTTCCGGAGGTTGGGGCTGAGGGCCCTCTTCACTTGAGTGTGATGTCCCCATGGAATGATCCCCTGCACATTCAGGGCAGCATGGGTGGTTAGGATCCCCAAGTGGGGTCCATTCCACTTAGGGGTGAGTGGGTCTTGCAGGCTGCCGGTTTTCCAGGTTTTTAGGTGCACCCAGTCTCCTGGTGGAAGGGGTGGAGAGGCAGGTCAGTGGGTGCACACAGCACCTGGTTACCATATTCAGTGAGACCTTTCATGGTTGCTCCTACCTGAGGGCATACGTGAGTTGTTCCACTTCAAGGGGGTTAAGGGGTCTCTTTTCTCAGGCTTGGGGAATGGATCTACCATACAGGAGTTCAAAGGCACTTAACTTTAACTTATTCCTTGGGGCTAACCACATGCAGAGCCGGACAATCAAAAACAACTTAATTCAGTTTTCTTGGGTTTCCTGATATAGCTTGACTAAGACCTGTGTCAAGTTCTGATTGAATCTCTCTACTTGCCCAGACGATTGAGGTCTCCAGGATGAGTGCAAGATCCATTTTATGCCCAGGGTATTGATTATGCCTTTCATCACTTGAGACACAAATGCTAGATCATTCTCACTTTGTAGGGATCCTGGAAGCCCAGACTTGGAGATTATTTCTTTCAGTAATGCTTTGGCCACTTCAGCTGCCATTTCAGTTCTAGCAGGAAATGCTTCTGTCTATCCAGAAAATGTGTCTGCTAGCACCAAGAGATACCTGAAATTTCCTGGTACTCTTGGCATGACAGTGAAATCATTCTGGCAATCTTCCCCAGGATATGTTCATCTGGTCTGAATGGGCCTTATCTGGGGACCTCTCGGGGTGGGGGTGTCTAATGTTGGGGTTGTTTATTGTGCAGATGGGGTGTGTCTCAACTATTCCACTGATTATACTTTTCATGCCAGGAATTACCATGACCTCAATTGACCAATTATATAGGGCTTCCCTCCTGTAGTGAGTTCCTTGATGAGCCTCCCTGATGGCTTGACAAGCTGTAGTCTGGGGAAAGAAGTATTGCCCATCATCATTAACTAGCCACACATGGCCTCCTAGATCC
This sequence comes from Balaenoptera acutorostrata, assembly GCF_949987535.1. Lineage (NCBI taxonomy): Eukaryota > Metazoa > Chordata > Mammalia > Artiodactyla > Balaenopteridae > Balaenoptera > Balaenoptera acutorostrata. The sequence continues at coordinate 92,349,508 of NC_080065.1, forward strand.
CTACTGAAGTCCCATATTTGGGCTTTGTCTAATTCTTCCTTTGTGTAGATTGGGGAGTAATTGGATGGATCTGGCCTTCGAGGTATGAGAGGTAGTTGCCAAGTTAGTGGTTCTAGGGCCACCCTTTTGGCAGTCGTGTCCTCTTTGTTGTTTCCCTTTATTACCTCTGCATCCCACTTTGGGTGACTCCTACAATGAATCACTGCCACCTTTATTGGAAGCTGCACTGCTTCTAGGAGTCTCAGTATGTTTAAGCCGTGTTTCACCTGCTTATTCTCCTCATTAAGCATAACTCTTTCCTTCCAAATAGCTCTGAGTGCATGTAGGATGGCATACACCTACCGGGAGTCTGTGTAAACATTTAAAATCTTCCCTGTCCTGAGCTCTAAGGCTTGGGTGAAGGCTATCAGTCTGGCCTTTTGGGCAGAAGTCCCTGGGGGTAGGCTTCTCACCTCTCTGACTTGGGTCTGGGAGGCCACTGCATATCCCACCAGCCTTTTTCCCTCTCTCATAAAACTGCTCCTGTCTGTGAACACCTCCTCTTCAGCATTTGAGAGAGGTTTACTTCCTAGGCTGGGAGACTGGAATAAATCGTGACTGTGGTTTCTATACAATCACGCTCCGGGGACCCTGTTTCTGTGGGTAGCAGGGTGGCAGAATTTAGCATGTGACAGGTTTCTATGGTAGCCACTGGGTTGTCTAAAAGCATAGCCTGACCTTGAATCAACCTTCTGGGGGACAGCCATTCCATTCCCTTAGAACTTACTAAAGCCTGAACCTGGTGGAGTCTATACAGTGACTGGCTGACCAAACGTTAACTTTTCAGCCTCCTTTAGCAGGGTGGTAGTAGCTGCTCCTGCCTGTAGGAAAGGAGGCCATCCATTAGTGGTTTGATCTAATTTTTCAGAAAAATAAGCCATCATCTGAGTAAGGAGTCCCAGTTTTTGAGCTAATGCCCTGAGGGCGATTCCCCTTCTCTCCTGAATGTAAATGTCAAAGGATGTAGCTAAGTCTGAGAGGGCCAGGGCAAGGGCCTGAAATAATTGCTTTTTCAATTCTTGAAAGATCCCTTTGCATTCTGAGTTCCATTCAAAAGTATCATCACCCTTTCCTTTCAACTTTTCACATAGAGGCCTTGCTATTAGACCCTAGTTAGGGATCCAGATGCGGCCAAACCAGGCCATCCCCCAGGAAACCCCTAAGCTGTCTTCTAGTTTTAGGAGGGGCAAGGCTGCAAGTGACTTCTTTCCTTTCCTTTCCTGGGATGGGTTTCTCTGATCTTCTGTGAAAATGAATGCTACATGGGTCACCCTAGTTTGTGATATTTGAGCCTTTTTCTTGGACACCGTATATCCTTTATCGGCTAGGTGGTTCAGGGTGGTTACAGTGTTTTTGTCAGAGGCCTCCTTAGTAGGACTGGCCATCAGAATGTCATCTACATACTGGAGGAAGGTTCCTTCTCCAGACGTAGATCTTTTAGGTCTTTAGCTAAAGTTTCCCCAAAGATGGTGGGGGAATTTTGGAACCCTTGGGGAAGTACTGTCCCGCAGTGTTGTTGTTTTTGTTGCATGTTTGGGTCCTCCCATTCAAGACTAAAAATTTCCTGTGACTCTGAGGCTAATGGAATACAGAAGAAGGCATCTCTTACCTCTAATACAGAATGCCAGGTACTAGTGTACAGTAGAGTGGCCAGCAGGGTGTAGGGATTGGGGACCACTGGATGTATATCCTCGATGGCTTCATTGACTGCCCTGAGGTCCAGCACCATTTGGTATTCCCCATTGGGTTTCTTTGCAGGGAAAATGGGGATATTACATCCTGACTGGCGTGATCTAATAGGCCCTGGTCAACTAGGCCCTGTATAACAGGAGCAATGCCCCAAAAGACCTCCTGACAGAGAGGATACTGTTTTCTGCTGGGCCATGTATGTCTGGGTTTTAAGTGGACTATTATGGGACCAGCTCCTACAGCTCATCCTGCCTGTCCCTGGGCCCAGAGCTCAGGATTTACTCCGTAGAAGTTGACTTGCTCTGGCTGGGGAGATTTGTCCTCAGCCATTAACATTATCATCTCGTGCCCTTTGTCTAAGGGGACGGCAATCTCCAGTTTGTCTTCCATTAGGTGGATAGTAGCCCCCAATTTATGTAAGCTATCCCTTCCTAGAAGGGTTATAGGGCATTTGGGAACATATCAGAAGGAATGGGTGAGAGTTTGTTCATCCAGTTTGCATTCTAGTGGCTCTATGAAAGCCTATTCTTGGGCCTTCCCTGATAGCCCCATAATGACTGAGTTTGTCTGATCTTGTGTTCAGAACCAAGTAAGTGGTACTGATGTTGACTAAGAATTCAACAGGCTTTCTCCCTATTCCAGTGTCACCCAGGGCTCCTCAGAGGTCATTTGAAGTGCCAGCTTAGGACCCCCTGGGCCCGTCGTCCTTCATTGATTTGGACCATCTGCCTTCAAGGGGAGTGGTCGGGAACTGCCAATTCTGTCCCCCTTTGAGGGTGAGGAGGGCATTCTCTCTTCCAGTGTCCCTCTTGTCTACATATGGTGTGCTGATTGGGTCCTAGTTTCCTTGGCCTGCTATCCCTCAGAGGGGGGCGGGGGTCACTCATTGGAGTAGAGGCTCCGTGGGCAGTTAGTCAAGGTTCCTGTGCCTACCAGTTGACATTGGAGGGCAACAGCCAGAAGGTGGGTTTACATCCAGGTCTTTTTATCCTCTGACTTTTCCTCCTCTATATCTCCATTTTTAAACACCTAGTAGGCAACCGCAGCCAGAGATACGGTTATCTGGTTCTATTTCCAGTTTCTGAAGTTTATGTCTAATAGTGGGGCACTTTGGGAAATGAAATATGACCTCAGGATTGTGATCCCTTCTGATGATTACACAGGGTCATTGTTAGTATAGATTTGGAGACATTCCCTCAGGTGCTCTAGGAATGCCGAAGGGTTTTCTGTTGGCTCCTGATGGATTTCCTTTATCTAATTCCAATTGACAGGTTTCTTTCCTGCTGCCTGGATTCCCTTTAGGATCATATTTTTATAATGGATCAGCCTCTGTCTTCCACCCCATTCTCCATTGTCTCAGTGGTCCCAGCTGGGTTCATTATCTGGCACCATTTGATTCCCCCATCTGAAAATATTATGACCCGCATTGTTTCTTTTTTTTTGTCTGCTTCCTCTTGGGCTTTTGAAAAGATTGTGGCCTTTTCTTCACCTGTTAGGAGTACATTGAGGTGGCTCTCGATATCAGCCCAGGTGGGGTCATGGGTCTGAAAGTTTCCCCTAATCAGGTTCAGAAGCCTCTCTGGATCTTCCCTCAACACTTACTATGACTTTCCCAGTTATACAGATCAGAAGTGGTAAATGGGATGTGTATCTGGATGAACCTTCCTTCTCCATGGGCGACTTGTCTCAAAGGACGTTCTTTTCCTGGCAGGTTGTTGGGTAATGATTCCTGCTTCATGTACTTGCTGGACTGGGTTCTGAGGGAGGGGTCTGGTATGGAGGGGGCCCCTAGGGCATCTTGAATTGCAGGGTCATGCACAGTGCTTTTGCACATGGCCTGCTGAGTTACAGTGCTAAGCTTAGCCATTTTGCACCAGGAACTCTGGTCTGAAGTGCCGGGTGCAAGGCCTCTGCACGTGGTACCCTATGTGCAAGTGAAACTAGACTAAGCACAAAGGAAAATAAATTAGACTTTATTACCCAAATCCGATTTTTATTTCCTGGGAATTGTTGATGGGCTTTGCCAGTAACACTATTTCCAATGTATTCTATCAGCCAAAGCAGTCACAGAACACACCCAGATCCATGGGGAGTAGACATATTCTCCCAGACATATACCGAGGATTAGGGTCAATGAATTTGTGACAATCTTTAATCTGTTGCACTATCCTTTTCCATTGTTAGCTAGTAAACCTGGATAAGGATCATAGGTACTCATTGTCAGGACCCCATACATAGGCTTAGTCCACTGTCTTAAGCCAAACTCAGTCAAAACAGAATAGGTCAGAAGGTGACTAAAATATCAAATTGTCTCTTGGACAATTTTTTTTTTGGTTTTTAAAATTGTTTTATTTGGGAAAATTGCATCTTACAAAAAGGCAGCTGCAAAATACAGAGACCTCTGCAACAATTACTTGTTTTTGCTTAACGTGAAAGAATGAGTGGTATCCAAGGAATCAAAGCAGTAGGTGGACAAATCAGGGGCATCTCCAAGTTATTTTCAGGAAATAACTGAAATATCAAATTGTCTCAGGGGAAAGCCAGATAATATAACACTGGGCAGCAGGTGAACCTAATAACTAGAACAATAACTCCAGCACCTTGGAGTCAGGGGCTAAAACCAGAATGTCATTCCTTCATTCATTTACTTCATTCCATTTAATAAATGTTTATTGAATACCTACTAGGTGCCAGTTAAAATTAGGCACAAGGGTGAGATACTTGTTCTTATGGAGCCTATAGTCTGTTGGAGGTTAACAACAAATGGATAAATGATTAAGTAATCTACAAAATGTGACAGATTTGTCAGGGAGTGAAAATCTATTGGTGATCAGGAAGGACTGTTTATGGAGTGGATGTTTAAATCAGATGACCTGAGTGTTACAAAGGAGTCAAGATCAGAAGGAAGCACGTTCTAGACAGAGAGAGAAGTGCCAAGTAGAAGGAGCAGAATAAAGGTCAGTGTGTTTGGAGCAACATGAATGATGGGAGAGTTGTAGGAAATGAAAATGGAGAGAGGCAGAAGTCAGATAATCAAGGGCTTTGAAAGCCATGGTAAGGAGTTTAGATTTTATTAGGAGTGTGAGAGGAAGCCAATAAAGGGATTTGATTCAGGAGAGTGACATATCTTTTTTTTTTTAAACATCTTTATTGGAGTATAATTGCTTTACAGTGGTGTGTTAGTTTCTGCTTTATAACAAAGTGAATCAGTTATACATATACATATGTTCCCATATCTCTTCCCTCTTGCATCTCCCTCCCTCCCACCCTCCCTATCCCACACCTCTAGGTGGTCACAAAGCACAGAGCTGATCTCCCTGTGCTATGCGGTTGCTTCCCACTAGCTATCTATTTTACGTTTGGTAGTGTATATATGTCCATGCCACTCTCTCTCTTTGAGGAGAGTGACATATCTTGATCGATGTTATAAAAAGACCTCTCTGGCTACCGTGTGAGGAATGGACCATGATAGCACAGGAATGAGAGGAAGGAGACCGTGGATTGGTAGTGGCGGGGGTGTGTGTGTCCAAGGGAGAGCTGAAGTCTAGGTATTCGTGGTGGAGATGGAAACAATGGATGGATTCAAGAGATATTTAGGAGGTAACATCAATAGGGCTTCATAAAGGATTGAAAGGGGTACAGAGGGAGAGGAAGGCCTCAAAGGGGAGTCCTAGGTTTCTGATAACTGAGATCCACTGTCATCTCAACCTGCCTTGTCATCCAAACCAGGACAGAATATTTATTTAGATCATTATTTTCACTCATCTCAGCTTGCTTTTGAGAATGAGGCTTCTCTATCACCATGTGGCTTTTATAAATGCTACCAGCAGTGAGCACAGAAAAGTTCAAAGACGCTAAATATATTTTCAAAGTGCCTTTCAATTCACTAAGGGCAAAAAAGGGGGAAGTGCCTTCCTAACCCTTTCACTGTCAGCGTATTTAGCTGAGCCAAGTAACACAAGCTTTCCCCTATGTGAGTGTCACAGTGCATCTTTGAAAAGCAGCTAACCTGATCATGAAAATGAAATTGAGAGACTCAGGCTCTGTGGGACACTGACTTGTTCTCCCAGCTTGCACAGAAATAGCTCTGGGATACCTTACTTCCCTGCCACATGGTGCTGCTCCCCTTGATTTATTTTCTCAGATGAAGGGATGTTGAGTGATCACAGCTCTAGCTTTGTGCTGTCATGACCGACCTTAATCAATTATAGCCTCAGACTCTGGGCCAAACAAGAAGCCAGAAGAAAATCTGAGTGAGAATTATTTTCTGGGCAAACCTTTACAACTCTTCAGATTGTAGTTTATCATTCCAGTCTGAGTGGAAGGTGAGTTGGACACCAGAATAAAAACGTAGTTTATTGATGTGAGGAGTGACAGACAGGCACACTCTGAAGACGTAGCAATAGAAGAAAATAAACATGCTCCATTAGCCAGATGTTGTGGTCTCTGTCAAGGAAATGCCCTGGGTTCAAATTTTCAGGCCGGCTTGGCTTCACTGCTTAGCTGGTTGCTGATTTTCCTTGTGTAAATATTTCCAGGCTCATGTGAGAAACTTGTACAAGTAAATTTAAGGTGAGGGCTTCCCTGGTGGCGCAGTGGTTAAGGATCTGCCTGCCAACGCAGGGGACACGGGTTTGAGCCCTGGTCCGGGAAGATCCCACATGCCGCAGAGCAACTAAGCCCGTGTGCCGCAACTACTGAGCCTGCGCTCTAGATCCCGTGAACCACAACTACTGAAGCCCTTGAGCCACAACTACTGAAGCCCACGTGCCTAGAGCCCATGCTCCACAGCAAGAGAAGCCACCGCAATGAGAAGCCCACGCACCGCAGGGAAGAGTAACCCTCGCTCCCCACAACAAGAGAAAGCCTGCACGCAACAACGAAGACCAAATGCAGCCAATAAATAAATAAATAAACAAGCAAACAAACAAATAAATAAAATCTATTGAAAAAGAGAAAAAGAAAAAAAATTTTTTTTAAATAATAAAAAAAATAAATTGTTCTTCCTCGGTCCAAAAAAAAAAAAAAAAAATTTAAAATGAGAATCAAAGCACGTCGGTATTCGAAAGTCACAACCCTTACCTCCAACAAATAAATTTTGCTTCAACAGAACTGCTTCCCTGCCTCTTCACATTCAGCAACGTGCTATGCTCAACGTGGAGCAAGAGGTTTTAGAATTATTTCTAAATCAGTCTAAATGTGCACAAATAAATAGAAATATACAGTCAGTACCTTCTGCTCTATATGCACCAGGCTAAGGGTTGTACTTAAATGTGTGGACTAGGTATCTTACACTCAGGGCTACCACATGGGGTGACTCCAGTGGACACCATTCACATTGTGTTCCCTTTGAATCCTGTCTGCTGGGCAGTGCCAAGGGGTGCCGTACACATGCCCCTTGGAGTTGTGGAATGAAACAATCTCTTTGCTCATCCACCCATGAACCAACCTCATGAACCTATTAAATGTCTCTTTCCCAGCTGTGGCATGGTCTGTGGCACCTAGAATGGCTTCCAGGCGGTCTTGGGCTTACCAGGCTGCAGACTTTCCCCTTCACCCTGGTGGCGTACACTGCTTATAACTGGGCTTTTGCTTTGGTTTCTTATTTTGTCCTACTGGTACTAGAATCCTGCCCCAAACCCCACCCAGCACTTTTCATTCCCTTCTCTAGGGGACTGGTATCTGTTCTCTGTACCCATCGTTTGGCTATGGTCTTGTCCCACCAAGCTAAGTTTGCTTCAGTTTACTCCAGAAATTCTTTCTAGCAAAACTCATCTGCCAGATCCAACCCAGATCAAGCTCAGGTGTGTTTGACCCCCTAAAACATTGTGACTCGTCCTGATGTGAAATCAAGACCAGGCTTGATCCTGCCATTTTGAGCTTATTCCCTTCTTACAAGATCACTTTTGAGGGTCTTGTGGGCAACACAAGAGATGACATTATCCCATTATAGATCCATATTTTTGGACACTTCAGTGTGGGCTGAGTTATAAATTACTTCAAGAGTCTCTGACAGCAAAGTTTTAAATTTAGTTCATGAAACATGTCAATAAATACCACATTCTTTCTATTTTTCTTATATATGAAAAGCTCAAAATATTTGGAATATCAATTCCCAAGCATCAGATCCTCTTATATTGAGTCAGCTAGTGACATAAACTTTCTTGTCCTGCACTGTAATTCTCTCCTTCCCGTCCAAACTCCCCTATCTTTTCACCCCATGGAAACCTTAGGAATTTGGACAAAAGGAGGAAGTTAGATATAAGAGATGTAAGCCACAGGGTATCTTCAATGGTTGTTTTCCTTTGTGGTGAGTAAGATGTGATCTGTCCTTATCTTCCAAAAGGGACTCATAAAGCTTTGGATGTAATGAGTTCTATTCTGGGAAATAAACCAAAAATTGAAGTTTGGATTTTTTTTTAGTGCTACACTCCAGTCATCCAAAGAAAATAATGAGTTAAATATTTATAAATACTGTAATATGACTTAGTTACACTATTGTAATCTGGACACAGATTTAAGACACATGAAATCCCTGTGCTCCCTGGTGGTCCCCCCAGGGGTGACATCACTTATTATGAGGTTGAGAGGGAGTATCTCAAAGAATGTAGTGGAAAAATCCCAATGCACATGTAATTGGTTATGAATTCCAGAAAGTTCACTGTGTTTATACCGGGAAGACTGACTGCATCTTTTAGGCATCAAGAGTCTTTTGCTGTTACCACAAAACTGTCTGTTGAAGATCCTATTCCTCCCACTTATGAACCCAGATTTTGTTGGTTAGGAACCCAGATGTAAGCACAGGGACCTTCGGGCACTGCCTTTTTGAGAAGAATGGGAGGTGGGGTATTTAGGGACAAAGGGCAAAGCCCCAATCCTTGTCTCTTACAACCTCTCCCCACTTTCAGAGTGAGGAGATTTGGATAAATGACCAAAGACTGTTTCCCTGGTTCTGTGCAGTAGCCATATATGTACTGGTATAGTGAAAAGAGCCCTGCTTTGGCATTGGACTCGCCACCACTGGTTAAAAGTGCCTTAATCTCCCTGAGTCTGTTTCCTCATATGCAAAAGTGGGGATAAAAATATGTACCTTGCAGGAATCATTTTGAGAACTGAAGATGATAAATAACTATTATTTTCATGTTTCCCACAGAGTAGAAGTTTATAGCCAATAATAGCTATTATAAGTATCTGTAATCATTATTATTTTCTTATCATCTCTCTCTTCTATTGCTTCCTCCTAAGAATTCCTTATAGTGACAGCTAAGTCCTGAGAAACATTCTTTTTCTTCCTTTCTCTAGGAGTGACCTAGGTACTGAGGCAGAAATATTGTCCACTATTTCCCCCACAAATTGCTGAGAATTCCTCAGCCTAATGCATGCTCTGTAAGTCTCCTTACTCAGAACCTGAATGCACAGGAGCTGTCTTGCTTTAGTTACCTTTGTGGGGTCCCCTCTCCCATGCTCAGGGCCCCCCGGAGACAGTCTGCACCTCCACTTTACCACTTAAAATCTGGCCATTGAATGAAGCACAGCATCTGTTCATGGGAGGCTAAGTCAATGTTTGCCTAAATAAAGGAATTAGCTTAATCATCACACTTCACTTAGATATCAAAAATGGTCAGACACTTACTTCTAATGTTTAATGCCTTTCGCACCATAATCATAGACTTACCCATGATTATAGATTTTAAATTTATATACTACTAAAGTGTATAGAAATGTAACTTTTTTTATATCTTTATGATTGAATTCAAATGACTCAGGACCCCACCATATCCCCACTTACCATTTCTTCAGATGGTGGGAAAAATAATCTTGACCTTACAGATTAAAGATAATTTAGTCACATTCAGTTTAAAGATTAGTCTCTCAGCTAATTAGGTTCAGCAGGATTTAGAGTCATACGGTTCAAAGTTCATAGCCTATCTTTCCATTCCCCCATTGGTACCGGGGTGCAGGGGGAGCTTATGTACCATTACTTATGTTGGGGCAGTGTATGTGGTCTATAGTCTGGCCTCAGCTCTTCGCCAACCTCCATTGGCTCTTTAGAGATCAGCCTCTGTAGCACTTCATCTGCTGCTGATGTACCTGGTCACACTTGGTTGGGGGGCTTGGACGGAAATATGATGCTGATGCTTGTTGTTTCTGCCAGAGCCTCTGGTGACCAGGTCCACATCTTCTGCATCTTCTTCACCCCGACTGGGGCCTCTTTTAGTCCCCAGCTCCTCTCTTTACCTAAACACACCACTCTACCCTTCCTGCCCATCCATCCTGTGACAATGCCAGCAAACTGAGAGTGAGTCTCCTCCCACAGTTCCAGACAGGAAGTGGAGCAGAAATCTCTTCCACTTTCAGCCTACTCCCAAACCACCTGGGATTTTCATAGTCTTCCTTAGACTGAGGATCAGGGGATGGGGGGACATTACTGGTTATGATTCTGACAGCTCTTCCTTCTGTCCTCTTTGCTAAAAGAAACCCAATTTTGTTCAGGGTATCAAAGTTATTAGTACAAATATTTACCTTTTCAGACTTCTTTTTGCTAGGCATGGGCAATAAGATAACAAATGAAAATTACTGGGTAAACTTCTTAAAAGTTACTGTTTCCCGGACTTAGGAAACAAAAGCTGACATGTGCCTTTAGCCTTTGCCTTTCTTCTTTCTTGTTGATTAAAATACATATGTGATACCAGGATGTAGAATGGGCATCTTGTCACCAGCAAGACACATACTAAGGCAGCAGTTATAAGCTAGGAGACATTGATGATCGAGTACAGATTTGAACTACTTATCTTCAGACTTCTTGTTAGAGGGGAAAAAAGAAAATCCTATTTACTTACACCTCTGTGATCAGATTACTTGTACATGAAGCTAAAAGCAATAAAAATTGATTGACTTGTGCACCATATTTATCTTAGTCTTGCTGCCTGAAATATACCTCCATCTGAACCCCCCAGATTAGCAAGTGTTCTTATTGCCATCCTACATGTCAGGAAACCACTGTTACATCATGGCGGGGAAATAAAACTCCCCTGGATTCCTTAGTGCTGTCGTAAAAAACCCGAGCTTCCTGAGACACAGAAATATAAATGATATAAAGATAGAGAATATTGGCTTCCATTTCCCTTGGACACATTTTCACATATCATAAGGATTAGATCTGTAGCCATTTGTTCCGTAATGATGTAGCTAATTGCTCTGATCTGAAAGGATAATACAACTTTTCTTATCCCTCCCAAAACCAAATATCCAGAGATAGGCACCCAGGTTAGCTCCTAGGAATATATCTATAAAAATATACGAAGCCAGAGACCTCTCTAGGTGGAACACTCTAGGCTCTCTGACTCCTGGAGAGACTTTATTTACAATCCAGATGGTTAGGGTAAGATCCCAGCATCCTTTTCATCCTCATCTCAAAGCAACAAAAGGATTTTTTCCCCTTTCTTCTCTTATTTTGGGAGGAGAATAGAGGCAGCTTCTCTCCTGTACATAAACAGAAAATCCATTATTCTTCACCCAACCCCACCCCTGCCAACACGAGTTAAAAGATTCCATGGCTCTCATCAAGAAGCCTGTGGGACTAGGTTTGGGGGACTCATGCTGCAGCGTTATTCTGGTTGTTGATCTGGTTGTGTCAATAAAGAATTCTCTGGCCCACATGCCTCCTGTCTCTGCAGTACTCACATATAAAAAGTAACTGTGCAAGTGGCATAACATGTCACAGTTCTTAAGAAAACAATTGTATCTTTATCCTTGCTATTCTGTGGTCCATTTTATAACCACTATTTTTGATTTCCCATAAGTTCAGGCTCATTTAAAATTTCAAGTCCTTACTGGCTCTAAACAACCTGACTCTCACACTCTTGTGTGAAATGGACTTCATGAACTTAATGAGGAAGTCCAAATGGGAACGTATAAACGTTTGTCTTTCCTGTGTTCTTCCCTCACTCTGAAGAGGGCCTTTGGAGAAGTAATCTTGTAGGCATAAAATATGGGTAGTATAATACTTCAAAACATTAACCTGTTGTACTTTTTTGTACTAGCTGGCATGACGTTGTCATGTTACAGATGCTATAACCTTTCATGATACTGTAAATTTAACTCTTTGTCAGGTTCCTCCAGGACCACAGTAGCACTACCTCTGCTGACCTTACTGTTCATTTTGCACTGGGCCATTTCCCTCTGTCTCTTTTCTCAATGTCTTTCCTGCATGTACATGGTAGTTTGCATCTTGGGGAGGTGTAGTGTATGTCCATCAACCTCTTTTTTTCTTTCAAATTTGGTGGATTAAGTGGCCAAAAATTCTTTGATCCTTTTCCATTGAGGGGGGATGTTTATTTTCCTTCCCTCTAAGTCTGTGCACCACCTGTGATAGTGACCAGTATAATACAGCAGAAATGATGCTGCACTAGTTTCTGGGCTGCTTCCACTTCTACTTCACAGGAAACACTCTCGCAGCCCTAAGCCACCATGTAAACAGTTCAGTTACCCTGCAGAAAAGATCATACGGAGAGGACAAGGGGCCCAGCCAAGCCTAAGCTTCCAACCCTCCTTGTCAAGGCATTGAGCACATGAAATAGATCATCTTGAACCTTGCAGACCAGCCTGTCCTCCAGCTGAATACCTGAGTGACTCTAGTGGATGCCCCATGGAGCAGAAAAATTGTGCAGCTGAACCCTACCTTAATTCCTGACCCCTAAATTATGAGATATAATTAAGTTGGCTATTGTTTTTAGCTGCTAACTTGGGGGGAGTTTATTACACAGCAATTGATAACCAGAACACCCTGGTTCATTGCTGTCCTTCCTCTTTGTTGCCTCTCTTTGTCACTAGCATCTATTTTTTCCCTTCTTCTCTCCAGGACAGCCTCATAGCATCCCCAACATTGATTTTGCCCAAATGCTATTTATTATGATAAATAGCATTTATATATTAATTAATTAATTAATTAATTAATAGCATAATATATAGCATATTAATAGCATAATATGCCATTTATTATGATTCAAGGAATCATATAGTTAATTGCCAGACAAATTGCTTAATAGCCTAGAATATGAATTGTAATCATTATGTTTAGATATCTTCAGGATCTAGGTCTGTCCTCTACATGGTGAGACAAAGTATTCACTCAGAAGTAGATTTTTTAAAAGCTCTAATCAACATTATCATTATGCTGATGGAAGTTTTGGTATTAATAAACCCTAAGCAGCCTCAGGGTTTGAGTTTCTTTTCCATTTAGATCTATCAGAATTCATAAAACAAAACTTGGATTAATGCAAAGAAATATATCCAATATGCAGTGATGTAATTAGTGTCCAAAAACGTAGGGAAAAAAATAACATTTAAAAAATGTTCAAAGCAGAATCAAGATTGAAATTCCAATATGTTTCTCAGAGGGATTTAGAGAGACGTGAAAGGAAGAGGTGAAGTGGTTGCAATATGTTTGCGTAGTCATGCCATTTTGATTTTTCTTGTAAAATTTTAGAACCTTTCTTCCTTCAAAGTTCTTTTTTCCACTGGAGCCTATCCATGTTGCATGGTAGGCAAAACAGGTCCAAGGCCCCTCCAGCAGTGGGTATCGAACTTATCAGACCCAAGTTCCCCTTACTCTTCTGAAATGAAATTCATAGGTAATGTGATCTATCTCCACAAATATTTTGAACAAAATATATTATGCCTTAATTTTAATGTAAAAGAGAAATAAAAGGAATTTATAATACAATATTTTCATAGGTAAGAATTTGGGCTCAATATTATAAGAATAATGAAGAATCTGCTGCACACACACACATATAGAATCACTATGATGGTGACAGCTACAAATAATTTAAGTGTGGTATATTGGTGACTCAGATACCACCAGCACTGTTGCCACAATTGATAGGTTTTCTGGAGTGATGAACAACTGTTGGTAACATACTGAACAAAACAAAGTAAAATCATCCTTTAATTTACATAGTTGTTGCATTCTGATTTTTAAGACTCTGTTATATGTTAAATTCATTATACATTAAAACTATCCCTACTTACTTTGTTTTCATGAGTGTCCAGTGGGCTATTCAGAAGTCATGTGGCTACAGGACAATTTTCTATTGTGTAAGATTGGTCAACATGTGCACAATATCTAGCATCCCTGTTCCCTCCATCACTGTGGTGACAAAATTCCTTCCACAAATTATAAAATATCTCCCTAGAGTAGGGTTATCAGATTAAATCCATGATGCTTTGTTATATTTGAACTTCAGAGAAACAAAATATTTTTCAATATAGATATATCCTATACAGGGGCTTCCCTGGTGGCGCAGTGGTTGAGAATCTGCCTGCTAATGCAGGGGACACAGGTTCGAGCCCTGGTCTGGGAAGATCCCACATGCCGCGGAGCAGCTAGGCCCGTGAGCCACAACTACTGAGCCTGCGTGTCTGGAGCCTGTGCTCCGCAACAAGAGAGGACGCGATAGTGAGAGGCCCACGCATCGCGATGAAGAGTGGCCCCTGCTTGCCGCAACTAGAGAAAGCCCTAGCACAGAAACGAAGACCCAACAGAGCAATCAATCAATTAATCAATCAATCAATCAATCAATCTTTAAAAAAAATAAATATATCCTATACAATATTTGGGATGTACTTTCACTAAAAAAATTATTTCTTTGAAATTCATATTTTACTAGGCATCGTATATATATATATATATATATATATATATATATATTTTAAAGGAATTCCTTTATTTTTATTTTATTTATTTATTTATTTATTTTTGGCTGTGTTGGGTCTTCGTTTCTGTGCAAGGGCTTTCTCTAGTTGAGGCAAGCGGGGGCCACTCTTCATCGCGGTGCGCGGGCCTCTCACTATCGCAGCCTCTCTTGTTGCGGAGCACAAGCTCCAGACACGCAGACTCAGTAGTTGTGGCTCACGGGCCCAGTTGCTCCACAGCACATGGGATCCTCCCAGACCAGGGCTCGAACCCGTGTCCCCTGCATTGGCAGGCAGACTCTCAACCACTGCGCCACCAGGGAAGCCCCATCCTATATTTTTATTTGCTAGATCTGACTACCATACCCTCAAGGGAGGTACTGATCTCTTGCAAACCACTGCTCAGCAGGCTATTCTCAAGACCTCAAACCAAACCTCCAACATCTGGAATCATGACCCCAGGGCACATGGTGGCATCTCAGAAGGAGAAGAGATAGGCAGCAGGGTGCAAGGGCACAGCCACTTTCCCTTTGTGTCATCCACTCAACATGCAGAAGTTCTCTCATGTCAGAAACTGGTTTTGGGGTCACTCCAAACTTGCCTATGGCATTGTATTTACTTGTCATTCTGTTCTCTGTGCTAATTTTAATTTAAAGGAAGTTACAAAGGAATCCAAGGCCAAATCTTTCTAAGAAACCATTTAAAACATTTCCTTTATTGGGAGAAAGGGACAGTTAACCTTTCATTGATTTTCACGTTGGCATATTTTCTCTCTGGAGATAATGAAGATACATAGAGAAATAACATAGTACTTTATTGCATCTTTTGCTGTACATATTTCTTCTGAATACCAGAGACAGATATAGGAGATATGAAGAGAGAGGGGACAGAGAGAAGAGAGAAATAAAAATATATGTACATGTCTGTCTCTCCAACATGACTGAGAGATTTCTTGAGGGGAGGTGTCATTATTCATTCTCATGAGTCTCCCCAAAAGTGCCTAGCATAGTACCTTGTAATGGTGGAAACTCAGTTTCTCTCTAATATGATAGAAAGAATCAAAGGCACCAGAGTAAAGTAGATTTCATATTAAATAACATCATGACAAATGTGAGTCAAAAATAAGTAAACTATTTTTACAAGATCTAAAAATATTTTGGAGCAAATTTCCTCAACTTTATAGATGAAAAAAAGTCAAAGAGGTCTTCTGTGAATAATATGTTGGAGCTGGAAGTTAGGCCTCTTGAAAATAGATCCAGATTTCATTTCATTTTCCAAAAAGTGTGCTTAAGAAGAATGGTCTCGGAAGGTACTCTAGGAAAAACAAAAGTTTCTTTAGTAAAAGAAAATAGAAAGAGGGAGTTCCCTGGTGACCCAGTGCTTCAATCACTGGTTGGGGAAGTGAGATTCCTCAAGCCGCGTGGTACAGCCAAAAAAGAAAAAAAAAGAAGATAGGAAGCGTTTCATACTATGTTTCTCTACCGCAGTTTACAATGTACATTATCCTTTTAAATTTTTGAAAAGTCCTACAGTAAGTAAATTTATTTCGCTCTGATTAACTCAATTTCCCAAACATATTTAATCATGGATCTCTGCCAATATCATGCCTAGGAGCTTTAAGAAATAATGTTCTATTTTGCCCCAGAAGAATTAGAAGTACATAAAACTGACATTGGACTTGGCAAGCAGTGGTCAAAGACTCACTGGGAACTGAACTCTACCCTAGAGGTTCCCGAGTACTGTCCTGTGAGTATAGCTGCATCAAAATCACAAAAGGAGCTTATGAACCTACAGACTTTTTGATTCTATACCCCAAAATATGATCCTCTAGATCTGTATGGGGCTCAGGAATGTGTATTTGTAAAGTTCTATAAGACTGTTAACTACTGCCCTTCTAGAACTTAGTCTGGAAAAGGGTGTAAGTTACCTGATGTTCTGTCAACACGTATTAAGGGAAGGTAAAATGTGTACTGCCTTGGACTTATGTTTCCTGTGATCCCAGGCTTTGAGGAGCTTGCTGTGGAGATATTTGCACACATGTAACAGGGGAAAATGCAAGATCATCTAAAATCAATTGCAGGTTGTTAGGCTGTGAAGGCAGACATCTATATGGTTACAAAGAAAGAGAGAGACTTCATGGAGTCTTCAGGATTTAGGTGGTAGGCTGGATTTTGGACCTATAAAGAAATAACATTTTGAATTACATGGTATTATGGGTTGAATAGTGTCCCCCTGCCCAAATTAATATGTTGAATTCCTAACCCCCAGGACCTCAGAATGTGACCTTATTCGGAATAGGTTTGGTTGTTGCAGATATAATTAGTTAAGATGAGGTCATTCAATCAAATATCACTGGGTGTCATAAAAGAAGGAAACTGGGACACAGACATGTACCGAAGGATAGCGCCATATGAAGATGAAGGAAGTGGTTAAGGTGATGCTTCTACAAGCCAAGAAATGTTAAAAATTGCCAGCAAACCATAAAAAGCTAGGGCAGAGGCATGGAACAGAATCTTCCTCACAACCCTCAGGAGGAACCAATCCTGCTGACACCTTGCTCTCAGAATTCCAGCCTCCAGAACTGTGAGAAAAGACATTTCTGTTGTTTGAGTCACCTAATTTGTGGTACTTTATTATTACAGCCCTAGCAAATTAATACACAGGGACAGAAGTTACCATAGGCCATGAGGTTATCTTCCTGTTCCTGTGTCTCCACTACCTCCAGAGTTCCCCAGCCTCTGATGCCTTCAACCCTACTACTTCCACAGCTCTTCAGTAGCAACCATCTGTGGATAAGAGGTTAGGAAAGCTGCTGGTAATGATAAAAAACTGCCCCCCTCCTCTTTCCACTTCCTCTACAATCCTCCATCTTATAAAAGCAAACATGGCCTTTCAGACTCATCATTATTATTATGTATTACTATTAGTAATAATCGTAATGAAAAAGCTATATTGATTATATACAACTAAGAAGCTTAGAGTTTGCTTCTTATTACTTTTTTTTCCCAAACACACTTATAGGAGTTGAGCTCAGGGCAGGAGAGAAGCACAGAATTTCGATGACACAGTTATTAAATCGCTTAGCATAAAAACCTGATTCTGAAACCAGTTCCCTTGACTTTCAGTTCACACACAACACAAGTCTAATGGTTGTAGCAGATGCTGTTGGATCCGGCCCATAGAAACGTTTATCACTCACCATGCTGGTAGACTTAGATATCACAAGCACTCAAAACTCTTTGCCTGAGTGCTTTCTCTCAGCCCAATCAAGGACAGGCTAGCTGTTCCTCTGGGAACAGCCCTCAGCCAGTGACAGACAGGGTTAAAGGAAAAATATCCTACTTTACTTATCCTACAGGTGGGATAACTCTTTGGAATATTCCCAGAGGGTTTGAGCCCCAGTTGCCCACAGTAGCAACTGTTATCACACACTCGTTTTTAGCTTTCTTTCCTTCCTCTTTCACATCCTTATCCACTATGATCACTTCTAAAATAAACTACTTCTACTCAATTTCTTATCTCAGGGTTTGCTTCTAGGGGAGGCCAAGCTAAGACAATGATATAATTGTATAATTAATTTGGTTAATTTTTAACCTGTTATTTTATGCATTGATCTGTTTGTAACTGGTGAATCCCTCTACAGAGCCCAAAGTAATTTTATTTCATAGACAAAACATGGCTTTCATTGGGGTTGTTGGTAAATATTCTGTTTCTCCTCTCCCCAGGCACATGTAGAATTGCATCTCCCCTCTCCTAAGACAGGTATGGCCATATGACTTGGTATGGCCAATGAAATGTAAGTGGAAGTGATGTGTCTTTAAGGGCCAGTGCCTGGCCCCTCATGTTTACTTTTCTTTGTCTTGGTGAGTGATGGACAGACCCTAAGATGATCCCAAAAGACCTCCACATCTTGGAATTCATGTCCTTGTGCAGTCCCTTCGAGTGTGGGCTGGTCTGGTGACTTGATACTAACCAATAGAATATGGCAAAGGTGATGGGATGTCTTTTCCCTTATTATATCACATAAGATTGTAAGTTCAGCCTTGCAAGCACATTCTTTATCCTGCTGGCTTTATTGAAGTAAGCTGCCCTGTTTTGATTTGCCCTGTGGAGAGGTCCACATGGCAAGAAACAGAAGCCCCTGTCCCAACAACCTGCCAGGTACTATTTCTTGCCAACAACCACATGAGCTTGGAAGTGAATCCTTTCCCAGTCAAACCTTCAGATGAGACTCCCAGCCCTAATACCTTGATTGAAGCCCTGTGAGAGACCATAAATCCAAGGACCCTGCTAAGCTGTATTTAGATTTCTGGCCCACAGACCCTATGACATAAGTGTGTGTGTTATTTTAAGCTGCTAAATTTGTGATAATTTGATACACAACAGTAGAAAAATAGTTGGCAATTGTGGTAGCACAGAGATGTAACCTCCTCCCAGCTAGGTCTTGGCTGACCCAATGAACATGTAGTATGATTGAAAAATAAAGCTTTGGTATTTCAAGCCACTATGATTTTGGGGTTGTTACTGCAGCATAGTTTAGCCTATCCCAACTGAATTATAATGCAAAGTCTTTTGCTCTCCCCCACCTTGCTACCAGATTTTTTAAATAAAGAAAAAAAAAATCCAGCTGTGCTAGTCACCTCGAGTTATGCAGAAAACAGAATTTTACATGGAACCAAACTTGGTTAAAAAATCTTCCCCCCTAAATCAATATTCAGCTATAATTATCTCTGTCTTTCTCAGCTACTGGTTTTAAAATGTGACATCATCAAAGTTAAGACATATTCAGATCTCATCCTTGACATGCAAATATCCTAATACAAAAGTGCTAATATCCTGCCAACTTTCAGAATAGTTGCCTCAGAAACTAAAACAGCTAGTTCTATCCCTGTTGAAAATAACAACAACCCAGCCTCTAGCTCTAGTTTGATGATTCGCCTTTCTGACATTTTGCGTTTAGCAGGAGGTTAATTAGACACAATTGCAACACTGCTGTGCTGCCTTAGGGCACAATACAAAGGGCCAATTTGGAGACAACTGTATCTTAGAAACCCTGGGAGATACCAGCTTGAAATTTCCAGCAGGTTTAAAACAGAATCTTCTTTACAAATTTAGTGGCTTTATTGGACCCTTAAGTCTGTGGCATAAGCCCTAATTGGGCTAAAGTTTCCATGGCAATGATCTGCTCAAGAACATAATGAAAAGTCAACTTTCTGATGTGTTTATCTACTTCCTGGCTCCAAGGCACAATTGGAAATGCTAATATCCAGATGCCCTTCTACATAAAGAAACTGAGGGCTTTTTATTTGAATTATAGTGTGCAGGTTTTTCTGTAACCCAAACTAACTCACAATTAGAAAGTGAGTATACAAGAGACAGCCGACTGCTTAGCTCTATTTACGTTATAAAAAAAGGAAGAGTTAATCACCCCCAGGAATGAGGGCATTTCCTGGGCAGGCAGGCAAGCCTCAGGCTCCACCTTCCAGTGCTTGGTTCCTTCAGACCCCAACTCAGGAGGCCCTTGCTCTTCCCTGGGCCAGCTTCCTTCCTTCAAGACTTTGCTCAAGTCTGATCACTTCTCCCCCTAAAAACTCAAGTCACTGGAGGAGACAGGTCTGGATTCTAGTCCTTGACCCCTCACTTACTAGTTTACATGAATTTGTATCAAATTATTTTACCTTTATAAACTTCAGTTTCCCCAAATGGAGATAATCGCTCAGAGGTTGTGGAGAAGATTGGGTAAGACAATAAGTGGAAAGTCCCTGGCCCAGGGCTGGGCACCTTGTTAAGAGTTTTGACTACTTTTTTATACCACTCATTCTACTTAGCCGCTAATTATGATTGGCCTTGAAATACCTGAAAAACGGTTAAACCTGTCACACTTGTGTTTGCTCCTCAGCTAGCTTCTAGGTTTCACAAAAGCAATGACCAGTTGTCATTATTCTTTATATTCAATGCAACATCTAACACATAGTAACAGTTGGTTTTATGGTGAAAATGGTGAAGGCATTCACCTTGCAGGGACCTGTCACAGTGCCTTGCCCTCAAGAGTGACTTAAGGCATTGAATGATTGATGGGACACACAATAGAGGGGTCACAGTAGCACTAATTTCGGTGACCTTGCTGGAATATGATAATCTCACTAATGTGAATTATAAATGTGACCACTTGAAATAAATAACTTGTATTTTCAAGATTTGTGGGCAAGAAACATTCAGTTTGCTGAGCTTTATAAAGTTAAAGAGTGATTTGATTTGCCTCTCTATGAGTGCTTTCAGGCATATTCTTGTATTAATTAAGTCTATTTTTCAGGGGTTTTCAGCAGTACATGCCCCAAGTACTCAGGCATGAAAGGCAAGATCCTCTATACATATTCATATATTTGGAGAGGAGATTTGAACTTCTCAGGAGAGGGTAAATTTGTGGCAAGGAAGGTCTCAGATGCTTGAGGCTGTTTTCTCTTCCAAGGAGAAATGTTCACATTGGCCTCTTTTATGGACTGTACAAGGGAGTACACACGTCTGTGAAACTTCTAAGACCCAGAGACATTGTCCTGAGTCTAGAATAAACTCTTTAGAGTGTAGGTAGGCAGGGCTAGTGAATAATACAAATATTCTAATATATTCCATTTTTGCATTAAAAACCTTTGGAAATAGAATTCTAATAACACACAGAAACCTACAGACAGCTTCACTGCCAGGAATTTCTGTCAGCCTGCAGCTGCCCTGAGTCTCTGCTTAGCCAGCCTTCTCTCTTGAGGATCAAAGGGGTGAGTGACAGAAAACAGGCCTGTTCCATGTCAGTCTGAACAGGTGAGGGATTTTACCTAACAGCACAACAAATTGGATGATGCATGTTATTCCTCTGCCTTTTTGCCCTCTGTGGGTGGTATATTTGCCCTAAAGTTTCACTGAAACTGTCAATTTTAGTTTCAAAATATATTTTAGTACCAGTTACTTAGCAGCAAATGTCTTTCCAAGAGAGATGCAACTTGTGGTTCCATACTTAACCACATCTCTCTGTTCCCATTTCCCAGTTACACTCTTGCCTTTTCCAAAGGATCTGTAGGCATGTCACCTCCTGTCTGATGCTCCAGTCTCTGGTGAAGAGATGTGAAGCCTGCACACGCACACTACTCTGGCATGAAAACACTGCTCAGAACGTATGCCTGCTATTGTCATTGTAAACTTCACAGTGTGTTATATTGTACCTATTATGTTGTATGTTGTCATTGTTGATTTTTAAATATGGTAATCTTGACATGAGAAGTTTATTAGTGAGTACATCAGGTGATCATATTATATCATTAGGACCATGAAAATGATAATGACTGTGCTGGATCTTACAGCAGTTAAGATTTTCTGCGTTGTTCCATTAGTCAGGACACAGGCTAAGCTGAGGTAACAAAGAGACCCCAAAATAACGTAGCTTAAATTAGAAGCTTCTTTCCTTTTCATGTAACAACTCAGAAGTAAGCAACCTGTGCTCCACGTGTTCATCCAAAGACCAGGCTGCTGGGTTGGCCCAACCATGCTTAATATGCAGCTTCCGTCTCTACAGCTAAGGCAGCTCCTCTTGTTGTTGCCATTTCCCCCGATGGTGGGAAGGGGGAAAGTGGGAGCCCAAGGGAAGGGACTTTTCTTTATGGACATGACCAGAAGTTCCCACGTTTCTTATGCTCTCATCCCAATAACCTGCATCCCATTCAGCCTCATGTAACTACGACACAAGCTGAGACATGTAATTTCCAGCTGGTCGGTGATGTGCCAAGCTAAAACTTAGGGCGCTTTTTTTTAAAGTAAAAGGAACAAAGGAGAATGAATCTGAGAGATAATTAGCACTATCTTTTAAATTCCTTTCAATGTTAACCAAAATGGAGCAAGAAAAGAAATGGGGGCTTCCCTGGTGGCGCAGTGGTTGAGAATCTGCCTGCCAATGCAGGGGGCACGGGATCGAGCCCTGGTCTGGGAAGATCCCACATGCCGCGGAGCAACTGGGCCCGTGAGCCACAATTACTGAGCCTGCGCGTCTGGAGCCTGTGCTCCGCAACAAGAGAGGCCGCGATAGTGAGAGGCCCGCGCACCGCGGTGAAGAGTGGCCCCCGCTTGCCACAACTAGAGAAAGCCCTCGCATAGAAATGAAGACCCAACACAGCCAAAAAAATAAATAAATAAAATAAAATAAAAAGAAAAGAAACACCCACCAGGACAGCCAGGAGAGGCCACTCATCTTTGTTATACAATTCCTCTCTGACACTTGTATCCAGAAATGTTTGATGATCAATTAAGACACGTATTTCTGGTCTCCGTCTAACCTTTATGACATTTATGGAATCCTTGGATCCACCAAATAAAGTATCAGTTCTAGAAAGCATAGAAACAAGAGGCCTACTCAGACCTGAACATTATTTCCCACTATTCTTCAGGAGTTGCTAGATTTCCTGCACAAGATGGCAGTCTTTGGCCCAGCTACAGACCTTGTGAGCCCCATGGTATGGGAGCCAACACTACACATCCCTCTTTATGGAGAACCAACATGTGGAGAGCAAAAAGGGGGTGATCAGTAGACATTAATAGAAAAGATTGACCCAGAATGCATCAGCAATAATAATAACAACAACAATAATAGATCTTGAATGTGCATGTGTTTGTCAGATACGTACAATTACATTCAGTTTACAATCCTATCGTTTTGCTAAGTGATAAATAAAAGGGGTCACCCTCTCTAGGGCTGAACTCATTTTCTATTTTCATGAGGTATAAATAACAACAGGTAATTGATCAGTGATAAAAATGCCTTCTTGTTAACCTTGCTAAAATAGAATTTTACATAGTATAAGTGTAAAGCTCAAAGCCTCAGTTTATCTAGCTTAGGGTTCTTTTGGTTCCAAAAAATAGTAGATGAAGGAACAGTCTTCTGACAGCAAAAATTTAATAATTTAAATGATGGTTAAAATTTGCACACAAAACTTATTGGAAAAATATGTATTTTAAAAATATAACTACAGGGGAGACCTTCAAGATTGTGGAGGAGTAAGACGTGGAAATCACCTTCCTCCCCACAAATACAACAAAAATACATCTATATGTGGAACAACTCCTACAGAACACCCACTGAATGCTGGCAGAAGACCTCAGACTTCCCAAAAGGCAAGAAAATACCCATGTACCTGGGTAGGGCAAAAGAAAAAACAGAGACAAAAGAACAGGGACAGGACCTGAACCTCTGGGAGGGAGCTGTGAAGGAGGAAAAATTTCCACACACTAGGAAGCCCCTTCACTGGCGGAGATGGGGGGGTGGGTGGGGGGAAGCTTCAGAGCCATGGAGGAGAGCACAGCAGCAGGGGTGCAGAGGGCAAAGCAGAGAGATTCCCGCACAGAGTATCAGTGCCGACCAGCACTCACCAGCCCAAGAGGCTTGTCTGATCACCTGCTGGGGCGGGAGGGAGTTGAGAGCTGAGGCTCAAGCTTTGGAGGTCATATCCCAGGGAGAGGACTGGGGTTGGCTGCATGAACACAGCCTGAAGGGGGCTAGTGTGCCACAGCTAGCCAGGAGGGAGTCTGGGAAAAAGTCTGGACCTGCCTAAGAAGCAGGAGACGAGGAGAGGGGATAACTTCCCCATCTGCCCATGGAAGGCAGAGCAGCGCCTAAATGAGCTTCAGAGACTGGCCCAAGCCACAGCTAGCAGCTCAGACCCCAGAGACGGGCATGAAACGCTAATGCTGCTGCTGCAGCCACCAAGAATCCTGCGTGCAAGCACAGGTCATTATCCACACCACCCCCCAGGAGCCTGTGCAGCCCACCACTGACAGGGTCCTGTGATACAGGGACAACTTCCCCGGGAGAACACACGGTGAGACTCAGGCTGTTGCAATGTAATGCTGGCCTCTGCTGACACAGGCTCGCCCCACATTCCAAATATAACTACTGTACCCCTCCCTCCACCCAGCCTGAATGAGCAAGGACCCCCTAATCAGCTGCTGCTTCAACCCCCTCCTGTCTGGGTGGGAACAGGTGCCTGAAGTTGACCTACATGCAGAGGTGGGGCCAAAACCAAAGCTGAACCCCAGGAGCTGTGCGAACAAAGAATAGAAATGGAAATTTCTCTGTGCAGCCGCAGGAGCAGCGGATTAAATCCCCACAACCAACTTGATGTACCCCGTACCCTGCAT
The DNA here is from genome assembly GCF_949987535.1 of Balaenoptera acutorostrata. Lineage (NCBI taxonomy): Eukaryota > Metazoa > Chordata > Mammalia > Artiodactyla > Balaenopteridae > Balaenoptera > Balaenoptera acutorostrata. The sequence continues at coordinate 92,374,105 of NC_080065.1, forward strand.
CTGTGGAATACCTAAATAGACAACGAATCGTCCCAAAATTGAGGCGGTGGATTTTGAGCAACTGTAGACTTGGGGTTTGTTGTCTGCAACTGATTTGTTTCTGATTTTTATGTTTATCTTAGTTTAGTGTTTAGCGCTTGTTATCATTGGTGGATTTGTTCATTAGTTGCTCTCTTCCTTTTTATTAATATTATTATTTTTTATTTTAATTATTTTTAAAATGTATTATTTTCTTTCTTTCTTCCTTCCTTCCTTCCTTCCTTCCTTCCTTCCTTCCTTCCTTTCTTTCTTTCTTTTCTTCCTTCCTTCCTTCCTTCCTTCCTTCCTTCCTTCCTTTCTTTCTTTCTCTTCCTTCCTTCCTTCCTTCCTTCCTTCCTTCCTTCCTTCCTTCCTTTCTTTCTTTCTTTCTTTCTTTCTTTCGTCCCTTTTCTTCTGAGCCACATGGCTGACAGGGTCTTGGTGCTCCAGCCTGGTGTCAGGCCTGAGCCTCTGAGGTGGGAGAGCCGAATTCAGGACATTGGTCCAACACAGACCTCCCAGCCCCACATAATATCAATCAGTGAGCTATCCCAGAGATCATCACCACAACGCTAACACCCAGCTCCACCCAACAGCCAACAAACGCCAGTGCTGGATGCCCCATGCCAAACAGCTAGCAAGACAGAAACACAACCACACGCATTAGCAGAGAGGCTGCCTAAAATCATACTAAGTTCACAGACACCCAACAAAACACCACTGGATGTGGCCCTGCCCACCAGAAAGACGAGATCCAGCCCCACCCACCAGAACACAGGCACTAGTCCCCTCTACCAGGAAGCCTACACAAATCACTGAACCAACCTCATCCACTGGGGGCAGACACCAAAAACAATGGGAACTTACAAACCTACAACCTGCAAAAAGGAGTCCCCAAACACAAACTCAAAAACTTTAACAAATTAAAACACAGTAAGTTAAACAAAATGAGAAGACAGAAAAATATGCAGCAGATGAAGGAGCAAGGTAAAAACCCAGCAGACCCAACAAATGAAGAGGAAATAGGCAGTCTACCTGAAAAAGAATTCAGAGTAATGATAGTAAACATGACCAAAATCTTGGAAATAGAATGGAGAAAATACAAGAAATGTTTAACAAGGACCTAGAAGAACTAAAGAGCAAACAAACAATGATGAACAACACAATAACTGAAATTAGAAATTCTCTAGAAGGAATCAATAGCAGAATAACTGAGGCAGAAGAAGGGATAAGTGACCTGGAAGATAAAATAGTGAAAATAACTACCACAGAACAGAATAAAGAAAAAACAATGAAAAGAATTGAGGACAGTCTCAGAGACCTCAGGGACAATATTAAACACATCAACATTCGAATTATAGGGGTCCCAGAAGAAGAAGAGAAAAAGAAAGGGTCTGAGAAAATATTTGCAGAGATTATAGTTGAAAAGTTTCCTAACATGGGAAAGGAAATAGTCAATCAAGCCTAGGAAGCGCAGAGAGTCCCATACAGGATAAATCCAAGGAGAAACACGCCAAGACACATAATAATCAAACTATCAAAAATTAAATACAAAGAAAAAAAATTAAAAACAGCTAGGGAAAAACAACAAATAACATACAAGGGAATCCCCATAAGGTTAACAGTTGATCTTTCAGCAGAAACTCTGCAAGCCAGAAGGGAGTGGCAGGACATATTTAAAGTGATGAAAGGGAAAAACCTACAACCAAGATTACTCTACCCAGCAAGGATCTCATTCAGATTCAGTGGAGAAATTAAAACTTTTAACGACAAGCAAAAGCTAAGAGAATTCAGCACCACCAAACCAGCTTTACAACAAATGCTAATGGAACTTCTCTATAGGCAGGAAACAGAAGAGAAGGAAAAGACCTACAAAAACAAACCCAAAACAATTAAGAAAATGGTAATAGGAAAATACATATCGATAATTACCTTAAATGTAAATGGATTAAATGCTCCAACCAAAAGACGTAGAATGGCAGAATGGGTACAAAAACAAGATCCGTATATATGCTGTGTACAAGAGACCCACTTCAAACCTAGGGACACATACAGACTGGAAGTGAGAGGATGGAAAAAGATATTCCATGCAAATGGAAATCAAAAGAAAGCTGGAGTAGCAATTCTCATATCAGACAAAATAGACTTTAAAATAAAGACTATCACAAGAGACAAAGAAGGACACTACATAATGATCAAGGGATCAATCCAAGAAGAAGATATAACAATTGTAAATATTTATGCACCCAACATAGGAGCACCTCAATGCATAAGGCAAATGCTAACAGCCATAAAATGGGAAATCGACAGTAACACAATCATAGTAGGGTAGTTTAACACCCCACTTTCACCAATGGACAGATCATGCAAAATGAAAATAAGGAAACACAAGCTTCAAATGACACATTAAACAAGATGGACTTAAATGATATTTATAGGCCATTCCATCTGAAAACAACAGAATACACTTTCTTCTCAAGTGCTTATTGAACATTCTCCAGAATATATCATATCTTGGGTCACAAATCAAGCCTTGGTAAATTTAAGACAATTGAAATCGTATCAAGTAACTTTTCCAACCACAACGCTATGAGACTAGATATCAATTACAGGAAAAAAACTGTAAAAAATACAAACACATGGAGGCTAATCAATACACTACTTAATAACCAAGAGATGACTGAAGAAATCAAAGGGGAAATAAAAAAATACCTAGAAACAAATGACAATGAAAACACGACGATCCAAAACCTATGGAATGCAGCAAAAGCAGTTCTAAGAGCGAAGTTTATAGCAGTACAACCCTACCTCAAGAAACAAGAAAAATCTCAAATAAACAACCTAACCTTACACCAAAAGCAATTAGAGAAAGAAGAACAAAAATACCCCAAAGTTAGCAGAAGGAAAGAAATCATAAAGATCAAATCAGAAATAAATGAAAAAGAAATGAAGGAAATGATAGCAAAGATCAATAAAACTAAAAGCTGGTTCTTTGAGAAGATTAAAAAAATTGATAAACAATTAGCCAGACTCATCAAGAAAAAAAGGGAGAAGACTCAAATCAACAGAATTAGAAGTGAAAAAGGAGAAGTGACAACTGACACTGCAGAAATATAAAGGATCATGAGAGATTACTACAAGCAACTATATGTCAATAAGATGGACAACCTGGAAGAAACGGACAAATTCTTAGAAAAGTACAGCCTTCTGAGACTGAACCAGGAAGAAATACAAAATATGAACAGACCAGTCACAAGCACTGAAATTGAAACTGTGATTAAAAATCTTCCAACAAACGAAAGCCCAGGACCAGATGGCTTCACAGGTGAATTCTATCAAACATTTAGAGACGAGCTAACACCTATTCTTCTCAAACTCTTCCAAAATACAGCAGAGGGAGGAATACTCCCAAACTCATTCTACAAAGCCACATCACCCTGATACCAAAACCAGACAAAGATGTCACAAAGAAAGAAAACTACAGGCCAATATCACTGATGAACAAAGATGCAAAAATCCTCAACAAAATACTAGCAAACAGAATCCAACAGTACATTAAAAGGATCATACACCATGATCAAGTGGGGTTTATCCCAGGAACGCAAGGATTCTTCAATATACACAAATCAATCAATGTGATACGCCATATTAACAAATTAAAAATAAAAACCATATGATCTCAATAGATACAGAAAAAGCTTTCGACAAAATTCAACATCCATTTGTGATAAAAGCCCTCCAGAAAGTAGGCATAGAGAGAACTTACCTCAACATAATAAAGGTCATATATGACAAACCCACAGCCAACATCGTTCTCAATGGTGAAAAACTGAAACCATTTCCTCTAAGATCAGGAACAAGACAAGGTTGTCAACTTTCACCACTGTTATTCAACATAGTTTTGGAAGTTTTAGCCACAGCAATCAGAGAAGAAAAAGAAAGAAAAGTCATCCAAATCGGTAAAGAAGAAATAAAACTGTCACTGTTTGCAGATGACATGATATTGTACATAGAGAATCCTAAAGATGCTACCAGAAAACTACTAGAGCTAATCAATGAATTTGGAAAGTAGCATGATACAAAATTAATGCACGGAAATCTCTTGCATTCCTATACACTAATGATGAAAATTCTGAAAGAGAAATTAAGGAAACACTCTCATTTACCATTGCAACAAAAAGAATAAAATACCTAGGAATTAACCTACCTAAGGAGACAAAAAAGCTGTATGCAAAAAACTATAAGACACTGATGAAAGAAATTAAAGATGATACAAACAGATGGAGAGATATACCATGTTCTTGGATTGGAAGAATCAACATTGTGAAAATGACTCTACTACCCAAAGCAATCTACATATTCAATGCAATCTCTATCAAACTACCAATGGCATTTTTCACAGAACTAGAACAAATAATTTCACAATTTGTATGGAAATACAAAAGACCCCGAATAGCCAAAGCAATGTTGAGAAAGAAAAATGGAGCTGGAGGAATCAGACTCCCTGACTTCAGATTATACTACAAAGCTACAGTAATCAAGACAGTATGGTACTGGCACAAAAACAGAAATATAGATCAATGGAACAAGATAGAAAGCCCAGATAAACCCATGCACATATGGTCACCTTAACTTTGATAAAGGATGCAAGAATATACAATGGAGAAAAGACAGCCTCTTCAATAAATGGTTCTGGGAAAACTGGACAGCTACATGTAAAATAATGAAATTAGAACACTCCCTAACACCATACACAAAAACTCAAAATGGATTAAAGACCTAAATATACGGCCAGACACTATAAAACTCTTAGAGGAAAACATAGGCAGAACACTCTATAACATAAATCACAGCAAGATCCTTTTTGACCCACCTCCTTGAGAAATGGAAATAAAAACAGAAATAAAAAATGGGACCTAATAAACCTTAAACACTTTTGCACGGCAAAGGAAACCATAAACAAGACGAAAAGACAACCCTCAGAATGGGAGAAAATATTTGCAAACGAAGCAATTGACAAAGGATTAATCTCCAAAATATACATGCAGCTCAATATCAAAAAAAAAACAACCCAATCCAAAAATGGGAAGAAGACCTAAATAGACATTTCTCCAAAGAAGATATACAAATTGCCAACAAACACATGAAAGGATGTTCAACATCACTAATCATTAGAGAAATGCAAATCAAAAGTACAATGAGTTATCACCTCACACTGGTCAGAATGGCCATCAGTGAAAAATCTACAAACAATAAATGGCTGGAGAGGGTATGGAGAAAAGGGAACCGTCTTGCACCATTGGTGGGAATGTAAATTGATACAGCCACTATGGAGAACAGTATGGAGATTCCTTAAAAAACTAAAAATAGAACTACCATACAACCCAGCAATCCCACTACTGGGCATGTACCCTGAGAAAACCATAATTCAAAAAGAGTCATGTACCACAATGTTCATTGCAGCACTATTTACAAGAGCCAGGACATGGAAGCAACCTAAGTGTCCATCGACAGGTGAATGGATAAAGAAGATGTGGCACATATATACAATGGACTATTACTCAACCATAAAAAGAAATGAAATTGAGTTATTTGTAGTGAGGTAGATGGACCTAGAATCTGTCGTACAGAGTGAAGTAAGTCAGAAAGAGAAAAACAAATACTGTATGCTAACACATATATATGGAATCTAAAAAAAAAAAAAGGCTCTGACGAACCTAGGGTCAGGACAGGAATAAAGACACAGACATAGAGAATGGACTTGAGGACACGGAGAGGGGGAAGAGTAAGCTGGGATGAAGTGAGAGAGTAGCACTGACATATATACACTACCCAATGTAAAATAGATAGCTTGTGGGAAGCAGCCTCATAGAACAGGGAGATCCGCTGGGTGCTTCTGACCACCTAGAGGGGTGGGATAAGGAGGGTGGGAGGGATATGCAGGAAGGAGGGGATATGGGGATATATGTATACATATAGCTGATTTACTTTGTTATACAGCAGAAACTAACACAACATTGTAAAGCAATTATACTCCAATAAAGCTGTTAAAAAAATGTAACTACAAAGAAAAGTAAATAATTCTAAATACATTTCTGTGATTGCATTTTATGCAATTCCTAAAGAATAGTGCATGTAAATTTAAGATTTTTTCCACTATAGATCCAGAATCATATTTGTATCACTGTACTGGGCAAAGCATATTTGCAGGTCAGAAGTAGGTAGATATTTTTAAAAATATTACTCATGATTGTATATAATAGACTCCTTGGCTAGTTATTTCTGTGTGTATCATAAAACATCCTATGATCTATTTAGTAAAGCACTCCAAAAAAATGAGGAGGATAAAATTTTTTATATGTGATTACAGAACTAACATAGAAAAGCCTTCAAAGGAAAAAAAAGGCCTTGCTTGTTTTGACTCACAAAATCATAATCTAGAAATTCCTTCATTATAAATAACTGAATATTAATATGAAACCACTCCTTTCTTTCAAAGAAACTCTGATGAATTGAGGTATATAATGTTGTAAATTAAAATTTAGCCACATACAGCAGATTCTTAGGAGAAAAGATTGTGTGATGAAGATAAGAAATTTCTAATTTTCAGATTGCTTTTCAATTTTCTTCCTGTTAAAATAAAAAGTGTCATTGAATTTACACTTCTGGCTTCCTCTCATGCTCCTATAAGATTAAGAATTTCAGAGAGTGAAAGTTCTGGCTGATTGAGTTTTATAATAAGAATCTTCAAGTCAAATCCAATTAGGATGGCCTTCAAGGACTAACTCAATTCTATATTTATACTGATATTCAGCTTCAACTTGTGAAAAAGCAAACCAAACAAGCATGTTGTCTTGGACTTAGGGAAATTTAAAGTCCAGAGAGATTTCCATTGTGATGTTATATCGAAAATTGGGACTTAGCTTGGAGCCAAAGCAGTGAAGCCTTGTGGAAGGGCCAGTAGGTTAATGGTAGAGCACCAAAGAAAGGCCAAGAATTGGGAAGGGGAACTAAGCACAAAAGCAGGCAACGATCTGATAATTGATGACATCTGTCACAAGCAGTTTACATGCCAAGCAAGGAGTGGTAAGACAGAGGAGAGTTAGAGTACTCATGTTGCTTCCATGAGAAGGAGAGAAAAGTGTTCTATGCCAGACTGGTCAGATTTAGAGGGCATTTTCATATGATAACTATTGTTTTTTATGTGCATTTTGTTCCTCCCTACTGCATGTATAGTTGACAACTTTAAGTGCTTTTTTGAATATCTAATCTTTCTAGATGTTATGAAGTACATGATACATGTTAAATGTAGAAGTAGTAACACATCACATTTTGTAAATATATTTTTGTTAAAATTCATATGAAATGTTTTTTGGGAGGAATAGCCAGAGCACCTCTTTAAGCAGTACACAGGGGAGGGCAGAGGAGAAGGAAGTAGAGCTCTATGCCACAGTGTTTATACCGAGGCAAGAATTAACCACTGTCTCTTGTGTTCCTGTGTTTTATTTTACTTTGCTATGTATATTGTGTGTATCATGGACAAATGAGTCCTAATTTACAACATCTAGTCTTTCTAGATGTTAAAGAGGTTGCAGTGTATGACAAAAGTAGACTTAGTAACCAGTAACTTTTGTACATTTTGCACAAAAATTCCTGGGAAATATTATCTTCTGGAAATTTGAGCATTATATCCCGCTGGGTTGATAGAGGAATGGGAGGAGGAAAGGATTTTAGGCCAGAATATTCACATTTTGAAGATACTTTCAGATTAGAACTGTTGTTACATGTGTGCAGTTTATTCAAGACTGTTGTGTATATAATGGAGAAATTAAGTCCTTATTTGAAACACCTAATCTATCTAGATATTTAGAAGTGCTTGGTGTATGTAAAATGTAGAGGTAGTAAAATATCACTTTGTAAATAACTTTTTTGCTAAAATTCATAGGAAATATTGTCTTTGGAGACTAGAATTGTTAAATCACCTCTGTGAGCAGTATACTATTATCTATACTTGTTCATTGGTTTGGAGGAAGTGGGAGGGAAAAAATTGCAAAAGGTAAAGGCTAGTATGATCACATTTGGAAAATGAGTCCTAATTTTGCAACACCTAATCTCTAGTTGTTAAAGAAGTTGCCAGTATATGACAAAGTATTTAGTGATACTAGCACATTTTGTACCCTTTGTGTTGAAATTCAGGGGAAACTTGTCTTCTGTAAATGACTTTCAGATATGAATTTGTTCAGCCACCTCCAAGCATTACACATGCCTTTACTTGTCCACTGGATTGGTGGTGGAGAATGGGAGATGAGGAGGGAATTGTTTAAGGCCAAAATGGTCATATTTAAAAGATACCTCAAATTATAACCATTGTTATGTGCATGCAGTTTTATTTAGCAGTGCTGTCTGTGTACATAGCAGACAAGTAAGTTCTTATATCTAGTATTTCTAGATATTTAGAAGTGCTCAATGTATTTAAGAGTAGAAGTAGTAAATAACACTTTTTGTAAATAGCTTTAAAAAATTGATGGGAAATATTGTCTTTGGAAAAATGAAATGGCTAAACCACCTCAATGAACAATATACTCTTCATACTTGTTCATTGGGTTGAGGAGGTAGAAGGGAAGAAATTCCAAAAGGTGTTTTGTTAGTCTGTAATAGAAAATGTTAGCTTATCTATATGTTATGTTTAACTGAACTTTGCTGTACAATTATTTTTACCTACGTATCTATCCTTCTTTGGTTACTAAATCCTGCTTTCCTCTCAAAATCATCTCCTCCATTTTCATTTCATGAAATGAAACTTCCTCAAGGAAGTTCAGGTGACTCATCTAGCCAATCAGAGCACTGCATTCCCTAATTTGTAGTTATTGGTTCAGAGATGGACACACACCCAGTCAGAGCTAATGAAATATAATAAGACTTTTTGCTGGGTCTGCTGAGGGAAAGGCATATTTTTTTGCTGTTAGACTTAAACCTGGAAGGTTGTTGGCGTTGAAATTATTGGTGCCATCTTGTCACTATCTGGAAGCTAAGAATGAAGAAATGGAAAAGTTGCAGAGCCACAGGAAACTGGAGACACACTGGGTCCTGATGACATTGTTCCATTCCCTTAATTCAGCCATTTCTGAAGCCAGATCCACACTGGACCTATCAGATACATGAAGCAATAAATCCTTATTTGATAAGCTACTTCTGGTTGAATTTTTTGAAACTTGGAACCAAGAGAGTTATGAACGATCAACTGAACAGCATGATAATTTGTTAAGAAATAAAAAGCCAACTGGTGTACCATTTTTTTCTTGCCCTTACTTCTGAAAAGGAGGTCAACACAGTGTTTCTGAAAGTCTGAGCACATCTCTCAGGGGGATGTTAAGTGTTTTTCCATTTTAGGCTCACTGAAGCGACTTGCCCTAAAACAACAATAATCCTTTATTACCTCTTATGATTTCTGTGAGTGGGGATGACTTATCCCTGCTCCACAATGTTCAGGGGCTGAAATCTTCTGAAGGCTTATTCATTCACCGGTCTCATTGTTGATCCTGGCTGTTGGCTGAGGACCTAGCTGAGGTTGTAGGGCAAAATACCCATATGTGGTCTCTCTATATGGTTCGAGCTTCCACACAACATAGTGGCTGGGTTCCAATGGCATTGTCCTGAGAGAGAGATCAGACAGAAGTCACAGAGCATTACTTCCCCCACATTTTGTTAGAAGTGAGTACTGCCTACATTCAGTGAGAGAGGAATTAGATTTCATCTTTTGAAAAGAGGAGTGTCAAAGAATTTGTAGACATGTTTTGAAACCACCACAAAGGAGAAGGGGAAAAAGAAGAGTTTCCCTGACACTGGGGAAAACTGGAGCAGTGTATTTTTCTGATAAACAATTCCTTCCAGATTTCTCATTATATGTATTTAGGTATGCTTGGGAGAAATTATGTGAGTTTCTCTATCAGCTTTTCTATGCGTTTTCCAAAGTGGACTGTTGGGGATATTATGTAGCCATTATGATTTTCTGAAAGATTCTGGTTTCTATATTATTTCCCACTAACAGAATCAGGACTCCTTGGAAAAATGGTCGATTCTAGGTGTAGGGCAGGTAAAGAACAAGCTGTTTTGCCAAAAAGCAAATCAGTAGTCAAAGATTAATGGAGATGTATTAAAAGAACACAGGAACCAGCTTGAAGGGACTCCCACTGGTGAAACTTGAGATAACTTTAGCAAAAGAAGGATAATTATAATTTATGGTTAAAAAGAAGTTGAATAAATAAAACTTCATGAGGCTTGTTGGGTGCACACAAGAATAGGTGCATTTCTGACATTGGCTATTAAGAAAAGGATGTGTGATGTAGGGCAAGAGTTGCTAGGCTGATCAGGTAATCACTAAGACAAAGTGAAAATTAGATGGATCACCTAAAATTGAAAGAAGCTCACCAAAGCTCTGACTTGTACAGTATACAAAAAAGAAATAAATAATATTGTATATGTTGGAAACTTTCCCACGAATGTCCATTGGGTAAAGAACATATTTCAAATCTGTTTTCAGCCAAAGTATATTCAAAATGTGCATTTTTAAAGAAAATGTTATTCTTTTGTGATATTTGCAAATTCTGGAGAAGTGACTCATGCCCATCTAAAATGTGCACATAGTTCCCTGGTGGCGCAGTGGTTGAGAATCTGCCTGCCAATGCAGGGGACACGGGTTCGAGCCCTGGTCTGGGAAGATCCCACATGCCACGGAGCAACTGGGCCCGTGAGCCACAATTGCTGAGCCTGTGCGTCTGGAGCCTGTGCTCAGCAGCGAGAGGCCGCGATAGTGAGGGACCCGCGCACGGCAATGAAGAGTGGTCCCCGCTTGCCACAACTAGAGAAAGCCCTCGCACAGAAATGAAGACCCAACACAGCCATAAATAAATAAAATAAAATAAATAATAATAATAATAAAATGTGCACACAGGATTGGGAATTCCCTGGAGGTCCAGTGGTTAGGACTCAGGGGCATGGGTTCAATCCCTGGTTGGGGAACAAAGATCCCACATGCTGTGCAACGTGGACAAAAAAAACAAAAAAGCAGAAAAAAGAAAAAAAATGTGCATATAGGACTTACGAAGGCCGAAGGCTGATTTTAAATATGGCACATGTTTCCCACAGAAATTATCTGCATGCAAAATGACAGGGTCTGACTACTTCTGTGTAAAATCATTTAACTGCAAGTGACATTGATGTAGTGTAACTTCAGGAATAATCTGGGCCCCCAAATATACCATAAATGTGGAGCACTAGAGCTTTCAGATGTAAGAACCTGACTAATTGCTCCCCTGCTTCAGAAATAGTGGAAACTATTTTGAAAAGAGATTCAAATTAATTATCTGTAGTCTGACTTATACATTCTTTTTATCTGTGCCTTCTGACCTCCAAGCAGTTCAGCTTTCCCATTAGTCCCATAGACCACTTCAGTGTCCCCAAGGCAACCATGAATGAGAAGAAAGAATAGCTAGAGAGGTCTCTAACTCAGGCAAAAGTTCACCTAGTCAACTGAATGAACACAAGGCAGAGACTCCTGTCTATGTCCCACAGTGTCCTAAGTCTACAGTGCCTAGGACAGATTGGGGACTCAGTCAATGTGTTAAACTGAACATTTGGTATTAAACTCAGTCAAATTATTCAAAACAATGGCAAAGCTGTGCTGACTCACAGATCACCAGGCTGAGACCGTTCTCCTTATGAGGTTACAACTCCAATCAAGAGAAGACAACCAAGATTTTAAATCTAACCTGTTTTTCAAACTCCCCTCCTTTCTTGACTTTACACAGGGCAAAGCCTGCATGTCCATTATGGCAAGGAAAGACCCTGCTCAACCAGAGAGCGCCCAGAGATCCTATTTGAGGGGCTATTATTCAAACTGTTAAACCACAGTGACTCATAGTTTTGCATTGCCAATTTCAAGTGAAGAGTGAAATTTGAAGCTGAGAAAAGCAATCAGCATGAGTGAACAAACCATGCAGATGGCAAAGATGTCGACAGTAAACTTTGTCATGACATCAATAGACTCACATTCATCTAGGAGAGAAGTGCAGGCACACGGTGAATTCGAATGTAACTTCCCTCCCCAGTCAATTAGCAACCTCAACATGCTTCCTCAACATGGAGGAAGAAAGAACTTCCAACTGAAAATCTTTCTGTATTTAAAAAAAAAAGACTAGAAAACGTTTCCAGGGAAGCCTAGGTTCCTAAAGTTGGCTCATTAGTGGAACAAAAAGTTGATTGTAAATGAAAAAGACTGAGGTACAAAATCAGCGAGTAAGAAAATCAGAAAGAATTACTCTTCCTTGATATATGAAGTACTATGTAGCAACTACTAGAAAACTGGTACGTCCTTGAGCAGAGTTTTACTTCCACACACCTAGAAATCCCAAAATACACTCACTGTGAAACAGAATTAATTCCCCACTGTAAACCAGGGTAAAAACAATCCTTTGGGAATGACTCAGAGAATGATTTTTTTTTTTTGATCCTACAAACTGAGGCTATCCCAATCCATTTTGTAAGTGAGAAGAATTTTAGGGGAAAAAGTTTTGAATTATCACTAGGATAACTGGAGTCAAGAAATCTAGAATTTAAGGAGATACTAGAGAACATCCAGCCAGTTCTTTCCTTAGGCTCATCATTCTGTCCTTATAAACCACATGCCTTTCTCCATCATTTTTCCTCCTAAATAAATTAACCCCTGAAAATCCAATTTATTTGGAATAAGCAACTTGGTCAATCAAACACTCTGAGCCATTAGAATGTATTATACTTAACAGGCTTAGCAATAATTGAAGTAAGTGAGCTAAGAAAGAAGAATAAACAATTCTACTACCATCCACACTTATCTGAGTCTAGTTTCCTATAACTGGATTAAGGTCAACTGAAAAAAAAAAGTTAAAAACAAAATTAATTTTAGGGAAAAAACATTTTAGTTAAGCACTTCTCAAATATATGACTTGCAAAAGAAGGTCCTCGTTATGATAAGTAGTATCCAAGTTTTAAAATCTGGCTTTTAGAAGCACATCTTCTGCCAAAGCTGGGAGACCAGGTATTGTTTGGCTCTATCTTTTATACCAGTCAGGACACAGGCTGTGTGACATCTACTCTCTGTGACATCAATTCTCTTTCATAGAATTCTGAATTCTGGTTCATGTTCAGCCATGTTATAGAAAAATAAAATGTTAGAATATTAGTTTTAATCCTTTCATTATAGGTCTTTCACTTTTGAGGTTTTCGTTTTCTCCAAAGAAAATTTTCAGGGTTTGTCTAATCAAAAACCTATTTGGGAATTCAATTTTTAAAAATGGAACAAAAATCAAGCAACTGGGGAGGATAATCATGTCTTTAAAAGTCTAATCGTAGAAGAATGGTCAAATTTTATGTTTTAGTCACAAAATGGAACACTATGTAGTCATTTTAAATGATTTTAATGATCCATATATATGTTTGTTGACGTTGAAAAGATTTTTCATACTATATGATTAAGTGAAAACAAAGTTACAAAAGAGAAGGTAAATACTTGTTCTCATCAGGTTTGTGTGACTACTAATTTCAGTAACTCAACCATGTCAGTCCAATTAAATGAGGGTTATTTTAGCTACAAAGGGATTCTTATGGATTTCCGGAAACACAAACCACAGTACCGTAGGGCATCATGAAAACAGGTGTGGAATCTGGGAGGACATCTAGCCCTGGGACAATTCTCTTCAGATATACAATGACCACACAGGAAGTAAAAAATGATCAAGTGCTACTTTAAATTATTTTATTCTGTTTTTTCACCTTAGCTTTTTGTTTTACTGGAAATTCTTAATAATTGTCTTTCATTCAAGGCTATTTTTTTTCTGTTTTCTTTTTTACACACACACACTGTATTTTATTTTTACAAGAGATAAACTGACACCAAGCATTGTAAATGGATGACCACAACAAAAGCAACAATGATTGCAATTACCAAACATGAAACACACTCATAATATGTCATAATATTGACATTCAGTCCAGTAATCCTCCACTGTAATATGTACTTTACTTTGCAGTGAAAATTGATTTGTATATTTTTTGCCTCTGAGTCCTTGTGGGATTTTTTTTTTTAATTCAAACAGAAAGTCACAAAAATTATAATCATCCTCATGAGTTCACTCAGTCCCATGTAATTAATTTTTTTCTATCTTGATCTTTTGTTAGCACTTTTATGAATTCATCAGTTTTCCATTAGAGTTCTGAAAATGCTTATTCATTCAGTTCAGCAGTATAGTCAGTTACCAGAAACCTGTACTTGTCCGAGTCTTTTCCATGAATTCTTTGAAGATGAAACCCTTTTTTAGGAACATATTTGCAAAAGCACCAGAGTACACCCAGAACTGTCTGTAAATGACAAAAGATGTAAAAATGACCACGGTTAAAGATTTGATGAAAGTTCATAATAATGCAATTGACAAGGAAATTTAGTTATTTCTGAGATATACATTTAAAAGTAATAACTAGAATTATGACTTATAACATTATACCAGAACATATAAGATTTTTAGAAATTTCATGTAATGTCTGAAACATTTAAATTAACATATTTCCATACAAATAACCCAAAGAAAGTTTAGTATTAGTTTTTTTGTTTGTTTTTTTATACTGCATGTTCTTATTGGTCATCAATTTTATACACATCAGTGTATAAAATCCCAAACGGCCAATTCAGCACACAACCATCCCCACCCCGCCGCGGTTTTCCCCCCTTGGTGTCCATACATTTGACTCTACATCTGTGTCTCAACTTCTGCCTTACAAACCAGTTCATCTGTACCATTTTTCTAGCTTCCACATTCATGCATTAATATACGATATTTGTTTTTCTCTTTCTGTCTTACTTCACTCTGTATGACAGTCTCTAGGTCCATCCACGTCTCAACAAATGACTCAATTTCGTTCCTTTTTATGGCTGAGTAATATTCTGTTGTATATATGTACCACAACTCCTTTATCCATTCATCTGTCGATGGGCATTTAGGTTGCTTCCATAACCTGGCTATTGTAAATAGTGCTGCAATGAACATTGGGGTGCATGTGTCTTTGTGAATTACGGTTTTCTCTGGGTATATGCCCAGTAGTGGGATTGCTGTATCATATGGTAATTCTATTTTTAGTTTGTTAAGGAACCTCCATACTGTTCTCTATAGTGGCTGTATCAATTTACGTTCCCACCAACAGTGCAAGAGGGTTCCCTTTTCTCCACACCCTCTCCAGCATTTGTTGTTTGTAGATTTTCTGATGATACCCATTCTAACTGGTGTGAGGTGATACCTCATTGTAGTTTTGATTTGCATTTCTCTAATAATTAATGATGTTGAGCAGATTTTCATGAGATTCTTGGCCATGTGTATGTCTTCTTTGGAGAAATGTCTATTTAGGTCTTCTGCCCATTTTTGGATTACATTGTTTGTTTCTTTAATATTGAGCTGCATGAGCTGTTTATATATTTTGGAGATTAATCCTTTGTCTGTTGGTTCGTTTGCAAATATTTTCTCCCATTCTGAGGGTTGTCTTTTCATCTTGTTTATGGTTTCCTTTGCTGTGCAAAAGCTTTTAAGTTTCATTAGATCCCATTTGTTTATTTTTGTTTTTATTTCCATTACTCTAGGAGGTGGATCAGAAAAGATCTTGCTGTGATTTATGTCAAAGAGTGTTCTTCCTATATTTTCCTCTAAGAGTTTTATAGTGTCTGGTCTTACATTTAGGTCTCTAATCCATTTTGAGTTTATTTTTGTGTATGGTGTTAGGGAGTATTCTAATTTCATTCTTTTACATGTAGCTGTCCAGTTTTCCCAGCACCACTTATTGAAGAGACTGTCTTTTCTCCATTGTATATCTTTGCCTCCTTTGTCATAGATTAGTTGACCACAGGTGCATGGGTATATCTCTGGGCTTTCTATCTTGTTCCATTGATCTATGTTTCTGTTTTTGTGCCAGTACCATATTGTCTTGATGACTGTAGCTTTGTAGTATAGTCTGAAGTCACGGAGTCTGATTCCTCCGGCTCCGTTTTTTCCCTCAAGATTGCTTTGGCTCGCATGGGACAAGGGTTTGAGCCCTGGTCTGGGAAAATCCCACATGCTGCGGAGCAACTAAGCCCATGCGCCACAACTACTGAGCCTGCACTCTAGAGCCCGTGAGCCACAACTACTGAAGGCTGCGCACCTAGAGCCTGTGCTTTACAGCAAGAGAAGCCACTACGATGAGAAGCCTGTGCACCGCAATGAAGAGTAGCCCCCGCTCACACAACTAGAGAAAGCCCACGCTCAGCAACGAAGACCCAACACAGCCAAAAATAAAGTAAATGTATATATATATAAAAAAAAAAAGACTGCTTTGGCTATTCGGGATCTTTTGTGTCTCCATACAAATTTTAAGATGATTTGTTCTAGTTCCGTAAAAAATGCCATTGGCAATTTGATAGAGGTTGCATTGAATCTGTAGATTGCTTTGGGTAGTATAGTCATTTTCACAATATTGATTCTTCCAATCCAAGATCATGGTATATCTCTCCATCTGTTGGTATCATCTTTAATTTCTTTCATCAGTGTCTTATAGTTTTCTGCATACAGGTCTTTTGTCTCCCTAGGTAGGTTTATTCCTAGATATTTTATTCTTTTTGTTGCAGTGGTAAATGGGAGTGTTTCCATAATTTCTCTTTCAGTTTTTTCATCATTGGTGTATAGGAATGCAAGAGATTTCTGTGCATTAATTTTGTATCCTGCAACTTTACCAAATTCATTGATTAGCTCTAGTAGTTTTCTGGTGGCATTTTTAGGATTCTCTATGTATAGTGTCATGTCATCTGCAAACAGTGACAGTTTTACTTCTTTTCCAATTTGTATTCTTTTATTTCTTTTTCTTCTCTGGTTGCCGTGGCTAGGACTTCCAAACCTATGTTGAATAATAGTGGTGAGAGTGGACATCCTTGTCTTGTTCCTGATCTTAGAGGAAATGCTTTCAGTTTTTCACCATTGAGAATGATGTTTGCTGTGTGTTTGTCGTATATGGCCTTTATTATGTTAAGGTAGGTTCCCTCTATGCCCACTTTCTGGAGACTTTTTATCATAAATGGGTGTTGAATTTTGTCAAAAGCTTTTTCTGCATCTATTGAGATGATCATATGGTTTTTATTCTTCAATTTGTTAATATGGTGTATCACATTGATTGATTTGCATATATTGAAGAATCCTTGCATCCCTGTGATAAATCCCACTTGATCATGGTGTATGATCCTTTTAATGTGCTGTTGGATTCTGTTTGCTAGTATTTTGTTGAGGATTTTTGCATCTATATTCATCAGTGATATTGGTCTGTAATTTTCTTTTTTTGTAGTATCTTTGTCTAGTTTTGGTATCAGGGTGAGGGTGGCCTCATAGAATGAGTTTGGGAGTGTTCCTTCCTCTGCAATTTTTTGGAAGAGTTTGAGAAGGATGGGTGTTAGCTCTTCTCTAAATGTTTGATAGAACTCACCTGTGAAGCCATCTGGTCCTGGACTTTTGTTTGTTGGAAGATTTTTAATCACAGTTTCAATTTCATTACTTGTGATTGGTCTGTTCATATTTTCTATTTCTTCCTGGTTCACTCTTGGAAGGTTATACCTTTCTAAGAATTTATCCATTTCTTCCAGGTTGTCCTTTTTATTGGCATAGAGTTGCTGGTAGTAGTCTTTTATGATGCTTTGTCTTTCTGCAGTGTCTGTTGTAACTTCTCCTTTTTCATTTCTAATTTTATTGATTTGAGTCCTCTCTCTCTTTTTCTTGATGAGTCTGGATAAAAGCTTATCAATTTTGTTTATCTTCTCAAAGAGCCAGGGTTTAGTTTTATTGATCTTTGCTATTGTTTTCTTTGTTTCTATTTCATTTATTTCTGCTCTGATCTTTATGATTTCTTTCCTTCTACTAACTTTGGGTTTTGTTTGTTCTTCTTTCTCTTGTTCCTTTAGGTGTAAGGTTAGATTGTTTACCTGAGATTTTTCTTGCTTTTTGAGGTAAGCTTCTACAGGTATAAACTTCCCTCTTAGAACTGCTTTTGCTGTATCCCATAGGTTTTGGATTGTCATGTTTTCATTGTCATTTGTCTCTAGGTTGTTTTTTTTTTTCACACACACACACACTGTATTTCATTTTTACAAGAGATAAATAGACTGACACCAAGCATTGTAAATGGATGACCACAACAAAAGCAACAATGATTGCAATTACCAAACATGAAACACACTCATGCTATGTCATAATATTGACATTCAGTCCAGTAATCCTCCACTGTAACAGATCCTTTACTTTGCAGTGAAAATTGATTTG
The DNA here is from genome assembly GCF_949987535.1 of Balaenoptera acutorostrata. Classification (NCBI taxonomy): domain Eukaryota; kingdom Metazoa; phylum Chordata; class Mammalia; order Artiodactyla; family Balaenopteridae; genus Balaenoptera; species Balaenoptera acutorostrata. Next base: position 92,392,476 of record NC_080065.1, read on the forward strand.
TATATTCTTTGCCTCTGAGTCCTTGTGGGAGTTTTTAGGTATGTCTCTAGGTATTTTTTGATTTCCTCTTTGATTTCTTAAGTGATCGCTTGGTTGTTTAGTAACATATTGTTTAGCCTCCATGTTTTTGTGTTTTTTATGTTTTTTTCCCTGTAATTCATTTCTAATCTCATAGCGTTGTGGTCAGAAAAGATGCTTCATATGATTTCAATTTTCTTAAATTTACTGGGTCTTGATTTGTAACCCAAGATGTGATCTATCCTGGAGACTGTTCTGTGTGCACTTGAGAAGAAAGTGTAATCTGCTGTTTTTGGATGGAATGTCCTATAAATATCAATTAAATCTATCTGGTCTATTGTGTCGTTTAAAGCTTCTGTTTCCTTACTTATTTTCATTTTGGTTGATCTGTCCATTGGTGTAAGTGAGGTGTTTAAGTCCCCCACTATTATTGTGTTACTGTCGATTTCCTCTTTTATAGCTGTTAGCAGTTGCCTTATGTATTGAGGTGCTTCTATGTTGGGTCCATATATATTTATAATTGTTATATCTTCTTCTTGGATTGATCCCTTGATCATCATGTAGTGTCCCTCCTTGTCTCTTGTAACATTCTTTATTTTAAAGTCTATTTTATCTGCTATGAGAATTGCTACTCCAGCTTTCTTTTGATTTCCATTTGCATGGAATATCTTTTTCCATCCCCTCACTTTCAGTCTGTATGTGTCCCTAGGTCTAAAGTGGGTCTCTTGTAGACAGCATATATATGGGTCTTGTTTTTGTATCCATTCAGCAAGCCTGGGTCTTTTGGTTGGAGCATTTAATCCAGTCACGTTTAAGGTAATTATCGATATGTATGTTCCTATGACCATTTTCTTAATTGTTTTGGGTTTGCTTTTGTAGGTCCTTTTCTTCTCTTGTGTTTCCCACTTAGAGAAGTTCCTTTAGCATTTGTTGTAGAGCTGGTTTGGTGGTGCTGAATTCTCTTAGGTTTTGCTTGTCTGTAAAGCTTTTGATTTCTCCATCGAATCTGAATGAGATCCTTGCTGGGTAGAGTAATCTTGGTTGTAGGTTCTTCCCTTTCATCACTTTAAGTATAGCATGCCACTCCTTTCTGGCTTGTAGAGTTTCTGCTGAGAAATCAGCTGTTAACCTTATGGGAGTTGCCTTGTATGTTATTTGTCGTTTTTCCCTTGCTGCTTTCAATAATTTTTCTTTGTCTTTAATTTTTGCCCATTTGATTACTATGTGTCTTGGCGTGTTTCTCCTTGGGTTTATCCTGCCTGGGACTCACTGCACTTCCTGGACTTGGGTGGCTATTTCCTTTCCCATGTTAGGGAAGTTTTCGACTATAATCTCTTCAAATATTTTCTCTGGTCCTTTTGCTCTCTCTTCTCCTTCTGGGACCCCTATAATGCGAATGTTGTTGCGTTTAATGTTGTCCCAGAGGTCTCTTAGGCTGTCTTCATTTCTTTTCATTCTTTTTTCTTTATTCTTTTCCACAGCAGTGAATTCCACCATTCTGTCTTCCAGGTCACTTATCCGTTCTTCTGCCTCAATTATTCTGCTATTGATTCCTTCTAGTGTAGTTTTCATTTAAGTTATTGTATTGTTCCTCTCTGTTTGTTTGTTCTTTAATTCTTCTAGGTCTTTGTTAAACATTTCTTGCATCTTCTCGATCTTTGCCTCCATTCTGTTTCCGAGGTCCTGGATCATCTTCACTATCATTATTCTGAATTCTTTTTCTGGAAGGTTGCCTATCTCCACTTCATTTAGCTGTTTTTCTGGGGGTTTATCTTGTTCCTTCATCTGGTACATAGCCCTCTGCCTTTTCATCTTGTCTATCTTTCTGTGAATGTGGTTTCTGTTCCACAGGCTGCAGGATTGTAGTTCTTCTTGCTTCTGCTGTCTGCCCTCTGGTGGATGAGGCTATCTAAGAGGCTTGTGGAAGTTTCCTGATGGGAGGGATTGGTGGTGGGTAGAGCTGACTCTTGCTCTGGTGGGCAGAGCTCAGTAAAACTGTAATCTGCTTGTCTGCTGATGGGTGAGGCTGGGTTCTCTCCCTGTTGGTTGTTTGGCCTGAGGCAACCCAACACTGGAGCCTGCCTGGGCCCTTTGGTGGGGCTAATGGCAGAGACTCTGGGAGGGCTCACGCCAAGGAGTACTTCCCAGAACTGCTGCTGCCAGTGTCCTTGTCCCCACGGTGAGCCACAGCCACCCCTGCCTCTGCCGGAGACCCTCCAACACTAGCAGGTACACCTGATTCAGTCTCCCCTGGGGTCACTGCTCCTTCCCCTGGGTCCCGATGTGCACACTACTTTGTGTGTGCCCTCCAAGAGTGGAGTCTCTGTTTCCCCCAGTCCTGTCAAAGTCCTGCAATCAATTCCCACTAGCCTTCCAAGTCTGATTCTCTAGGAATTCCTCTTCTCGTTGCCGGACCCCCAGGTTGGGAAGCCTGATGTGGGGCTCAGAACCTTCACTCCAGTGGGTAGACTTCTGTGGTGTAAGTGTTCTCCAGTCTGTGAGTCACCCACCCAGCAGTTATGGGATTTGATTTTACTCTGATTGCGCCCCTCCTACCTTCTCACTGTGGCTTCTCCTTTGTCTTTGGATGTGGGGTATCTTTTTTGGTGAGTTCCAGTGTCTTCCTGTCGATGATTGTCCAGCAGCTAGTTGTGATTCTGGTGTTCTTGCAAGAGGGAGTGAGAGCACGTCCTTCTACTCCGCCATCTTGGTTCCTCCTCAAAGCTATTTTAAAAACTTAAAAATTGAAAAGAAAATTATAGTTCAAGTTGAGAAAACTAATAATGCCCTAATATCAGGATATTTTTAATGTGCTCATAATTTGTATTTAGTTGTTTCAAACTTTTGTATGGACATCTGTTTTCAACTATCTTGGGTATATACATAAAAGTGGATTTGCTGGGTCAAATGGTAACTCTATGTTTAACATTTTGAGGAACTGCTAAACTATTTTCCAATATGGCTTTGTTGATGATACCATTTTACATTCCCACCAGCAATGTATGAAGGTTTTAATTTCTCCATATCCTCTCCCACACTTATTTTCCTTTTATTCTTTTTTTGGCTATAGCAACCAAACTAGTAGGTGTTAAGTGTATCTCTTTATTGTTTTTGTTTGCCTTTTCCTAGTAACTAATGATATTGAGCATTTTTTCATGTTCTTGTTCACCATTTGTATATCTTCATTGGAGAAATGTGGATTCAAATTCTTTGCTCATTAAAAAAGTTTTTTGGGCTTCCCTGGTGTCACAGTGGTTAAGAATCTGCCTGCCAATGCAGGGGACATGGGTTCGAGCCCTGGTCCGGAAAGATCCCACATGCTGCGGAGCAACTAAGCCCGTGTGCAACAACTACTGAGCCTGTGCTCTAGAGCCTGTGAGCCACAACTGCTGAGCCCACGTGCCACAACTACTGAAGCCTGCACGCCTAGAGCCCGTGCTCCGCAATGAGAAGCCCATGCACAGCAATGAAGAGTAGCCCCCACTCACCGCAACTAGAGAAAAGCCTGTGCACAGCAACAAAGACCCAATGCGGCCAAAAATAAAATAAATAAAAGTAAATTGAAAAAAAGTAACGTTTAGTAAAAAAAAAAAAAAAAGTTTAAAAAAAGTTATTGAGTAGTAATAGCTCTTTATATATTATGAATACTAGATCTTTTTCAAATATATGATTTGCAAATATTTTCTCCCATACTGTGGACTGTCATTTCATTTTTTTGTTAGTACCCTTTGAAAAAGAGAAGTTTTAAATTTTTATGAAATCCAATTTATCTTTTTTTTTTTGGTGGCTTGTGCTTTGGTGTCATATCTAAGAAACCACTGCCTATTCCAAGGTCACAAAGACTTACACTTATGTTTTCTTTGAGAAAGTAAAATTTTCTATAAAGAAAATGAACAATAGGTTTACATAAAGTATGGGGAGCAGGGTGTCAGATAAGGCCTCTCTGTGGAAGTGACTTTTCAGCAAATATCTGAAAGAATAGAGGAAGTAATACAAGGAAATATATTCCAGGCAAAGAGAATATAATTGTCAGAGTCACTGGAGCCAGAATGGGTTTCATGTGTAAAAAGAGTAGCAAAAAGTCCAGCATAACTGGGTAGTATGAAGAGGGAGATGGATGAGATGAATTGGAATTGGTAGGCAAGGGTATTGTAGATGCTCATGACTATAATAAAAAGTTTAGACTTCACTTTGATTGTCATGGGAAGACATTGGAGGGTGTCGTGTAGGGTTGATGTTTGAAGGGATCACTCTGATTGCTCTGCAGGGGCCTAGAGTAGAAGGGAGACCAAAAAAAGGCTAATACAGTGTCCGTGTGAGAGTTGATGGTGGCTTGGACTGGCTAGTAGCAGTGGTGGTAATGAGAAGTGTTCAGATTCTGGTGTGAATTTACATTGTGAAGGTCAATTCTACACAACTGATTGATGAGTTAAATGTGGTGTGGGGAAAAACAAAGAGAAACTAGTTCATGATCTCCTTCTCTGGTTTCTTTGCTTCTCATTCATTGACCCAATAAATATTTTCTGAGTCCCTTTTATGTGTTGAGAACTGTGTTAGATACTGAAATTAAATGGTGAGCAATAACCAGACTTGGTGGCCTTAGTGTTTCTAGGATAATGGAGAGAGAGGTGTTATTCAAATAGTCACAAAAATAAAAATGAAAAATTTTAACTATAATGTATGCTATTAAGGGGAGTTCACAGACCTATGAGAGGCTATAAGAAAAGAATGGATATCCTAAAAAGTGATGTTTCAGCAAAGTGGGAGAAAGAGTTGTCTAAGAAACAGGCAGTAGTGTTCCAGGCACAGGGGCAGTACGTACAAAGTCCCAAGAACAAAGCACTAAAAAAAGGCTAATGTGGATGCAGCAGAGAGATTATATGGTACCTTATTACAAGCCGTGTGAAGATTTCTGTCTCCCTCTTACATAAGATGGGAAGTCACTGATGAAATGTAAGGGGGTGGAGGATGGGGTGGGAGCAGTGGTGAGAGGATTGGATTTACACTTTTTTGTGGAGAATGGCTTAGAGAGGGGCTGGAGGGGATGCAGGTAAGCCATTTACTCTAGGTGAGCAAGAACAATGTCTTGCACTAGGCTGGGGCTACTGGATGCATGGTGGTGCCGTTCCCTGGGATGGAGAACAGGATGAGAACACTGCCCTAGCACAGCAACCCACTTGATTTCCTTTCCTCTGTTGTTCTCATAGTTTCTGCTCCCACAGCTTTGACTTTCATGTGACTGTTGCTTAATGTGCTCATCAAGGCCTCTCTCTTCCTACCTCTACTTCAGTGTCACTGCTAACTGCTTCAGTTTCTCAGTTTCCCAATTCCAAATTCCTGGTAAAGGTTTCTTACTGGCCCAGTTATTCTTTTTAAGGCAGGTCACATAGACCATGGTTGGATCACCAGCATTTGTGACAGATGCCCACTAGCCAGGTCCAATCAGCTTTGACCTTTAGAGCAGGGAAATGATACAGGCCACATGGTAAAAACAGATGCAAAGGTGTTTGGGATTGGTAGACATTGATAAACACCTCCACTAAGATTCCATTTTGGGAAAAGGAGCTCTCTCTACATGTAGAGAGATAGATATCAACATATATAGAAATATATCTGATGTTGTATTTGGGTTTTTAAAAAATAAGCAGGAAACACTTTATTAAACTGCAATAGGAAAGTGATCAAATACATTGTTCGTTTTAAAACCATCAAGGTAACCATCAATCTTTTTTATACAATATAACTTGAAAAAAAGTCTTAGTAAACTAGCTTTTAAATCTTTTATATTAACAACAACAACAGCAAAATCCAGGAGTCCACATTGGATAGAGAGAAGGAGGGAGAGAGTGAGACCCTATTTACCACCTTCGGAGGGACAACAGTGCCATTCCTCACTCTGAAAATTGCAATGAAAGACAAAAAAGTAAACATTTACTAAGCCTTTTTAGGAGAAAATATAGTTTATTCCAAACTCAGGGAAATTTCTTTATTACAGAAGAACATCAGCTAATAAATGTAGAAGGAATAAGTGAATTAGAAAAAACACCATTTTGCAACACCATTTGCAACACCATTTGAAAAAATGTTCCAAATAAAAATAATCAATGGATGCTAAAATCATGAGATGAAAGATTGTGAGGAGCAGAATATTTGAAGGGTTCTAAAATATCATCCCATGGATTACTTGCTAATTGTAAAGGAAGTAACATTCATTCCTAGTGGAGAGATTTGGTGATCATCAGCTTACCTAAGAGTTCAATCTTAACATCACTAACAGTGGGGAACCTTCACATTTTGTGCCTTCTGATGTGATACACTCTGAGAAGCATGGTATAACCTACAGAATGTTCTTGCCAAACATATTTAACCTCAGTCTAATTAAACTTTAGACCTTTTTGCTAATATGCAGGATATAATTTCAGAAGAGGAATAAGACATCAAGAAGAAAGAATCAGACAAATCCAAAATATGATATGAGACATTATTCTATAAGATGACTGGTTTAATTTCTTGAAAAGTCAATGTCAGAGAAAAAAAGAAACAGGGAGGGCTAAGATAAGATAGTTGGATAAATTTAATGTAGAGCAGAATTAAAATGATATAATGATGGAATTACCATTATTTTTCTTAGGTATGATAATGGTACAGTGGTTTCATAGGAGAATGTCATCACTAGAGTCACCCACTTAGGCTGATCAAGGGTCCTGGTTTGCCCAGGACTGGAGGGGGTTCTCAAGACACAGACATTCACTTTAAAAACCAGGAAAATCCTGGGCAAATAAGGATGAGCTTATCACCCTAAACCCACCAAAGAATTTGGGGGTGAAGTGACATGATATCTGCAATTGATTTTAAAATGGCTTGACAAAAAATTTATGCACACACACATATATACATATATATAGAGATAGATAAAAGCAAATTACAGTAAAATGTTAACAGTTATTTGAGTAGTGTATATTTGGTTATCATACTACTCTTTCACCATTTATATATGTTTGAAATTTTTCATAATAAAATGTTGGGGAAAACATGCTTAGGTAACAAAAGATAATGCAAATATGAAATTAGACAGGACTGAAGTTCTATTGGAACCTGAAACTAAACTTATTAGAAAAAAATATTAGAAACAAAACCTATTAGAAACTGAAAATATAACAAAAGTGAATAGATTAATAGAAGAATTGAAAGATAAAATTAAGGAAATATCCCAGAAAGTAGAGCAGAAGAACAAAAAGATGAAAAATAAGAGATCAAAATGAAAATCAAATTAGAATATTAATTTAGTAAGTTTTAATATTCAAATAACTGGAGTTCCAGAAAGAGGAAAGAAAGAAAAATAGAAGGGAAGAAATAATCAACAAAGTAAGTGAGGAAAGAATTCTAGAATTGCACAACTTAATTTCTAGGTTGAAAGGGCACACAGTGTGCAATACTTACAGATGAAAAGAGATCTACACTGAAGTACATCACTGTGAAATTTCAGGACACAGGACACAAAGAGAAAGAAAGAAAAAGAAACCGGCCAAATATTGGGTTGGCCAAAAAGTTCCTTCTAGTACGTTAGAAGCTGGAATGCTAAAGAACCTAGAATACTAACGAAGTTGGAATCAGAACGTTTTAGAATTTTCGCTAACAACACTGGAAGCTTGAAGGTGATAGAGTAATGCCTTAAACAAAGAAAATGGTCCTAATCTAGATATCTGTTCCCAGCCAATCAATGTGTAAGAGTAACATAAAGCGTCTTCAGACATATGAGTTCCTCAAAGCATCCTCTCCCATTCCTGTATTTTCAGGGCTCTTAGAAATTAAGTCAAGAAAGAGGAAAACATAGGATAGAGGGACAAGGAGAGCCAATGGAATAGGAGACAGAAGGAATGCCAGGATGATGGTGAAAGGAGATCCCAGGATGAGAGCTGTGCATCAAACCTGGAGAACTACCATTCCAGATTGATGATGTCAGAAGTTTCTGTAAGGCCCTTCTTTAGCAAGCTAAAATGGAGGTAATGCTAATGAGCCTGACAGTCTTGAGAGGAGCCTTTGACAACTGATGGCAAGCCAGGGGATGAATTAGTGATAAGTAAATTTAAAAATCAAGACAATCATTAATTCCAAAGAAAAGAAAAAATGGTGCAAGAAAGAATAAGTTACCAGAGTTTACCATGTATTTCAGCTATGGATAGCATTTATGTAATCATAATAAAATAAACCCTGATATTTATTAACCTAACAAAAATTATGATGCAATCATATTGGGAGGACAAGGTAAAAGAAAGGGAACACATGAATGGTAGGATCAGGGGAGGAAAAGGAGCCAAACTCTATTTTTTATAATGGGAAGACAATAATGTCTAAAATAAAAATTAATGATAAAAATTCAAGCACATTATTTCAAGTCTTGGAGGTAAATACCAAAATTCAGGTAAGAGTTAAATGTGATGTCTCTTAGGTAGATGCTGGCGTGGGAATGGAAGACTTCTCTTTTTCAATAAAAACCTTGTAGAACTATTTGATTCTAAAGTATGTACATATAAAACTTAGGTTTTATTAGTTAAAAATAAAGAAAGATACAGAGAGCTGGTAAAGGATTGAGTCCAGAAAAATAGAACCTGTAACAAAACTTATTTTTAAAGGAGTGTATGGAACCTTTTTTTTAAGTCTGTAGAAAAAAATTAAGAAAAATAGTTCTTTTCAAAACGTAGTCCGAGGGAGTTCCCTGGTGGTGCAGTGATTAAGAATCCACCTGCCAATGCAGGGGACACGGGTTTGAGCCCTGGTCCGGGAAGATCCCACATGCCACAGAGCAACTAAGCCCGTGTGCCACAACTACTGAGCCCACATGCCACAACTACTGAAGGCTACGCACCTAGAGCCTGTGCTCCACAGCAAGAGAAGCCACTGCAATGAGAAGCCTGCGCACCTCGACGAAGAGTAGCCCCCTCTACAACGAAGAGTAGCCCCTGCTCGCTGCAACTAGAGAAAGCCCACGAGTAGCAACGAAGACCCAACACAGCCAGAAATAAATAAATAAATTTATTTTTTTAAAAAGTAGTCTGAGAAAGTTATAAAACATTTCATACATAATGGCAATGTATAAAATAGATAATAAGGGCCTACTGAATAGCACAGGGAACTCTTCTCAATACTCTGTAATGACCTATATGGGAAAAGAATCTAAAAAAGCATGGATATGTGTATAACTGATTCACTTTGCTGTACAGCAGAAACTAACACAACATTTTAAATCAACTATACTCCAATAAAAATTTAAAAAAACAAAATGGCAATGTTTGTGACACACATCCAAGCATAAAATACCTAAACGGTGTTAAAGAAATACATCAAGTTATTTCCAATGGAAAACTAAGGCATATTGCTGAAAACAGACAGGAGCGTAGTGGGTGGAAAAATGAACAAGGAACAAAACAGATGTGTAATCAATTTTTAAGAAACAAGTATGATTTGGGTCAGCATCATCTGGTTGTTCTTATGTCGACAGATTAAAAAGTTGTGGTGCAGCTATTGAAAGAGAAAAGTTGTAAGCAACCAGAGCACAGAAGAACTATGTATAACAGAAGGCCGGATCTGCATAGAGAGCACATCCTACCAGAACAACCCCCAAGGAGGAGAGAGGGAGAATGCTGCCTAATTGATGGATGTAGGCGCCAATGGATCATTGTATCTGGGCCCTCCAAATCTTATTTACAAAATTAATTTAAAATGGGCTTGAATAAGAATCTAGTTATATTAAAAATGCTTGGATGATTATACACAATTTGGCAGATGATTAATGACAGCATAATTAAGTCTAAAGCAATGTGTAGTGGGGTGTTGCAAGGGTCCATATTGGGTCTGGTCTAGTTCAGTGCCTTTAATGAACTGGAAAAGGAAGTGAATAGAATTTAGAGATGTTACTCAATTTTCCACTGAGTTCATGGCCCTAAATAGAAGGTTTGCTTGGCGTGGTATGGATGGCACTCAATCTGGCATAGAAAAGGATGGATTACAATCTCGAGTCCTTCACCCTTGAATGCTTGCCTTGTATATTAGAATTAATATTCTTTTCACCTGGTCCATTTTGCAAGCCCTGGCTTTCTCTAAAACATTTTTCCTCTGATTCCCTTTATACTACTTTCTGCTGAAAGTCATGTGAAACGGCTCTCCCTTTTCCTATATGTCAGTTACTATTACTCTCTCAGGGCCTGAATTTATGCTCTGGTCTCTTATATGTATTTAACATACAAGTATACTATAAACTGAGTTAAAAATCTGACCACCTGTGAGTTGGACTAGTCTCTCTCTCTATATATATACACACACATATATATGTTGTATATGTTGTTTGATCTAATACTTACACGCCCCTTTCAAAATCTGATTCTTTAAAATCTCTCCCTTAAATTATGGGCTAAACCATGCCGTGTTATCTCTTGATAAGACATTCTGCACTTTATTACCTAGTTAGGAAACTCCATCATTCTCTGTGAGGTTGTGCTCTCTCCGTGTTTTCCACATTAGTTCCCTAAGAGAAGTGGCTAACTTGATTCCACTCTCTTTTTGCTTTTGATGGCTTATTAAAGAAGCCTATTTCATTAAAATGTTCTCATCAATTGAAGGCAATGAAAGTGCCTTGGTTATCCATGCACTGGGTATTCAGGTGGGGAGAGAATCCACTAATAATGCAGAGGCTTCATTATAGCCAGAAATTTCAACCCAAATCAACTTTTTCACAGTGGATAAACACAGAAGGAAAAGTAGTATTTGATTTTCATATTTGCCTTTTCTCTGTCCTTTTTACTTGGAGAACTAAGGAGGGAAGAGTAAAGATTAGAAGAGCATAAAGTAAGGATAACAGCTTGAGAGCTTTATTAAATTATCTACGTGTAGACAGTTAACCCTAATTGCAAAAAAATCTTCATTTTGTAAAGTTAAAAACATCAAAATTGGAAATTAGAGCAAAATGATGAAATGGGCAAATGCATTTACCTCCCTTCCTACCTCAAATCCCTTTTAAATATAGAAAATATATTTTACAGTGAATAAATCTTTAGCAGCATGAGAAAGCAAATTTTAAAATTATGCTGTCAACAGATAAAAGATTGTGAGAAATTCCTGGAAGATAGAAAGCAGATGGGACAAAAATGGAGAAAAAGATATCCTCAAACACACATACCACCACCACCACCACCACGGCAACCAACAGCAACTACAGAGGTAACAACGGATCCAGAAAAACTGCAAGCTCTGAATAAATAGCAAGCTCAGGAGGGAGTCTTGGGACAGCTGTTAGGAAAGTTAATTAGAGAGATGAGCAAAGAACAGCAGGGCCAGTGAGACTACCAGCTCAATCCATCTCAGCAACACTTGATCACAGGTTAAAACCTGGCATGATGAAGAAAGTAAACTACCTACTTAAGAAAGTTCCTGGTTGAGTGTAGGAAATTAAGAACAGACTTCATGGTTACTGGATATCCCATAGAAAAAAAGTCATTATCCTGGAATAAGATGTCCTAAGAACCCTCATTCCTCATGTAAAGCTTCCTTATTCTGGATAACTTGTAAAACCAGCGAGTCAGCACACTTCCATCCCCACTCCACTTGGCTAGTTTTCAGTTTGCTGTCCTACAGGAGAAATAGCACTGTCCTATAGGGGAAACAGATCAACACTTACAGAAAAAAAATTTTGCCTCCTCTGATAGAATTCTGAGATGACACCCAAGATTCCAGCCCCTTGGTGTACACATTCTGTGTAATCTCCTTCCCCTGAATGTGGACAGAACCTAGGAATACAATGGGATTTCACTCCCATGATTAGGTTACTAATAATTTGACTTTGAGTTAATCAAAAGGGAGATTACACTGAGTGGGCCTGCAATTAGCAGGTGAGCCTGCAAAAGAAGTCAGGGAAATTCAAAGCAGCAGAGATGTTTTCCTGCTGTCCTTGAAGAAGTAAACAATCATGTGAACTGCATTTGGCAGGGCTCTAGGAGGTGACAGTTGCCCTGAAGAAAGTAACCAAGGAAATGAGGACTTCACTTATTCAACAAGGAACTGAATTCTGCCAACAACCAGTGAGCTGGGAAGAGGACCCTGAGTAGAGGACCTAGCTGACACACACTGACTCCTGATGCACAAAAACTGTGAGATAATACATTTGTGTTGTTTTCAGCTGCTAAATTTGTCGTAATTTATTACGGTTGCAATAGAAAGCTAATGCACAACCTATTATTTGACCTATTTTTTTCAGTCATAAGAGTACCCTGACAACCAAGGATACCAAATGCATGAACAAGTCTGAGGTGGATGAAGAGAACAAATGACTTCTGCGAAAGCAAAGATAATTCAGAGACCAGAAAAGAACTTTTAAAAAAATGTATTGATATTCTCAGAATAGAGAGGATCTTGTATCCATTAAATAAGAAAATACTGCATTTTAAAAAAAAAGCACAAAAAGTTTATTTTAACTTAAAAACATGATTGTTGTAATTAAAAAAAATAAATAGAAGGGTTTAACAATAAAATGGATGAGGCTGACAACAAAATTAGTGATCTAGAAGATCAAGTTTAGAAAATATCCTAGACTACAAATTAAAAGAAGAGAAATGGAGTAAGGGAGAAAGAGAGGGAAGGAGAGAGAGAATGAGAAAGAGGACAGAAAATTGGGCACATGGAAAATTATCCCAGAATAATAACAATAAGTTGTTTAAATATGTCCATTAAATATATAAAAACAACTTCTAGAAGAGTAGAATCAGTATGACTGACTTCCAGATTATTAGCAGAAATATTAAGAGAAAATTAAAATGCAGTTAAGCCAATAAATATGAAAAAAATAATTAAAAGGTCAATAGAAACATAAGATGAAAGGGAAAAGTCCAAGTATAATACAAAAAAGTGAATGAGTTGAACTCCAAATAAAATAACCTAGGGTTACAGAAAAAAAAAAAAAAAAGTCCAACTGTATGCTCTCAACCAAGAGACAAACTTAAAATGACACAAGAAATTTAAAAACTAGAAGAAAAACACAGATATTCCAGACAAATGCTATAAAAGAAAACAAGTGTAACAATAGATTTGAAAGATAAAATGTATTAAAAGAAAAAGAGAGTGATATCTAAATTGAGCAAGAAGTTATTATCCACCAAGTCATTATAACAGTCAGGAAACTTTATGCATCTGAGAAAATAGATTTGAAATATGCTGACAATCACTGATATGTAAACTTATCATTAAGTTTACAAAGAAAAGTCAAAAAAACAATTTAAATAGGAGATGTCAACTTATCCTCTCATAAATAGTTGACAAAATAGATGAAAAATAAACAAGGGTATTGAAATAACAAAATTAGCAAGTATGATCTAATAGCTATACAAAGAATTTTGAAACCTGCAAATTGAGAATAGTGTGGTACATACTCCATCAGATATCAAAAATTTATATAATGTTATAGCAATTAAAATAGGGCAGTATTTGAGGGGCCATTTACAAATGTATGTATAGAACAGATTTGAAAGTTCCAAAACAAATCCAAGTATATAGGGGTATTTAGTATAAGATAAGGGAAATGTTTCAAATGCATGAGGAAAGAATATTTAGTAATAGTTGGATCAATTAGTTATCCATTTGGAAAAAGACAAAGGGCAGATGACTACTTTACTCTGTACACCAAAAGAAATTCCTGTGATTAAGGAATTGTCTATATAAAATAAAAACCTACAAAAGTATTAGAAGAAAATATAGGAGAATATTTTTACAACACTGGAGTGGAGAAGACTTTCATTTTTAAAAAAATAAATTTATTTATTTATTTTTGGCTGTGTTGGTTCTTCATTGCTGCGTGCAAGCTTGCTGCACACAGGCTTTCTCTAGTTGCATTGAGCGGGGGCTACTCTGCATTGCGGTGCACGGGCTTCTCATTGCCATGGCTTCTCTTGTTGCAGAGCATGGCCTCTAGGCGCATGGGCTTCAGTAGTTGTGGCACGTGGGCTCAGTAGTTGTGGCTCACGGGCTCTAGAGTGCAGGCTCAGTAGTGGCACATGGGCTTAGTTGCTCTGCGGCATGTGCAATCTTCCTGGACCAGGGCTCGAACCCATGTCCCCTGCATTGGCAGGCTGATTCTTAACCACTGAGCCACCAGGGAAGTCCGAGAAGACTTTCTTAAACAATACCCCAAAGTCAGAAATCATAAAGAAATGAAAGATTTGACTATATAACAATTTAAAACTTCTGAAAGACAAAATGACATCTTAAAGTTAGAAGATGAGTAACATACAACCCAAAACAATATCAGGATTATATAATGAGTTCCTAAAACTCATTAAGAAAAAGGCAAATATTCAAACGTTAAAATGCATACAAAGCACAAATAGTACACAGAAGAAAATAAATGAATAGCTAATAAAGGTAATTTAAAAATGGTTCACTTCTTTAGATATGAGAGCAAAGCATATTAAAATAAATAGGTGTAATTTATCCTCTATCTTATTTGTGTAAATAAATAAATAAATAAAAATGAAAATCCGCCGAGGCCAAGGGTGTCAGGGAAGCAGGTATTCTCTTGCATTCTTGGTGCACAATGACCAAGCCTTTAGTAGAGGACAGTTTTGTAGTATCTAATAAAATCTTTTGATTTTACCTATGACCCAGAAAGTCCACTCTCAGATATCTATCCTAGAAAAATACAAATGTGCACAGTAATGGAACAGTAATGTTGTTTGATACATTATTTGTAGCAGTGAAAACTAGAAACAACTACATATACATCAAATAGGTTATATGGTGCATGCATTACTATGAAATATTGTATGGAGCAAGTTTAAAGAAGTGAGGTGGGGCTTCCCTGGCGGCACAGTGATTGAGAATCTGCCTGCCAATGCAGGGGACACGGGTTCGAGCCCTGGTCTGGGACGATCCCACATGCCGGGGAGCGACTAGGCCCGTGAGCCTGCGCATCTGGAGCCTGTGCTCCGCAACAAGAGAGGCCGCGATAGTGAGAGGCCCGCGCACCGCGATGAAGAGTGGCCCCCGCTCACCGCAACTAGAGAAAGCCCTCGCACAGAAACGAAGACCCAACACAGCCATAAATAAATAAATAAATAAAATTAAAAAAAAAAAAAGTGAGGTGTATCATAGGGCAAGGTTACCAGGACACATCATTAATTGAAAAAGAGCAAGTTGAACTTTAATACATTGTTATTTAACTTCAGTATTGTTAAAGGTAAAGAAAGCAACACTAGATATTTTTATGTGTCTATACATATATGAATAAAAGGATAAAAGTCTGGAAAGATACACATAAAACTGTTAAGAGCACTTGGTTTTCTCTGGAGAGTGGATTGGAATTTGGGGAGAGTGGTAAGGATTATGATCTTCACTTTATATTCTTTTGTACTGTCTGTGTTTTTAATAAGGAGAATATATTTGCAATTTCCTTACAAATATTGATGATAAAAATATTTAAAGAAGAACACTTCTCTAAGCAGTCTGTATTTCCCCTTAGGGGTTAATTTAAATTTAGCCCCAAACATGTACAGAGAAAAACACACACTGCTTTCCAAATGAATTAATACTCAAGTGAGTAAAATTAAGAAAAAGTGTTATTAATTTTTTCTGTCTCATTACTGGGAATTAAAATAATTACCAAGGAATTTCTCCTAGAGACTGCATATTCTTACTGAGGAAAAATGCTGGAAAACTGAGCAGCAAGTTTCCATGGGCTCTAATGAGTGGGAGGTGGGAGAATGCGAAGGGTACAGAGATATTCAGGAACAATGGAGAAGGTGAATTGTGCACTGAACTACAGATAAGAAGACATCCATACTTTAGTTATGTTGTCCAAATGCATTTATTTTTCATACTGATTTGAGAGCCTATACCCTGGGTGAGCATGATCCCACTTAAGGGGCCCTGAGACCAATTCCCAAAGGCGTTAGTGTGACAGCAGTTTAGCAGAGTCTCAAGAAATGCATATTTGAAATGACAGGCAGCAGGCAGCTGAGTATTTCTCTATTACTTTTTTAAGTCATATTCATGTGGATCTGATCAAGCCAATCTTAAGCTCAAATCAGTTCCTATTTATTTATTGAGAACCAACCATGTGCTAAGCCCTGGACCAAGTGCTTTCACATACATACCTCATTTATTCCTCAAAACAACACACAAATTAACAAGTGTGAAAATAACTGTGCTTATTGCCTTTGAAACATGAAGTCAATCTGAAGATACGCAAAAGCAGTTTAGAATCCCCTTCCTTCCTCTATTAAATTCAGAGATTTAATGATTATCTTAAAGGCTGAATGATTTTAATGCTAAGACATCAGCATTTAGAGCTTATTTTTGTCCCCCACCTCCCGCCTTTTTAAAAAGACTAACTCAGTAGTGCTCAAACTTTAAAATTACTATTTAAAGTTACATACACAAACCATTTTAGAAATTTTCAAAGACTGTTTTGACTACAGGGGATTTCTGACTTACACAAATGACTTCAGAACCCAATGCTACTGGAAGATGTATAATCTAAAAGACATGGGATTGATTCCCATGTTTTTAACTTCAGAAGCTCCTATACTTATGTACAGGTTAGATTTCCAAGTTTGATCCTAAGTCCATTTATCTATGAGGACAACATGCCTATGGACAAAGTATATTTGTGTAGAGACAAGATCACTTTGGTTTCCATCATAATCATGTACCTGTTTTTCTAAATACATTCAATACTACTATGTTTTTTGCACTTATGGGATTTGACAGGGTTTGTAACAGATCTGGAAACAAAGCACAAATGTGACAAACTTGCTATGGGTTAACAACCAACACTGTATCACCACACAACTGCTGACCCCATTTTCTACAGAGGGGGCTGATATGACACTTTTGCACAAGCATGCAGCTTTGCTTAATCTCTCCAAATTCCTAAGTGAAAGTTGGTTTGTAGAGGAGCTTCTGTTT
Organism: Balaenoptera acutorostrata; assembly: GCF_949987535.1. Taxonomy (NCBI): domain Eukaryota; kingdom Metazoa; phylum Chordata; class Mammalia; order Artiodactyla; family Balaenopteridae; genus Balaenoptera; species Balaenoptera acutorostrata. The sequence continues at coordinate 92,409,441 of NC_080065.1, forward strand.
TACAGTCTATTCCAATGCTCCCATCTCCACTATATTATGTCAAAGCAAATTTGGTCAGTTAAACAAAGGGAAGGAAGAGAATTTCATACCATTAATTACCTTCTCCTGGCTTCTGTGGATACTGAGATATTACTAACACAATGCAACTATTGATCTGTATCCATCACCTAAACTGCTGTTACCACCCAACAGTAAAGTGGGGAAATGGCAGCCTATCTTTCTACACTGCTTTATTATAATTCATTCACTGTCTGTCTCTCCAAATAGAATAGTTTTTTAAGGGCAGGGATTTCATCTGTATTGTTCATCTCTGTACCCCCATGCATAGAAGGATGTCCAGTATCCATGTAGTAAAGGAAGAAAGGAAAGGAGAAAAGGAGGAAGAAAGAAAGAAGGAAAAACTAGGAGCAAGAGTGTAAGAAATTAATTGATCTTTATTACAGTTCTTATCTAGCAATTGTATTTCCTATTATACTTTTATGCAGCCAAAAATTATATTTGACAAATGGGACTTCCCTGGCGGTCCAGTGGTTGGGACTTCGCGCTTCCAGTGCAGGGGGCGAGGGTTCGATCCCTGGTTGGGGAACTAGGATACCACATGCCGCATGGTGCAACAAAGAAAAAAATTATATTTGACAAATGATGCAAGAGAATGCAGTTCTCTGCATATAGATTTTATTTTCAATAAGCTTTTGATCTCTCAAGTCAGTTGTCATCCTTATGAAAAAAAACTTTTTAGAACTTTTCCTCTCTTGCAAGCAAATTTGCACTATAAACCACGATAACTGCTAGAAAATCCTCTTCAGTATCCTGCTGATCTTTAGTTCAAGTAAAGAAGGGAAAATGTGTGTGTGGTAGGGGGGTGGGGGGGTGGCATAAATCAGAAACTAATAGAACTGAACTGATTACCCACAAGTGATGAATGAGAACAGAATGGAAGAAATAGGGGAGACCTTCTGAATATATATTTTAATATAAGTTTTACCTTTGAACCAAATCAATGTTTTATATATTTAAAACAGTGTAATTATAACAACAAGGAGGGGAAAAACCTAAAATTGAATATTAACAAAAACAAATGAACCTAAAATTTTGCATATCAAATATGTAACAAGCACAAAAATGCATCAAGTAACATCTGAACACAGTACATTATATGTATACAGTATATGCACTCAGAACTGCAAAGGAATCTGGGATTTTACTTAGTTGGTTTGTTATTGGTAGTAGTATAAGTATAGTGCTTCTAAAATAATTTTTTTATTTTATTTTAGAATAGAGTAAATGATTAAATATATCAGTGTTTGGAACCAAAGCTCTCACTGAGGGAGTTGAAATACAATAAGGAATGGAGGTGGTGTTGAAATGGAATAGGCAATATCTATACGAACTCACGATTAAAAACAACCCTCATATTTCTTCACTTTGTCACTGAAATGGTTTAGAAATAATGATGCATGCGGCAATGTGCACATTTAGTGCTCAGGTTTCTCATTGCTACTCCCCAGTAAAAGGAACCAAATATCCATGGAGAAATAACCTGACTCCAGGCCTGAGGCAAGGAAAACACAAAGCAAGCTGAAAGATCTTATGCTAGAAGGAAAATGCTCAAGGACAAATGACAACATGTCAAAAAGTTACAAGAGCCAGCTTGAGGACATTGTGACTGGCCAAATTTGGAATCTGGGACAATTTGAGCATCAAAAAGAATAACTGTGAAAGATAATACATTGAATTTTAAAAATAGAGTGAGCTTCTGGCTTCTTCTTAGGATCTGGAAAGTTGGAAGGAGTGTCATTCCCACCCTAGGATCGGGCAAATGCTGCATATTGTATAAAATCATTTTCTTGAACCCATTTAAGAGCTAAGTTTTCAGTGCATCCAACTATCATGAAATCTGACTTAAAAATGGATGCCTTCAGGAAGAGAGAGTACATGAGCCCTGGTTTGCCTGAGGCAGGGCACCGAGGAAGGTGGGGTCACTATGCAAGCAAGTAAGATTTCAGGTCACTTTTAATGAATTGCTAAAAGAAGAGGGTGAGCAAGCATAAGAACAGAGAAGCTCTGGGAACCTCATACACAAGGATGTCATAGCACTTCCAGGCTCCTCTCTCAGACCCCAGAGGGTGCTTGCAAGGGGATGCTGTGGGTAGATTACCTCCCTCCTGGGACTGGCTGGGAAGAGGAGAGCAACGGTCACTGAAGAGACTTGACAACTAATTGTAAGGAGCCTGGCTCTTTAAACAAACAAACTATATGACGTTATTGAGGAAATTGAGGAAATCTGAATACAGCATTTACATAAGAAACAATTTTTTCAATTTGATAATTGAATTGTGGTTATGTAGTACTTTCATGGTTCATGTCCTTGTTCTTAGAAGATACACACTAAAGAATTTAGAAGTGAAGTGTAGTAATGTCTACAACTTACTCTTAACTGGTATAGATAAAATGCGAGTGTATGTGGATAGAGAGAGGGAGAGAGAAGAGAGAGAAAACAAATGTGGCAAAATTTTAACAACTGGTGAATATAGGTATAGAGTATATGTGCGTCCAATTGTATTAATAGTCTTTCAACTTTTCTGTAGGGTGTAGCAAAGAGTGAGGACCTGTTAACATTTGAGTTCAGGTGTTATTTGAGTTTTAAAACTTTTTTATTGAAGCATAACAGCTACAACATTTATACAGAGAAGTAAACAAATTATGAGTGTGCTGTTGGATGCATTTTTATAAATTGAGCACACCTGTATAATCAGCGCCCAGATAAAGACACTGTGTATTCCTACATATAAGCCCACATATAAAGCAAAGATGTATGTACTGTGTAGACCCTGTGCTTTGAGTCAGCAGACTGGGTGGGAGGAATAGTTATACACATGATCCAAGAAGGAGATAAATGCAACTTTCCTTACCTGTCCGTGTAGTACAGGTAGATACTAACACAAGACCTACTTGTTATCTTTGGCTAGTTGGCCATATGTACTAACAGGAGACATAGGAGAAAGAACATCAAATAACTAAACATCCTAAAAGGTGAAAAAACTATACTTATAAAAAAATTTTTATTGGAGTACAGTTGATTTACAATGTTGTGTTTCAGGTGTACAGCAAAGTGAATCACTTATACATGTACATATATCCACTCTTTTTTAAGATTTTTTTCCATATAGGCCATTACAGAGTACTGAGTAGAGTTCCCTGCGCCATACAGTAGGTCCTTATTAGTTATCAATTTTATATATAGTAGTGTGTATATGTCAATCCCAATCTCCCAATTTATCCCTCCCCCCCAACCCTCTGGTAAGCATAAGTTTGTTAGAAAACTATACTTTTTGACAAGCTTATTTCATTGAATTCAGTTTGGCTTTTTTTTGGTGACCAGTGAAGTTGAGTATATTCTCATATGTGTATTGGCCATTTGGATATTCTCTGTTCAAGTAAAAGTTTATTTTTGTATTGTCTGTGTTTTTCTTCATGACTTTCTTTACGTAACATGTTTCCAAGTCTTTGGTTGGTTATCTGTATCACAAATATCTCTCCTCATACCATGGGCTGTAGTTCTGCTCCTGTAATGGTGTCTTTTGATACACAGTTCTTAATCTTATAGTTCAGTTTATCAATTTTTTTCTCAATATACTTAAATGCCTTGTGTCTTTTTTTTATATATACGTCTTTATTGGAGTATAATTGCTTCACAATGCTGTGTTAGTTTCTGTTGTACAACAGAATGTATCAGCCATATGCATACATATATCCCCATATCCCCTCCCTTTTGAGCCTCCCTCCCACCCTCCCTATCCCATCCTTCTAGGTCGTCGTGAAGTACTGAGCTGATCTCCCTGTGCTATGCTGCTGCACCCCACTAGCTATCTATTTTACATTCGGTAGTGTATATATGTCAGTGCTACTCTCACGTCGCCCCAGCTTCCCCTTCTCCCCCACCATGTCCTCAAGTCCATTCTCCAAGTCCGAGTCTTTATTCCTGCCCTGCCACTAGGTTCATAAAGATATTTTTGCCTGTGCCACAGTCATGAAGATATTCTCCTGTTTTTTCTTCTAAAACGTTAACTTTTCACCAAGTATAAGGTGCAACCCTCTTAGAATTTATTTTTGTATATCCTTGGGGGGATACAGATTCTTTTTTTTTCATATGGACATCCAATTTACCCAGCACTAATTGCTGAAAAGATAATCCTTTCCCCCACTGCACTGCATTGTCACCTTTGTGATAAATAAGTTCTGGAGATCTAGTGTACGGCATGGTGACTATAGTTAACAATACTGTATTGTATACTTGAAATCTGCTTAAGTGTTCTCACCAGAAAAAAAGAAATGATGGTAACTATGTGAGGTGATGGATATGTTATTAGCTTGATGGTGGTGATCATTTAACAGTGTATACATATATCAAAACGTCAAGTCGTACACCTTAAATGTATACAAGTTTTATTTGTCAATTATACCTCAATAAAGCTGTTAAAATATATAACCATCCTAGATAATAGATATTATTCAAGTAAAATATACTGATCCATATTAATCCCTAACTTTAACTCTCCACTCTTGAGTCTAGTCATTTCGCATCACAGAGTAGTCAAGGCAAATAATGATGAAAAAAATAGAAAGAAATTAGAGTTCAGAGTTCACATGAAACTTGCTAAAATCAGATCCCTTTGCACTTCCAGTCAATACATTTCCCTTCCCTTCATTTTGTTCCTTTACACTCACGCTGAAAGGAAACAAAAGTGGAGCCATGTCCTAACATTACTATTTGTTATGCAGGTCATGGCTGCTGTCACCTTCCCTGTGGAGCAGCCCCTCGTTCCCAGCTGTTCTATATTATCATGGTCTGCATATATTCACTCTGTCTTGCTCCTAATTTTCACATTCCACTTGCAGCTCCTGGTATCATTTTGGTGTTGTCTCTGGGTGACAAATGAGTGTTCAACTTTCTCTCTTTTCATGAGAGTGTTATGTCATAGTCTCTAAAACTCAAGAAATGCCATAATATCTTTGTGAAACCGATGGTAATACTGTCAAAGCTACGGAAAATTTCTTTAGACAAAGGAGAAAAGAGAATAAATCTTTGTCAACAAGCTTCTCTATCCATTAGAATAAGAATTTCATGCCAGCCACATTTAAAGTCTTGTACGATATTAATACCAGTGTTTATTAACATTCAGACATGTTCACAACTGTTGTAGCAGCTGAGTGCCTGTAAGTTAAATTGATTTTAGTCCTTAGCTACCCATTAACAGCATTGCTTCCCATTTCAGTAATGGAGTACAGTTGTTTGGGGGGTGTTTATGAAATGACATCTATTTGATTTATAAGTAACCTTGACTAGGAAATCTCTGTGTGTTAGAATGTAAATGATCAGCTCCCGCACTTTGATTGCCACATTGCAGCTGTGCAGTCTCATTTCCAAACCGTAAGAGACCAGAAAGATCTGGAAACACAACAAATACTAAGTTAGTCTCTCAGCCTAGAGCAGATGCATTAGCGGAAATAGCTTTCAGATTTGCTTTTAACTGGCCCAACCACAAGCCCACTAAGGGGACTGTGTGAGGATGTAGTGAAGAGACCTTGGGAGTTTTTCTGAATTCAAAAGAAGACATTTTTTTTGAATTCTGGCTCAATATGCTGACAACCTATTCTCAGACACATTTTAACCCTAAAAAAACTTAGAGTCTGACATGCCTTGTATTGATTTGAGATATTCAATCAAAGCAAGCTCCAGAGTTATAGAGGAAAGAAAATGCCACCCCCTGGTTTTCTGCCCAAATGGAACTTAACGTCGTTTCAGAGATTTGCTGGAACGAACCTGGTTGCAGACCCCAGGGTCAAGACACCTCCCTCTCATTCTCTGAAAAAGTCTGCACAGAGGGAATAGAGGGATTGACAGACTGTTCCTCTGCTTCCATGATACTCCCTTCTGAGTACTTTTATTTAAAGAATTTTTTTTTTCTTTTGGAAGATAGTGAGTGCACTGGCCAAGAAAAGATAACTCCAAGTGCTACTCTTCTCTACTGAGGGGAAAAGAGTCAGGGAAACATCCCAACCCAAGGCCACTTTTAGATTATGACTACCTACTTTCTGAATTTTAGCTTGAGAGTTGCATCAGTTTTATTTTAAGCACAGCAGAAGTCCCAACAATGTTTTGTACTTCAATGTTTTATTATTCAAGGCTGAATCACAATGTCCCTTACATAGGTATTGCAAAGCAAATTTATAGATGTGCTTACTTATTTTCCAGGGGGATTCTTTTTTTTAAAAAATAAATTTATTTATTTATTTATTTATTTATTTATTTATTTATTTATTTATTTATGGCTACTTTGGGTCTTTGTTGATGCACAGGGGCTTTCTCTAGTTGCGGCAAGCAGGGGCTACTCTTCCTTGTGGTGCGCAGACTTACTGCAGTGGCTTCTCTTGTTGCGGAGCACGGGCTCTAGGCACGCAGGCTTCAGTAGTTGTGGCTCACGGGCTCTAGAACACAGGCTCAGTAGCTGTGGCGCACAGGCTTAGTTGCTCCGTGGCATGTGGGATCCTCCCAGACCAGGGCTCAAACCTGTGTTCCCTGCATTGGCAGGCAGATTCTTAACCATTGTGCCACCAGGGAAGTCCCCAGAGGGATTCTTTAAGTACCAGATTCTTCTTTGTGTAACACTAAAGGGGAAAGTTTGTATATGAGGACAGGTTCCCACTGGGCTCCATGGCTAGAAGGTTTTCTGAATGCTGATGTTCTGAGCATCTCCATTTTAATTTACAGGCAATAATACTGTTTCCACGGACTGTACATTTTTTTTAGGGAATTTTGTGAAAAAAAGCAAATAAATGACTGTAGAATTAAGAAGGAAATGTAAAAACTTGCAGGTCACATTTGCAATAATATAGATAGTAGAAAACATGGCAGGAAATGGGAGGTAAGAAAATATGCAAGATAGAAGTACAACCTCATGCATGCATCAGGAAGAGGTCCAGTAGGGTTATCCTCACAGAAAGGACAAGACAAAATGCTTTCTTTGCGGGGAAGAATGGAGTTATTAGTTGTTGGGACTGGGGAGAGCTGACCTAAAATAATACGATAACAACAACAATGAAACCCACGTCTATTTCATAGATAATTTTTATGAATCTCCATCCTAGATTCTTGTCCATTCTACCACATAACACCCACCTCACATGTCCTATACTTTAAAAACTGAGTGGTCCCGAAGTGGAAGGTTTACAGATTCTTCAAGGCTGTTCATAGTAGTTGTCTTTCCTCTTTTTTCTGCCCTCCCCTTGTCTAAATCTCTGCTTCCACCAGACTAACCTCTTGGCACTGCACCTTCAACTTCAGTCCTGCCTCTGACCCTTTGTCTGCCCTTCTCCTGCAGAGTCTGCTGGCTTGCTTTGTCCTTTGGCTCTCTAAACCCTCAGGACAAACCCTCAGATCCACACCAACAATTTATGCAGTGCCAAGCCAGCCAAACCACCATTCACTTCCCATAAGAGGTCCTGAGTTCACAACGAGGTCCAAGGCCAATGATTTCTATCCATAAGGAACTCACAAGCCAGGCTAGGAGACACAGGCAGAATTTTTCAGAGGGATGCGTGTGTGTATCTTCCTGTCTGGTTTTGTTTGTTTGTTTGTTTTTTGGTATTTGTTTTTTGGAAGGGTAAGTCTTAATGAGGGAGAAATTATATGGGTTCTCCTGGACTATCACTTTAGTAGTTTTTAGAGGGATATGACCACATTTTTCCTAGGACTGCTGCTTTACTCTGCTGCAAATTCCCATGCTCACGCAAATAGGAAAAGGGAAGAGAAGGCCGTGGAAGTGAAAATACAGAAGGGAAACTTGCATTACTTGAGGTATGAGCAATTTGCTCCCCAAAGGCATAATATTTCCATATAGTTCTTACTCTAAAAATTGAGCAGGCTCAAGGTGGGAAAGGGTTACTGAAATCTACTTTCATTAAGTCATATACCCCAAATTGAAATATGTAATGAAAAGAGCATAGAGTCAGACAGGTCAAATTCTAGTTCACTTACTCTCTGTGTAGAAACCTGGGCAATTTAGATATTGTCAGCCTCAATATCCTTACCTGTAAATATGGAAATAATAATTCGTATGTAACAGGGTTTTCTAGGACTGTATGAGATAAGGTATGTGAAAATCCCTTATACTGAGGCCTAGTCTTAAATAGGCACTCAGTACCTACTTGTTTCCTTTCCTTTCACTGTCTTTATGGATGCCAAATAAAGAAGCTAATGTACTTTAATTTATTCTCCCATTCTTGTGGGGATAACAGTTATTTGAGCACATTAGAATGAATTTGTTGTGCATTTTCACTGACTTATTCCCTGACAGGTGTCTTTAATAATTAGTCCTTTGCCCTGCAATCATGAGGATGTACAATATATGCATTACATAAACAAAAGTTGTCTTTAAGCTGCATCTAATAAAAGGGATGGATCTTAAAAACATGCTCTGAATATACCTAAAAGCACTCTTCAGCAGAGAAGAGCAGTAATAACAGGGAAATATTCTTTTGGAATGAAGAGGTAGAAATCTGGTTGAAGCCAGCTGACATGTCACCAAGGTTTGTGGCCCCTCCCCCTCTTATGGCTCTCAGACCTTTTATACCTTAACCTCACAGGGGATGTCACAGTTGTGAGAAGTGCTTGTTTGTTCCCAGACCACACAGCAAGTCGCTGATCCTATGTTCTGTCTCTGGCCTGTACTCTAAGCTTGGTGCACTGGACTTCTCAAATGCAGTCTGCTCTCTTGGTTGCTGTTGACAATTATGATTTTATAGCCCGAAGTAATTTGTTTGAGGGAAGGAGCTGCAGCTTTGGGTATCCTCTGCCATGATTGGTGGGATGGGCTTTCAGCCTCCATAATAATGCACAACAGCTGCTGAAGAACATCTCATTCTAAGTGACACCACATTGGAAATGGAGAACCAGCCTCCACAGTCATTTGTACAGTCATTTGTATGATTGAATTTCCCAGTTTGAGGGAGGCAGATGACATTTTTATCTAAAAACAATTTAGCTTTCTTTCTTTGGTGAGGAGGAGCTAGATCTACCAGCAGAATACAAAACAGTTTATGGAAAGAGGGAGAAGGTCTGGATGGAAGGAAATGAAGCAAAGCAATAAAGTGAGGAATTTGCATCTACCTGTTTTTGTGCACAATGACTATTTCTGCCCTTGAATACTTACTCCCTTAAACTGGCTCCTCCCCTGTGCTCATAATAAAGAAGGATTGGAACAGCCAAAAGTTTAATTTGTATTTATCACATGGTCGAATTGCTGGGCATTTGAGCAGCTTGGGAAACAGGATAGCTGCCTGGGTGAGAAGGGAGAGCTGTTCTGAGACACCCCAGGTGCCCTTGCACCAGAGCCTGGAGCAATTTAGACTGGTTGTCCATTAACTAAACTCCAGCTGTCTCCAATCCAGCAGTTCCCTCCCTAAAATGAATTACTTCAGGCTGTAAATGTGTAGTCTTTAATCTGTTGTTATGACTGAGTTGGCATCAGATTGTACTCTGCTTGGTTGTGACATCTAAATTCAAAAAGCGCATTGTGATGGGGAAAGTCTGGGTTTTAAGACATAGTTCCGTGTATGGTCCCAAAGAATGGCATTTGGGGGAAGAATTACGAGCTTGAACCACCAAATCCAATGTTAGTTTGCTGCAACTTCTGAGTTATTTGTGTTGTCTCTTCCAAATTTCCCTTCTTCTGCTCTTTCCCTTTGGAAATTTCCCAGAACTTCTTTTAAGAAGGAGGGAGCCTTTTCCCCTGACTTCCCACAGGCCTTTTTCTGTACACCTCTGCACATTTCACAGACACAGAGCAGGAGGGTTGGATTCCTGCCTTGGCAGGTTTCTAGGTACCACTCTGACCACATCTTCCTCATAACCTGCTTTCTTTTTAGTTAAACATGTAGTTGGACATTCTAAGTAAACCCAGGTTTACATATGAACTACTCTATTACTGAGTTCATTCTTAAGGAAGTGGTTTGAATTCTACTTGAAAACCATGTGTTGGGCTATGCTTTAGCAAAAAAGAATAGAGTTGCAAGGGCTAAGAGTCTAAAATACAACTGTGCTGGATACAAAGTGGTGTCCAGGGACCCTCTGCAGAGCTAGCATAGAAGTGCAACCAGATCTCTAAATTCCAGGGTGTATGTGTAAGGTGAGTGGTAACCTCATCTCAACAGCTGTTTCTCCTTTGAAGGAGGACTTGTTCCTCTTTCTCTTGACACTTCTACAAGCAGGAAGAGAGCTATGAAGGAAGAAGTAGCGTAATAGTGTTTCTTTCCTGGCACAGCCCCTTTCCCAGGGTTTTCCCATTTTTACCAACAACGAGGCATCCTCTTTGCTCTCAGACTTCAATCTGGAAATAAGAAAATTATTCTATTTGAGGGCAAGAGGAAAAGAAAAATGGGTCTCTGAGTCTTGGAAGAGAAAAACCTTCTTAACATAACGTACTCTGAAATAAAATGCTTGTGAAAATTGATAGGTGGACTGAGATTTCCTTTCTCCTTATTACATGAGGGGATTCCATTTTGTCCGGGGTACATGTTGAGTTAATACATGGAGATGTGGAAACTATTAAGTACAACTTAGTTATGAACCAGAGCTGCTGTCTCTCTACTAATGTGATAGAGAAACTGAAATTTAGAGAGAAATTCATTGTTTGTAAACAAGAAACATGTAGCCTTGTTAGTCATTGGCAGCCATCTCACTACCATGAAGGAAGCCAGGTTGAGGCCCAAACCAACACAGTGGGAGGGCAGAGCCAGCACTACAGAGAAATGGAGCCAATGTCCTGATCAAACCATGCTTGAAGGCTATCCTACCACCAAACTGTTTATCACACAAACCGATAAAGCACTTTCGATGTTTAAACCACACTGCATGTTCTATTCCCTTTAGTCAAATACATCCTAACAGACACAATTTATTCCCAGAAATAAGGTGTGGAAAGTAACAGACTATAAAATGTGAGGATTATTGAATGGAAATTAGGTAGTGAACGCACTTTATTCTAGGCTGGGAAATTGGCAATCATTGTCATATGATAGCAAAACAATTGGTTAAACATAAGGATGGTGATCATGTGCCTAATGAGGATATAGAACTAGAAAAACTGGTAAGAAAAATTCACTAGGTTAGAATGCCTTGTGGTGTTCAATTTGATCCTAAAATAAAAAGGCAAGCTTAGGCTTAAGAGGGCTTCTACAAAAACAAGGAAGAAAGTACATGTTTTCTAAGAGAGGCCCTCTCGGGAAGCTTGAATCTAGCAGTGCTGGAAAAGCCAAGAGAATTACAGGGAAGGACATGCAACCCTAATTAAAGCTCACCTGAAGCCCCAAACATAAATGATATAAGCTATAAATCCCCCTTCCAAGCTCGAGTTGCGGTTTCAGTTACTTATAGTTACTTATCTTCCATTGAGGTTTTACTAACCTTTAGTTACTTTCTTTAAATCAATACAACAAGGTCTAAAATGTGTTGTTGCTGTTGCTTGTTAACCTTTATTCCATTGTATTGTTTCTGCCTCTTCCACGAGATTCAAGATTTGAATATTCTTCTCTTGAGTATCTGGCTTCTGCCTAATCCTAAAAGATAGATAAGCTAAATGCTATATATTTGAGTAGGGTGACTCCTTAACTACATGATATCAGATCAGGATTCAGAAAATAAGCCTGAGTGTGTGCTTTAGCAATGGTTGCATGATAAGACATTCATCATTAAGGCTAGCTCTGGACAGATCTGGTGTCTGAATGGTGAACCAGCAGTCTCTTCTTGGTGTTGGCTTATAGCTTTCTCCCTGCCTTTTTACTGAGGGCTTGATGATTACTCCTGGGGCCAAGCCTTGGGAATGTAGTTCTCTATACCAGGGGTCCCCAACCCCTGGGCCGCGGACTGGTACTGGTCTGAGGCCTGTTAAGAACTGGGCCACACAGCAGGAGGTGAGCAGAGGGCAAGCGAGCGAAGCTTCATCTGCCGCTCCCCATCGCTCACATCACCTCCCGAACCAACCCCGCCCTGGTCCATGGAAAAATTGTCTTCCATGAAACTGGTCCCTAGTGACCAAAAGGTTGGGGACCACTGCCCTACACCTTCTCTGCCTCCAACTTTCCAATATACACATTACCTCTCCAACCCTTTTTTAAAACTCCCTTCTTAGGATGGTCGTGACAACAATTGGATAGTCTTTTCCATATTCTTTTTTTTGATGTGGACCATTTTTAAACTCTTTATTGAATTTGTTACAATATTGCTGCTGTTTTTTGTTTTGGTTTTTTGGCCACGAGGCATGTGGGGTCTTAGCTCCCCGACCAGGGTTCGAACCCGCACCCCCTGCATTGGAAGGCGAAGTCTTAACCACTGGACCACCAGGGAAGTCCCCATATTCTTACCTAAAGCAGAAATGTCCACGGATTCTCAAGATCTCAATTGTAAGGTGCAGAAACACAGTTCCAACTATCTGAAGAAGGAATGAATTAGCTCACATAACACACCATGGAAAAGCTGGGATCTGATTCCAGGGATGATTGGATATAGGACTCAAAAGCCAAACAAGACAGTCTCTATGTGTGTGTGTGTCTCTCTCCAAGTTTCTTCTCTGCTTCTTTCCGTAAGTCAGCTTTGGTCTTCCAGGCCAGCTCTCCTTATGTCCTTCCAGGCTCTAATGATGGCCAGATTTAGGTTTACATCCTGATAACTTCCTGACCAGATATGAAAGAGAGTTCTGCCCAGCCAACTCCAAGTATGAAAATCTTGAGGAATGATAGAAGCTATAAATGCTCTCATTGGCTTCACATAGGTCACAAGCTCTACCACAGTCACTGTGGCCTAGGTGAAGAGATACAAGATTTGGCCAACCTGGGCAGGTGCCCACTTTTCCTGATAGAAGAGGATCATCTGTATCTCTCTACAGAGTCATGTGGTTGAAATGAGTGAGGAGCACTTCCCAAAAGAAGGGGAGGGGGTACTGTTCTAGGGAGACACAATAATAACCTGTCTGTCCACTAAAGACAGCAATGCCAGCAAAGGAACAATCTGTAGTGAAGTGGACACATAGTATAATAATTGCTGACTCACATGCAATATATCCTCAATAAATGCTACTGAATAGATAAGTTAGTCTTGAGTTCTCTAGCTTTAGAAATGGATTTTACTCATTTCTCTGTCTAGAGATTTCTGTTTAATCTCTGTCTCACCCCTGTTCTCAGTCTGGAGTCCTTCTGCCTAACTTCTCAAGAAACCTTATGACTTTTTCAGAAATAAAGCTACCAGTAAGTCATGCCATTTACTTGCCTCATTCCTTTTGAAAATTGAAATATTTTCTCCTTCTCAATCTTTGCTATCCCTCAGCCTCAACTCCTGGCTCCTCTTTGAACTTAGTGGTTTCTATAGCCACAGTCATGACAGTTTCCTAGAAGAATCGTCCTGTCAGCCAGATGCAAGATTTATTTAAGGTATGTAAATGCCAATGGCAAAAGTGCAATTACACACACAGACTGTATTTAGGAACCTTCACATGGGGATGCCTCCATTTATGATAAATCCCTGATATGCTGTTGGTGACAAGTGCAGAATGAATACAGGCATACCAAGAGATTTTGTGGGTTCAGTTCCAGACCACCACGATAAATAACTGCAATAAGCCGAGCACAGGAATTTTTCAGTTTCCAAGTGGGTATATAAAAGTTATGTTTATACTATACTATAGACTATAGTATGTACATACCTTAATTAAAAAATACTTTATTGCTAAAAAATGCTAACCAACATCCAGCCTTTCATTAGCTGTAATCTTTTTACATTAGTAACATCACAGATCACAGATCACCATTAACAACTGTAATAATAATAAAAAAGTTTGAAGTACTGTGAGAATTACCAAAATGTGATACAATGAGCAAATACTGTTGGAAAAATGCCACCAATAGAGTTACTTGAGGCAGGATTACCACAAACCTCCAATTTGTAAAAAAACAGTATCTGCAAAGTGCAATAAAATGAGGTAAAGCTGTACTTCCCAAGTCCTATTTCTAACCAGCAATAAATGTGGAAAATCCTGAAGCCAGTTTTTGAGTGGTTTCTCTTTGAAATTTCTTGCCAGCTGACTGCCTTGTTGCAATCAAACATGTGGGACACAGACAAGAGTTCCTGAAGAGTGATCATTAGGTGACTATAAATAACCGGGAGACAAATGTCCACTGGAAGCACAAAGAGGATTAGCTTGGCAAATAATATAACAGAGAAGAAATAGAAATGGATAATTGCTTCCTTCTTCTTGGTACAAATACAGAGAAATGGAATAATCTCTCAATGTCTTAGAAATAAGAAAGTGCATTCTTCTGAAAAACAAGGCAATAAAATTATGTATTGCTTTGGAAGAAGAGTAGACTCAGGATCACACCATTTTGCAGCATAACTACAAGTAAGAAGCTCAGATAATTTCAAATAGAGACACATGGTATACAGCATTACCACCATGAATCCTCTGAGAGACACAAGGATCTAAACCATTGATTCTGGCAACTCTTGTATGACTTTCCATTTACAGCAAAGTTACTGAAGGGGAAACGTGGACTGCCATTTTGCAAAAAGGATAATCTCAAAAACATGGCCATCTTGAGAACAAGAACATACAGACATTGGACTATTTATTTCTTGTCTATTATTGCTAGATTTCTCAGAATTCACGAAAACAAAACAAAATACTTGGTTAGCATTTACTAAGATGGAAAAAAGAATATCCTATCTGGTATGTCAGATTAGTCATTGAGAAAAATGCAAATTAAAACAGCTTGTGGGGAAAATGATGTTCTGTAAATATATCTAGCAAGTTTAAAAAAGGAAAGTGTAGAGGATAAAAGGAAGCTCATAATATTAAGAGCAGCTGATGTGACTTGTCCAAAAATATCTATCAGATGTTTGTACACTGTGAGCTTCATAGCTTATCACTGATGATGTCAGTCTTTGTTATTAATTGAATGATGAGCATTCAGAGTTAATTTCAAACACTTAATTTTTATTGTGATTTTAAAGCAAAACATATTTCAGGAGAAAATCATAAAGATTAAAAATAAAAAAAAATTAAATTTCAAACCAAATAAGCCGTTTATTTATGATATTAAGGATATTCTTCCCAAAGGAAGTCACGTTTTAAATGCATACCTATTGTATTTCTCTTTGTAAGAGATGGGTGTGAATCCCAAGATTAATGGCTAGAAGATGACATGAGTGAGAATTGGCATTTCCTTAGATAATTTACAGTTATCCAAAAATAGTGTAGGCAGGGATCAAAGTAAAAAAAAAAAAAAAAAAATAGAAGAAGAAGCAGCAAGTGACTTAGAACTGACCACAGTCATGGAGAGATGATAGATGATGTGGCCAAAGCTAGAACATTAATAGAAAGACAGTGGAAGAAGTGGTAATATGTAGTACTGGGGCTTTTGATCCAGTACCCACCCACATTGGTGGTGTGAAGAAAGTTCATGAGTTGATTCCAGAAGTACGTGATATCATGGAACGTTTGCCCTAGAAGAAACCCTTCAATGAGCCCCACCCTTCCATCTGACAGGCAGACCAAAAAGGGCTGGGGGTTAGCTCAAGGTCACAGCGTCTTTCCAGCTCTTTCTGTCTGAAGACCACTTACAGGTGAGAGTTTCTCTAGTTCTTCTCACCATCACAAACACAAAATCTTTGAGGACCTTGCCCGTGGAAAAGAAGCATAGGTTTAATGTCATTTTTTTTAAGTCTTCATTTTCTGTCTTTTAAAAAGCAGTTTCAAATCTGTGATACAGAATATATATATATTCTGGGGAAGTCCAAAGTGACAGAGCTTTTTCATTTGACTTGCATTTTGAATCAGCCCACACACCACCTGGTGAATATTAGACTCTCAGAATGTTTGCAATGAAAAGGCCTCAGGGAGCATTTGGAAGCACATCCCTGCTTAGAAATGGCGGGCTCTCTCACCTGCTGGCGTCTGAAAGGAAGCGGTGAGGCAGAGCAGGGCATGGATCCAGCACTCCTGACCTCCACTCTAACACTACTTCCACTGTTCCCTGCTTCCTCTCTAGCTTTCAATTTCTTCCTCAGCAAGAAAAAAGAAAAAGAGAGAGAGAGAGAGAGAGAGAAATAGGAAGTTCTCATGCTGACCTAATATAGAAAGCCTTTTAATTGTCTGACATTTTTGCCAATAATCTGTAGCATCTATTTGGGGAAATCATCATTCAGGTAGATAAATCACTAGTGCAGCCCTCTCATTTATAAATGATCATTATTCATGGACTGTTTGGGACTTGCATTTTAAGAACCACCTATGACAAATGATTCTTTCATTCATGCATTCATTCAGCAAATATGTATTGAGAAGTTACTCTCTGCCAGAAACTGCTAGATATGGGGAGAAAAAAGCCCTTCCCTTAAGAGGCTCATGGTCTAGTGGGAAGGACAGATGTACATCAAACATAAGTGCACTTCCATGTTCTGAGTGCTATGCTACAACCGCTATACAATATAGTAACTTAGCACAGCAGTTAATTGACTCGCAGTGCCAAGGGAGGCGTCTCACTTCTGACGCTTCTGAAACTTTCTTAATCTCTCTGAGCTTCAGCTTCCTCCTTTTCAAACTGTAAACAAATAATAGTTCTTATGGCATAGGTTGTAGGAGGATTAACTGAAATATAACTTGTAAACATGACTGGCATATAGTAGGTGCTCAATAAATGTTAGCCATTGTTATTATTCTTTCTACAGTAGAAATGAAAAAGAGGCAGTGTTTTATTTGACTTGTGAGGGTCTAAAAATGCTTCATGGAAAGGATTTCCTCTAGCTGAGTCTTGAAAATGAACTAAATTTCTGCCAGGTAATTGTGGGGAGAGAGAGGTTCTGGGCAAAAGTTACATGAGTAGAGTGCTAAAAGCAGGGCACAGCCTGACACATTGGAGAATCTTCTGGCCATAGGGAGTAGCCAGCATTCAGGATGCAGGCCTGGCTGTCCCACACACAAGGCCCAGACAGGGACAGGGCCAAAATGCTATGTGTACCTGGTTCTGTCCTACTCTCCCTGACCTGGGCCAAGCCAGTCCTATGCCTTGGCCTTAAGTTTCTTATTTGGGAATTAAAGTGGTAAAAGTAGATGACCTCTACTGTCCCTCCTAGCTCCAAAATGCTACAGTTTTATCTTAGGATCTAATCAAGTCAAACCAGAAGATTTATCATGCGTACTGGCCCAAACTAAGTGAGTGCTACGAGTTGGGATGCTGCTTAAGAAAGATATCAGTTCTTCTGTTACCAAACCAAACTTGGGTTCATTTGCCCAATGTGCAGCAAAGCCAATCTACTGATCCCAAGTTTTGGTGGAGACAAGGACAACATTTATTGCAAGGTGTCCAACATGGGGCCAAGCAAGTAGAAAAAGCAGCTCATGCTCAGAAGACCTGAACTCCCCAATGGCTTTTAGGGAAGTGTTTTTAAAGACAAGGTGAGGGACAGGGTCACAGCTTGATCACCTTATGCATGGTTCTCTGATTTGTTGATGGTGAGGTCACAGGGGTCAGCATTACCAATCCTCAGGCTCCAGCTGGTCTGGGGGCTATGTGTTCATGGTCATCATGCAGTTACCTTCTTCCACCTAGTGGGGGTTTTAGTGTCTGCAGAACAGCTAGGATATGGCTCGGGATATTACCTGTAGCCCTTGAGGAGGCACTAAATGTCCTTGACTTTGTTTTATGACTAAACTATTATTATTTTGTCTTACTTGACTATTTTCCTTTGTTTCTGCATTTTCTCACTTCTCTGATTAAATTTGCTCTTTGGAACTTGAGGAAGGCCTAGGAGGCTAAAACTTTTCTACACACAAGAGGCAGGTACTGGACATGGGGGTTCGGGGGTCTGTCTCTGGGAAGGCCCCTCAGGGTTCCTGCTCAGTTTCATCTCAAGGAAGTCTGTGTGGGGAGGTGCAGAACTGTGGGGAAAGGGTGGGCACAAATTCGTGAGCAGTCACTGAATTAAAGGATCAGCTCCTTCATCCTCATACTAATGACTACCCAAAAGTGAAGGATTGATATGACTCAAGTATAATGCACTACTGTATTTCAAACTTGTGAAATTGTTCAGTTTTTTTTTTCAAGGTGTTCAAATGCTTCTGCTTTTGTCATTAAGTAATTTTTCAATCAGTGGATACTAAATGTTCTGCTCCTACAATGTGGGGATCAGAAAACATTTTTAACCTGTTAAAGGGTCTTAAGTATGAAAATCCTGAGAATCACTAAACTAGACACTGCTAAATTGCTATGAATTGACTTTTACCTCAGGGTTAAAAATTAATCCACACAACCTGAAACTATAAAAATATAAAGAAAGTAAAATGATGCCCAGGCAAATAACATGACACTAAGGGAAAGTGAAATATGACAAAAATGGAGAAGCATCTCCTGAAGAATGAATGCAGTCTTTCTTGGAGCTTTTGGAGTTTTTCTGTACCAGAAATCTGGTACTGAAGATACTGATAATGTGGGACAGATTGTGGACTTTCTGTAACCACTCCTCACCCACATGAGTTTGAAAGCTCCCAATAAGACAGTTTACATAGAAGACATTTGCATGGCAGAAACCACCAACAGGCTAGGTTAGTCCTCATTGGCGCTGACTGGTGTGATAGTAAGAGCCTTTCATATTTTCAAAAGCCCAGGTGAGCTCCATGTTTGAACACAGGGTTCATTCATAGTGGAAGCTGCCCCAGGAAGGGTGCAGGACATAGGCCAGAATCTCAAAGACAGTTCTCTACCCTAATCCAGGGGTATTACCTCCCATTCATAAGGCACATCTCAGAATATTCACATAGATGGTGTTTTAGGAAGTTCAGGCTCCAACCTAAGAGATGCAGAGTGGTAGTGGGGAATTGGGGACTGAAAGAGACAAGTGAGTGAAACCAGATAACAGCTATAACTGGCACTGAGATCACATGCACCCTTCAGTCTATCCATAGGGTTCAAACCATGACTTGAAATGTGGTCTGTATTTAACAAAGGACATTGTCCACCTCTGCCACTCCCGCTTGCCAATACTCTTCTCACAGGTCTCTTCAACACTCTCAATGTTAAGTCAGTGGCAGTTTTTTTAGATTTGAAGAGACTTTCTCACTTCTACTTGTATAAATAATTCAAAATTATTTTATAATTATATACAATGGTTCAAAATAATTTAGTTTTTTGGTTTTTTTTTTTTTTTTTTTTTCCTTCTTAGAAGAATCTTCCATTTACGGTTGGAGGATTGGGGAAAGGTAATTGCTTATGGGTCCAACTGTATCAAAACCCTAAACCAAAAATTTGGTGGTATTCTTCCTTTGAAGTTGTCACAGCTTCCATATTTGGTTGTCTACAATGTCTCAGAAACAAATCTTGCTTTGTTTCTAATGTCATTGAGATGCTTCAAGGGTAATAGGCAGCAAGTGGATGCAAAGTCTGTTGCCTTCTGGGCTTTGTACTAGCTAAGATGAAAAGACAACAAAGGTGAGATGAGAGGGAAAAAATGGAGCTCCCCATGATGACCAGCACTGCCACATATAATATTGCAGCACAAAGTCACTGCACCGCTAGCCTGAGAGAGTCCTGGAGTAAAGGTGCCAGAAGGAAAGGAGATGGGCCCCATGCAGGACACACGCAATTTGCATAAATTATTTCATTTAATCTTCACACTAACCCCTACTGATTTATAACTGAGAAATCTTATGTTTCAAGAGATGAAGCAACTTGCCCAAAGAGCTAAGAAGTGACAGAGACAAGATTAAAATCTTGCTATAATTTCAGGCTCAGGAGAAAGGACTTATGGAGAGTAAAAAATTATTGCCTTGACTGGTACATGAAGTTTTGTTGTTAAAATTAATTTTGTGTAGTGGTTTTCCAAATATATTCTTAGAAAAACTACTTCTCTGAAGTTTTAGTGGTTCTTCAGTGGTTCGAGAATAATCTATTACTTCATTCACAAGATAGAGTTCTAATTTTAATAAAACACGGGTGTTATATACCAACACCTAGGAAACCATGAAATTATTCATTTAAATTCTTATTGGTTAATTTCATAAGTAAATGTTACAATTTGGGACTTGCAAAAAAAGGGGAGGGGGGATTCTAGTAAGAAAAAAGTTTTTTTCTACAGTTGGAATTCTGTCACCATCCCATTTCCACCATCCCATTTCTCTGCTTCTCTTTTCAGCAATATTTATTGAAAGAATTCCTATTTTTGATCACATCTCCCAAACCCCCATGCTCTCTTCAACCCACTTCAATCAGCGTTCAACCCCATCTACTTCACAGAAACTTACTCTAGTCTGTGCCAACATTCCCTTGGCCAAATTAAGCCAGCCAAATTTGGGGGTTTTTTTGGTTTGTTTTTTTGTGGGGTTTTTTGGGCTCTGATTTTATGTGACCTCTCAGAAACATCCAACATAGATGACAGCTCCATCCTCCAAACCTCTTGCCTACCCGCACCCCGCCCAACCATGTCTTGCAGGATGCCACGTTCCTCTGGATCTTCCACCTTAATTTGGCCCCTAAATATTGGGGAGATCAGCACTCTCCCCTCCGCTCCTCCCAGTCACCCCTTCTTCTTAGGTTATCTATCTAGTCTCAAGACCTTAAGTACTACCTACATGATGATAACTGTTACTAAAGTAGGTTCGATTTGCTAAAGCCCTGACATGCCGAAATCTGCAGCAAAGAGAGGATGTATTTGCAAGTCAGTCACGCGAGGAGACAGGAGAGATCTCAGATCTGCCTCTCTGAAAGCAAAGGGCTGGGGTAATTATAGGATAAAGAATACGAAGCAGGGTGGTCCGAGGCATGGGGAACGTGGGGAAAGGTGATTGGAAAAAGGTGTGGTAATCCTTCTGTGCTGTGCGGGGGTAACTAAGCTACAGGTCTCTGCACATTCAAAAAATTGAGGCATTTGCCAGGCTCTGAGGGTGGAGCTTTTGGCCCTCTGACGTCAAAAGGTCACCAAACTAGACACTCGCGCATGCCCAGTTGGAGAGTTGGTGGTTGTAACCAGTCTTAACCAGCTCAGCTGGAACTAGACACAGCTGACTGCAAACTTCTTATTGTCTAGCCTAAGTGCAGCTTGGGGGACAGGCAAGTCTTTTGAAGACAACCTTGATAAGCGAAGTCAGGTGAAACGGATTTGACTAATGATCATCCATGGTTTCATAACTAACCCTGACCTTTAGATTCAGACTCCTATTCAGCTGCTCACTTGGTATCTCCACTGTATAACAGATGTCGTAGTAAGATACCTAGAACAAAACTCTTGAACTTTCCCTTCTCAATCTATCTCTTGCCTATTCTTCCCCATCTTGGTAAATGACCTGACCATCTACTTAGTTGCTCAGACTAGAAACATGGGAGTCACCTTTGACTCCCTTCCTTAACTTCCCACAGCCAACTTATCAGCAGGTCCTGTCAGCTCTATCTGCAAAATATATTCTGAATCACTCTACCTCTCTCCAACTTTGTTGCTGCCATTTTAGTCCAAATAACCATCATTTCTCCTGGGTTCCTGCCTCGGCCTTCTGCTTCCACTCTTTCCCCCTTCCCGAAAAATCAGTTCTCTATACCATTAGCTCAGGGTTTCTCAACTACAGCAGTACTGACCTTTTAGGCTGCCTATTTGTTTGTTGTGAGGGCCGTCCCAGGCATCATAGGATATTGAGCAGCATCCCTGGCCTCTACCCACTAGATGTCAGTAGCACTTTCCAGTTGTGACAACCAAAAATGGCTCCAAACCTTGATAAATGTCCCCGGGGTGGGGGTGGGGGGGCAAAATGTCCCCCTGTTAAGAATCACTGCCATAGCAAGAGCAATTTTTATTTAAAAAATGAATCATAGATAATAATGATAATAAATATTAAAATAAAAATAAAATAAAAAATAATGTCACCTCCCTACTTTAAACCCTCCAGTGACGCCCCAGGTCTTTTGCGTGTCCAGGAAGGCTCTGCATGATCTAACTCTGCCAATTTCTCTGATTTTAAGGCTCCCGGTGGCCTTACTTCTATTCCTCATATAAATTAAGCTCATTCTCACCGCAGGATGTTGCCCTTGCTATTCTTTCTATTTAGGATACTTCTCCCCTAACTTCCTAACTTTTGCATGACTCCTCTCTGCACATAATGGATCTAGCTTCTCGGCAATTCTTCTCTCACTACTCTGCCTTATGTGTCCCACTTTACATTTCCACATCTCCTTTCTTCATAGCATCTGCAGGTACCCAAAATTACCTTATGTCTGTGTCTCTCCAACTACAGTGTAAGCTCCGTGAGGGGAAGCTCCTAGTCTGTGGAACACCCTGAGTGCATCTCCAGTGCCTAGAATAGTGCCAGGCACACGGTAGCTGCCTGAGCAATACTGGTTTTCAAAACTCTTCACGTCTTGGCTAGACATACTGAAGGGGTTACACGTGAAGCTTTGCAGTCTAATGTCTGCAGGTGTTGTTTAATAGAACAGGATACCTAGCACACAGAGCTCAAATGAATTCCTGTGTTGACACCATGTGTTTGATGTGACAAATGTGGAAAATGCCCCTTCTGTAAGGAAAGGCTGCTAGCCTGATGGGATTGTGATCGGAGCCCAAATGCCAATAAACAAAGTTTGGCAAAGTTAACACCATGAAACTCTTCCTTTCAAGTGACCTAAGCTGTGTGGAAACCCATTCCCAGAGGTGAAAGCCTAATGAATCTGTCTCCTGTGCCATCGAGCCTTCTGTTAGATATAAGCTTCGTCAGGGGAATGAGGTATTGATGTTTTAATGTCTGTGGATTATGGTAATGTGCTTAACTATATTGATCTGTTCAGCATTCTGTACTTGCTTTGGCTGCCATCCCAAAAACTCCAAGAGAAGGAGATGTCCAGATGGTCATAACACGGGCTATGAAAAGGGATCAAAGAAGTAGCACATCAGTGTTACTCATAAAATATTAGACATCACATTTTGACACTTCACTTAAGCCACAAGCCTAATGGGAAGGTGCTTAACGGGCTAAATTAATCCTACCACTGACAAAAATCGTGTGTGTGACAAGAATAAGAACTTCCCAGCTGACCTGCAGTCTGGGAGGGACAGAGAAGTAGCTTTCCATGGGTGAAACCTTGGGCTGTGCCGTTCAGGCAAGGACCTCACAAGTAATGCAGTAGTGGGTCACACAGACAGAGGAGGCACAGAGCACTGGGGGGTCCAAGAAGGCCCGGCAAAAGAACCAGAACAAAAATCAGAAGGGTGAAAAGTACTCAGCCTGTGAAGTTGGGCAGTCCAGGGTTATCCCTCAGCTCTGCCACTTGCTGATAACTTCTTATCTGCATACCTGCCTGTGGGTTATTTTACTTCCTGATGCTTTCTTTTTTTTTAACCTATAAAATACGGTAAATAATGGTCTTCTCTCATAAGATGGAAGGAGAATAAAATGTGCTAATGTAAAGTACCTGCAGCAGAATAGGCACGACAATTTTCCTCTTCCTTGTTCTCTATTTCCTTCCAGACTCTGTAGTGTCTACTGTAAATAACAAACCATGCGCATTACCTACCTGACCTTGAAATCAGCAAAGACCTTCAGAGAGGGAGCCCAGAGTCACTCTTCTGTTCCCGGCAGAGTTTTTGTCAGCTGCCTCAGAGGAAAGATTAGCATGTGTGAGTTGCTGACATTGAGTCGCCCTCTGTTCTGTAAAGGTGATCTAAGGTTTGGCAGCAGACATTGGGGGATGGGAGGGAGTGCTTGGGGGAGCATCTGCTCCCACTACCCCAAATTGCCAGCCTGCAGGAGAAGAGCAGGGAACAGCAGACCCCTGTCCTGCTAGGCTGATTCTCGTCACAGATGCCACAGACACTTTACAGCTATTATAATAAAAGCTGAGTCTGCCAGCCCTGGCTTCATAAGATGAGGGAATAAACAATAACTTGTAGATTAAATAACACAGGACATGTTACATTCAAGTTTGAGAGTTTAGTAGAAACTGAGAGCATAATAAATAAAAAAGACTGCAATAGCCTTTAATAAAGCAAACAGACCAAGGAGTCATTCATTTACCATATGAAGGATTTGTTTTCCAGGGCAATCATGCAAAAAGGCTTAGCCTATACTGCAGATGAAAAATTGGCCTGACCCTCTCCTGCCTAGCTGAATGAACTCTGCAAACAGGATTTTCAAAGTGCTCTTTTTCAATTAATGTTTTAATATTTTGAGCCTTTTCATGGAAATTATAGCTTTAGCTGCTCAAGATGACTTAAGCGACTGCCTGATTTACACATGCACCCAAGCAATGCCAATGGCCTTTGCAAATTAGATTTTTTAAATAATTCACATGGTGGCTTTTTAATGTACTCAAGTGCTTCCCATATGCTGCATTCTAGCCTCATTCTGAAAAACAGATTTTCAGACCATAGTGCACATTTCAACTCTTTTTTCATACTTTCCCTTTCCCTTTTAGATAGCTTCAACACTGCTTTTATTTATCAGAATAGTGAAAGGAGAGTCATAGGACTCAAGATGAGATGTCAGTCATCAAGGTTTCCTTCACGTTGAGTCTCAGATCATCGCCAGTCTTCAACCCTCTCTCCTCATTCTAGCATCTGTATTGTTGCCACAGCCCCTTGCTGTTTGATCCTCTCCATACATTGTGGCCAAGGTGTACTTCTTCTTCTTTTTTTTTTTAAAGCATCTCCAGTGACCAATGGCTGGGAATCCTCTTATTAATTTTATTTATTTATTTATTTTTGGCTGTGTTGGGTCTTCGTTTCTGTGCGAGGGCTTTCTCCAGTTGCGGCGAGCGGGGGCCTCTCACTGTTGAGGCCTCTCCCGTTTTGGAGCACAGGCTCCAGACGTGCAGGCTCAGTAGTTGTGGCTCATGGGCCTAGTTGCTCGGCGGCATGTGGGATCTTCCCAGACCAGGGCACGAACCCGTGTCCCCTGCGTTGGCAGGTAGATTCTTAACCACTGTGCCACCAGGGAAGCCCCAAGGTGTTCTTCTTAAAACATTGCTCTCATCACTATTCCCTGCTCAAGAAATACAGAAACACCCTGCTGCCTCCAGTCTAAACTTTCAATTCCCCATACTGGCTTTTTTTCTCCACCAAAAAAAAAAAAAAAAAAAAAAAAGGCTATTTTTTAGAGTAGTTTTAGGATCACAGAAAAATTGATCAGAAAGTAAAAGAGTTCCCCTATACTCCTTCCCCCCCACACAAATAGCCCCCCTCCCCGCACATTATCAGCATCCTGACTTAGAGTGGTACATTTGTTAAAACTGATGAGCCTACATTGATCCATCATTATCACCCAAAGTCCATAGTTTACACTAGGGTTCACTCTAGGTGTTGTGTATTCTCTGGGCTTGACAAATGTACAATGACATGTATCCCCCATTGTAGTACATACAGAATGATTTCACTCCCCTAATCCTCTGTGCTCTGCCTATTCATCCCTCTTTCCTCTCCAATCCCTGGCGACCACTGATCCTTTTGCTGTCTCCATAGTTTTGCCTTTTCCAGAATGTCATATAGTTGAATCATACATTACACAGCCATTTCAGATTGGCTTTTTTCACTTACTAATATACATTTAAGATGCCTCCATGGCTTTTCATTCTTTTTAGCACTGAATAATATCCCATTGTCTGGATGTACCAAAGTTTATTTATCTGTACACCTACTAAAGGGATTCTTATTTGCTTCCAGGTTTCAGCAATTATGAATAAAGCTGCAATAAACATTCATGTGCAGGTTTGTGTGTGGACACAATTTTCATCTCATTTGGGTAAATCCCAAGGAGTGCGACTGCTGGATTGTACGGTAAGAATACGTTTAATTTTGTAAGAAACTGCCAATTTATCTTCCAAAGTGGCTGTTCCTTTTTGTATTCCCACTAGCAATGAATGAGAGTTCCTATTGCTTCACATCTTTGCCAGCATTTGGTGTTGCCAGTGTTTTGGATTTTTGCCATTCTAATAAGTGTTGCAGCCTGACTTTTAAATCCTGATTTCAATTTACCTTGTCTCTCCAAATGTGTTCGCAGTTTTTTCAAACAAGAGCATCCTACTGTTGTCCAGCTTGTGTTCCAACTGAGTCTCCACCAGCCTCAGTTCAAGCTCTGCGCCTTTACCCATGCTTTCCCTCACATGAAAGTACGCCACCTTCTTCTGTGTCAAAATATCCTTTGCTCTTGTCTGTGGGATCTTCTTGACTGTACCAGACATTATTTCCCTTCCTTTGCTATGAATTTCTCTAAGGATATGGTTGTCAACCCTAGACAGCTTTAAGAGATACTGGAGGCTAGGTCCCATCCCTAGAGATTCTGATGTTTTTGAGCTGCGAGCAAGGACTTTTAAAAGTCCTCCAGATGATTCTAGATGTGCCCCCGGTGTCAAGAACCAAACACTGGGACTTACAGTCTTCACTGGACTATCAAGTACATTGTATGATCCGGTTCTCTGGAGGTAGGACTCAGCACCAGTAATTTTTAAAGCTCCCCAAGTGATTACAATGTATAGTTAAAACAGAGAACCACCAGCATTCTACCTTACAATTTGCTTCACATGTATATTCTCTACCCAGTTAGATTCCCAGTTAATAAATGGGGTTTCTACTTTTTGATTGCTGATCCCACCCCACCCCCATTCCTAAAACACACCGTAATACTGAACACACAACAGAAATTAGTCAGTAAGTAAATATCTAAGTAGGTAAGTAAGTAAGTCCTTCTGGTGGCCTGTTTGATTTTATCAATTGTTTAGGCTCAAGGATTAGAGGCAAGATCATAGGTTTCAATGTCAAAATGGTTATTTATCTTCACTCAAATTAAATTACTGCCCCATCACCAAAGGCTAAAAATTTACCCTCTGCTAATTGCCTGATAAATGTGCCATCTTTTAGAGCAAAGACCAGCTGAGCAAGTGTAGATGATACGGTACAGCCTGTCACACCATTGAGGAAAAGAAAAATGTCAATAAAAGATGAGGAAAAGAAGCATTCACATTCATTACTGATTTTTTGTTTTGAAGATTTTGCTGAGTCTTGTTCCATGGTTTTGTTATGATGCCACCATTATCACTTGCTGACTTAAAAAAAAAAAAAAAAGACTGTCAACCAGACAACAAATGCTACTTGCTTGCCCACCTAAGCTGAGCTTCTAGATTTTTCTTACCAACTTCAGCCCATCCTGAAAATATGATTCAGCCCTCTAGAAATTAGTTTTCTTCATTTCTTTCCCAGGCACAAAGCATATCAGGAAAAATCCACTGATGGTTAGTCACAGCAAAGTTTCCAGGGAATGAGTCCCTTCCAGATAGTGATGCCAAATATTAGTCCATTGACTCAGTTCTCTGCTGGAGTGGTTGAACTTTGCCTTTCCTAAAATTTACCTCTTTTAAAGTTTTCTGCTCACTATGATGCTGCTATAATACCAGAGCAGTAAGAATGTTTATTTTGTGAAAATATATTGCTTTCAAGGATGCACATGATGTTAAAGTGAACTAAGCCCATCAAAATGCAGAAGCCAGGTTCTGGTTCAGAAAGTTGACTGAAAACCTGTATTTATTTCTTCTCCCCCCATGTCCCATAGAAATGACAGTAAAGATAGCCAAAGAGGGATAAATCCATAGTAATATGTGACATGCCTCCTTTCTTTTACCCTTTCAAAAAAGAAATCTCCTTTGAGTAACCTTTAAATATTTCTCTGAAATGTGTTGATAAGGTCCCCTGATACCATAAGGATGTAGAAATCCTCCCTCTCCTTTATCATTTATATGCTCTTCTAGGCGTATATAGCCATATACATAAGCAATACATTATGAGCTGGCTTGCCCTGGATGGACCAAGCTTTGGAATGTTTGCCGTGCCCACAGCCCTTTTAAGATGTGATCTTCCCAAAAGTTGCCTCACTGTTGCGTGTGGTCCCAGGTGAATGAACAAGGGCAGCCAATCAATAAACCTACTGGCTGGAAACACTTTAGGGAGCCAACAGGTGAGCTTTGCCTAAAAAGTTCTCTCTCAAGAGTTCTGAACTTAAGGCATTAGCATGAACCATTCATTTTGGGAATGAAGTGAAATACACAAGGAGAGACATCAAAGTCATGAATAATCACGAGTAATGAGGGGCAATAAATAGAAGCCATGTAAAAGAGAGGAAAGTGGAGAGAAGTTGGTGGGAAACAGCAGGAGTAGTAAAAGCAGAGATAATAAGTAGATGAATGGACCAGTAGAAGAAAGATAGGGCTTTGGGGAATCCGTTTTAAGGACAGTCTTGACCAGCATGCTTTTCTGGCTTTTAGCCTTTCATGAAAATAAAAGCCCCATACACTAAAAATATCAGTGCAGGAAGTTGGAAAAAGGCATAGACTATATAAAGTTCCTTTTCTAAGCTACTTACCAAGGCAAACACAACCTCCCAGATTTTTTTTCTGCTTAACTGTAAAGAAGCTCTTCAAGTATATGTAGCCTATGGCAGTGAGGAAATAAAGGGAAAAAAGGTCTAGATTTCAGTCCTAGGATTCCTTTTGAATTCAACATCTGATTCTATATGTTGTGTTTATATGACATCAAAGTAACTATTTTAACTTGTGGGGTAAAAAAGGAGTCTTTGACACCACATAGACAAGAGACTCAAGGATTTTTCTTGTTTAACCTCTCCAGTTAGCATCTATAGAGAGAGCCCCTCTACTGCCAGACTGCAGTGTCATTATTTTCCTCTTCCATAGAGGAGCTGTAAATCACTCAGAGGATAAACTGGCAGGTGCTATATAAACACTGAATGCAACTGAACATTCCTTTCAAATAGTGTCATGGTAAAACTCACAAGGCTCAAAGAATTTGCAATACTCTGAAGAAGAAAGCAATACAATAGCCTCAGAAATACTGACATTGCTAGTGAAATAAATCTACAGTATTGACTTTGAGAAAAAAACAACAAAACAACAACAATGTCTATATGTAAAAGGAAGCAACCAATGTTAAAGTAAATAAAATGTCTTCCTATAACCAGAAATACTGCTGCTTCCCACAGGTTTGAAGTGCTTTTATGCTGCAAAATTACAGTTTACAGTTGCTTGTGTGATTAAAGAAGTGCAGTGAAAATGCCTACCTGTCTTTTGGACGAAACAAAAGCCAGGTATGAAGTAGAAAGGATAAAAGCTATTTCCTATTATTTTTCTCAGGACTTAAAGTCAGTTCACTGCAACAAATGTTAGCTTCATTTCTACATGGAAAGCCCTTCATTTTCCTTTTCTCTTTGATCCAAGTCACACTAGTTTATTGAGCATCTACTCTGCGCCACTGGTGAAAGATGCTGGATATTTAATGACAAAGAAGATTCAGTGGGGGGAGTGGGATTCAAATGGGGATGAGAACCTATGTGGCTGGAGGGCAGAAAAGATACCAGATGGGAAGTAACATCTGAAAGAGACCTTTAAATAATGAGCAGGTGGAGATGGCTACAGATTGTGTTCCACATTGAAAGAACTGCACAAGCAAAAGCATGAATATACAGTCATCAGGCTCTGAGACAAGAGCAGATAGTTTGGCATAATTGTAGAGGGGTAAGAGGAGATGCTTGAAAAGGTAGATGAAAGCTGTATTAGTCAGAATTCTTTAGGTTCAGGATTCTTTAAGCTCAGAAATTGGCCCACAACTGGAAAGTCAAGGGGTGCTCTGGCTTCAGTCGTAGGTGGATCCAGGAACTCCCACCTTGCTCTCTAAATGTCACCTCTTTTCTCTCTGTTGGTTTCATTATCATGTTTTACCTGTTAACTCCTGGCAGCTTCAGTCTTTTATCATACCAATTCTAACAGTCTCAACAGAAAATGAGCTTCTTTTTCTCAACTGTTCAGCCAAAAGACTCAGAATAGAGATTCACTGGTCTGATTTAAGTCATTTCTGCCTATCCCTGAACCAATTACTGCGTCATATGTCCACCCCTAGAGCCAAGAAGAGGGATGGGTGCCAGCCAATCCATATGGACGAGGGAATGGGGAGTGGGTTCCCATAAAGAATCTTAAAGACACCTACCAAAAAAAGAACTGGCTTCTGGGAAGGAAAAACAGCAGGTGTCCCAAACAGGGGCCATATTTTGGGGGCTCTGAAACCAAACTGAAGAATATGCACTTGATTCAGCCATGGAGAGTCACCAAACATTTTTATGCAGAGAAGCAGCATAATGAGAGCTATTCCAGAATGATCTAGCACGAAGATGAAGGAAAAAATAAGAGAGATGAGATATAAGAGGATCCAGTAATAATTTCTGAAAAAGAAAATGAGGGTCCAAACTAGAATTGTGGCCCTGATGTGAAGGTGATGGATTAGAGATGGAAGATGTATCAACTTGGTTATTGGTTGAATTCTGTGTAAGAGAAAGAAAATGAGGCAAATGAGGCAATCAAAGATTGTTGTTTTCAGATCTGGTCAACTGGAGAAACAGGGAGTCAGGAGGAGAAGTAGTTTGGGGGTGGAGTTAGGAGCTCGGCGGCACTGAGTTTGAGGATAGGTGATGCTCCCAGTACAGATTTTCATCAGGCAGCTGGGAATTGAAGTCTGAGTAAAATCCAGAAGCAGAGCCAGGTCCATACAGGTAACAATGGGAAACATCAAGGTAATCCCAGGAGGCAGTAAAGTGAGCATAGGACAAGAGCAATCCGGGAGCAGAGAATGACCAGTGGAGCTGGTTTCCATGTTAACACCCATTGGTTGTGTGTGAGGTCCTGACAGGTACTGAAGAGCAGTCAAGGGCCTGGGGTTTTGCCCAGGTGGTCACCATGGATAGGTAACAGAGGTAAGGAAAGAGGACAGGGCAGATTCTTTGTGTGATCAGCTGATTCTTTTCTTGATCTCTTCCGTAATAATTGAAAGTTTTCATTTCTTCCTTCCACTGTCTTACTTTTCATTATTCATATATATTCTGACCCTCCAAGGTTGTTAGCTGGTCTGCATAATCTTTCTATTCCCAAGTCTCTAGATTATTGTTGTCAAAATAGCTCCTCTGTGGTTTATCAGCTCCCCCCCCACCTCTGTCACATTCATTCCAGCAGTTCTTGTGAAAGAAGCCATTCCAGCACGGGACTAAGAACTTTGCTCTGGATCAGAGTTACTGTGTGACTGTGGCCAAATTATTAGCCTTTTGAATCCTCAATTTCCTCATCTGAAAAAAAAAGTCAGTAACCATACCTACTTCATATGGTTGCCATGAAGATTAAGTAAAATACATGTGGTGCAAAAGCAATAATGATGTGTTTAACTTACCCAATTTTGTATCTTAGTGGAAAATAATTTGCGAGGAAGGAGTTCAAATCTGGATAAGAATTCCATCTTTCTGTTCTTGAATTTTTTACTCCACTCCTCATGGGCCCTGCTCCATACTCCCCTCCCCAGAAGCACGTGGACAAGCTCAGTGTGAGATTCCCATGGACAGCCTTCACTTTCACAGGTCACAGCAACTGAACAGACGGAAGAGTGAGGTGACCTCCTTCACATTCACTGTGAGCACTGTGAGGCCGTTGCCATGGCAAAGACTCTCCTGGTCCTGGGTGTGCAGCAGCAAAGGAGGATGAGGCGAGCTCCCAAACCTCTGAGCTGCTATCTCCTCCTTCACAAAGAAACCAGGATACCGTTAGCATTAGTTCCACCCAGGTGAGGACCTAGGGGTGTGTGGTGTGTGTAGGGTGTGTTGTCGCCAGAGATATGTAGGAGAGAGGCTGGCATATAATAGTAAAGGGGAAAGGAGCAGGACAGTGTTATAAGCACAGACCAGCAAGTGAACTAGGAATACAGGGGATGAGAAGGAAATGGTGCCATCTGGAAGAGATGCAAAAGGCAGGACAAGGATGCCAAAGCCAAGTGTGTGTCTGAGGCCAGCCTCTATCCTCTCACTGTATAGAGGGTAGAAAAGATAGAAAGCGTTAAGGAAGCCCAGGAATATCTACTTGAGAAAATTCGCTTTACGAGAGTTTCTGCTTTCTTCATTTGCTACGGATTAGAGTCAAGAGCCTACACCTTCTTTATTCTTTAAATGTTGTGGTATCCCACCAAAAGAGTGAAGCAGGAGGACATGGACAGCCAGCACAGGTGGCCTTGGAGGGGAACAGGAGGCCTGTGTGTGCTGCAGGTGCGGCCGCGCGCAGCAACACTGATTCCGCATTCCCACAGTGGGACCAGGCCAGCCCCAAGAGCATATGTAGGAACGACTCTTTAATGAATCGTGCTATTTTGAAAGGGCCGTTCATCCGTCAGGCTGACCCAAAATAAATACAACTGTCACAGTCGGAAGCCCTGAAGAAAGCCCTTCTCTTTGGCACTCTGATTACAGCTGGAGCTGACATTCCACAGAATGCAGTGATTTATGCAGCAGGAAGATGACTGGCTGCGGGGCAACAGGGAGATTTTCTTCTGCAAGAATTTCTGTCATGGCCTTTCCTGACCCTTCACCCTGGTGATTGAAATTTAAAAGTAAAATGAATGCCTTTTCCATGAGTTATTGAGTTTTCCTACCCTGTACTTAGCATAACTTGCTACTTGGGGGGAAAAAAAGGGATAAAGGGCTCTGTTCAGTCAAATGTCTGAATTAATGATCTCCCTAAGCGTCTTGGATTTAAATGGTAGGTTTGAGGGTGTAGAGAACATGGGTGTGTTCAGTGAGATATGCAGCTTTAATAGGGCTTGTTATAGAAAGAGAAGCTAATCAGCAAAACGGTGATGAAACTCCAGTGAGGATGATGACCCCAGTTTGAAGTGATTTTAAGCTGTTCTAGTGAACCAGAGGAACTGGGTTTCCAAGTCCTCTCTGCTCATGTTGACCTGGTTTCAGGAAATTGATTCACAAAAGCACCAGCCCTGACACTACCAAAGGGGGGTGGTAGAAAGAGGACAAAGCGTATTTATCTTAGACTTGCCAAAATAAATCTGGTGATTTAATTGAAAAAGAATGGGTATCAATTAGAGCTGGGGGCAGAGAAAGCCAAAAGGAACCATATGGCAGCTCTTCATTTCCCTGAAATTGCTTTACAGAGAATTTTTATATTTAAATCAAAAGTTTCCAAGATCTTTTTACAATAGCCATCTGACACTACAGGAAGTCAGAGAGAATGGATGTATGTTGTACTACAATGGACAAAAAAACCTGTGCACTCAGCACCAGCCTGTGGGTTGACACTGTTTTCTTCTAGCTAGAAGTTTACCCTAAAGCCATCAACATCTGCAACAAAGCAACTTAAAGAGAGTGAGGCTGGAAATACAGAGGTCCACATTAAACAGCTGAGATAAGCAGTGTAATGCAGAGAGAACAGCATCTGATTAGAACCAGGAACACCTTCATCCAAGCTGGCTGCTTAGACAGCCCTCACCACAGCAGCCTCACACTGGAAGGACAAAGAGAGGTCTGAAAGAGGGGCTTCCTGAAAGCCTTCCATCCACTAAGCATACCTACCAAGTGTCAAGAGCCGAGGGACTATACACAGAAGCGAGGCACAGCATTTGATGAGTAAGAAATGCCTACATAAACAGCCATAATGCAAAACGCAATGTCATAAGCATACAAAAATCTCATAGTTAGCTTTCTGACAATCTCTGGGAGCCACGAGGCCTATCAGTAACTGCCTGGCAAGTCAAGATGTGACTACAGTACCCAACAAGCACTTATTTAACAGCAGCCATTAGAAGGTATACCCCACAAGGCAGGGGATTTTGTCTGTATGGTACACTGCATTACTGTTCCCAAGAGAACAAGAACAACAACAATAGCAGCTACCCCTTACTGAGGGCCAGTTATGCCAAGCACTGTGGTACAAAGTGTACATGTATTAACTCATTTCATCTTTTCAACAACCTAATGAAATAGACAGCATTATCCCCATTTTATGGCTGAGGAAACTGTGACAGATCGGAAAATCAACTTGCCTAAAATCTGACAGAGCTAAAGGACAGAGAAGCAAAGATGGAACCTGAGCCAACCACTGAAGAATAGGTAGGAGGAAGGCATGGAGGTGGCCAAGCAATAAGAAACGCAGAAGTACAATACGAGATAGTTAGATGCAAGTCAGATTGCAAGCCAGGGTTTGGCAGCTGTGTCAAGTTTGTACAAGGGGATGACAGATAACAGAGAATGTTCTTGCTGGATAGCATTGAGTCTAAGGCCTTTCACACTTTAATGTGCATACAAATCACCTGGGGATCGTGTTAAAATGTAGACTCTGATTCTGCCAGTCCTGAGATTCGGCATTTCTGACAAACTTCCAGGTGATGTGATGTTCCTGGTCTAAGGCTTCAATTTAAGTAGAAAGAATCTAGTTGATTGGTCCCGAATATTGGCCTAAGAACCAGTGCTCAACAGTCTATAAGGTCCACGAAGCTAAGTAAAAACAATAAAGACAAACTGAGTGGTTTTGTTTTTTTCTGCTTACTAGATTGCCAGGTTTTTTAATAAAAGGATACCACTCAGAACAGCCAGATGGAAGAGGCTCGCAGGCCAAGGTATGGGGAAAGGGGTACAGTTTCCATGCCCTCTCCAGGTGTGCCTCCCTCCCAGCACCCCCATGTGTTCACCGACCCAGAAGCTCTCCAAACTCCAGTTGCTGAGTTTTTTATATAGTTAACTTTAATCAGCATTTTCTTGTTATTTATGTTAAGTTGTAATTCACTTTATTTGCAACACAATCCTATTAAGATAGACCAACTGTATGAATATCAAACTTAATCGTAGACTAAAACACTGGGAACCCTATGTCAGTCTCCACATTTTTTTTTTTTCAGAAAATCTAGGAACCAATGATGTGATCCAACTTCTTATTTTATAGATGGGGAGACTGAGGCCTGGAGTGGAGAAGTGCTTTACCAATTAATAGAAGATGTAGGCTGAGAGTCTACTCGTTCTGAAAGGTAAAGCTAAGGCTACAGAGGTAGGTAGATTAGAACACACTGCAGAGAGCATTACTTGTCACATTGAGAAACACAGATTTTATCATATAGGCAAAGGCAAATTATTGAATATTTTGACAAAGAGAAGTGTCAATGAAAATTCTGAGTTAGGGTAACTAATCTAGCAACACAGCACAGCATAAGTGCCCAGAGGCTGGGAGATGAATTCAGAATCTTATGCCTTCTTAGCTTGATCTATAAAATAGAACCTAAGATGCCACCAGTTATAAGAAGCACTTATGTACCCCAAAGAAAGAAAAATGTCTGTCAATAGAACTATGAAAAAATGATTTCTTATTGCTTTGGAATGTTTATTTTATACGTATTGAATTGCTCTTATATACTAATGTAGACATTACTTTTCTATTATGTATTATTCTTATGCATTCATAAAAATAAACCACGAGCCAAAAGGACTGACTAAGGCCATGGTTCCCAGAATATGCACCAAGCCACCTCAAGGAGCCACAAGGAGTGGTTCCTCAAGGAGTGAACTAACAGGGGTACCATGGGATGGTTTTATTTTCAGAGGAAACACAGTAATACTTGACATCTGTTAGACATGGTACCAACTATGAGCTCAAAGTTATTTCTAATTTCGACATTAGATCAGGCTACACTCTTTTTGATGACATCGTATTTTGTGAATCTGGGTTGTTGGCAATTGCTGCGATAAAAAAGCAAGTACTGAAAAAAATAACGTGGAACAGGAAATGAGAATGGCAGTGTCCAATTTGATTCCAAGGTTTGGAAAGTTGTGTAGTGCCTCCAAAGCACATCCATACCATTAGTAAGTAATTCTAGTTATTTAAGAGTGAAATTAAAAGTTATTTTTTCAAATGGCTATTAAGCTGTTGAACCAAAGCATTTAAAAAAATGAAACTGTTAGATAATTCTTTTAGCCTAGGGGTGCTATGAAAAAGTACTCAGACCCTAGAAGTGTCATGAACCAAGAAAGTTTGAGAATCTCTGGGGTAAGGTATTCCTAAAGCTTCTTCACGTTCATAGTGCAACTCACCTGGATCACTCTGTTTCAAAGTAGTCTGCGCCCATGTTTTATCTATATAGCACCATTCTCTGTGCCATGGATGCATTGGTGATATGCCATATTTTTAAGAATGCTCCACTGTTGTTTCTACAATTTTTAAAGACCCATTCATCCTGAAAATCTTGTTGCTGACAAATATCCCAGTTTGTTCAATAGAAGGTTTTTAGGCAATAACCAGACCTCATATTCCTTCCTTGAACAATCTATTAGGAGCTAGCAGTTGAGAACAGTGAATTACATTTATTTCACCAGGAAAAATATGTCAGAATGAGCTAGCATAGGCAATGACAAATACACCACTACTGCTATCTTCTGTTAATACACCACTACTACTACACCAATAACAATTGTAAGTTGACATTGAGAGTAAAACCTATTACAATTTCAAATATATTAAAATGTGAAAAAAGGTATATGTAGCAAGAAACCAACAAAATACAATATCTATCTCACAATGCCATGAGAGTTGAGGTAATAATGTGAAAAGGCGTGTTGGAAGCTATAAAGCACTACCAATATTATTCTGATTAGGCACCAGGAGATAAGGGCCTGAAAGAAGGTATTGAAAGAGGCCATAGAAAAAGGGCTACAATGTTAAGAGGCACTGAAGTAGAATCAACAGGATTTCAAAATTAGAACACAAACTTGGGTCATTCAGCAACTCTCAACTCATGAAGATTGTCATAAAAGTGCTTGGTGAGGTACCTGTACCCACCATAACTCATAAGTTAGAACTTATGAGAAACATACAATCCACCTGGCAACTCCTTGGTTCTCTGTTACATCTTGTTCCAGAGTCATGGCCACAGATTCAAGTTACGTGTGCTTGACACTGATATTTATCCAGTGGTAGAATCTAGACCCCTTAGTAAAATTATGAAGAAAATGTCCTAGATATTTACAGAAAATCACATACATTTCATTCTTGAAAAGCAGTTTAGGTTGGTAGCTAAATTTTAAACTGGTTTTGGTAGAAACAGTCCTAGGTTATAGGACTGTTGTTCTTAAAACATTTATAGGACCTTTTTTTCTTAATTGAAGTGTAGTTGACTTACAATATTAAATTAGTTTTGGGTGTACCAAAAAGTGATTTGATATTTTTATAGATTATACACCACACAAAGTTATTATAAAATACTGACTATATTCCCTGTGCTATACATTACAACTTTGTAACTTATTTATTTTATAACTGGTAGTTTGTACCTCGTAATCCCCTTCACTTATTTTACCCTTCCTCCCACCCCTCTCCTGTCTGGTAACCACTAGTTTGTTCTCTGTGTCTATGACTTGTTTCTGTTTTGTTATATTTATTCATTTGTTTTGTGTTTTAGATTCCACCTATAAGTGAAAGCATATAGTATTTGTCTTTCTCTGTCTGATTTATTTCACTAAGTATAATACCCTCTAGGTCCATTCACATTAACACAAATGGCAAGATTTCATTCTTTTTGTGGCAGAGTAATATTCCTCTGTGTGTGTGTGTGTGTGTACACCATATCCTCTTTTTTCTTCATAAATTTATTTATTTATTTTTGGCTGTGTTGGGTCTTTGTTGTTACACGCAAGCTTTCTCTTGTTGTGGCAAGCAGGGGCTACTCTTCATTGCGGTGCACGGGCTTCTCATTACGGTGGCTTCTCTTGTTGCATAGCATGGGCTCTAGGTGTGCAGGCTTCAGTAGCCGTGGCATGTGGGCTCAGTAGTTGTGTCGCACGGGCTCTAGAGCTCAGGCTCAGTAGTTGTGGCGCATGGGCTTAGTTGCTCTGCGACATGTGAGATCTTTCCAGACCAGGGCTCGAACCCATGTCCCTTGCATTGGCTGGCAGATTCTTAACCACTGCGCCACCAGGGAAGTCCCTACACCATATCTTCTTTATCCATTCATCTGTTGATAGACACTTAGGTTGATTCCATATCTGGGGTGTTGTTAACAATGCTGTTATAAACATTGGGGTGCATATATATTTTCTAATTAGTGTTTTTGTTTTCTTTGTATAAATACCCAGGGGTGGAATTGCTGGATTGTATGGTAGTTCTATTTTTAATTTTGGGGGGAACCTCCATACTGTTTTCCATAGTGGCTTCACCAATTTACATTCCCACCAACAGTGCACTAGGTTTCCCTTTTCTCCACATCCTCGCCAACACTTGTTATTTGTGTTCTTTTTGATAATGGCCATTCTGAGAGGTGTGAGGTGATATCTCATTGCAGTTTTGATTTACAATTCCCTGATAATTACAGTAGGCACAGGAGAAGATGTTAAGCATCTTTTCATGTGTCTATTGGCCATCCGCATGTCTTCTTTGGAAACATACCTATTTAGTCCTCTGCTCATTTTTTAAACTGTATTGTTTGGTAACTATACCTTCTTTTTAGCTGTGTGACCTTGGATCTCTAAGCCTCAGTTTCCTCATGTCATAAAATAGAAATAATTATAATACCTCCTTCATAGGGTTGAAATGAGGATTAAATGAGATAAAGCATAAATCACAGAGCTTGGCTTACATTTAGTATTTAAATGTCAAAAAGACCAAGATATTCTAGTTCTTTTGCCACTTCTTTGACACAATTGGATTCATTTCTCATTGGAGTTTGTTCTCCTGCCTAAAATTTCATTTGGAAAAGTTTCATGAGCAATTAATAAACTGAAGCCAAATGTGAATCATATGTAGAATCTTTTCACTCATTCCATCTTCACAAGTATCTCCCTAGTCTGTGCTGCCACCATGTTTTCACTGATGCAGAACTATTCCTTCTAACTAGAAATCTTGCTTCCACTCTCAGCTCACTGGAATCCATTCTCTACCCGCATTTCTAAATTTTCTTCAGAGTCTGTCACTACTCATGTTAAAATACATCCAGCAGCTTCCCATTGCACTAAGAATAAAATGCAAATTCAGTACCTAGACTTTCCAGCTCTACTGTTTCACCTCACTTCCTGCCATATACTTACCACGTCTCTTCACCCATGTTGACCTGCCTTTTTTTCCTTCAACACGCCAACCTCATTCCCACTGTAGGGACTTTTATGTTCCCTGTGCTTAGCACTTTTCACTCTCTGGCATTTTCCTTGTTTGTTAATTTATTTAACAACCATGTTTTCTTCATCCACCCCCAGCCCCAGCCTTCAGAAGGTAAACTCTGTGAGAGCAGATATTGTTTTGCTCTCTGCTATGTACCCAGTGCCTAAAGCACTATCTGGCATTTATGAGGTATTCTATAAATAATTGCTTCATCATAAATAAACACATACAAATTAAACATCAGCAAAATACCATTACATATGTACCCTTCTGGGTACACATTTCTTAAGAGACAACATTCTGTAAGCAATAAATAACAACATATATTATAATTCATATCTGACAGTGAAGAACTGAAAGAATCTTACCCAGATACTGATAAACTGAATTTGCGCAAAGCCAAGGAAATGATGTTTTATTGTCACCTCTCTTTGTTTTAAACTGTTCTGTAACCAAAAGCTAACTGTAGGATTTTTCCTTTTACGTCTAGAAAGTCTTCTGGTTCTGGTTCCTGAAAGATTTTCTTGTCAGTTTATTTGCTCAGACAATACATCTCAAAGATTGACATTCTATTGCAAATTGAATCCCTTACAATTACTTGATCCTCCTAGCATTTAACAAGTAAGCTATTCCAAAATTCCAGGCTAGTAGTATGCTCTGAATAGCTATCAAAGGAGGAGACATTTATCTCCCTATGTATCAATAAACATATAGGAATCTCCCTTTCTCTCTCTCTGTCTCTCTAATTTTCTCTATTTGTTATTGGTGGAGAAAATGTCAATTTACAGTAGAGATTTATTTCTTCAAATTCTTTACTCATGAAGCTGGCAAAAACTGAGAGCCAGATACATTTATTCCATTCTGAAGGACTAGTCTCTTTCAAGCAATCAGCAGTAACAGCATATAAATCTGTCAGCATGATAGTAGTTGTCTGAGGAAAAATCTGTAACTTAATTACTGAGAAGGTACAGCAGAAGAAAATGGTCCTCAAACTCTGAATCAATGTAAATAAGATTCTATTCAATTCATTTAAATTAAAATGTTCATTGAACAACCACTATTACTCTCCAAGTACAATGCAATAGCAAGTCAGACACCTGAAGAAAGAGCTTTAGGAAAAGTGTATAAAGTGTCAAGCACAAGGCTAGGCACACAGAAGGTGCTCAGCAAACACTGGATTTCTCCCAAAGTCTCTTGATTTTGTCCTGTGACTCTGGGGATGTGTCTTTAAAAGTACTATCAAGCAACTCGACTCAGGTGGGCAAAGGTGGGGGCAGCAGCCCAATGGGACAGCCTTGTCTGTGCCCAGCATGGGACAAGACACTCACGTACATAAAATCTCATTTCTGTCCTCATAGATAGGTATTTTATTACCATTTGCCAAAATAGGAAACGGAGGCACTGGGAGATTAAATAAATTGCCCAATAATGTGTGATAGATACAGAACACAAATTAAATTCTTCTCATCCATAGCCATACTCATCTCACTCAGAACACATTTATTGATCACCTTGAATCCCTGAGGCTGAGGATTCAAACAATCAGGACATGCTCCAAATACCCAAAGAGCTTTCCTTTAATGTGGGATGATACATATAAAACAATTAACTTTCTTTTTAACATCTTTATTGGAGTATAATTGCTTTACATTGTTGTGTTAGTTTCTGCTGTATAACAAAGTGAATCAGCTATACGTATACATATATCCCCACATCCCCTCCCTCTTGCATCTCCCTCTCACCCTCTCTATCCCACCCCTCTAGGTGATCACAAAGCACTGAGT
Organism: Balaenoptera acutorostrata; assembly: GCF_949987535.1. Lineage (NCBI taxonomy): Eukaryota > Metazoa > Chordata > Mammalia > Artiodactyla > Balaenopteridae > Balaenoptera > Balaenoptera acutorostrata. The sequence continues at coordinate 92,450,252 of NC_080065.1, forward strand.
TGATCTCCCTGTGCTATGCAGCTGCTTCCCACTAGCTATCTATTTTATATTTGGTAGTGTATATATGTCCATGCCACTCTCTCACTTCATCCCAGCTTACCCTTCTCCCTTCCCCATGTCCTCAGCTCCATTCTCTACTTCTGTATCATTATTTCCGTCCTGCCCCTAGGTTTTTCAGAACCATTTTTTTTTTAGATTCCATATATATGTGTTAGCCACGGTATCTGTTTTTCTCTTTCTGACTTACTTCACTCTGTATGACAGACTCTAGGTCCATCCACCTCACTACAAATAACTCAATTTCATTTCCTTTTATGGCTGAGTAATATTCCATTGCATATATGTGCCACATCTTCTTTATCCATTCATCTGTCGATGGACACTTAGGTTGCTTCCATGTCCTGGCTCTTGTAAATAGTGCTGCAATGAACATTGTGGTACATGACTCTTTTTGAATTATGGTTTTCTCAGGTATATGCCCAGTAGTGGGATTGCTGGGTCACATGGTAGTTCTATTTTTAGTTTTTTAAGGAACCTCCATACTGTTCTCCATAATGGCTGTATCAATTTACATTCCCACCAACAGTGCAAGAGGGTTCCCTTTTCTCCACACCCTCTCCAGCATTTGTTGTTTGTAGATTTTTTTAAAAAATGTTTTGTTTGTTTTCAATTTATTTATTTATTTATTTATTTTTGGCTGTGTTGGGTCTTCGTTTCTGTGCGAGGGCTTTCTCTAGTTGCGGCAAGCGGGGGCCACTCTTCATCGCGGTGCGCGGGCCTCTCACTATTGCGGCCTCTCTTTGCAGAGCACAGGCTCCAGACGCGCAGGCTCAGTAGTTGTGGCTCACGGGCCTCGTTGCTCCGCGGCATGTGGGATCTTCCCAGACCAGGGATCGAACCCTTGTCCCCTGCATTGGCAGGCAGATTCTCAACCACTGCGCCACTAGGGAAGCCTGTTTGTAGATTTTTTGATGATGGCCATTCTGACTGGTGTGAGGTGATGCCTCATTGTAGTTTTGATTTACATTTCTCTAATGATTAGTGATGTTGAGCATCTTTTCATGTGTTTGTTGGCAATCTGTATATCTTCTTTGGAGAAATGTCTATTTAGGTCTTCTCCCCATTTTTGGATTGGGTTGTTTGTTTTTTTTGATATTGAGCTACATGAGCTGCTTATATATATTGGAAATTAATCCTTTGTCAGTTGCTTCATTTGCAAATATTTTCTCCCATTCTGATGGTTGTCTTTTGGTCTTGTTTATGGTTTTCTTTGCTGTGCAAAAGCTTTTAAGTTTCATTAGGCCCCATTTGTTTATTTTTGTTTTTATTTCCATTTCTCTAGGAGGTGGGTCAAAAAGGGTCTTGCTGTGATTTATGTCATAGAGTGTTCTGCCTATGTTTTCCTCTCAGAGTTTTATAGTGTCTGGCCTTACATTTAGGTCTTTAATCCACTTTGGGTTTATTTTTGTGTATGGTGTTAGGGAGTATTCTAATTTCATTCTTTTACACGGAGCTGTCCAGTTTTCCCAGAACCACTTATTGAAGAGGCTGTCTTTTCTCCATTGTATGTCCTTGCCTCCTTTGTCATAGATTAGTTGACCATATGTGCGTGGGTTTATCTCTGGGCTTTCTATCCTGTTCCATTGATCTATATTTCTATTTTTGTGCCAGTACCATACTGTCTTGATTACTGTAGCTTTGTAGTATAGTCTGAAGTCAGGGAGCCTGATTCCTCCAGCTCCATTTTTCTTTGTCAAGATTGCTTTAGCTATTCGGGGTCTTTTGTGTTTCCATACAAATTGTGAAATCTTTTGTTCTAATTCTGTGAAAAATGCCATTGGTAGTTTCATAGGGATTGCATTGAATCTGTAGATTGCTTTGGGTAGTATAGTCATTTTCACAATGTTGATTCTTCCAAACCAAGATCATGGTGTATCTCTCCATCTGTTGGTATCATCTTTAATTTCTTTCATCAGTGTCTTATCGTTTTCTGCACACAAGTCTTTTGTCTCCTTAGGTAGGTTTATTCCTAGGTATTTAATTCTTTTTGTTGCGGTGGTAAATGGGAGTGTTTCCTTAATTTCTCTTTCAGATTTTTCATCATTAGTGTATAGGAATGCAAGAGATTTCTGTGCATTAATTTTGTATCCTGCAACTTTACCAAATTCATTGGTTAGCTCTAGTAGTTTTCTGGTAGCATCTTTAGGATTCTCTATGTATAGTATCACATCATCTGCAAACAGTGACAGCTTTACTTCTTCTTTTCCGATTTGGATTCCTTTTATTTCTTTTTCATCTCTGGTTGCTGTGGCTAAAACTTCCAAAACTATGTTGAATAATAGTGGTGAGAGTGGGCAACCTTGTCTTGTTCCTGATCTTAGTGGAAATGGTTTCGGTTTTTCACCATTGAGAACGATGTTGGCTGTGGGTTTGTCATATATGGCCTTTATAATGTTGAGGTAAGTTTCCTCTATGCCTACTTTCTGGAGAGTAAAACAAGTAACTTTTTAAAAGTGGAAATATTATCACAGAGGTACACTTGGTAGGACAGAAGAGAAAATAGCTCACTCTGCCAAGGTGGAGTGAGGGTGAGGGATAGTGAAGACTTTTCCAGGATGTAATAACAGATGAGTCTTGAAAAAATGAGTAGGAGCCCATGGGGCAATCTATGGGAGGAGGAGAAAGAGGAGATGGTGGCAGTGCAGGAGTGAGGTGAGTTGGGCATAGGGAACTGCAAATGTGGGTCCAGGGGACTTTAGGGAACCGCAAGTCATTTGATTGGTCTGGAATGTGAATGTGTGATGGAGGTGGCAGGAGTTGAGCCTGGAGGAGGGAGCAGAGGCCAGGCAGGAGGGCTTTGTGTCAGGCTGAAGAGTTCAGACTTTATCATGAAGGTCACAGGGACCCAATAACAGATTTTTAAGCAAGAGGATGACATCCTTAGAATGGTATCATCTAAAGGTCCTCCACCAGTGGTTTGGAAGAAAGATTAGAAAGAGACTTATTCAAGGAAGCAGGAAGACCTGAGAAGAGGCTTCTCCTCCAGTCCTGGCAAGAAAGGCCCCAATCCAAAGCAGTGGCTCAGAGATGCTCCTGTCTGGGCCCTCTCCACTGCATAGCTCAGCGTGGTGTGCTCCTTGAAACAGCTCTGTTCCCTCAGCGAAGTGAACCGACTTCAAGGAATAGGAGAGCCCTGCTCTCAGCCAGTGCCTGACACTCACTGTCCTGTTCAGTCCTCCAATTGGATTTTGACCTTGCAAGAGTCCTGAAATTAGCCCATTAGTCACTCCTTTGCATCAAGTTAAGGAGACCCCTATTAAATTTACAGCAGATGCCCTAAGAGGAACGGAGCATTATAGGCCACTAATGCCCTGCCCTTAATTGCTTCCCCAGATTTATTAGGTGGCTCCCCAGCAAGGCCCTAATCAAAGGGGGACAGAACAGGTAAATGTTGATGAGGTGAGGGCGTAAATGAGATTCAAGGCACTGGGCACAAGCTGGGAGGGACTGTGCTCAGCAATCCAGGCAGAAATGGAGCACCAAATACAAAGGAGAAGAGTCAAGAAAGAAGGAAGGGCAAAGAGCTTTAAAGACAAAGGAGGTCAGCTGGGCTCATCGGGCATGGATTCCACTTAGAGCCCTTTCACCATCTCTGATGGGTCCTCTGTCCTAGAAAGAGATCCTCACCTGGGACAGCAATGGGGACTAATCAATGTCGTTTTTACATCCAGCCAGTTCCTATAACATGCTGAGCAGAGTACTGGATGCTTTCTATGCGTTCCCTTAGTCAACTCACATGACCATGCTCTGAGCTACACTTACTGTTTCCAGGTTTCCCAGGAGGAAACTGAGGCTCAGAGAGGTTAAATAAATTGCCTACAGTCATACAACTGAGCACCAGAGTCAGGATTTGAGTCTAGATCCATTTGGCTCCAGTATTTTAACCGCTAAGTCAACCGCGCCACGTCTTACCATTCACTCCAGCAATCACTACCTCAAATCTTCTCACTGGTTTAGGGTTCCCATGGCCTGCAGAGGTAGTTTGATGTTTAGAAGTCCTTGGATGCATTAAAAAAAACCCAGTCCAGCTCCATTTGCACCCCATATGGGCACCTTACTGCATCCTCACCATAGCCTGACGCTGCACTCTGTGGTGCACCAGGAGACTCGTAATCCCTGCAGTCTGAGCCCCAACAGAAGAGATTACATACCAAGGGAGCTGCTGGATTCTTACAGCAGTAAATGGTAGAACTGGAATTACAACCCAGGTCTGTTTGACCGTAAAGCAAATGCATGTCTATTCTATGACCTTCTCAGGTCATATTTGAGATAAACTTGAACAATGAGTCACAGAGGTGCAGAAAAGTAGAAATTGTAGGCAGAGGCAACACCGTCGGCAAAGGCATGTAATGTAGGCCTGATGCGGCAAAAAAATGCTTGGAGTACGATGAGGAGCTTAACGTGCTTGTGAGAGAAGACAGATGGCAGGAGATGAGGTTGGAAAAGAAGTCTGGATTGATGCTGGAAGGTGATGATCTGGGAAGCATTCAGTGGAGGGGAATGCCCTCATTGATGAGATGATGCAGGCATCTGAAGACTGTGGGGAGAACACAGCCTGCAGTGCTGTTGGCTGGTTACTACTAAGTTGTATTGAAGCCTCACAGAGGGATAATTAGGAACCAAGAGCTCCTAACAGTTAAAGGGTCAAAGTGAGCGCTTACCTGGTAGTTTACAATGAGGCGTTTATATCCTGCAGAGGGAAAGCATCATAGCTGAGGAGCAAAATCAAGATCTGGTAGTTGAGGTTCCTGAACTCTAGTGATATTTAAGTACTCTGCCAAAGCAGGTATGTGTGATAAGGTAAGGACTGAAATTGGGAAAACCTGGGACCCTGAAATGTGAAATGGGGACATCTGGGTGGGTGCTTCTTTGTAGAGCTCCCTGAAATATCAGAGCTTGAAGAAGTGGCCCACCTCTCTGGAGGAAGAGCTAGCAGCCCCAAGAAGGAAGATTCTGCTGAGTTCTTTTCCCCATAAAGCAATAGATAACCCCCTCAGGAGTTAATTCTACCTGCACTTCTGGCTGCAGGCTAATTACTAGGATTAACCCCACATAATCTGACTGGGGACTTACTGTACCTAAGAAGGAAGGAAAGAGATTTCTGTTGAAGGATCTGCAAGAATTAATCAGCATGTATTATATATGAGCTGGGGGATTGCCTCTAGGTTTGAATTTGGTGGGGTACTTGATCAAGGGAATCACAACATAAAACTGGATAAGCAAAAATTCAGTAACTTGAGACACTTTCTCAGGACACAGGATTTACCACCCTAGCAAGGACTCAAGGGGATGGGACAAACCTTCAGCTATGATGGCTCTTAGAAGCCTGGAAAACACAATGTCCTATGCTAGACAAAGTAGAAATGCCTGAGTTGCCCTGCACATAATATAGGAGGGAATAAAAAGGCTAAAGAAAGTGGGATGCTGGAGTAGATATATTATTGAAACCAGAAGACCTACTGCAGGATTATATATTCCACGGAGGGGCCCCGAAGATACCAAGGCCACTGGGAATGTGCTAGTGAGAGGGGCACCAGCAACGTTCAAGAGTTCAGGGCCGGCCTCATCTGCAGGCCAGGGAGATCACAGAACTGGATTCATGATGGGAAGTGAAGTAATAGCGGCCAGTCAGTGGAGCTCAGCCATTAAAAGCCAGAAGGCCACAATTATCATAACAACCAGCAAGGATAGAGGGGCAACCAAGGATACTTGATCCAGGAAGTTGTGGAGAAAATTAAAAGAGCATGGTATCCCAAGGGGCAAAGTTGATCAGTGCCACTTAACATCTACAAGCAGAAGCAAGACCAGAGGGCACAAATAAGCTGCATGAACAGATAGCCTAGCCCTTTAGCGCAGCTGTACAAGAACCCCTGTCCCAGATCACATCTATGACTATCTATAGTTCCCTTTATGACCAGCTGTAGGAGGGGAAAAAAGCCTAAGCTTGGTTTGCATATGGATCAGGTCAATATGTGGGTACAAACTAAAAATGAACGGCAATTGTATATAGCCGTATTCAGAGATGGCTCTGCAACACAATGGAGAGGGAAAATCTTCCCAGTGAGCAAGTACTATGTCTCATCATTAACTGTGTGTGTAACAAAAAGTGACTCAAGGCAAAAATATATATAGATTCCTTGGCAGTGACCAATGACCTAACCAGGTCATTAACCAGGAGCCTAAAAGGTAAAGCACTGGAAAATCAGAGACAAGAAGTTCTGGTGTAGACACAAATAGATAGCAAATGGTAGCGGGTACAAAGTATGAGGATTTTTGTTTTCCACAGTAATGCCCAGCAGAAAATATCTGCTATGGAAGAGACAGTGACCAAGCAAGTAAAAAAAAAAAGAAAAAGGTAGTTGACATTAGCCAGCTTTCGTTACTGGCACCGCAGAATGAGATTGATGACCCAGTAGAAGAGATGAAGGCTACACATGAATCTACAACATGTACTTCCATTTGCTAAGGCTGATCTAGCTGCCACTGCCTCTGAATATTGAACCTGTGAGCAACAGAAACAAATCAGTGTTGATCCCTCAATCTGGCATTACTCCTTAAGCAAACCAGCCATCTACTTGGTGGCAGGTGAACAATGTTGAGACCCTTCTACTTTAGAAGGGCCAGTAGTGCACCCTCAGAGGGATAGATACCTATTCTGGATATGAGTTTGCCTTTCCTCTTCATAGATCCTCAGGCAGCATCCCTGTCTTGAGGCTTACAGAATGCTTGATCCATTGGATGGAATCCCACATAACATGGCATCCAATCAGGGGAACCACTTCTCAGGAAAGAACACAGTTTGTATCACCCACTGTCCCATCCAGAATCAGCCAGCCTCACAGAGTACTGGAACAACCTACTGAAGGCACATCTGAAGTACCATCTTTAGGCACAGCATGCTACAAGCATGGGCTGGCATCAGAGGACCTCTAAATGGTCTCAATAGGAAGAATACATACATCTGGGAACCAGAAGTAGGCACAGAAGTAGCCCCACTTATTTTCACTCTCAAGATCTACTGGGGAGCCCTGTGCTTCTCCCCCATTCAATTCTGGACTCTGCAGGGCTAGAGGACCTGGTCACCAAAGGGGCACACTCTTGTGAGGAAGCATAGCAAGTGTCCCTGTGAACTACAAACTATGACTGCTGCTAGATCACTTTGGACTCCTCAGGTCCAAGGACCAGCAGGTGAGAAGAGGAGTCACCATCTTGGCAGAGATAATTTACCCCAACCAGCAGAAGGAGGTAGGAGCTGTATTGACAAAATGAGGGCAGAAAAGATATGTGGAACCAAGATGGTCCACCTGGCTGTCTCTTGGTACTGCTGACACAACTGTAACTGTGAATGGGCATGTGCAGCAACCCTGCCCTGAGAAGGGTATGATTTCCAAGATATCAGACCCATCAGATATGAGGGTTTGGGTTATACCACTAGGTAAGCCAACAAGACCAGCAAAGGAGATATCTGGGGGTGAGAGGAATTTAGAATGGAAGGAGGGAGAGCATGGTTATCATTGTATGGCAGTCCTGGAGAAGGGCTGTCCAGATCTCCAGCCTGCTGTAAGGAACATAGTTCCTGATAATTTCTCCCTGCTGCCCCTGGCAGCACTAAGACACACTTCCCACAGGCTGCTCCCAGTCACTGACTGAGCACAGCCGTGGTAGGAGAGCCAGTCCACTCCTGCTCAACACAGTTTCTCTAACAGGAAACTTTTTCTCAGTGATGTCTCATCAGCACAGCTGAGATTTTCTTAGAGCTTCGCTATGGCCTGTGACTTTTCTCATCCAACCCTTCCTTCCTTCTCTACTTGCACAGGATCTAAGAGCTCTCCCTGCCTATGCCAGCTCCTGTATCCTGCCCAGGCATTTCTCTCAATATATCTCTTGCATGTCTAATCCTGTCTCGGCAACTGTTTTTTCAAAAGTTCCAAACTGATACACCTCCTATACTTTATGTTCCATGAAGGCAGGAATCATATCTGCCTTGTTTGCTACTGTATCCTCAGTGCCTAGCACCATTCCTAGGAATTAATCAATGCACTTGTTAATCATAGCAGCATCGATTACATGGAAGGAGTGGAATCCAGGCTGGATGGAAATGGAGACAATAAGTCCAGGACACACTTTCAGGAATACTGGCAGTGAATGAGAAATAAGACTGGGGGTTGAAGGTAGCTAGAGGAGATTGACAGGAGTTCTTTTTGGATTGGAGAGGCTTGGTCACATTTATATGCAGAGGAGAAGTCAATGAAGAGGGCAAGACTGAAGGTACACTTGACATGGAAAAGAAATAAGTGAGGAACAGAGCTCAGATGGGAGTAGAGGAGGAATGAGAAGTTGAACACCCGCCTTGGGGTCTCTGTTTTTTTAGTGTCGTAGGAGGAAAGATCATCTGCTGAGAAAGAGAATGGGTAGTGAGGGATAGTAGGGTCCATGAGGGGGAATGAGGCAACTAGCCCCCAGTGGTGAATGGACACAAGAACACTCTGGGCCATGTGTAAGGCTGACAGAAGGAGTTCTTCTGAGGCCAGAATCATGAATCTATAATTCCAGCCATGGGATTTTCTTCAGCATCCCTTAGGGGTCCCTATGAAGAACTGGAGATGTTAGACAACTATGGTGATACAGGGTGGGGAAAGGCAGCCTATGAGGAGGGCTCTGGGGTGGAACTACAGGAATGAGAGGAGGTTGATGGTGACTGATTTTAAGCAGTGATTTACCAAGGTCCAAGTTTGGAGGAAGGAACTCCCATTGAGGGAATAATAAACTGACCACATTTCCTCCCTGTATCTTGTCTAATTCTCCCACGTGAAAGTATTTTCTGCCCACAGATGAGGTCCTGGAGGCTCAGAGAGGTTTGTAGAACATGCCCAATTTCCCTCAATTTTTGTGTATTGAAAAACTCTTCCAAGATGTAGAATTGGCTCATTCCACAAGAAGGTTTATTCTTCAAGGGAACAGAGACGATTGCCCTGGTTATGTTCAAAATGGGCTCTGACGAGAATTTTAAGAAGTTTTGCAAATGAGATTGCTCCCAGAAACTTGTTCGCTCATTATGAGGGCCCTCATCCATTATCTGATAAAGACAATTTGAGTCAAGTAAAGGGTGAAGTTCAAAATGAAAGCAATGAAGGATTTATTTTCACATCTGGTGATGACTGTGTTCCCATGAGCATCCTAGTGAATTCAGATTTATGGACATATGTGACTCTGCAACATGTCTTAAAATTATACTGCATTGCCTGTGGTGCCATCTTTGACAGCTGGTCGCATGTAAACGTGAGGCTGGACTATTAACCACACAACGTCACAGATGAATGTGAGAAGCGTGGTTCAGGCTGTCATTCGTTTTAATTTTTTAAGAAATTAACTAGAGGAAAAGTGAAAAGATTCATTATATACAGAAGAGGAAGCAAAATTTCTTTCCTGATGTTTTCCTATTGGAGTTGGAAGAAATAGTTCACTGAATTATCAGTTAATGGATAAGCTCTTCATTAAGGAGGAATTTTATTAAAATAATATTTTAAAAATCCAAAATGAATCAGATCTACCAAAAATTTGTGAATTGTTTAAAAAAAAAAAAAGTTCTATAGGAGTACCAGGAAGAATTTGTGCTACAGGTTGATTCTGAATCCCTGTTAATGTGGTAAGACCCTTGCTCATTACAAGTAATACCCAATTTACAGTGGGTTTATGTTTCCATTTTTTCATAAGTGGGTAATTTAGAGCTTCAGAGACATCTTGCTAAAGAAAAAAAAAAATACTGCCACAGAACCAATATGGGTCAGACTCATAGTAGGAGTTTTAGATACCTAATCCTTTAGATAGCTAATCCTGCAAGGCTGCCCATTTCATAAGTGAGAGAGTGGAGGCCCAGAGGTTACCTGTGTGGAGCTAGTCAGGTCCAGCAGTGTCAGTCTAAGCTCTGCAGCCTGGGAGAGGGCCATGGCATTCGAGAGGAAAGACATGAAGCTTAGAGAAATTCTATCTAATTCTTAGTCCTGGAGCAGGGCAGTGAAGAGGGCAAGTGCTCAAAAGGGCAAGTATCCTGAAGGTCTGGAGCCTTAAGGTTAAGAACTTTTTATTTTCAAAATCCTGACTTTTTTTTTTTTTTTTTTTGAATAGAGAAGGAGGGCTCTGTTAATTGAATAAGAGGGAAGAACCCAGCTATGAGTAGAAGAAGTGGAGGGGTGGTGGGGTCTAGTGGTTGATAGTTGTGCCCAGTGGCTGACTTGGGTGCAGAGGTGGCAGATGCAATGATCAGCAGAAAACCACATAATGACGAATAATGAGGATCTCAGTGCAGTTCTGATGAGCTCAACACCAGGCTACTTGGGATTCCTATATAATGCTTATAATGCTAGAGAGGAAGGCCTCCTAAACAGGACTTATACTGAATTTCTTTGCATGCAATATGATTTTGAAAACTTAAACAAAATATCCTTTGTTGTCCCAAAGATTTTTTAAACCAATCCTGCCCAGTTATATACATACATTTCTGAATGACAGATATTACCTTAACCATCCCAGAAGCTTTTGCAATCCTTATAAGAGGCTTTGATATTAATTAATTAAATGAAATTCTCATTGGTGAGAATTTTTTTTTTTAACAGTCAATTGCCTTTTTATTTATTTATTTATTTATTTATTTATTTATTTATTTATTTATTTATTTATTTATTTTTGGCTGTGCTGGGTCTTCGGTTCGTACGAGGGCTTTCTCCAGTTGCGGCAAGCGGGGGCCACTCTTCATCGCGGTGCGGGGACCGCTCTTCATCGCGGTGCGCGGGCCTCTCACCATCGCGGCCCCCCCCCGTTGCGGGGCACAGGCTCCAGACGCGCAGGCTCAGCAGCCGTGGCCCACGGGCCCAACTGCTCCGTGGCATGTGGGATCTTCCCAGACCAGGGCTCGAACCCGTGTCTCCTGCATTAGCAGGCAGATTCTCAACCACTGCGCCACCAGGGAAGCCCCGGTGAGAATTTTAAGCAACGTAAAATAATGAAAATTTAAGAAAAAGTCATGGGAAGATAGTCATCTGGGCTTTGGGGGATCCGTTAAGCTGCCTTGCTCCTTAGCATACCATTCCTCCACTTCTGAAATTACAAGATCTTTCGAAGTTCCAGGATGGTTTCAGCTCTTAAAGTTTCCAAGGTGATTTTCATTTGTTTATTTGTTCCCTCTGGTGGAGATGTCAAATGCAGAAGTTTGTGTAACACAAAATATCCAGGTACACATAGCTATTGCTATGAATCAAATCTTCTCTATACCAGGGAAGATCTCCCAAACTACTCTCATTTTATTTCTCAGTAGCCTTTAAAATAACCAGGTAAGATCAGTCATTTGGGTTTAGAGACCCAGAAACTGATTGCTGGAAGCATTTAATCCTTAATGTTGCCTCACTGAAATAAACCAGTCATTTGTCTTTGTCCATGAAATAAAACTAGATTGACTAAGGTCTCTTCTCAATATTTATTTTTTTCTCTCCTAAATATGTATTACACTTGATCAGAGCAATTAGACGTGATCCAATTCAGGTAGGAAGGTATTTTCAAAAACCTGACAACCAATCTGAATTCCAAATCCATGAAGGAGACTTGCCAGAATGCTGTTAGTGTGTGCAAATATATGCACTGTTCAAAATCAAAGAGAAAAAAGATGAAATTCTGTTAAAGGTGGCCCAAGATAAAGGCATTGAAACTCCTGTTCCTGAGAACTGCTGCTGAGTTCTTTCAATGTGAGGTGCGCTGCTGCGTGCAGACAGGACATAAAGGGATCAAAGGAACAAGTAAACAAACAGAAAGTGTTCTCAGAACTCCTGCTTGATGGCCTCAAAGAAGAAGTAGAAATAGATCAAATCAAAGCCTTTTTTATAGGTGCTGAGATGGCTTTTTAAAGATCAGCATCCTAAATGCCAGATGGTTAATGAAGGTCAGGCAGGCAACTTTCATAATTTGTCATTATGAGTTTAGTCGTGTGCCTTTATTAGGAACTGGTGGATAACTTCCCAGTTGGCAATATTTTAAGGAGTATTTTTCCTATAATAAGTAAAGTTTTAAAAATATGAGCATAAAAGTATAGCATAAAAGTAATTTAAAATTCTTTTTTTTTTGATAGAGTTAGGAAGGCAAATGAATTGCTCAATAGCCATGTTTATGCAGCCAAATGAGATTAATTGCTTGCTTTACTTTCAGCTGGAGCGGTTTCTGTGAATCTGAATCACATTTTTGCTGACTTTTGAGTTCAAGAACAAAAGTTAAGGCAGATAAAGCTGAAGCAACCAGTTAAAATGGCTTTTGCAGTACAGATTTCAGAGGCTAGAGGGCATAATTGTTTTAGCTGATCCAAAGCAAGGAAAAGCAAAATCTATTCATCTGTTTCTTACACAGTGACCTAGAGGCTTTAAAATTTGGATCACGAGTGCAAGCTCGTTTCTCATTAAAAACCAAATCGGTATCAGCAGAAAGGAGCAGCAGAATAAGATGTGCATTTTCTATGGTTGTTGGGGGTGTTTTTGCGGAGGCCCTGGGCTTGTGAGAGAATGTAGAGCACGCTCAAAGGGACCCTTTGGTTCTGCATATATTCCTATCTTTAGGTTTATCAAGCGGTCTGCTTGATCTCCACTTGGGCTAGTTTTCCCCCAAAACAGCAGCCCTCCCACCAAAGAATATGTATATATGTATGTATGTATATATACAGTGTCGTCAAGGATCTTGATAAGTAATTGAATACCATTAGGAAATGAGAAGGTTGATTCCAGGTAGTGAGATTTGACTTTTATGAAAATTCTTTCTTTTTAAAATGTATGAACCTCGATAATTTTTCTTCCAAAGTGGTTAGCTAATCAGTGACATTGTATGGAACTAACGTGGTTTCTACCTTTATTTGGCCTCTTCCTACTTAGGACTTTATGGGTCTTCTTTGCCATTTTACCTTCTTTATTATGATATACTTCTTATTTCCCCTCCTCACATATTGTATGTGACCCCGAGCCCCAGATCACCTACCTCTTCATTCATTTATTCTACTCCTGTTCATGCCAACATACCCAAATGGAAGAACAGTGGAAAAAGTAACTTCCACACTCACAAATTCCTCCTTAATTTCATCATGTCTTTGCCTCACAAACCACAATTCCTATGACCACATTCAAATTTTTCTTGAATGACAGTTGTCTTTCCCCTCTCTCTGCACACCGAAAGCCCTCAAACAGGATATTTGTAGACTAATGAATGCAAGTACTCAAGGAAATGATGGGGGTCTTTAAGAAGTTTCTAAATAAGGGATAAATGTCTCATTAAATAAAATGTTAAACACTTTTTGAAGCGAATCTTTTCACCTCCACCTCCAAAATATATTCCAAACTTATCTATGATAGGCAGAATTTTGGTCCCCATGATCGTTATTCCCTGATGTTACTCCTGTGAATATGTTACTTTGTGTAGCAGAATGGATTTTGCAGGTGTAATTAGGGTCACTAATCAGATGACCTTAAAACAGGAAGATTACTCTGAATTATCCTGGTGGGCCCAATGTAGTCACATGAGTTCTTTAAAGCAGAGATATTTCTCAAACTGTAGCAGAAGATGAAGTCATATTTGAAGCATGAGAAGGATGTGTTGATGTACCACTGTTGGCTTGAAGATGAAGAAGACCATATCAAGGAAATGGAAACCTAGTCCTATAACCCCCAAGGAATTGAATTCTGCCAACAACCTGAATGAGCTTGAAAGCAGAATCTTCCCAAGAGCCTCCAGATAAGAGCCCAATCCAGCCGATAACTTGATTTCAGTTTTGTGAGGCCCTGAGTAGCATACCCAGTTGAGAGATGCTGTGCCCAGACTTCCAGCCCATGGAACTGTGCTTGTAATTATTTACAGCAACAGTAGAAAACTATTAGACCACTCCTTCTTGTTATGTGGGATTTTAAAAGTCTTTGCTATTTAATGTCTTCATTTTCACTCTTCTGTTATTTATAATTGAAAAATAAAGTTTTATATCTGCTTCTCAAGCTGTGAAAAATAAGTCCTAAAATTCAGACTTTCCCTTCTTTTCTGATGGACTATTGTATGTATTGGCCTTTTGATGAAAGAATACAATTCTCTTTGCATTAGCTGAATGTCTATCAAGGACAAGGTCCTATACTATTCAGTTTACAGATCCTACTTCCAATCTTCAGAACAACTTTTATGTCCCAGAAGGGGATATAAATGTTCAAATTGGGGAAGAAACAGTAACCATCTCTGATGGTAAGAAGAACAGGAAACAGTATTCCAAAGGAAGCAGGTATGTAAGGAAACAGTTTATTTTTGAATCTGACTCCAATTTGCAAAATATCCAGGATTTCAGGAACCAGCTACAGAGCAGAAATGTTTCTAGTTTTAAGTCTTATGACACAAACTGAACTGTCCAGTAAATGAAATTTAAAAATTTTTATATGACAGCTTAATTGTTTACTCTCGAGTCCTATAAAAGAAACATGGTGCCAGACCAGTAAAACAGTCAGGGAAAACTTTATTCAACACAGTTGCAATAGGGGAGAGAAACTGAATTCAACTCCACTGAAACAAAAGGTGGGAGGATTTTTAAATGCTGGGATGAGCTAGTGGAAAAGTACAGGGGACTTTAGGGAAGTTGGTCACTGTGATTAGACCATCCAGATTTACTAATTGTCACTTTTCAAAGTTAGGATCCTACCTTCCCCCAGAGACTATGAGACAGGGCCTCTATCTTTCTGGATGAATTACATTTCGAAGGGATGGCTCCCTTGTTCTTGAGAAAGACATTTCTGGGTTGTATAAAATTTACATTACAGGGCTTCCCTGGTGGCGCAGTGGTTGAGAATCCGCCTGCCAGTGCAGGGGACACGGGTTCGAGCCCTGGTCTGGGAAGATCCCACATGCCGCGGAGCAACTGGGCCCGTGAGCCACAACTACTGAGCCTGCGCGTCTGGAGCCTGTGCTCCGCAACAAGAGAGGCCGCGATAATGAGAGGCCCGCGCACCGCGATGAAGTGTGGCCCCCACTTGCCGCAACTAGAGAAAGCCCTTGCACAGAAACGAAGACCCAACACAGCCAAAAATAAATAAATAAAATAAATTAAAAAAAAATTACATTACAAAGAGACACATGATTTACAGCTGCAAGTTTTCCAAAGTAAATGCTCTAGGAAAAAGTTGGTCAGGAACCTATAGTCAAGAACAAGCTTGTCTAAAGTTTAGTCAAGCTGAGGGGAATATTAAGCCTATCTTGGTCAGTCCCCATTTTGCTTACCTTCAGGAAATTTAAACATAGTCTTTTTGGAGAGTTTTACTTCTCAATTCCAGGATTCATTCCAACCCCTACCTACCTCTCAGCAGTTAAGTTGTGGTTCCAGGCACCCCTCTGAATATCAATTGTCCATCTGCCCAGTTTATGGCAGAATGGTCCACTGTGCTGGTTAGCACAGCTCCTTCAAGACCAAAGGCTCTCTGCTGCTTCTATGCTATATTTGGAGCACAGGAATATTACTTGTAAGTGGCTTGTGAGCCAGTCCGCCTACATAACCAGGATAGTTCTCTCTCTGCCACATTTCTTATCTAATCAAACTAACACTTAGCCTGATGGAGACAACAGGAGTAGAAGAAATAAAAAGAAAAATAACAGTTAATTTCTCAAACATATTTTCCTGCCGCACATCCTAAAGAATAGGCGGATTCAGGCAACAGACACGACAGCATTAAGATGCTAATGTTTTGCATTCACATGCTAATTCAGGAAACAAAGGAAATGTATCTCATTAGCCTAAAGTCATTAGAGTGAGCATCACCATCCTTTCAGTGTAGTTTCTATAGTATTCAAAGAACTTGTCAAGATAGAGCAGTAAATTTAAATATTAAATACATTTTCTTTTCAGTAGCACCCAGTATTGGAAATCATTCAATTTTAAAATATGCTTTTTACTCTCATATTATTAAAAGTTTTTGATTGTGTACTATTGTTAGCTATATAGGGATTTTATTTTTTAAGTTTTTTTTTTTTTAACCTTTCTGATAATCACATTTAGTGAAAAAAGAATAGGACAAGGTATAACATACCACATAGAATGCATTTATTTGTGTAATTCTGCAAAAATAAGGTATAGTCATTTTTTTTTTGAATTTTAGAATTTTATTTATTTTTTTTATACAGCAGGTTCTTATTAGTTATCCATTTAATACATATTAGTGTATATATGTCAATTCCAATCTCCCAATTCATCACACCACCACCCCTCCCCCACCACTTCCCCCCCTTAGTGTCCATACGTTTGTTCTCTACTTCTGTGTCTCTATTTCTGCCCTGCAGACCGGTTCATCTGTACCATTTTTCTAGGTTCCACATATATGTGCTAATATACGATATTTATTTTTCTCTTTCTGACTTACTTCACTCTGTATGACAGTCTCTAGATCCACCCACATCTCTACAAATGACCCAATTTCGTTCCTTTTTATGGCTGAGTAATATTCCATTGTATATATGTACCACAACTTCTTTATCCATTCCTCTGTTGATGGGCATTTAGGTTGCTTCCGTGACCTGGCTATTGTCAATAGTGCTGCAGTGAACATTGGGGTGCATGTGTCTTTTTGAATTATGGTTTTCTCAGGGTATATGCCCAGTAGTGGGATTGCTGGGTCATATGGTAATTCTATTTTTAGTTTTTTAAGGAACCTCCATACTGTTCTCCATAGTGGCTGTATCAATTTACATTCCCACCAACAGTGCAAAAGGGTTCCCTTTTCTCCACACCCTCTCCAGCATTTGTTGTTTGTAGATTTTCTGATGATGCCCATTCTAACTGGTGTGAGGTGATACCTCATTGTAGTTTTGACTTGCATTTCTCTAATAATTAGTGATGTTGAGCAGCTTTTTATGTGCTTCTTGGCCATCTGTATGTCTTCTTTGGAGAAATGTCTATTTAGGTCTTCTGCCCATTTTTGGATTGGGTTGTTTTTTTTTTAATATTGAGCTGCATGAGCTGTTTATATATTTTGGAGATTAATCCTTTGTCTGTTGATTCATTTGCAAATATTTTCTCCCATTCTGAGGGTTGTCTTTTCGTCTTGTTTATGGTTTCCTTTGCTTTGCAAAAGCTTTGAAGTTTCATTAGGTCCCATTTGTTTAGTTTTGTTTTTATTTCCATTAGTCTAGGAGGTGGATCAAAAAAGATCTTGCTGTGATTTATGTCAAAGAGTGTTCTTCCTATGTTTTCCTCTAAGAGTTTTATAGTGTCTGGTCTTAAATTTAGGTCTCGAATCCATTTTGAGTTTATTTTTGTGTATGGTGTTAGGGAGTGTTCTAATTTCATTCTTTTACATGTAGTTGTTTAGTTTTCCCAGCACCACTTATTGAAGAGGCTGTCTTTTCTCCATTGTATATCCTTGCCTCCTTTGTCACAGATTAGTTGACCGTAGGTGTGTTGGTTTATCTCTGGGCTTTCTATCCTGTTCCATTGATCTATATTTCTGTTTTTGTGCCAGTACCATATATACAGATTCAATGCAATCCCTATCAAATTACCAATGGCATTTTTTACAGAACTAGAACAAAAAATCTTAAAATTTGTATGGAGACACAAAAGACCCCGAATAGCCAAAGCAGTCTTTAGGGAAAATAACGGAGCTGGAGTAATCAGACTCCCTGACTTCAGACTATACTACAAAGCTACAGTAATCAAGGTATAGTTTTGTATATAATCTCTGTACATGAGGATGAAGCCTATGATAAAATTTTTAGAGATCATTTATATGTTAAATATGGATCTGGTGTTCACATCAGGAATAAGCATCGTAAGTCCATGGAATGATTTCTGAAAAGATTGAGAGATAAAAAGTGAAGACTTTTTTTTTAGAAAACCTTGCAGTTTTAAATAACATAGCAGACATCAACAGACATTAAGGTTGAACTACTCAGTTCATGATGTTGCCATGACAACAAATCTCAAAAACTGAAAGGCGAGGATAAAGTTGAATGAAAATTTGGGTTTTAGACCTTATGATCAAATCCTTAATTTTTTTAAAAAGAAATTTTCCAATGAACAAGGTTCCTGTAGGAATCCCTGGACAATAGTACTTCTCTCTTTGCCTCCTAAGGGTTTCCTGATGCTGCCACTGCACCCAGCCTCTTGAGTCTTTCTGCTTCCCTTGACTGTTGGTTGAAAAGTGACCAAAAAAATTCCATGCCTTGGTAGTGCAACAGAAACAGCTTGGAACACTCCAAGAGAGACTTTAATAAGAAAACAGAGAAAATCAAAAAACAATATGAAAGCTCCCCAAATCATTTTTCAATGATTCCTAGGTGTGTCTCTCTTGTGTGACCAGTTATGGAGCTATGACTAGGGAGACTAACCTGTCCAAGCTTTCCCAGGAATTCCCTGGTTTTAGTAACTGAAAATCCCACATCCTAGGAAACCTCTTAGTCTTGGGCAAACTGAAATGGTTCATCATCCTACCTGTCTGTTAGGGGGAATTCCATAAAGGGCTTCTTTTCCAGTCCTTGGACTTTTTCCTATTCAACTCCTCCAGTGTCCCTTGATGGTAGACACAGATGATAAGAAGGTTGAATGAGCTTGTTTCAATTTGAGAATGGAAGGGTCCTGCTTATTCAGATATGTTAGTGTGGCAATAGCTAGTCAGAGGGTCATTGAGCCATGGACTTGTAAATGAGTATTTCACCATAGAACTCAATCAGTACTCTTAGAAACAGATGTCATCAAACTCCAATAGTAGACAGCTGCCCCAAAGTTTATCACATGTATAGCAGGTGCTGGTGTCAAAGATAAGCTGGATCTTTGGGTAGTGTGAATAGTCAAACAACAGCTATTCAACTGAGTAATGTGTAAACAGTCAAAACAAAGTGGCTCTGAAGACTTTTTGACCCAAAAGTCCAGCACGCTTGGTCTTTTGTAGACCCAATGCACAAGTATGGACAAAGAACACTCTCAGAAATATCAGAATACCATATACAAATTACAAGTGGAGGATTGACTTTACTAAAATTAGAGCTGCCATTAACCTCAAATATGAGTGGAATTTTTATAAGTGACTTTTATTCTTTTTTATATGTACCCATGTAGAAGTATATATCTATATAGAAAAGAATAGAGAAGACAATGAAAATCACCAATAATCTTATTACACAGAGAAATCCACAGATAACATTTTATCATTTCTTCCTGATCTCTCTCTGTATATACTAACACATATATGCATATGTATCACATAGATATAATATATGTAGTTTTCTAATCTTTTTTTGACATAACATTTGTTAGGGACTGAATGTTTGTGTCCCCCTCCAAATTCATATGTTGAAGCTCTAATCCCCAATATGATGATATTTGGAGATGGGGTCTTTTGGAGGTAATTAGGGTTAGATGAGTTAATGAGAGTGGGACCCTCAGGTTGAGATTAGTGACATTATAAGAAGAGACACTAGCTCTCTCTCTCTCCCTGCCATGTGAGGACACACCAAGAAGGCAGCCATCTACAAGCCAGGAAGAGAGCTCTAACCTGACACCAAATCAGCCAGCACCTTGAACTTGGACTTCCCATTCTCCAGAACTAAGAGAAATAAATTTCTGTTGTTTAAGCCACCCAGTCTGTGGTATTTTGTTATGGCATCCCCAGCAGACTAAGACAACAACCATGAAAATTTTCCTATGTTAAACCTTCTTCAGATACATTTAAAATGACCAATCATCCACCATACAGTATGAATGTACTATAACTTATTTTACCAAACCACTAGTTTAATTCATTTAGATATACAATGTACACTTTTGGTTGCCCTTCCTATTTTCCAGAAAAGAATAACGATTTTGTTCAGGAATATACTTCTCCTCCATGTAACCTTGCACCTCAAAGAGAAATAATTCCACCACAAAATCCAGGAGTGGACCTGATTGGTCTAAGAATAATATAATTCTTTCCCAGTGATTGGTTCAGAAATGGCATATGGCCACTTCTAGCCAATAAGATATGAAGGGAAGTTCTGATGGAGAGATTTGAGGAAGTTTTCTGACATCTAAGATAGAATCATAAGAAGTAACAGACTCTCTTCTTCTTGAGGCCATTGTGAATTGTGGATGTACAGCCATCTTACTTTCAGCCAGCTTTGAAGACTGTAGAAGAGATTAATGAAACTTAGTTCTTTGGTGACATTGATGAACCACTGAATCACAACCCTGAAACCTACCTCCTCCTCTGTACTTCCTGTTATGTGAGATAAATTTCCTCTTTATTTAAGTCAGCTTGTGTCAGGGTTTCTGGTACTTGCAGCTAAAATATTTTATAAATTTTGCTGTTACAATCACCTTTGTACATAAACCTTTGTCTTTGTACATAAACCTTTGTACATATACCTCAGATTATTTCCTAGGATAGACTCTCTGAAGAGAAAATCCTAGGTCAAAGGTAGGAACACGTTTAATATTCTTCATACCTACTGCCAAATTTATTCCGAGAAAGGCTGCATGACTTTACACTCCCATCAGCAATATTTAAGTGACTATTTCAATGTACCTTTACTAGCATCAAATACTATCCTTTTAAAACCTTTCATTGCTGTGATGGAAAAATAATGGTACCATGTTGTGATATCAATTTGAGTCTTTGTTGAGAGGGTTGAATATATTTTCATATACAGTATTTATTAGTCACATATTTAGGCATCTGTACATTGTCTATGGCTGCTTTTGCTTACTGTTTTCTTAAGTGGAATTTGAGGACAAGTAGTCATTTTAAAATGTTGGTTATAACATACTTTTTATTTTAGTATCTTTCTAGTTTGGATGGAAAGGCATATTATTACAGGGAAGAAATTGATTTTGGCTTTTTAGTTCATAAAATGAAAAAAAAACCCCCAAAACCCTGAAACTCACTAGAGACACAAAAAGCTTCTCTTCTTTTAAAGATGTTCTTATCTATGGAGTTTGGGTAAATTCGTGAAATAGTTTGATTGTTGTAACCCAAATTCACATGGAATCTTCTTTTTGATTTCTCTAATCAGTACTCTTAGGCTATCTAACTACTCATTTTAAAGCTTCATTTATTGTAAAACGGATGGCTAGTGGGAAGCTGCTACATAGCACAGGGAGATCAGCTCGGTGCTTTGTGACCATCTAGAGGGATGGGATAGGGAGGATGGGAGAGAGGCTCAAGAGGCAGGGGATATGGGGATATATGTGTATATATAGCTGATTCACTTTGTTGTACAACAGAAACTAACACAACATTGTAAAGCAATTATAAGATATCCAATAAAGATATTTTTTAAAAAAGAAATACTACAAAAAAAAAAGCTTCACTTATGACCTGTTCAGCAATATTTAGGTTTCCCTCTACTGTTTTGATAACTCACTATGACTTTCTTCATGTACCTTCTTGCTAAAAATTGCTTTATGTCAGGACTTAGCAAATTTGTGATCAGCTGGAGAAAAACATGGGTGTGGGAAAGAAAAAATGAGCTCTAGTAATAATACATACTCAAGATATAGGAGCCAAGACTTGTCCATTTTTATTCTGAATGTGCCAGTTTTCAGTGTGTCTGCAACCCTGGAAAATAGCATAATGCAGTCTTCATTATTAATGTGTTCAATTACACCTTTTTTTTTTTTTTTTTACAACTTTTTATATAGGTTGGCATTAGCTAGGTGCTCTCTTGAGGGAAAAGGGGAAATGTGATTAATGATACGTACTTCCTCATTGCCAAACTCCTCCCATGATTTTGGCTGGATTGGAAAGAAGAATATTGCCAAGTATGGCAGCCTGCTTTGCCCAGAAGCTTTGTCAGAAGGAAAATTTATGTCACTCTTGAGTCTGGCCTTGTATGTAGGTGTGGAGGAAGAATGGCAGCCTCCTCAGTGTGACTCAACAGGTACCTCTCAGGCAGGAGCACAGGAGCCAGGAATCCTGGATGGGTGATCCTTGAGTCAGACAGGCTTATCCTAGAGGTCAGTCCCCAGACCAGGCAGCGGGGCTGCAATCACTGAAGTCTTGGGGTAGGGCTTTAGTGACCCAGGAGAAGCTGGCAAGGGGAAGACAGGGTAGCAGGACCAGATTAAAAAAAACAAATCCTGGAAACTGAAACATAGTGGTAGAAAGAGCTTCTGCCAGATTTGACTGGCGGCAAAGGAGACTCAGACATGTGGAAGCTCAGCGGTTGGCTCTGCACAACCCAAATTCCAGGTCTGTTGGAAGTAACAAATCTTTGCAAACTAGTTTTAGCAAAAGAGTGCGGTACAAAAGGGTATCATAGGACCCATGGGCAGGGATTCAAGAAGGGATTAGAATCAAGAGCAGGAAAATCATCACCAAGCCATGTTCTGCCATCTCTGCTTCCCATTGTCCATCTGCTACATTCTTCTCTCTATGTACCTGTGGATAACTTACCTTGCTCCACACAGAATGCAGCAGCTCCCAGCTCCAGAGTTTACATATTATAGTCCAGCCACACAGACCCCGAATCTTTTTTTATCACCCTTAGTCTCTTGCAAACGTTTCTTTTTTTTTTTTCAAACGTTACTCTTTAGATAGATAGATAGTAGGTAGGTAGGTAGATAGATAGATTCTATTCCAATTTCTATTCACTAATGGGCCCAGCTTTTAGTCCAGTGAGCTGTGTTTATGGCAGGTGAGGTCACAGTGAACAGACAGAACTGTGGAAACTCAACCCTGGATATTGGAGTGAATGAGGGGTAGCAGGATGGGCAGTTAAGAGATTATTGTGAACCATTTACTCAAATTCTGAATTTCATTAGATTGGAGAGGAAGAGTGAGGCTATTGATATACTGCCTGCTGCATAATGAGACTGGCCTTTGATCTATGGACACAGCTATTATTGAATTAAGGACAGTAGAAGCCACTACCGACGTAGTTCCTTTCTTAAGAAATATTTCTGAGGAAGTGGCTATGTAAGTGCTTATAAATTGTTTTGTTAAATAAGCATATATATTTAATATGTATTTGTTTTTATACTTTAAAAAAATACTGAAAACTTTCTGCCATGATGGAACAATAGTGTCTAGATTTGCCCTCCCACCTTCAACAGTTAAAAAATCAGATAAAATGTATAAAATGATGGTTTTCAACCATTAAACAATGAGTACTACAGGACTCACAATCTACAAGAGTGGAAGCTATGACTACCCCAGTTTACTGCCTGGAGAGGCTGCAGAACAGGTAAGCAAACCCAGACACAGCCCAGCACTTTCATGAGTTGAAAGTTCAAGGAGGCCAAGGGAGCTAGAATTTGTGGGGCATGGTGTTGGAGAGAAGGAGAGAGAGAGCTCCATAGATCTGCAAAGGGCCTTCCTCGTATCTTCATTTGAGTAATGATCTGAGTAAGCATGCATGTGAGGAAACTACCCGAGGCCAGGGAATGAACCAAGAGAAAAGAATAAGCATAAACATCACTGGAATTAATGCATTGCTAGGAGTAAGTCATGTTCCTACTAGCCCAGATGAAAAGATTTCCTAATACATAAGACATTGGGTAGACCCCTCAAGGGCTATTGCCTTGGTGGTGGGACCAAATTAGCTGTAGACCAAAGGCCATTCTGGTCCAAACCAAAGCTTAAAAGCAAGCCTCAAAATGATTAAAACTCATTCCAAGTGACTTAACTATGTCCCTAAACAGAGCTCATCAATGGTTACCAAAAACAAAAACAAAACCACTTAACAACATAAAATTCAAAATGTCTGGTATCCAACCAAAAATCACCAGACATACAAAAAGCAGGACAATATGATCCTTAGCTAAGAGAAAATCAATCTCACATATGTTAGAATCAACAGACTAAATATTAAAACAGCTATTGTAGATGTATTCCATATGTTCAAGAAGATAGACAAAAACATGAATGCATGAATATGATAAGAGAAATTGAAAATATAAGAAAGACCTAAATGTAATTTCTGGATGAAAATACAATATCTGAAATGAAATCTGAAAACAATACCTGAAATGAAAAATACATTGCATGGTGTAGAAGAAAAATTGTCACTAGCCATCTGCCTTTACAAGGATTAGGTCACTATCCACTGAAGTCACTGACCTTCAGAAAGGAGTTCAGGGCAGAGATCAGGAATGAGGCACCCTGTGCTCTGGGAAAAACTGGCAGAACAGGCTTTCAGATGGTTAGATGTTTTCTGGAAAAGATTTTATGAGCCCAATTTCTTGCATCTTCTCATATCTAGTAAAGCACTAAAATCATTAATGGAGACACATCTGCTCCCTGTGACTAGAAGCAACCTTGGGCCAAAATGTGTGCTTAATTGCACATAGCCCCCCTTTGCTAAAATCATATATATACTGACCACCCCCCTACTTCTTCAGAGCAATTCCTCAAAGCTATCTGAGGCGCTGTCTTCCAGGCTATAATCCTTATTTTGCCCCAAATAAAACTTACGCAGAACTCTTGCATTGTGCTTTTTTTTTTCTTTCTTAAGTCGACAATGGAATTAACGGCAGGGTAACACTAACAGAAAAAAAAAAAATTATTGGACTTGAAAAATGCAGCAACAGAAACTATCCTCAAAGAAAAAAAGAGACAGAAAAAAAAAAAAATAGAGCATCAGTGCCCTGAAGAACAGCATTGAGCAGTCTCATACACGTTGATTGGAGTCACAAAAGAAAGGATGGGCTGCAAAATGGAAAAAAAATTTTTTTTGAAGAAGTATTTTCCAGCAGAAGCAAGAAGAACTACAGTCCTCCAGCCTGTGGAACAAAAACCACATTCACAGAAAGATAGACAAGATGAAAAGGCAGAGGACTATGTACCAGATGAAGGAACAAGATAAAACCCCAGAAAAACAACTCAATGAAGTGGAGATAGGCAACATTCCAGAAAAAGAATTCAGAATAATGATAGTGAACATGATCCAGGACCTCGGAAAAAGTGTGGAGGCAAAGATTGAGAAGATGCAAGAAATGTTTAACAAAGACCTAGAAGAATTAAAGAACAAACAGAGATGAACAATACAATAACTGAAATGAAAACTACACTAGAAGGAATCAATAGCAGAATAGTTGAGGCAGAAGAACGGATAAGTGACCTGGAAGACAGAATGGTGGAATTCACTGCTGCGGAAGAGAATAAAGAAAAAAGAATGAAAAGAAATGAAGACAGCCTAAGAGACCTCTGGGACAACATTAAACACAACAACATTCGCATTATAGGGGTCCCAGAAGGAGAAGAGAGAGAGAAAGGACCAGAGAAAATATTTGAAGAGATTATAGTCAAAAACTCCCTAACATGGGAAAGAAAATAGACACCCAAGTCCAGGAAGCACAGAGAGTCCCATACAGGATAAACCCAAGGAGAAACACACCGAGACACATAGTAATCAAACTGGCAAAAATGAAAGACAAAGAAAACATATTGAAAGCAGCAAGGGAAAAATGACAAATAACATACAAGGCAACTCCCATAAGGTTAACAGCTGATTTCTCAGCAGAAACTCTACGAGCCAGAAGGGAGTGGCATGATATATTTAAAGTGATGAAAGGGAAGAAGCTACAACCAAGACTACTCTACCCGGCAAGGATCTCATTCAGATTCGATGGAGAAATCAAAAGCTTTACAGACAAGCAAAAGCTAAGAGAATTCAGCACCACCAAACCACCTCTACAACAAATACTAAAGCAACTTCTCTAAGTGGGAAACACAAGAGAAGAAAAGAACCTACAAAAACAAACCCTAAACAATTAAGAAAATGGTCATAGGAACATACATATCAATAATTACCTTAAACGTGAATGGATTAAATGCTCCAACCAAAAGACACAGGCTTGCTGAATGGATAAAAAACAAGACCCATATATATGCTGTCTACAGGAGACCCACTTCAGACCTAGAGACACATACAGACTGGAAGTGAGGGTATGGAAAAAGATATTCCATGCAAATGGAAATCAAAAGAAAGCTGGAGTAACAATACTCATATCAGATAAAATTGACTTTAAAATAAAGAACCTTACAAGAGACAAGGAAGGACACTACATAACGATCAAGGGATCAATCCAAGAAGAAGATGTAACAATTATAAATATATATGCCCCTAACATAGGAACACCTCAATACTTAAGGCAACTGCTAACAGCTATAAAAGTGGAAATTGACAGTAACAAAATAATAGTGGGGGACTTTAACACCTCACTTACTACAAAGGGCAGATCATCCAAAATGAAAATAAGGAAACAGAAGCTTTAAATGACACAATAGACCAGATAGATTTAATAGATATGTATAGGACATTCCATCCAAAAACAGTAGATTACACTTTCTTCTCAATGTGCACAGAACATTCTCCAGGATAGATCACATCTTGGGTCACAAATCAAGCCTCTGTAAATTTAAGAAAATTGAAAACATATCAAGCATCTTTTCTGACCACAACGCTATGAGATTAGAAATGAATTACAGGGAAAAAACGGGTAAAAATCTCAAACACATGGAGGCTAAACAATACATTACTAAATAAGCAAGAGATCACTGAAGAAATCAAAGAGGAAATCAAAAAATACCTAGAGTCAAATGACAATGAAAACACGACGATCCAAAACCTATGGGATGCAGCAAAAGCAGTTCTAAGAGGGAAGTTTATAGCTATACAAGCCTACCTCAAGAAACAAGAAAAATCTCAAATAAACAATCTAACTTTACACCTAAAGGAACTAGAGAAAGAAGAACAAACAAAACCCAAAGTTAGCAGAAGGAAAGAAATCATAAAGATCAGAGCAGAAATAAATGAAATAGAAACAAAGAAAACAATAGCAAAGATCAATAAAACTAAAAGCTGGTTCTTTGAGAAGATAAACAAAATTGATAACCCATTAGCCAGACTCATCAAGAAAAAGAGGGAGAGGACTCAAATCAATAAAATTAGAAATGAAAAAGTAGAAGTTACAACAGACACTGCAGAAATACAAAGCATCCGAAGAGACTACTACAAGCAACTCTATGCCAATAAAATGGACAACCTGGAAGAACTGGGCAAATTCTTAGAAAGGTATAATCTTCCAAGACTGAACCAGGAAGAAACAGAAAATATGAACAGACCAATTACAAGTACTGAAATTAAAACTGTGATTAAAATTCTTCCAACAAACAAAAGTCTAGGACCAGATGGACAGGACAGGTGAATTCTATCAAACATTTAGAGAAGAGCTAACACCTATCCTTCTCAAACTCTTCCAAAAAATTGCAGAGGAAGGAACACTCCCAAACTCATTCTATGAGGCCACCCTCACCCTGATACCAAAACCAGACAAAGATACTACAAAAAAAGAAAATTACAGACCAATATCACTGATGAATATAGATGCAAAAATCCTCAACAAAATACTAGCAAACAGAATCCAGCAACACATTAAAAGGATCATACATCACGCTCAAGTGGGATTTATCCCAGGGATGCAAGGATTCTTCAATATACACAAATCAATCAATGTGATACACCGTATTAACAAATTGAAGAATAAAAACCATATGATCATCTCAATAGATGCAGAAAAATCTTTTGACAAAATTCAACACCCATTTATGATAAAAACTCTCCAGAAAGTGGGCATAGAGGGAACCTACCTCAACATAATAAAGGCCGTATATGACAAACCCACAACAAACATCATTCTCAGTGGAGAAAAACTGGAAGCATTTCCTCTAAGATCAGGAACGAGACAAGGATGTCCACTCTCACCACTATTATTCAACATAGTTTTGGAAGTCCTAGCCACGGCAGTCAGAGAAGAAAAAGAAATAAAAGGAATACAAATTGGAAAAGAAGAAGTAAAGCTGTCACTGTTTGCAGGTGACATGATAGTATACATAGAGAATCCTAAAGATGCCACCAGAAAACTACTAGAGCTAACCAATGAATTTGGTAAAGTTGTAGGATACAAAATTAATGCACAGAAATCTCTTGCATTCCTATACACTAATGATGAAAAATCTGAAAGAGAAATTATGGAAACACTCCCATTTACCACTGCAACAAAAAGAATGAAATACCTACGAATAAACCTACTTAGGGAAACAAAAGACTTGTATGCAGAAAACTATAAGATACTGATGAAAGAAATTAAAGATGACACCAACAGACAGAGAGATATACCATGTTCTTGGATTGGAAGAATCAATATTGTGAAAATGACTATATTACCCAAAGCAATCTACAGATTCAATGCAATCCCTATCAAATTACGAATGACATTTTTTACGGAACTAGAACAAAAAATCTTAAATTTGTTTGGAGACACAAAAGACCCCGAATAGCCAAAGCAGTCTTGAGGGAAAAAAACAGAGCTAGAGGAATCAGACTCCCTGACTTCAGACTATACTACAAAGCTACAGTCATCAAGACAATATGGTACTGGCACAAAAACAGAAACATAGATCAATGGAACATGGTAGAAAGCCCAGAGATAAACCCACGCACCTATGGTCAACTAATCTAGGACAAAGGAGGCAAAGATATACAATGGAGAAAAGACAGTCTCTTCCATAAGTGGTGCTGGGAAAACTGGACAGCGACATGTAAAAGAGTGAAATTAGAACACTCCCTAACACCATACACAAAAATAAACTCAAAATGGATTAGAGACCTAAATGTAATTCTGGACACTATAAAACTCTTAGAGGAAAA
This sequence comes from Balaenoptera acutorostrata, assembly GCF_949987535.1. Lineage (NCBI taxonomy): Eukaryota > Metazoa > Chordata > Mammalia > Artiodactyla > Balaenopteridae > Balaenoptera > Balaenoptera acutorostrata. The sequence goes on from NC_080065.1 coordinate 92,478,980, forward strand.
CATAGGAAGAACACTCTTTGACATCAATCACAGCAAGATCTTTTTTGATCCACCTCCTAGAGTAATGGAAATAAAAACAAAACTAAACAAATGGGACCTAATGAAACTTAAAAGCTTTTGCACAGCAAAGGAAACCATAAACAAGATGAAAAGACAACCCTCAGAATGGGAGAAAATATTTGCAAATGAATCAATGGACAAAGGATTGATCTCCAAGATATATAAACAGCTCATACAGCTCAACATTAAAGAAACAAACAACCCAATCCAAAAATGGGCAGAAGACCTAAATAGACATTTCTCCAAAGAAGACATACAGACGGCCACGAAGCACATGAAAAGCTGCTCAACATCACTAATTATTAGAGAAATGCAAATCAGAACTACAATGAGGTATCACCTCACACCAGTTAGAATGGGCATCATCAGACAATCTACAAACAACAAATGCTGGAGAGGGTGTGGAGAAAAGGGAACCCTTTTGCACTGTTGGTGGGAATGTAAATTGATACAACCACTATGGAGAACAGTATGGAGGTTCCTTAAAAAACTAAAAATAGAATTACCATATGATCCAGCAATCCCACTACTGGGCATATACCCAGAGAAAACCATAATTCAAAAAGACACATGCCACCCAATGTTCATTGCAGCATTATTTACAATAGCCAGGTCATGGAAGCAACCTAAATGCCCATCGACAGAGGAATGGATAAAGAAGTTGTGGTACATATATACAATGGAATATTACTCAGCCATAAAAAGGAACGAAATTGAGTCATTTGTTGAGACGTGGATGGATCTAGAGACTGTCATACAGAGTGAAGTAAGTCAGAAAGAGAAATACAAAAACCGTATATTAACGCATGAATGTGGAACCTAGAAAAACGGTACAGATGAACCAGTTTGCAGTGCAGAAGCTGAGACACAGATGTAAAGAACAAACGTATGGACACCAAGGGGGGAAAGCCGTGGGGCTGTGGGGACGGTGGTGTGTTGAATTGGGTGATTGGGATTGACATGTATACACTGATGCTTATAAAATTGATGACTAATAAGAACCTGCTGTATAAAAAAAAAATTAAATAAAATTCAAAAATTAAAAAAAAAGAAGAATTATTTTCCCAGGTTTAATGAAAATTATAAACCCATAGATGCAAGAAGTTCAACATTAAAAAAAGAACAACACTTTGGTAGGCAGAATCATGGTCCGCCAAAGATATCCATGTTGTAATCTCCACAACTTGTGAATATGTTACCTGACATCACTTTGCAAGGTAAGGTTCTTGCAATGGGAAGATTATCCTGAATTATCTGGGAGGACCCAATATGGTAACGATGGATCTTATGAGAGTGAGGCAAGAGAGAGTCAGAGAAGGAGATGTGACAGTGGAGGCAGAGGTTAAAGTGATGCAATTAACAGGCCAGGAGCCAAGAATCGCAAGCAGTCTCTAGCAGCTGAAAAAGGCAAGGAATGGATTCTCCCCTAGAGCCCCTAGAGGAAGGCCGCCCTGCCACCACTTTGATTTTAGGTCCATATGACCCATTTTTGAACTTCTGACATATAGAACTGTAAGATAATAAATTTGTGTTATTATAAGCTACTAAGTTTATCATCATTTGTAACCACAGCAATAGGAAACTAACATGGAAGCCAAAGCACATCATAGCAAAACTGCCAAAAAACAACAACATTGCATATTGAGGAATGAATCTTAAAAGCAACCAGAGGAAAAAATGCACAATATATATAAAGGAACAGACACGTTCTGAACACACTGACAGTGTTGGAGTTCACTCGCTATGCCTTCAGTATATGTTTTGGCTCTCATTTTTACACAGCTTGGAATACCATCCTTTTATGAGTAATAATAATAGTTCCCCCCCATTTTTTTTTAATGTGCCCCTGCTAGAATCCAGGCTTTTTTCACTATTCCCAACCCCACCCCTAAATTAACCAGTAAGGTTTTGAACCTGAAGATAGATGATTAGTAAATGGAAGAGGCAGGATTCAAATCCAGATCCTCTTAAGAGGATATGCTCATTTCACCATGAGCACTTTTCTTTCCTTAGGGAGAACCTACACATCCATCAAAGCCTTATTTAAGTCCCACCTCTTCAGCGAATTGTCTTCCTCGACAGTCCTAAAGACAATAATCCTTATTGTCACTGAGCTATTGTACCTTGTCTTTCAGGATATACCACTCCCCTTACCCTCAACCCCTACCCTACAAACCATACACCTGATAAACTCAAGGCCAGCATAGCCCTCATCTGAGCTGACTCTGTAACTCACTTTTTGACCAATGGATTGTGATGGAAATGGAACTGCATAACTTCCAAGCCTAGGAAATAAAATATCTAGAAGCTTCTTCCTGGGTCTCTGAAATGACTCCCTCTTGGGGACGCCAGCCTTCATGTAAAAACTCAGACTACCCTGAGACTGCCCTGCTGTGAGGAAGCCAAATGAAGGGGACACGTGGGGAAAGGGACAAATGTCTGATCAGCCTCTAACACTTCCAACCATCCCCATCCCAGCTGAGGCAGAAGAAAATGATATTGGATGGAAAAAAAAAAATCCTTAAAAAATGATAATTGACATTAAGCAAAAACAATAACAGTGTACTATGGAGGTTATAAAATGTACAGGTAACATTTATGACAATATGACCACAATAGCACAAAGTAAGAGAGGAGAGAAATGGAAGTGAACTGTAGCATAGTTCTTAAAAGATACTTTCAAGTGGTATAATATTATTTAAAGGTATGTTGTGATAAGTTAAAGATGTATATTGTAAACCCTAGAGCAGATGTTGGCAAACTATAGCCTTTGAGCCAAATCTGACCTGCCATCTGTCTTATAAATAAAGTTTTATTGGAATACAGCCAAGCCCATTTATTTTCATATCTGTATGGCCCACAAAGCCTAAAAGATTTACTCTCTGGACCTTTAGAGTAAGATTTGTCAACCCTGCCTTAGAATAACCACCGAAAACCCAGCAAAACAAAGGAGTATAGCTAATAAATCAGTAGTGGAGCTAAAACAGAAACATAAATAAATACGCTTAATCCAGAGGAAGCCAGAAAAAAGAGGAACAAAGTAACAATCTTCCTGCTCCATCTTATGCAGTTGAGCATGCTGTCCTTGATTCTCCTTCTCTGGCTCGGGCTTCTCCTTCTCAGTCTCCTTCCCAGATTTCTCTTCCTCTGCTTCTCTCTGAAATGCTGGCCCCTAGCTACCAGCTTGTCTACCTCACTAGCTTGTCTGCCACTTGCCACATGCGTCCTCCTCTCCAGACATGCAGAACCAGCTGAGTCTTTGCCCAAGATATTCCCTCTATGTGGACCTCCTCACTCCTTTCATCCCTCAGTCCCTACACCAGCTACGGCCCTGTGCCCTTGCTAACTCTGGTTAACTCTAGTTCAAGTTTGAGGATTTAACTTAGACATGATTTCATCCATCCCCAAAGCCTTCCCTCAAACCACCCCACACATGCCCAAGCTTGTTTCTGCTATTAAGGCTCTTACTGCATTGAACTGTAATTATAAGGTTACATGATTTTCTTCTCCATGAGACCCTAGGATCCTTGAAGCTAGTAATAATTTCTTATGTGACATTTTTTTATCCCTGATACCTATACAAAGTAGGGTGTTGAATAAATATTTGTTAAATAAATACATGAAAAGTTAAATGAATATCTACTTATAAAATAAGGATATTATAAAATAACTTGAATAATTATTAAAGGATACTTATGTTCCAGGCACTGTCCAATGTGCTTTACATGCATTAACTTATTTAATTTTTATCGTAATACCTATTAGACAGGTATTATTATCCTCATTAACTGATAGGTTAAGTAATTTTCCTAAAGCGGTAGAGAAATAATCAGGATTCAAACCGAGGCATTCTGATCCCACAGCCTAAGATCCAGAATGTTAGAGTTAAAAGAAACCCTAGAGATTGTGTGTTCTAACCCCTTCACTTTAGAGATGAGGAAGCTGAGGCTCACAGAGCTGATATGTCTTAATCTTCAAGAGGATAACTGAACATTCAGAAATATTTATAAATTTGTTGTCTTATTTAATTTATGAACAAAGTATCTTCAAACTATTAACACCTCCAGAGAGTGGCATTGTGTAATCCCAGTTGGGTTACAGGAAAGCAAGCCGTTCTCCTGGCAACCACTGTCTTAATGAAAGAGTGGAATGTGAAGAATTTAATAAACATTTTGAAATCCTTGGAAGAGAGAGAGATGCTGCCAAAGATAGAGGAAGAAGGTTAATTCAAAGAGAATGTATGGATTAAAACACAGCAACAGAAATCTTTGTACTTAAAATTAAAAATGAAGAAAGATAATAGAAGGCAGGAATACAGTAATTTTGTTATCTATAAATAAGCACTCATGATGGACACTGTGTGACCTTATTTGTGCTTGTGTTTATGAAAATGTAATATCCAGTAGTCTATATGCTGAGGTTATTTTTTCACTAATATAGACATAACATAACAAGAAATGAAGTCCTGTATTCCTACTCAGTCCCTGGTAGTCAGGTTTTGTTTGTTCATCTTTGAAAATAAGTAAGAGACTCTGAGACTGGCTGTTTTTACCACCCCCTAAGTAGGATTTAAAATTTTTATATCATGTTTTAGAAATGATTATATTTGATTATTTCAAGTAAAGTTTTTCTTTTTTTACCTCAAATGTTTATCTATATCTGTGAGCAGATATCAATAACAAAATAATCCTTTGTACAGTAGTAATTCTAATGGTGAGACTGGTGATACCAGTTGCAAAGGACAGGTAAAATATGTTCTACATTCCTGGTGTCCTAACACAAAGAGATTATCAAAATAGTTTATAACTGAGACCTAAGAAATAATTGCAGACAAAGCAAACAGGCAGAGAATTTTACAAGAGTAACTTCGTATTCACAGAGTACAAGGCCTGGCAGTTTTAGATTAAGTTTTTGCCTAATGAACTTGTAGTAAAAAAATTCTCCAAATTCCCAAGGTTGGCCACCTAGATGGGTTCAAATACTGAACATTAAATTAGAAACAAGACTTTGATTATGATGGAAAAAGGATACAGTCTTCTATTATTCATTTTTAAGTTGTCGTTCAGTCTAATTATCCTATGAGGCACTTTTCTAGATTTAAAGAAAATATCCATGGTAACAACCACATATTAAATAAAAATTACACCCTAAGCCACATTTGGATTTTTTGCCCACTTTTTATTAGAAGACCAAAAAAAAAAAAAAAATCTTTAGAATGAATATATATTTCCCATCAACAATTACAGTTTTCAGCTTTTCAAACTCTGGGGACTTTTAGTCCTCTTAGACCCACCTCTGGATTTATATCAATCTCTCTCTCTCCTTAAGGAGATGGGTTGTGGGTGCTTTTCTTTTTATGAGGCAATAACTGCAGTCTCCACTAAATAAACTCAGTGGCTGAGGCATTTATAGGAAATAAACTCAAGACTAAAAAGCTAAAGGGTTTTTTAGCTTAGGATTTGATGATAATTGAGTATTTCCTGGAGTACACCCTCAAGTTAACTCTGTTATACTGAACTGGCATCTCTCTCCCCCTTTCCATTTTTCTTCAAGATCTTAACTGACTCCACATTTAAAAGGTAGCTCTAAAAATTCTGTAATTAATTTCTCATTTCTCCATAACAAATGCTTTATTTTTAAACTGTCAGACTTCAAACTTCCTGCAAACTCACCAATTACAAAGTCAACACAGAGCATTCAAAATTTTAAAAGAGAGGGGCTTGGGTCTCCTCTTTCTCTACTACAAGAAGCATAGGAAAAACATTTATTAGCCCTCATGATTTAGAATCAGTTAAAAACTATAGTCATAAGATAAGGAAATAAACAATTTTAAAACAGTCCTGAGCTCTGTCCCTTGGGGAAATTGGGATTCGACGGTTTACTACCTTAGCTTATTTCAGTTCTGAAATCCAGTTTGTTACCTATATAAAGAAAATGGGGTCTCAAATAAAATGGAGTCTTTGCTTGCTTATTGCTACAGCATGAAAAAAGTAGCTGAACAGATTTTCACCAATTTTGTAGGGTATGTTTAGAATGGTCTGATGTAACAAAAAACAAACAAACAAAAATTAGTTTACAAGGGTGTACACATGATTCATTTTGAAAAGTCATTAGGATGGCACTTCAAAGAGACAGGACAGTATCCTCCAGAACAGCTGTAGGCTTTCAGATTTGCAGGGCAGTTCGATCACATGTACATGCATATTACATGTAAAAGCAGCATTTATTTGACAATGGTTAGTGATACTCCAAAGCAATGCTGGGTTGGCCCAGTTAATGCTGCCAATGTTTTTAAATATGTAAATCTATAATCAATTGTAGTATGGTCTTAGAAATGAATATCATTTTAGTTTCTCTTTTTATATTATAAGCCTTCCTTAAATTGGGAATTAAAAGTTGAAAGCTAATTTATTCTATGATACAATTTGACTGAAGCAGAAATTCACTTATTTATGAAGTAAACTGTTCTAATACAATTAATAAAATTTCTGGTGATTAATTGTTGTGAATTAATTCACATCCTGTAGCAGATGCTGTCAACGTCCCACTCATATCTCATGGGTCCAACCCGTGTGTGTTTCAGTGGTGGTTTCCACATATACCAAGGATATCCTTCCTTAAGCACCTGCATCTCCTGCTCAGCACATGTATGCTACAGGCCAGAAATGCCAGGGAATTCACCTCTTTAGGAACTACAGTCAATCAATGAAGGATGAAAACTGGCAGATAAATACACCAACTTCCTTGCCCCTTGGTCGGTCAGTTTTGAGCCATGTTCTACACAGTATCTCATAGTTCCCAGGGGACTGAGCCCACACAGTAATGTATTTGTTAATGCACGCTTTATCAGCTGTCCTCCTTTCTCTGCCTTACCTCCTCACACTGTGCCTCCCGAGATCACCTCTCAGATGACCTCTCATGCATCCAAAGCCTTGTCTCAAATTTGCTCTGAGGGGAATCCAAACTAAGATAAATTTAAAGCAGTAGCAATTCCATAACTTGGTAGCACTAATTTTTTTCTTTTTTACATCTAATTAGGAGGTTAAATTACGTGCTTTTCCACCAAGCAGGCCCAGATTTAAATCCTGACTTCCCCTCTAATTAGCTGGGTAATTTGAGCAAGTTACAACTTCTCTGAGCTTCAGTCTTCTGTATCTATGGCGTGGGGATAATAACAGCACCTATTTTAAGGTGTTGTATCTTGTGTCTATGGAATTAAATAATACACTCAGCATAGTGTAATGCATATAGTGCCTAATACAGGCATATCTCAGAGACATTTCAGGTTTGGTTCCAGACCAATGCAACAAAGTGGATATTGCAATCAAGTAGGTCATAAAAATTTGGGGGTTTCCCAGCATATAAAAGTTATGTTTACACTATACTGTATATTAAGTGTACAATAGCATTATGCCTAAAAAATAATGTACCTACCTTACTTAAAAAATAATTTATTGCTAAAAAATGCTAAACATCATCTGAGCCTTCAGTGAGTTGTAATCTTTTTGCTGGTAGAAGGTCTTGCCTTGATGTTGATGGCTGCTAACTGATCAGCGTGGTGATTGTTGAAGGCTGGAGTGACTGTGGCAATTCCTTAAGACAAGACAATGATGAAGTTTGCTGCATCTATGCAGTCTTCCTTACACAAACAATTTCTCTGTAGTATGCAATGCTGTTTGATAGCATCTTACCCAGAGTAGAACTTTCAAAACTTGAGTCAATCCTCTCAAACCCTGCTGCTGCTTTGTCAGTTAAGTTTATGTAATACAATCCTTTGTTGTCATTTCAACGCCTTCACAGCATCTTCACCAGGAGTAGATTCTATCACAAAAAACTCCTTCCTTTGCTCATCCATAAGAAGCAACCTCTCATTCATTAAAGTTTTATCATCAGATTGCAGCAATTCAGTCATTTTTTCAGGTTCCACTTTTAATTCTAGTTCTCATGCTATTTCTATCACATTTGCAGTTACTCCTTCCACTGAAATCTTGAACCCCTCAAGGTCATTCATGAGGGTTGGAATCGACTTCTTCCAAACTCCTGTTAATGTTGATACTTTGACCTCTTCTTATGAATCACAAATGTTTTTCATGGCATCTAGAATGGTGAACTTTTTCCAGGAGGTTTTCAGTTTAATTTGCCTAGATCCATAAGAAGAATCACTGTCTATGGCAGCTATAGCCTTACAAAATGTATTTCTTAAATAATAACAATTGAAATTCAGAATTACTCCTTGATCCATGGACTGCAGAATGGATGTTGTGTTAGCAGGCAAGAAAAGAGCATTAATCTCCTTGTACATCTCCATCAGAGCTCTTGGGGGACCAGGTGACCATTGTCAATGAGCAGTACTATTTTGAAAAGCATATATTTTTTTGAGCAGTAGAAAAGTGGGCTTAAAATATTCAGTAAACCATGTTGTCAACAGATGTGCCGTCATCCAGCCTCTGTTCCCCCATTTACAGAGCACAGGCAGAGTAGATTTAGTATAATTCTTAAAGACTCTAGAATTTTTGGAATGTTAAATGAGCATTGGCTTCAACTGTAAGTCACCAGCTGCATTAGCCCCTAATAAAAGAGTCAGCCTGTCCTTTGAAAGTTTGAAGCCAGACATTAACTTCTCCGCTCTAGCTATGAAAGTCCTCGATGGCATCTTCCAATAGAAGGCTGTTTTGTCTACACTGAAAACCTATTGTTTAGTGTAGATACTTTCATTCATTATCTTAGGTGAATCTTCTGGATAACTTGTTGCAGCCTCTACATCAGCACTTGCTGCTTCACCTTGCATTTTTATGTTATGGAGATGGCTTCTTTTCTTAAACCTCACGAACCAACCTCTGCTAGCTTCAGACTTTTCTTCTGCAGCTTTCTCACCTCTGTCATGAAGAGAGTTAGGACCTTGCTCTGGATTAGGTTTTGGCTTAAGGGAATGTTGTGGCTGTTTTGATCTTCCACCCAGACCGCTAAAACTTTCTCCACATCAACAATAAGGCTGTTTTGCTTTTTTTTTCTTTTTTTTAATCATTTGTGTGTTTACTGGAGCAGCACTTTTCATTTCCTTCAAGAACTTTTCCTTTGCATTCACAGCTTGGCTAACTGTTTGGTGCAAGAGGCCTAGCTTTTGACCTATCTTGCCTTTTGATATGTCTTCCTCAACTAAGCTTAATTGTTTCTAGCTTTTGATTTAAAGTGAAAGATGTAGGACTCTTTCTTTCACTTGAACACTTAGAGGCCACTGTTGGCTTATTAACTGGCCTAATTTCAATTGATTGTGTCTCAAGGAATAGGGAGGCCCAAGGAGAAGGAGAGAGATAGGGAAATAGCCAGTCAGTGGAGCAGTCAAAACACATACAACATTTAAAGTTAAGTTCACTGTTTTATATGGCTGTAGTTTGTGGTGCCCCAAAACAATTACAATAGTAACATCAAAGATCACTGATCACAAGTCACCATAACAAATATAATAATAATGAAAAAGTTTGAAATATTGTGAGAATTACCAAAATGGGACACAGAGACACAAAGTGAGCAAGTGCTGTTGGAAAAATGGTACCAATAGACTTTCTCAAAGCAGTGTTGCCAGAAACCTTCACTATGTAAAAAATGTAATATCTGCAAAGTGCAGTAAAGTGAAGCACAATAAAATGAGGCCTGCCTGGACATACAATACAGTGCCTAGTAATAAAGCATAATACAGTGCCTAATACATATTGTAAATATTCAGTAAGTGTTAGTGGTGGCTTCTTGGTTTAACATCTTCTTGTTTTGTTGCTAGAAGCATGTAACCTATAGATACTTGTTGAACAAAAAATAAATTAAGTTTTAAAAATCACAACCTTGGATGTCTAGAATGACCAAACACACTTATAGAATCTTAATGCAGGAAGGGCTCTTACAGATGCTTTATCCTCCTCACTTTAAAGTGTGAATGGGAAACTTAGGCTTTAAAAGGTCACATAGCCAGTAACTGGCAGTGCTTGATAGAACACAGGCAGTGTTCTTTACTTCAGTGTTCTTTACTTCAGCCTGACACTTCCCTAAAAAGCACGTGGCGGGCTTCCCTGATGGCGCAGCGGTTGAGAATCTGCCTGCCAATGCAGGGGACACGGGTTCGAGCCCTGGTCTGGGAAGATCCCACATGCCGCGGAGCGACTGGGCCCGTGAGCCACAACTACTGAGCCTGCGCATCTGGAGCCTGTGCTCCGCAACAAGAGAAGCCGCGATAGTGAGAGGCCCCGCGCACCGCGATGAAGAGTGGCCCCCGCTTGCCACAACTAGAGAAAGCCCTCGCACAGAAACGAAGACCCAACACAGCCAAAAATAAATAAATTAAAAAAAAAAAATGTTCTTAAAAAAAAAAAAAAAAAAAAAAAGCAGGTGGCACTCAAAGCCCTGCCAGAGGCAGCGTGGGGCCCCCACTGTTGCCACTCTTGTCCACAGCCGAGACCCCAGCATGTTCTTTCAGCAGCACTGCCCACCAGCACCATTGTTGATACATAACACCCTCAAGCCCTTGCCCCAAAGTTTCCCAACCTCCTATTCCTCTGGATTCTTGCTGGCAAAAAACAACTACTGATTCCAGATAATTTAGACTAAAAACAAACCAAATGAACTTACTGTAAGTAGCCCATTGAGCTGGTAGGGCAGCTGGAACCTAGGCTCAAAAATGGACAGGAGCGAACAGGGCCAAGCTACAGTCAAAATTACATCATAGTAACAGCCTGTGGCCATTGGAGGGGTACTCATGCCACCCTGCTGGAATCCACATTCCGGCAGGATGGCATGAGTACTGGCTACCATGAGGCAACCATCTCAGGCTATCCCCTGACCCTCACCCCACAAAGCCACATCCAATTGGCCAAAACTGGTTTTATCCACCATACCCTTCCCCTCCCCAAGTGCATTAGCTTCTGAGAGCGGGACTATTTGCTGCTCTTCAACTTTAATCATGGGAGGCAGTGCCTTTTTTTTTTTTTAATGGTTTCTATGGGAACTTCTTACTAATACATTTCAACAAAATCATTGCCTTTGGTATAAATTAGAATTAAGATTAAAAGTATATGTAATTTTCTGCTCTTGGATTGGAAGAATTAATATTGTTAAAATGGCCATACTACCCAAAGCAACCTAGAGATTTAATGCAATTCCTATCAAAATACCCATGACATTTTTCACAAGACTAAAACAAATAATCCTAAAATGTATATGGAACCACAAAACACCCAGAATTGCCAAAGCTATCCTGAGGAAAAAGAACAAAGCTGGAGGCATAACCCTCCCAGACTCCAGACAATGCTATAAAGCTACAGTAATCAAAACAGAGTGGTATTGGCACAAAAACAGACATATGGATCAATGGAATGGAATAGAGACCTCAGAAATAAACCCACACACCTATGGTCAATTAATCTTTGACAAAGGAACAATGGAGAAAAGACAGTCTCTTCAGCAAGTGGTGCTGGGAAAGCTGGACAGCTTCATGTAAATCAATGAAGTTAGAACACTCCTCCACACCATACACAAGAATAAACTCAAAATGGTTTAAAGTCCTAAATATAAGACATGACACCATAGAACTCCTGGAAGATAATATAAGCAAAGCATTCTCTGACATAAATCATAGCAATATTTTCCTGGATCAGTCTCCCAAGGAAAGAAAAGCAAAAATAAACAAATGGGACCTAATTAAACTTAGAAGATTTTGCACAGAAAACCATAAACAAAACAAAAGGACAACCTATGGAATGGGAGAAAATATTTGTAAACAATGCAACTGACAAGGGGTTAATATCTAAAATATATACAACTCAATATAGAAAAAACAAACATCCCAATCAAAAAATTGGCAGAAGACCTAAACACACATTTCGCCTAGGAAGACATACACACATAGCCAATAAGCACATGAAAAGATTCTCGACATTGCTAATTATTAGAGAAATGTAAATCAAAACCACAATGAGGTATCACCTCACACCAGTCAGAATGGCCATCATCAAAAAGTCTCCAAATAATAAATGCTGGAGAGAGTGTGGAGAAAAGGGAATGCTCCTACACTGTTGGTAGGAATGTAAATTGGTGCACCCACTGTGGAAAAAAGTATGGTGCTCCCTTAAAAAAACTAAAAATTGACCTACCATATGATCCAGCAATCCCACTCCTGGGCATATATCAGGAAAAGATGAAAACTCTAATTTGAAAAGATACATGCACCCCAATGTTCATAGAAGCACTATTTACAAAAGCCAAGACATGGAAACAACTTAAATGTCCATCAACAGAGGAATGGATCAAGAAGATGTGGTACATATATACAGTGGAATGTTATTCAGCCATAAAAAAGAATAAAATATTGCCATTTGCAGCAACACGGATGGACCTAGAGAATATAATACTAAGTGAAGTAAGTTAGACAGAGAAAGGCAAATATTATATCACTTATATGTGGAATCTAAAAATTAATACATGGACATAGAGACTGTCATACAGAGTGAAGTAAGTCAGAAAGAGGAAAAAAAATATATTAACACATATATGTGGAATCTAGAAAAATGGTACAGATGATCTTATTTGCAAAGCAGAAGTAGAGACACAGATGTAGAGAACAAACATACGGATACCAAGGGGGAAGGGGGGTGTGGGGTGAATTGGGAGATTGAGATTGACATATATACACTACTGATACTATGTATAAAATAGATAACTAATGAGAACCTACTGTAAAGCACAGGGAGCTCTACTCAGTGCTCTGTGGTGACCTAAATGGGAAGGAAATCCAAAAAAGAGGGATATATGTATACGTATAGCTGATTCACTTTGCTGTACAGCAGAAACTAACACAACATTGTAAAGCAACCATATTCCAATAAAAATTAATTTAAAAAAATAAAATAAAATAAAAAGTAGGGCTTCCCTGGTGGCGCAGTGGTTGAGAGTCTGCCTGCCAATGCAGGGGACACGGGTTCGAGCCCTGGTCTGGGAGGATCCCACATGCCGCGGAGCAACTGGGCCCGTGAGCCACAACTACTGAGCCTGCGCATCTGGAGCCTGTGCTCCGCAACAAGAGAGGCCACGATAGTGAGAGGCCCACGCACTGCGATAAGGAGTGGCCCCTGCTTGCTGCAGCTGGAGGAAGCCCTCGCGCAGAAACGAAGACCCAACACAGCCAAATAAATAAATAAATAAATAAATAAATAATAATTAAAGGTGCTAATAATTAAAAAAAAAAAAAGTAAAAATTAATACAAATGAATCTATGTACAAAACAGAAACAGACTCACAGACATAGAGAACAAACTTATGGTTACCAAAGGGAAAGGGGAGGTTGGTGGGATAAAATAGGGGTACAGGATTAACAGGTACAAACTACTATACATAAAACAGATAAGCAATAAGGATTTACTGTATAACACAGGGAACTGTATTCAACATCTTGTAATAACCTATGATGGAAAATAATCTGAAAAAATATGTATATGTATAATGGAATCACTTTGCTGTACCTCTGAAACTAACACAATATTGTAAATCAACTACACGTCGATAAAATAAATAAATAAATAAAATTAAAAATAAAAAACATTTCCAGCACCAAAAAAAAAAAAAATAAGTACATGTAATTTTCATGGAGTTGAAAATTGAATATGGCGTATAATGATGGAGTGCTAAAGTTGCTCTAGCTGTGCTAAAAATCTTAATATATTCACTGTTAGAGCCCCGTTAGGGATTTTTCCCCTTTCATACACCCCACAGTAGTAGGCTAACAAAGTTACAACTGTAAGTTTGATAGGATTGTGATTATGATAGGAACAAATTATATTTAAAACATATCTTAAAATTAAAGTGTAAAATTTTTTAAATTTCATAAGGACATTACAAAGATACTGTGTTGTCTTATACTCTACATGTTGCTCAGATGTTTGATGTGTATTTCTCTATTCTCACCAAAGTGATTGTAAATTCCATGAGAGCATAAGGGAGGCTGTACCTTGTATTATTTTCTTGGGCCCCACAGACCTCCAGTATTCTGTGAATAGCAGACATTTAATGAATGAATCTCTGGCTGGTGTACTAAATGAATATATACATGTACTATGCATTGCTTTTCCAGGAGTAGATTTATATTAATTTGCAGTCACTTTCTTGCTCTTCATCACAATGAGAACCACTGGCATGAGGTAGTGTCTGTGGCCGCAGAACATGTGGGTTTTCCTGAAATTGGGATTCTATCTTGTTAGGCTACACCAAATATTAGTTCCTTTGCCTCTGCCAGATTCATGTGTCATGAATTCTGCTTAGTCATGAGAGACAGAACAAATTCACACTCTAGGAGGGTGGCAAGGGCAGCCTGTGCCCTTGGGCAGGTTCTTCACCTTGCTTGTACATGCAGACCATAATGGTACCTCCTCCTCTTGAGATCATTCTAAGAATTAGAAGAAGGAATAATGGCCTCTGACAAGCACTCCAAGAATGCTAATCGTTGTTATTACTTCTGTCTGTGCATGGTGTAGGTGGTAAGAATGCTGCACTAGTGAACTCATAGGTTCCATCCCTGGTGGCCCTGTTGTTGGCCACACCCCCTCTTGTGCTGTCCTTAGGGCAGGGTTGGTAAACACAGTGAAGTCACGGGGGCTGGAGGTTTTGGTGAGAGGCATAAACCTATAAAGGGCTCTACTGTAGATTTTAAGATGAAGGAATGAAGGTGTTTCTAAAACATTTCTATATATTACAGAGATAGGACAGCAAATGGAGATGTGGGGTATTCTATATGATTAAAATATCACATGGTTAACGTTTGTAAAAAATTTTAACCTATCTTTGGTGTTGTAATTGAGCTACTAACGCCACTTGTGTTTCAGGCAGTGTGGGATGAGTTTTTCCCCCATCTTATTATGTAGAGATGTGTACAATTGATAAAATAAAACTTTATTTTCTAAGGCAAGTCAAGGAAAATTTAAACATAAAAAGTTTCCCTGCCCTTTGACCTTTTCTGTCCCTTTTACTGTGCACAGTGTATCCTCATTATGCGTCAACCAAACTTCCCCCTCCGCAGAAATAGCTGCTCAGCCATTAAGAGCAACATATCCTAGCATCAACAAGATAACTCCTTAGAAGGTAACCTTCCTGCTTAATCTTGGAAGGGGCCACAATGACCCATGACCCACTACTCGTTTTGTATGCTTAGATCTGGATTGTGTAAACCGTCAATAATATGTTATTTAATGTACAGCCTTCTGTCTCAAAAACTTATATATAACTGTGATTTGACCTTACCTAGTGGAACAGTTCTTGGAGCTTTCTGAGAGGCTGTTCCCAGCTGATAATCCTCAATTTGGCTCATATAAAATCTTCCATTTTTTTCTTAGATTGACTGATTAATTTTTTCGTCAACAAACCAAAGATAGCACCTCCAATTTTACTTCTTAGAATTTACTGTATTCTCAAAGATGCTCATATTTAGATTGACGTTGATTGGTGCATTGTTTGTAATAGCAGAATGTTGTAAGTGTCCTACATATCACCCCCCGACACACACACACACACACACACACACACACAACTGGGGACTGGTTAAGTAGTTTGTAGTGGATGGATACTGTGGAACACTGTGTGGTTTACGGTCACTTAGCATTCAGCACCCATTTCTACCCCTCTCTATGTTCTTTCCCAAAGGAAATAACTATTTTTCTCAAACTCACTTGCAGATAGGCTTCTGGATGAGAATTTGCTTCCACCAATGAGAAGTGTGTGTGTGAGACTTGGAAGTTGGAAGTTAGAGGGAGGCCTCCTTCGTAATGAGCTGCCAGCTTATTAGTATTTGCAGCTAGTCTCAACATTCCAATGTCTCGTTATCTCCCTTGTCATTATCTAGAGGCAGCAGCCCAGATGCAGCAGTCAGAGTCTAGTCACCAGCTTCAGGGGGAACTGAGGCAGCTGTGGGGCTCTCGCAGTAGAAACATCAGCAATTTGCCAACCTCTGGATTATAGTGGTGTGCCCTTGAAATCGGTATTTGGTAACACATCACTGTCTCCTGCTCCTTGAACCCAAACTACAATTTTGTAAGCACCTAATTTAAATCCCTTTCTATCTGAAGTACTTAGAGTGATTTCTGTTTCCTGCACTAAATTCTGACAGATAAAAATACTATACGGATGTCAAGAAGAATTAAAATAGCTGTGGACTGTAGAACGATATTCAAGTTATAGCATTAGAGTACAAAAATAAAAGTAGAGAATAGTGTGTAAAGTATATTTTCATTTCTGTAAAAATTAAGTGTGTGTGTATATTAACTTATATTGTTGACCTGAAACAAATGACTGCCAGGTATTTCTCCAGCAAGGATGGATTTATTCTGGATCAGCAAAGAATTGCAGTTGGGGGTCTGAAACCAACTGCATGCAAGTCACCACCTGGCAAGGGAAAAAGAAGTCTTTTATAGAGAGGAAAAGGAAGTTGGGAGGGCTGTAGTAAACAAAGAGTCCATGGCTTTTCATTGGCTGAGTCCCTGCCAGGAAAGAAGAGAAGTCTTTTTCCTGGCCTGTATTATCATCACAGGGCATGAGAGTTCCCCATTCTGGCCTCCCAACCCTATTTAATTATGGTTTCTGTTTATTAATTTTTTTACAACATATACGTACACATGTATGCTTCTTTATGTGTAGAAAAAATTCAAAAAGTTTATATAAGAAAATGAAATCAGTAATTGCCTCTGGGAAAACAAAAATGGAGTCTGGGATAGGAAAGAGCTTTACATTTCGTTTATATACCCCTTAAACTGTTGACTTTCTTTTTATATGTTTATGAAATACATTTTTTTCAATTAAAAACATTTTTAATTATAAGAAAATGGCAAGTTTTTGTAACAATTTGCAAGCAAAAGGAAAAACACCCATTAACCCACCAACTTCACATATTATCATGTGTTTTCATGTATGTGTTCTCCAAATCTTACAGAAAGATATGTACACAGACTACTTTATAGTCCAGTTTGGTTTTTTTGTCTGTTTTGTTTGTTTTGTTTTTGTTTTGCTTATCATATATAACTAGCACTTAGGAAGTACTGTTCATCTGTCAGGCACAATGGTTAGAAGTTTCCTTGAATTATATTTCATTGAAACTAAGATGTTATTGATTGTAAGATGCACCATTACCTTATGTATCATTAAGAAAGAAATTTTTTTTAAAAAACTGCCTGCTAAATTCTTACACAAACCACACATGGGCTTTCTCCCTCAAATGAAACATGTATCTCTGGAAGTTAAGCAACTTCTATCTGAAGGCAACAGGACATTTCTGACACACTGATGCTACCACTCTGATGATGGTTTTACAGAAGGCATGAATTGGCCAGACCAACCTCTCACTGCTTTGAGATTTCTTTCATCTCTTTCAAGCTATTTCACAGTTTCTCTTGCCTTTAATGGCATTGGCTGGTGTATGACAGGTTCATCTCACAGTGACAAAATGCAACACAGCTTCCTCTTCAAGGTTGCTTTGCATGAATGTGTGGAATTGCAATCTTTCTTTCAGGGACAAATATTTGTTTGCTAGGATCGTATATAAGCCCTCCTGCTCTACTTCTGTACCTTGTCCATACACAATAACATTTATTTCCATGCTGAATCATAGTGTAATTTTAAGGCACTTAAAATGGCAGTTAAATTCAAATTGTGGTACCATGATGTACATAATTCAGCTGATGTGACAACCACATGAGCAGAGATGGCCAGGTTTACATGGGTAAACAATACCAACTCTGTGATTGTAAGACACCTTCAACTGTAAGTCACAGCCCAATATCAAAGATGTTAGAATAAATGTGAAAAAAATATTCTCCTTAGAATAGATGAAACATTATCCATTTGATCCTCAAACAACCTTTAAGTCAATTCTATTAAGCCTCAAGTAAGAAAACTGGGAAACAAGGAAGTTATCAAGGTATTTAGCTATTAAAAAGCAGGTCTTTTTAAAATGTAGTCAATCTGGTTCTGATGCCCAGAGTCTTAATCAGTAAGCTGTGTTGTCCTCTTGTTGTTATAAAACTTTTCCTTTATTGCTACATACTATTCATAGTATGGCTGCTTAGTATTCCATTAAAAGGACAAATCAGAATTTAATAGTTATCAAATATTAGATAGATTGCTTCTAATTTTCCCATCATAAATTATGCAATTAATGTATCAATGCATATGGCTTTTCACAACCCAAAGAGATATATTTTATTTTTTTAAATACAAAAGCAACACATGTTCTAGAAATTTTGGAAAATGCAGAAATTATCAAGAAGCAAACAACAAAGTTATTATAATCTCATCACCTAGGGGCAGTCATTGCCAACATGGTAAGAAGTTTCTTTTCAGTTTTTTCCATAAGCCTTTTCATATAGTTAAGATTATAGTGGAAATACCTTTCCATGTTCTACTTTATTCTCTTAGAGTGTTGTATTAGTTTCCTGTGGCTGCCATAACAAATTACCATAAACTTTATACCTTAAAACAACAGAAACCTATTCTCTCACAGTTCTGGAGGCCAGAAATCCAAAATCAAGCAGTGAACAGGGCCACTGTACTCCCTTAATCATAACTGATCAAAACATGTTGCTTTTATAATGTTCTAAGATTACAATCATAAATGAAGAGGGTAATAACCAGTTGTGAATACTGGCACCTCACTGCATTCTCTTTAGAAGCTAGACACACTCAAATCAAGGAAGACTCATTCTCTATAGTCAGTCATCAACACTTTCCCTTTTTGAATTTTATTTATTTATTTATTTAGGCCCTGCCACTTGGCTTGCCGGATCTTAGTTGCCCAACCAGGGATTGAACCCTGGCCTGGCAGTGAAAGCGCCGAGTCCTAACCGCTGGACCGCCAGGGCATTCCCAATCAACACTTTTCTTGTTGCTTTAAAATTGGCTTGGAGAGATGTGGATGTGACTCATTTGTGACTGTGGCAAATGAGGATGTGACTTCATCAAGTTGACGGGTCCTGTGCCCTGTGTGTACCACTTTCCTAAATAAGGCTAGACATGTTTGCTTCAGATAAGTGTTCAAAATACAACAAAAATGCTGAGAAATTTCCACAGTCTTGGTGAATATCTCATTTAACAATGTTGCTTTATAAAGAGACTGATGAGTCAGCTGTGTTGGATTTGTAAAGGATGCTGTCCTCTATATTCAGGTGGTTAATTTGAACATAGAACTACCATTTACTAAAGAATGGATTTGCTGGAGAGGCAGTGCTTTGTGAAAAGAGGAAATATGAAGTCAGATCTGGATTCAAATGCTGGCTCTGGCTGCTTTATTTTCTGTAACATTTGGGAATTTAACCTACCTTAAAGAGTAAATGAAGATGATAAGGAGTATTTAGACGTTTGTGAAGATTAGAGATGGAGTATATAAAAAACATTGCACAGCCAAATTATTTTAGTCAGCAGATTATCCTTCTAGAGAATAAGGCAGTGAGTGGACAACTAAAGACCTTGTTTATTACTCGGTTGCCATTAAGCTTCAGTAGCGGTACAATGTGCTGCCATAATGCTAATGTTAGCTGCTTTGCATCAACAATGGAAACCAGTTAAATGCTTGGTGAAAGATTTCCCTTTGAAGGCATATATTCTCCTTCGCCCCATCCAAAAGCAAAGGTTCCTGGAGTGAGGCACAATCATGGAGTCTACATTTAAGGGTAAGTCTACACTTCAATAGATCAAATGAATGATTCACTATTCACAGCACATTGAAGAATTAAGTTGACACTGATGCTTTGGCCTTTCAAATAAAGTAAATAAAATGATGAAAGATAAATTGATGTTTCTAGAGTAGCAAAGCTTAATAAAATGTAATATAATTAGCAGACCAGCTCATGGTGCTTCAGCACTGATAATTCTGACACCAGAGTGATCTTGAAATGACTTATCAATGAAGTTATAAATTATTCTCTTTCTTATTGCAAAATGAAATTGTAAACCTGTTATAGTAAAGGTCTTTGGATATATTTAAGTTATTATGTGTTTTTTTTTTAATTCTGCAGTATTTAGAAAAGTCTATAGCTCTCTTGGAAATTAAACCAAAAAACTCTTTGGCAAGAAGAAACCCCTGATGACTTTGACAGCAGCTGAAGTCATGGGCTTCTCAAGGAACTGCCGGGACAGAGCTCCAAATGCAGGAGATCACTACCCCAGAGTTGTGAGTTCTTTGATGGCAGAAACATTGTCATATATGTTCATTCCTTATACATCACCGTGTGGCTGGACCAGAGTTGATGCTCGATAAATGTTTGTTGGTTCAATAGCTTATCTAGAGAAGCATTGTTTTCCATTGTGGTGCAACATCATTGTTTAGGAAGTTCTTCACATACAGATCCTACGAAAGTAGTAATCCTAAAGTATTTGCATTTCTGTTCTATTCCCTTCGTGTTCTCCATGTGTGATATTGATTCATTAGATAGAAAAGGGAAGCATATTAAACTTATAATTAACCTTTTCTCTTGACATGTAATTAGCTAGGATTTATGAGATGCTAAAGACTTCAATGTCTGAGAAAGGGAGCATAAATAGGGCTAATTTTGTATTACTAAGCTTGGAGTAATACAGTCATTTATTTTCATTGAGACATTATGTATCTGATATATTTTTACTTTAAAGTGGCTAATGATCTTCTAAAACCTTAGGTATATTATTCTAGTCCAATCCTGGAATAGAGATCTGATTTTAACTTTTTTCCACCATAATTGGGGATCATATCAGTTCAAGTCCACATAAAATTTTACAGATTGTGAATTCACTTTCATCTTCATTTTGTTAAGATAATTTTATTATTATGCTACTATCATAATTCAAAATTATACTGTCGATAGAGTAACATTTTAGATGAACCAAACGAATCTTATAGGAAAAATATATTAAAATTTATATTAAACTAGAACTTAAAACTATTTGTACTGTTTTACAATATGTTACAAGCAAACTTTTATCAAATAATAGTTATTTTGCATTAGATGGAATTAATTTTTAAGGTTTCTTCTCCTTTATTTAGGAAGAAATATTTCCCCCCTAAATTTAGTAGGCTACCTTCAAGAGAAAAAAATGCCTATAGTAAGGGAATAGATTACAAAGTATCTAATTTTTCACTTATTTGGAAAAAAATCTAATTGGCTTGCCCAACGAAATATGAGAGATTTTTAAACTTTGGAGTCTTTCTCCTAAACTTAAAAGTGTCTCACAATTTCTGTGTTGTCAAGAACATAGACATCCAACCTCACCTGAACTGTCTTTTACCTTACAATTCTCGTGCTTCTAAATCTTGTGAAAACCTCTCTAACATCAGTTATATCAGATATTTTCTTCCGGTCCTATACTTTATCATGCCAATTGATTAAGGAGGCTAAAATTAGTAGCTAGAACTCTTGTTCAAAGCATCACTTTTCCTCATCCGTACTGTAGTAAAGCACTCTTTTTATACTTTTTTAATTCACTTTCTAAAGTTTAAACCAGAAATAGTAGATATTTGCTCCATACTTAGCAATATTCCTTGGCTTCCTATTTATTTCAATTTTCAAATAGGAGCTCTACCTATAATTAGTATCATTATTAATACTATTGTTATCTTTCATAAGTACAACTTATGTTCTGCTAATCCCCTTCCCTTCTTGCTAGTTAGATGTATGTGATCTTTGACTAATAGGCTTATATTATAGTCTTTACGACCCTTCTTTCCCGTATTTACTTTTCCTAATCATTTGAATAGCATTTATTTTGTTCTATGATTTAATAATTGTTATTAAACTTATTGTTGTGACTTTTATGGTAAAGAGTTTTTTAAGAAACACATTTTAATAAAATATAAAATATGTGAGTTGAAGGAAGTAAAAATGCAATAAACACAAGAAAGACATATGAGAAGAAAGAAGCAAAGTTAAGTTAGCTGAACAGTGGTCTTTTGTTTAGGAAGTTCCATACCTCTCTTATGAGACCCGCCGTAAATCAAAGATAGGCTGGTCTAGGTTCTTCTTGATTTTTGCTTATGATGGGGAGGAAAAACGGCTTTTAGTTACCTGTTCCATTACCTATTCATCAAGAATCTGGGCATTAGTTTTCATTTTATATTTTGACTACTATCCTCAGAGAAATTCTTTGTTTCCGATGATTGCAATGGTTTCTCTCTTTTGAGAGTTGCTGATCCAAAGTTAAAGTTGATTATTCCCTCAACCTTCTTACAAGTGTTTTATTAAATGGTACCTGTCTGTACTTAAATATTAGATAGCAGAGCTATTAGGAAGGAAAGCCAGGAGGATAGCAGACATAAATATCTTTTTCTGTGCTGCTGGGACAAGGTGACCTGGAAGCCAGTTGCTGTGTTACTGTTAATGAGGATAAACAGGCCCTATAGGAAGACTCAGATTGTAGAGCCCAAATCATAATGTTCAGTTCAAAGGGTACCAGGCTCTGTGGTCAGAATGCAGAGATGAATGAGATGCTCTGCCCCATGAAGCTTGTCTAGATTCTTTTTTCCTGTGAGAATAGGAAAGCCCTATAGAATTGAGGCATCACTATTGGAATAACGTAGAGGAACCCCTCAGAGTGAGCCAGTGGGCATATCTCAGAATGAGAAAAATCAGACTTCGTGTGACACAGAATTTTTTTTAAAAAAATAGGATTTTTAGCAATTAATACTATTCATCTCCAACTTTTTACTACTAGACTTATCAAATAGCTGGTGTGCCACTACCATCTTTATTTCCTTGCTACTTCATTCCTTAACCTCTTGAGATCATCCAGCCTGAGCACTCCTCTGAAACTACATTCTGATCACTTAACTGAAACTACATTCTAAAAGGACATAATTTCCTGACTGTTAATTTAATGGTAAAATGTAGATGGAACAGCAAGGTAGTTAGTAGAATGAGCTTTGCAATCAGCAGACCTGGGTTAAGATTCTGATTCCACCACTTACTAACTAGCTCTGTGACTTTGAGAAAGCATTTTTTAAAGTCTCATCTGAGAAATCAGGATAATAAAATCAATCTAATAAGATTATCATAAGGATTGAGAAAATATATAAAGCACCTATCACAGGGCAAGGCACATAGTTGATACTCAATACTTTCATGATTATTTTGTTAAAGGCTTTTCACAGTCTTTATTTCTCCTGACATTTCTATAACATGTAAAAAACGCCACCATCTCATACTTACTAAAAATGTTTTCTTTCTTCTTCTAGGTCACAAACCTTAAACAGTCCTTAATGTTCAATCCTTGTACTGCTATTCTTTATTCCATAAGAAGCTGTTATCACATTTTACCTAAAGGGATGAAGGGAGTGACTTAAAAAGTCAGTGCATCACTTTGGAAGAAGAAGTAACCCTCAGTGGAGGGACATAGCCAACCCAAGACAACCTTGTAGGAGCTAGAGTAGTCAGTATTACCCTGATCTCACTCTCTTCCTTCTCTCTGATCTGCTGCTGGGGCCCCTTATTGGCTAAGAGCCAGAAAGCATAGGAAGCCATGGATGGAGTCTGTGTAGTCTGTACTTCAACATAGGTTCCACATGAATACTGACAAATTTTCAAATCAGTTTGTGCAAATTAATTACTCTACTGATACTGTCTTTGATATGTTCTATAGGAAATGCAGCTCTGATCTTTGAATGTTCTTGTGTACAGAACAGATGCCATTAGAAAAAAATTACAGCTAGAATGAATGAATGATCCCATCAAAGAATCTATTATTTTAAAATATTTTACTCTCCTATTTCTCAGGGTTGTATACAAGCAGGCCTGATTTTGCCCCCAAGGGACATTTGACAGTGTCTGGAGACATCTTTATTTGTCGTACTTGTGGATGAGGGTGGGTGCTACTAGCAATTAGTGGGTTTAGTGTGTAGAGAAGCCAGGGATGCTTCTAAACAGCCTATAGTGCACAGGCCAGTCACCCACAATAAAGAATTATCTGGCCCCAAACCAAAATATTAACAGTGCCAGGATTGAGAAACACTCCTCTAGCAGAAACTAAAGATACCAACAGTATATTTAAAAAGATAAAATAGATCTTTTTAAAGATATATATGTATATATATTTACACTGAATATACATGTATGACATGTGCTTATAAAGTAATGAGATGGGCTTCCCTGGTGGCGCAGTGGTTAAGAATCCTGCCAATGCAGGGGACACGGGTTTGAGCCCTGGTCCGGGAAGATCCCACATGCTGCGGAGCAACTAAGCCCGTGTGCTGCAACTACTGAAGCCCACGCGCCTAGAGCCCGTGCTCCACAACAAGAGAAGCCACCGCAATGAGAAGCTCAAGCACTGCAACGAAGACTAGTTCCTGCTCGCCGCAACTAGAGAAAGCCTGTGAGCAGCAATGAAGACCCAATGCAGCCACAAATAATACATAAATAATAATTTTTAAAAATAAATTAAAAAAATAAAGTAATGAGACCACTTTGATAACATATGAAGTTAATTGTTAACATTTCAATAATGGTTTACTGTTTATGAAATTCTTTCTAAACACTCTCCCTGGCAATATTACCTACTCCCACAGCCTCAACTTTCATCTCTATAATTATGACTGTCAAATATTTATCTCTAGCCCAGGCTTCAATATGTTACCACATACTGATTTTCTGTCCTCAGTATTTCCTGTCACTCCCCCTGCCCTCATACCACTGCATTAGTTTGGCCTCATCCTTGTTTGCCTGGATTACTATGTGACCCTCATTGTCCAAGATCACACCATCCTGTGGCTATAAATAAGGAGACACCTTTTTCTTAGTGCACAAATGATAATAATCTCAGTTCTGATTCACTCCCAGAAATCAGCTCTCATCAAATTACCTGCCGGCTGCTTCTGAGAGCTCCCAGGGTTCTGCCGTGTAGTCTCCTGAGCAGGTCCACAGGATCTTGTCCCTGCTAAGGTTTGAATGCTGCCATGTCTCCCTATAAGATCACACTGAGGACTCAGCTGGGCACGGATTTCTGCAGACTGTTACCAGCACCCAGGTCTCAAGGAGGAGGTATACTGCTCACCCCTTTGCAACTCTTTCTGAAGCACAGGAGGAGCACTTCCTGCATCCCCCGCAATGTAACCGAGTCCAGACTGTAACTTTTGACAAAATTTTACTGCATGTTTAGGAATAAAAAAAGAAGGGGTGTAGAATGAGGTAGTTACAACCTGCCCAGGCCCAGACCCATGCAAAGTTTCCATGCAGGGATCTCATTCCCAGCCCGTCCTCACCTGGCAGGGTACCTTCCACTCTAGAAATGCCCTAAGAATCTTTATGCTTGAAGTCCATTCCAAACTGATTCTGGGACCAGAAACAGGATAGTTTTCCTTCATTCATTCTGAAATCTCAAGTATGACTGGAAGAAGAATTTAAATTTCTTGTAGATAGAACTTCACCACACCCCTTACATGGAAGGATATGACCCAGTCCCCCAAAATAATCATATCAGAATACAGGGGCCAATTTCAGTTCATTTACCAGAGGCTGGATAATTCAATCTTAAAATAATCTCTCATGGGCCATCAACAACCCAGTGGAAGCTGGGCTGCACCAACTTTATGCTAGCTTATTTTCAGTCTCTCCTCATGAAACATTTAAAATCTTCATGTCAGTCTCACAAAGAATCACCTTGTTATGACAAAGATGAGTTTCCAGCTAATCTCCTTCCTCCAGTCTGGTCTTATCGAGTTCACTCCTTCCCTGCTGCCTATGTCCCATCAGAAATGCAAATCTGATCACTTCTTTACTTAAGACTCCATAGTGATTCCTCTTGCCTATTTCTCCACCCCCGTCACTTCTCTTTTCCCTACCCACACCCTGTGTTCAAGTCCAGACGCTCAGGTTTCCTACAAATCCCTAACCATGTATTCTCTCTCATGCATCTGCCTTTGCTGTTGTCTAGGCCAGGAATGCTTTTCACCCAGTCATCAGGGGGCCATATCTTATTTATCCTCCAAGATGCAACTCAGTTGTCACTCTTCTAGGAATCCTCTGTTTGCCCCATCCTCAAGCCTGGAGCACATTGTACTTATCTTTGACATGCCTCTCATCACACTGTAGTGAAATTGTTTGTGTCTTCCAGAAGACCATGGGAGCTCCCTAAAGGCAGAGGAAATGGTGTTGCCCTATGCATTTTCATGCACCTGGCATAAGCATGCAATATAGTAAATCCTCAGTTAAGTTTAATTGATGTTGACTCAATATTTTCATTTGATCCTCTAAACAACACTGAGAAGCTAGTATTATTTCCAACAGTGCTGGCGGAAAGCAGTGAATGCATTTAATTTAAGACTAAGATGAAAACAACCATGAAAATTACGGTTACAGAATAGAATGTAAAGTTTATGAATCATGACAATGTAGAAATAATATAATTAACAAAGAAGAAAGGAGAAGGGGGTGAAAAAGTGGGATGTGTGTAAGTTGTTGATTTTCTCTGTTATAGACGAGGTTATAAAGGTAGGTTTTAAAGCTGACAGATCAAGTAATAAATGTACAACCACATTTCGCAATATAAAAGCAAACAGAAAATATAGAAAAATAATGCATTAATTAAAACCAGGGTTTAGAGGGTAGGGAGCGGAAAAGGGTGATACTACTCACAGTGGGGATATATATATTTAGATATATTTTAAAAAGAAGTAGAGAATATGTTATATAAAGTTATGGTAACTTTTAGCCTAAAAACAACCTAGAGTACAATTTATTTTTTTACATATTCAGGAGAAATACATGTACAAAATATAAAATACAAATATAAAAATATATGGAGCATATATAGTAAAAAATAAAAACTAGAAAACATAAGGGGTATCTATCATACCAATAAATTTACCTATGAAAACAAAATGGCTCTCAGAAGGATTAGAAAACAAAATCTAATTAAATGCTATACACAAGATATATTCCTAATACAACATATCTAAAAATGTTGAGTATTAAGAAGTATAGAAGCAAGTCACAAAGTGAAACAAACATAAATAATACTGAGAAAATACTTGCTATAAAATATTAAGGAAAAGACTAAAGGAAAACAGTAGAAAAATGGGCAAGAAACTTGAGCAGACACTGTCAAAGAGCACATTTTTTCATTAACACATGGAAAGGTGCTCTACCTCATTGTTGATCAGGAAATTAAAGCCTCTACAGGTAGTTGTAAGAGTGGGTTTGCCAATCCCACACAAGTTTCTCTCTTTGTCTCTGCCTCTACAATAGGCAGTGCTTCAGATGGTGGCTTGAGTTCTGGAGTGAGGATGCCACAGAGGAGCATCCCCAGCCCACCACAAGGACATGACGTGTGAGCAAAAACCATGTGGCTGACAGGATCTTGGTGCTCCGCCCTGGTGTTAGGCCTGAGCCTCTGAGGTGGGAGAGCCGAGTTCAGGACATTGGACCACCAGAGATCACCCAGCCACACATAATATCAATCGGTGAGAGCTCTCCCAGAGATCTCCGTCTCAATGCTAAGACCCAGCTCCACCCAACGGCCAGCAAGTTCCAGTGCTGGATGCCCCATGCCAAACAACTAGCAAGACAGGAACACAACCCAACCCAACCTCCACAAATCACATCTTGGGTCACAAAGAAGTAAAACTGTCACTGTTTGCAGATGACATGACACTATACATAGAGAATCCTAAAGATGCTACCAGAAAACTACTAGAGCTAATCAATGAATTTGGTAGAGTAGCAGGATACAAAATTAATGCACAGAAATCTCTTGCATTCCTATACACTAATGATGAAAAATCTGAAAGAGAAGTTAAGGAAACACTCCCATTTACCACTGCAACAAAAAGAATTAAATACCTAGGAATAAACCTACCTAAGGAGACAAAAGA
Source organism: Balaenoptera acutorostrata (assembly GCF_949987535.1). NCBI lineage: Eukaryota > Metazoa > Chordata > Mammalia > Artiodactyla > Balaenopteridae > Balaenoptera > Balaenoptera acutorostrata. Next base: position 92,506,887 of record NC_080065.1, read on the forward strand.
CCTGTATGCAGAAAACTATAAGACACTGATGAAAGAAATTAAAGATGATACCAACAGATGGAGAGATATACCATGCTCTTGGATTGGAAGAATCAACATTGTGAAAATGACTTTACTACCCAAAGTGATCTACAGATTCAGTGCAATCCCTATCATACTACCAATGGCATTTTTCATAGAACTAGAACAAAAATTTTACAATTTGTATGGAAACACAAAAGACCCTGAAGAGCAAAAGCGATCTTGAGAAAGAAAAATGGAGCAGAGGAATCAGGCTCCCTGACTTCAGACTATACTACCAAGCTAAAGTAATCAAGACAGTATGGCACTGGCACAAAAAAAGAAATATAGATCAATGGAGCAGGATAGAAAGCCCAGAGATAAACCCACACACATATGGTCACCTTATCTTTGATAAAGGAGGCAAGAATATACAATGGAGAAAAGACAGCGTCTTCAATAAGTGGTGCTGGGAAAACAAGACAGCTCCATGTAAAAGAATGAAATTAGAACACTCCCTAACACCATACACAAAAATAAACTCAAAATGGATTAGAGACCTAAATGTAAGGCCAGACACACTATAAAACTCTTAGAGGAAAACATAGGCAGAACACTCTATGACATAAATCACAGCAAGATCCTTTTTGACCCACCTCCTAGAGAAATGGAAATAAAAACAAAAATAAACAAATGGGACCTAATGAAACTTAAAAGCTTTTGCACGGCAAAGGAAACCATAATCAAGACGAAAAGACAACCTTCAGAATTGGAGAAAATATTTGCAAATGAAGCAACTGACAAACGATTAACCTCCAAAATATACAAGCAGCTTATGCAGCTAAATATCAAAAAAACAAACAACCCAATTCAAAAATGGGCAGAAGACCTAAATAGTCATTTCTCCAAAGAAGATATACAGATTGCCAACAAACACATGAAAGATGCTCAACATCACTAATCATTAGAGAAATGCAAATCAAAACTGCAATGAGGTAGCTCCTCACACCCGCAGGAATGGCCATCATCAAAAAATCTACAAACAATAAATGCTGGAGAGGATGTGGAGAAAAGGGAACCCTCTTGCACTGTTGGTGGGAATGTAAATTGATACAGCCACTATGGTATGGAGGTTCCTTAAAAAACTAAAAATAGAACTACCATATGACCCAGCAATCCCACTGCTGGGCAGATACCCTGAGAAAACCATAATTCAAAAAGAGTCATGTACCACAGTGTTCGTTGCAGCACTATTTACAATAGCCAGGACATGGAAGCAACCTAAGTGTCCATCGACAGATGAATGGATAAAGAAGATGTGGCACATATATACAATGGAATATTACTCAGCCATAAAAAGAAATGAAATTGAGTTATTTGTAGTGAGGTGGATGGACCTAGAGTCTGTCAAGTAAGTCAGAAAAACAAATACCGTATGCTAACACATATATATGGAATCTAAAAAAAAAAAAAAAGCAGATGGTTCTGACCAACCTAGGGGCAGGACAGGAATAAAGATGCAGACATAGAGAATGGACTTGAGGACACGGGGAGGGGGAACGGTAAGCTGGGACGACGTGAGAGAGTAGCATCGACATATATACACTACCAAATGTAAAATAGATAGCTAGTGGGAAGCAGCTGCATCTCACAGGGAGATTAGCTCGGTGCTTTGTGACCACTTAGAGGGGTGGGATAGGGAAGGTGGGATGGAGACGCAAGAGGGAGGGGATATAGGGATATATGTATACATATAGCTGATTCACTTTATTATACAGCAGAAACTAATACAACATTGTAAAGCAATTTTATTCCAATAAAGATGTTAAAAAAAAAAAAAGCCTCTACAAACCCACCAGAATGGCTAAATATTAAAAGGACTAAAAAACCAGTATTTGTGAGGATACAGAGAAATGGGAATTCTCATACAGTGCTGGTGGGTGTATAAATTGATAGAACCACTTTGGAAGACAACTTTTTATGCCATTATGTTGAAGAATGTGTTCTTTATGATGCAGCCACTCAATTTCTAGATATATACCCATCATAAATGTGGGCATACGTGTACCAGCGGACATGTATAAGAATGCTCACGTGTACCAGCAGACATGTATAAGAATGCTCACCGGTCAAAAACCAGAAACAATTAAATGTTTGTCAAGGGTAATGATAAATTCATACAATGTAAAGCAACACAACAATGTAAATAAATGGATTATAGTGTAAGCAATGACACAGATGAATCTCACAAACATAATGTTGAGCTAAAGAGAAAAGACTACACACTGTACGATTACTGAATGATTCCATTTATATAAACTTCAAAAACACACAAAACTAAGCTCTAATGAAAACAGATGCACACTTATATAGTAAAAGAATTAAAAGAATAAGGAACAACTACATAATATTTCCATAAATATCAGGAAAGGACTACACTTAAGGAGAGAGAGGAAGCCGTGGTTGGGAATGGGCATGGAAGTAGGGGTGCTTCTTGAGCTTTACCAGTGAGCTACTTCTTGAACCTGAATTGGTGATTACACGATGTTCTAATTGTAGTAATTCATTAAACTGCATGTTTATGTTTTATGCAATGTTCTATATATGTGTTTCATTTGACAATAAGAAACTTTTTAAAAAGTGAAATATAACAGATTCTGAAAACTTCCCCTGAATTTTTTAAATAGACTTTGAGAGATGTTTATAAATTTCTAGTGTAAGAATGTTTTTCTTTTAAAAATCTTTTGAAAACTAAAAATACGAAAGAGTTTACAATGATAAAAAAAATCTATCAAATACATTATATCTGTGCATGGAAACTTTATCAAGATCACTCATTTAGCAAATTCACTCCTCCCGAAGGCTATAAGTTCTAACGCTTTTCTCATGATGCTACTATATCTTTGCTTTGAGATAACTTGGGCTGTATTCAGTCAAAGTCAACTTTTAAATTTTAAACAATAACAAACGCATGAGTCATAAAGAAAGCATATTCTAAGAGGAGAGAAAATTCCTGAATATGGTGGCATTACTTCAGAGCTAATAAAAAATTTAAAACATCTAATTTTTTAAAATTTCTAGTATTCATTTGATATTAACTATTTCTAAAACAAAATATGAAAAGCAAAAAGAAAAGCATTTACTATTGATTTTCTAATAGCCACTTGGTAGACAGGTGTCAAGAAAAGAAAAATGCTTAATGTTATATTATATAATTATGTAAATTAATTGATTTTGTCCCCCAAGGGATATTTGGCAATGTCTGGAGACATTTTTGCTTGCTGCAACAAAACGGGGAGTGGTACTAATGGCATCTAGTGGGTAGAGGGGCTGCTGTTAAACATCCGACAATGAACAGGAAAGCCCTACCCCCCTCCCCAACACAGAATTATCTGGCCCCAAGTGTCAATAAATCTAAGGTTGAAAAAAAGCCTGGAATAAGTGAATCAAGAGAAAAAAGTTATCACATATTGTTAAGCAAAAAGGGAGATTACAAAAGATTAAAGTTAAGGGGACTTCCCTGGTGGCGCAATGGATAAGACTCTGCACTCCCAATGCAGGGGGCCCGGGTTCGACCCCTGGTCAGGCAACTAGATCCCACATGCATGTCACAACTAAGAGTTTGCATGCTGCAACTAAGGAGCCCGCCTGCCGCAACTGAGACCCTGTGCAACCAAATAAATAAATATTAAAAAAAAAAGATTAAAGTTAAGTGTGATCCCATTTTTGTTAAAAAAAAAAGTGATTGTTTCTATGTGTATGTAATGTGTGTGCAGTATATTTACATACAAATGCACAAAAATGTCAACAGGGTTTGGCCCTCAATGATGAAATCATGGATTAATTTTATTTCCTTTTGCTTTGTTTTACTTGGCTTACCTGGAATTTCTAATTTTTTCTATTGATCATTATATTACTTGAACAACAAGAAAAATACGAAGTTTGGTTTCTACCAAAGAAAGAACACGGCTTTGGCATCAGAAAAGAACTGAGTTTGAACACTGGTCATCTTTCACTAAGAGTATGACCACTTTTAACCTTCTGAGACTGTTTTCTTATTGGTAAAATGAGGAATTAATACCTCATGTACTTGCTCCTTTTCTTTTGTTCAGTTTAAATACAACTACACATACTCACACATACATGCATACTTACCCCAACTCAATAGAAAAATGTTGAGAAAGAATTCATTTTACTGCTATCTTTAATGTTTGAAGGAAAGTATATTTATTTAAAGGGTAAGAAGATACATGAAGATGTGTGACGATTCTGAAGGGAATTTCTAGGCATTTTCAGACTTTAGAAGTTAACCTCCCATTTACACCTATTTCACTTAAAACTTTAACAATGAATTCCTTTTTTTTTTCCATTCAAAATACATTCACTGAGTACCTATAATATACCAGGCATTGTGCTAAGCACAGGGAAAACAAATGGAAAGAAAGAAGGAAAAAAAAGACTCAGTCTCTATCAGTAAGGAAGTCTAATTAATGAGTGGAGAATAATACAAACTAGTCATAATACAATGTGGTAAATACAGTCATAGACATATTCACTGGATATTATGGAAACAAACAGGAGGAACAGTTAGCTATACTAGCTTATACTAGCTAGTATTACCAGTATCCTATACTACTATGCTTATGCTACTTATGATTAGATCTCTTTTTTAGTTCATAAATAAAACTGATAAAGTAATTTTCTAATCATAAACAAAAAAGACAAAGAAAAAGCAATGGATATGAACATATGGAAGGTGCCTAAAGTAGAATTACAATGCTGTGAGCAGCAATAAGCAAAGGAAATTAAAGAGTAAGATATGTACACAATATCCAGTCAGGCAGGAAAGTAGATGGTGGGGTGAGCTGAGTCAGTCTCCATCCAGTTACTATCGGATGGTTCTGAAATGCCTGGCTGGCATCTGGAGTGGAGGAATAGGAGATGAAAGCCTCCTGAGTGGGAAGAAAAGGAATCCATGCATAGTAAACAATTTATATGTTGGATTGGGATAGAATTCTTATAAATAAAAAGTATGCCTATATTCAATAATTGCAACTATTTAAAGTAATAGTATTAGTCTATTGTGTTAGCAAACAGTGGTTAAAGGATAAACATTTTCTGGAGTTAAGGAAATATTTGGGATATCAAGAATCGATGCGCTAAATAAGAACACAACTGCTTCATAATGTGCAATGTTTTGAACAGCTTTTAGATTAGAGAATTGAGATAAAGAATACAGGCTCCAAAAGAAGTCAACATCAACTGAAGAAAACAGTGAAGGGTGCAGCAGAGCAAAAGTTGGAATTGAATATGGATCCTTGGTTTGATAGAGAACTTTGCAAGCAAGTTAGTTGTTTAAAGTTGATTTAGAAGGCAATGAGAAACCATAGATGATATGATACTGTTTTCTTCAGCTTTTCAAAAATAACTGTTTTGATCAAACAGGACATAGGAAAAAACTGCATGGTGCTTACTATAAGTAAAAAAGATTAGGACCAAAATTAGCTGCCGGCTTCATTGCCTTACTATGGGGAGGGGAGGGACATAAGGAAGGGGAGAAAACATATGAGTAAAGCTCGCTATCGGTGCTTTGCAAATACTTCCAGCGTGACTGATTCCTCCACATCTTTTAGGTCTCTTCCCCATCTCCACCTCCTCCCCATAGGAATCTCCCTGTTATAAATTCTCAAACTTATAATTTTTGTTTGTTTGTTTGTTATCTTATAATTGTTTTTTGGTTAATTAGAGTCTGTCTCCTCTTCCATACTCCAACCAACCTCTCATCTTCAAATAAGCTTCAGAAGGGCGCGGACCCTGACAGTTTTCCTCACCAAAGTGTGAGTGTTCTTCTCTAGCGCCTTGCACTATTGATTGATGCACAGCATGCTACAAGCATGTCTTGAATGAATGAGAATGAGCTTCCGTGTTTAGTGGTTAACAATACCAGGCCCATAGGAAGCGCTCAAGAAATAAACAGCACTTAACTGGTATTCACATTTATTATCTCATTTATTTCTCACAAAACCCGGTAAGTATTAAACCCGGCACTGGGATCTAGAAAACTAAGGAGGGGCTTCCCTGGTGGCGCAGTGGTTGGGAGTCCGCCTGCCAATGCAGGGGACATGGGTTCGAGCCCTGGTCTGGGAGGATCCCACATGCCGCGGAGCGGCTGGGCCCGTGAGCCACAACTACTGAGCCTGCGCGTCTGGAGCCTGTGCTCCGCAACGGGAGAGGCCGCGACAGTGAGAGGCCCGCGCACCGCGATGAAGAGTGGCCCCCGCTCTCCACAACTGGGGAAAGCCCTCGCACAGAAACGAAGACCCAACACAGCCAAAAATAAAATATAAAATTAATAAAAAAAAAAAAAAAAAAAAAAAAGAAAACTAAGGAAAGTTAAGCAGCCCGCCCGGCGTCAAGAGACACCAGAATAACAGCGCCGGGCCTGGGACCAGCACCGAGCACCTCCCTGGCCGAGCTCTTCTCGGTTACCCCAAGCGGCGGGCCACAGTCTCGCCCTCCGCGGCTCGGTCTTCAGCCGCCGGCCTGCCGCAGACGAAGCTCGTTTCCGTGGTTGGAAGGAGGCTCGGGGCAGGAGGCAGCGCCGAGGGCGGGACGAAGACGACCTAGGGTCAGCACAGGCGGGCGCCGGAACCGCCCGAGCCTGTGGCTGCCCAGCAGGCGGAATCCCGCTCCTCAAAAGGAGCCGCTCCCACTGAGGGTCGCGCCCCGGCGTCGGGACTCGCGGTCCTCTCGCCAAAGCGCGAGACGGCCCGCCTCTCCGAGGCCTGGAGCTGGCAGCTGGGCCGAAGCAGCAAAACTCATCCGGGGACCCCAGCCCCGCGCCGGCTCTCCGCGGCCGCTCTAGGACGCCGGAGGAGGGGGCGGGGGTGGCGGGGCGGGGGGGCCCTCCTCTCTGTGGTTGGGACTGGGCCGCCCTCCGCCGGAAGCCGGCTACCTTCGGGCGCGTCCTGGCCTGGGTCCTAGGTGAGGTGCAGGTCGGGCGTTAATCCTCCTGCGAGCGAGCTGCAGTAGGAGCTGGGAGAGGCCGGGAGAGGCTGGGAGAGGCGTACGCTCTGGCCTGTGTTCCCCTTCCACGCGCAGGCTGTCTCTAGAAAATCTCTGATTTCTAAAAATCTCGGAGAACAACCGTGGTCAATTTTTGCCCACAATTCCACCTTCCTTTGCTGCGTGGAAAAAAAGGAAAAAAAAAATTCCTAGTTTTCTTAGTTTGTCTTTATTATTTTCAAATGATTTCTTGTGTATTTATTAGTTTTGTTTCTAATTCTTGCTAAAGAAGCTTCACGTGGTGGAAGCAGATGAAGGGAGCCCCTCACTGCGATTTCTTAAGCATTGGGCAGAGTATGGGATCAGGACGTATTTTTTCCCCCCATACAGAGCTAACAGCCTTTTTTTTTTTCTTTTTTAAGGATCAAACATTTGCTCTACTACACTGTAGCCAACTCAGCTAACTAATTCATAAATTTATAAGTACCAAGGGAGAGAGGAAAAATTATACCGTTAGAACTACAAATATTAAAGATGAGAAGTTTATAGAGCCCCAAGTACTGAGTGAGTGCTACATTTCCCATTTGAAACTTGAGTAACTCTGTATGAGATAAATGGAAATAGCAAGGGAAAATGAAGTGATTGGTATATGTATTTATAAATGTAAAATTATCAACTTAAAAAGCCCCTTTTATGACTAGGTTTATTGAAGTGACATGCACTAATCTTTTTTTTTAATTTAAAAATTTTTAATTTTATTTATTTTATTAATTAATTTTTGACTGTGTTGGGTCTTCGTTGTTGCGCGTGGGCTTTCTCTAGTTGTGGCGAGCAGGGACTACTCTTCGTTGTGGTGCGCGGGCTTCTCATTGTGGTGGCTTCTCTTGTTGTGGAGCACGGGCTCTAGGTGCATGGGCTTCAGTAGTTGTGACACTCGGGCTCAGTAGTTGTGGCTCGTGGGCTCTAGAGCACCAGGCTCAGTAGTTGTGGTGCATGGGCTTAGTTGCTCTGCAACATGTGGGATCTTCCAGGACCAGGGATTGAACCCATGTCCCCTGCATTGGCAGATGGATTCTTTTTTTTTTTTTTTTTTTTAGTTATTTCTGAGATATACATTTTAAAGTAATAACTAGAATTATAACTTATAACATTATACCAGAACACATAAGATTTTTAGAAATTTCATGTAATGTCTGAAACATTTATATTAACATATTTCCGTACAAATAACCCAAAGAAAGTTTAGTATTAGTTGTTTTTTTTTGTTTGTTTGTTTGTTTTTTTAATACTGCAGGTTCTTATTAGTCATCAATTTTATACACATCATTGTATACATGTCAATCACAGCTGCCCAATTCAGCTCACCACCATACCCACCCCACCGTGGTTTTCCCCCTTGGTGTCCATACGTTTGTCCTCTACATCTGTGTCTCAACTTCTGCCCTGCAAACCGGCTCATCTGTACCATTTTTCAAGGTTCCACATACATGCATTAACATACGATATTTGTTTTTCTCTTTCTGACTTACTTCACTCTGTATGACAGTCTCTAGATCCACCCACGTCTCTACAAATGACCCAATTTCGTTCCTTTTTATGGCTGAGTAATATTCCATTGTATATATGTACCACAACTTCTTTATCCATTTGTCTATCGATGGGAATTTAGGTTGCTTCCATGACCTGGCTATTGTAACTAGTGCTGCAATGAACATTGGGGTGCATGTGTCTTTTTGAATTATGGTTTTCTCTGGGTACATGCCCAGTAGTGGGATTGCTGGGTCATATGGTAATTCTATTTTTAGTTTTTTAAGGAACCTCCATACTGTTCTCCATAGTGGCTGTATCAATTTACATTCCCACCAACAGTGCAAGAGGATTCCCTTTTCTCCACACCCTCTCCAGCATTTGTTGTTTGTAGATTTTCTGATGATGCCCATTCTAACTGGTGTGAGGTGATACCTCATTGTAGTTTTGATTTGCATTTCCCTAGTAATTAGTGATGTTGAGCAGCTTTTCATGTGCTTCTTGGCCATCTGTATGTCTTCTTTGGAGAAATGTCTATTTAGGTCTTCTGCCCATTTTTGGATTGGGTTGTTTGTTTCTTTAATGTTGAACTGTATGAGCTGTTTATATATTTTGGAGATTAATCCTTTGTCCGTTGATTCATTTGCAAATATTTTCTCCCATTCTGAGGGTTGTCTTTCCACCTTGTTTATGGTTTCCTTTGCTGTGCAAAAGCTTTTAAGTTTCATTAGGTCCCATTTGTTTATTTTTGTTTTTATTTCCATTACTCTAGGAGGTGGATCAAAAAAGATCTTGCTGTGATTTATGTCAAAGAGTGTTCTTCCTATATTTTCCTCTAAGAGTTTTATAGTGTCTGGTCTTACATTTAGGTCTTGAATCCATTTTGAGTTTATTTTTGTGTATGGTGTTAGGGAGTGTTCTAATTTCATTCTTTTACATGTAGCTGTCTAGCTTTCCAAGCACCAGTTATTGAAGAGACTGTCTTTTCTCCATTGTATATCTTTGCCTCTTTTGTCATAGATTAGTTGACCTTAGGTGCGTGGGTTTATCTCTGGGCTTTCTATCTTGTTCCATTGATCTATGTTTCTGTTTTTGTGCCAGTACCATATTGTCTTGATTACTGTAGCTTTGTAGTATAGTCTGAAGTCAGGGAGTCTGATTCCTCCAGCTCCGTTTTTTTCCCTCAAGACTGCTTCAGCTATTCGGGGTCTTTTGTGTCTCCATACAAATTGTGTCAAATTTTAAGATGATTTGTTGTAGTTCTGTAAAAAAAATGCCATTGGTAATTTGATAGGTATTGCATTGAATCTGTAGATGACTTTGGGTAGTATAGTCATTTCCACAATATTGATTCTTCCAATCCAAGAACATGGTATAGCTCTCCATCTGTTGGTATCATCTTTAATTTCTTTCATCAGTGTCTTATAGTTTTCTGCATACAGGTCTTTTGTCTTCCTAGGTAGGTTTATTCCTAGGTATTTAATTCTTTTTGTTGCAATGGTAAATGGGAGTGTTTCCATAATGTCTCTTTCAGATTTTTCATCATTAGTGTATAGGAATGCAAGAGATTTCTGTGCATTAATTTTGTATCCTGCAACTTTACCAAATTCATTGATTAGCTCTAGTAGTTTTCTGGTGGCATCTTTAGGATTCTCTATGTATACTATCATGTCATCTGCAAACAGTGACAGTTTTACTTCTTCTTTTCCAATTTGTATTCCTTTTATTTCTTTTTCTTCTCTGATTGCCGTGGCTAGGACTTCCAAAACTATGTTGAATAATAGTGGTGAGAGTGGACATCCTTGTCTCATTCCTGATCTTAGAGGAAATGCTTTCAGTTTTTTACAGTTGAGAATGATGTTTACTGTGGGTTTGTCGTATACAGCCTTTATTATGTTGAGATAGGTTCCCTCTATGCCCACTTTGTGGAGAGTTTTTATCATAAATGGGTGTTGAATTTTGTCAAAAGCTTTTTCTGCATCTATTGAGATGATCATATGGTTTTTATTCTTCAATTTGTTAATATGGTGTATCACATTGATTGATTTGCATATATTGAAGAATCCTTGCATCCCTGTGATAAATCCTACTGGATCGTGGTGTATGATCCTTTTAATGTGTTGTTGTATTCTGTTTGCTAATATTTTGTTGAGGATTTTTGCCTGTATATTCGTCAGTGATATTGGTCTGTAATTTTCTTTTTTTGTAGTATCTTTGTCTGGTTTTGGTATCAGGGTGATGGTGGCCTCATAGAATGAGTTTGGAAGTGTTCTTTCCTCTGCAATGTTTTGGAAGAGTTTGAGAAGGATGGGTGTTAGCTCTTCCTTAAATGTTTGATAGAATTCACCTGTGAAGGCATCTGGTCCTGGACTTTTGTTTGTTGGAAAATTTTTAATCACAGTTTCAATTTCATTACTTGTGATTAGTCTGTTCCTATTTTCTATTTCTTCCTGGTTCACTCTTGGAAGGTTATACCTTTCTAAGAATTTGTCCATTTCTTCCAGGTTGTCCATTTTATTGGCATAGAGTTGCTTGTAGTAGTCTCTTAGGTTGCTTTGTATTTCTGCGGTGTCTGTTGTAACTTCTCCTTTTTCATTTCTAATTTTATTGATTTGAGTCCTCTCCCTCTTTTTCTTGATGAATCTGGCTAATGGTTTATCAATTTTGTTTATCTTCTCAAAGAACCAGCTTTTAGTTTTATTGATCCTTGCTATTGTTTTCTTTGTTTCTATTTCATTTATTTCTGCTCTGATCTTTATGATTTCTTTCCTTCTACTAACTTTGGGTTTTGTTTGTTCTTCTTTCTCTAGTTCCTTTAGGTGTAAGGTTAGATTGTTTACTTGAGATTTTTCTTGTTTCTTGAGTTAGGCTTGTATAGCTATAAACTTTCCTCTTAGAACTGCTTTTGCTGCATCCCATAGGTTTTGGATCGTCGTGTTTTCATTGTCATTTGTCTCTAGGAGGTATTTTTTGATTTCCTGCTTGATTTCTTCAGTGATCTCTTGTTTATTTAGTAACGTATTGTTTAGCCTCCATGTGTTTGTGTTTTTTACGTTTTTTCCCCCTGTAATTCATTTCTGATCTCTTAGCATTGTGGTCAGAAAAGATGCGTATATGATTTCAGTTTTCTGAAATTTACTGAGGTTTGATTTGTGACCCAAGATGTGATCTATCCTGGAGAATGTTCCGTGCGCACTTGAGGTGAAAGTGTAATCTGCTGTTTCTGGATGGAATGTCCTATAAATATCAATTAAATCTATCTGGTCTATTGTGTCATTTAAAGCTTCTGTTTCCTTATTTATTTTCATTTTGGATGATCTGTCCAGTGGTGTAAGTGAGGTGTTGAAGTCCCCCACTATTATTGTGTTACTGTCGATTTCCTCTTTTATAGCTGTTAGCAGTTGCCTTATGTATTGAGGTGCTCCTATGTTGGGTGCATATATATTTATAATTGTTATATCTTCTTCTTGGATTGATCCCTTGATCATTATGTAGTGTCTTTCCTTGTCTCTTGTAACATTATTTATTTTAACGTCTATTTTATCTGATATGAGTATAGCTACTCCAGCTTTCTTTTGATTTCCATTTGCATGGAATATCTTTTCCATCCCCTCACTTTCAATGGCAGACGGATTCATAACCACTGCACCAGGGAAGTCCGACATGCACTAATTCTTAAATATTCTGCAATTAGAAGAGTTTCTATGTTATGAAGGCAATTTAGAAGATTATAGCAAGATGGTGAAGCCTGACTCCTTTTATATGCTTATTTTTCATTCGAGAGGCTTTTATCAGTAACCCAGATCTTTAAAAAAGAAGCCTAATTCCACTTATTTTCATGTGAGTACTCTAATAAATACCAAAACTAAAATCAAATGTTTCTTTGTGTTTAGATACAGATAGAAACATTCTTGCATGGATCAACAAAGAGGTATGGATAATTTAAACAGAAGAAAAAATAATAAAGTTGATGCCTTTGACTAGCTAAGAACCCTAAGGAATTCAGTTTCAGTTGGAAAACCTTAGAGCTATTTCAGAATACTTATTAACGAGCTTATTGTATTATCCATTTTAAGACTCTGTCTTGGCAATCTTTTATTCATAGTGGCTCCCTCTGACAACTTCCTCGTTTTGTTGCTGTGTGCATAATGATGTTCTTTATTATATCCAAGAGAGTTTTTGATGTTGGAATATGCAATGACTCAAGTTTCACTCTAGCAGCTTGAAAGAGTGATAATGAGGTGCTCTGTTTTTTACTCTGTTTATATGCCCCTTCCAGGTGTATAATTTCATTTAAAAGTTGATATTGTTCTTCTAGATTTTCTATTCAATAATGAAATGCAAAGCAATGATTGTTCCCCTAAGAACAACTTTAAGTTTTCTGAGAAATGTGGTAAGGACTTTGCAGCGAACTCTGAAGGTATCATTTTGGGAATTTAACACAATATGCTTCAAAGCCAAATAAAAAGGAAGGTTCTGAATTAAAAAGTGTGGATGAAAATCTATAATCTGGCACTAAATCAGTTGAGATGTAGTGGCAAAAAAAATTGCAAGAAGAAAGTGAAGATTCTGGTTGCCTGTAGGTTTTGTGAGTAGAGCTCAACTCCAGCTTAAAATTGTAGGAAGAATTACTTAGACCACAAAGACAGAAGGAAAAATGGTGTTTGAAGATGAAGAAGCTCAAGCAAGTAAAATACTAAAAATAATAGTAACAGTAACTAACACTTATAGAGCATGGTGCCAGGCACCATGATAAGCATTTTCTGTGCATGGTGCCGTTTAATCCTCACAACAAGCCTGTGAAGTTGGCACTGTTGTTATCCTTATTTGACAAATGAGAGAATTAAGATTTAGTTAAGTAATTTCCCCAAGGCCACAAGCTGGGAACTGGTGGAGCAGGTTCTCAAACTTAGGTCTGTCATACTTTTAGAGCTATTAAGAGATTTTTATATCAGCTATGCTATTTTTTACTTTGAAAGATCTGATCTCCCCTCCTTTTTGTCATTTTGCTTGGCTGTTGATCATCTTTCTTTCCTCTCAGAATCACTCCTCTACTTCTGAATCAATGGACTTAACTGGCAAAGCAGGCCTAGATAACAGTTAAGCGGCTCTTGCATTAGATCATGTGAATTCAAATCACAATACCTGTACCAACAAGCTGTGAGACTATAAATCATGTATAAATCATGTATTTAACTTCTCTTTGCTTTTTTTTTTTTAACATCTGTAAATTGGGATAATATTAGTGCCTACCCTACAGGGTTTTTGTGACTTAAATGAGACAGTGTGTGTAAAAGCACTTGGTACATATCTGAGCATATAATAAGTACTTAGTTTATATTATTTTTACTGGGACCCAATAGTGCATATGAAAACATTCTCTAACAAGATCCTGTGAAGAATCATAGGCCCAGCTGGTAGGAGAATGAAGTAAAACATTTACCTCCAGGCCTCTTTGGATCTTATGAGCTGTTCACTCAGGGTTGGGGAAGAGGAGATGAAATAAAAAATTATCAGTGACTAAATACAATCTATAACTGCTGTAGAAAAAGCAATTTCTGTGTATTTTATACCATTGGTGATGGACTAAGTACTAAAGAGTTCTTACTAAATTTACACATTGATTAACATCATTAGATAGGCAGCAAAAGTTCAGGCTCACTCTGCATGGAAAGGATTTATAAAGAATGCTTTTTTTATATCAATCAAACAGTGCTTATTAAAGCAGGAAAAAAGTGCTGTTAAAGGTGCTAAAATAGAAGGCTTTTTCCCCTTTTTACTGCAGCCTCTCTTTCTTTCTCTCTCTCTTGAGATGTGCTTTTTATTTGCTACTAAATAAAAGAATCTTTAATTTTAAATTATTAGCATAAATTTACTGTTCTTTCTATGGTGTATTAACAATTTTAAACGCGAATATAAGAGCATTTAACTTATATGTAGAATCACCAAAACTACAGAATTCATATTACGTAGTTCATATATGAGTACAGTATATATTTCATTCTTACCAGAACAATGTAAACTACACAAAACTAACTCAGTTTTTAAAATTTCACTTTTTGATGTGTGCACATCTATCAACCCTCTCTAGCTTTAGCTTGCTAATGAGTAAGAAAGGACAAAAAGGGAAAGTAACTATATGATGCCCTGTGTCCCCCTTTTCTCCTATGTCATCATTTTAGTATGAATAGTTGGCTAATACAGGAAGTAACACAAATAAGAAAAAATATGATAGGATTCCTTGTGTGTTCATGTTTCTTAGAATGCCATTGCCTTCTTTCTGCACTCGAAGCAAGTTCTGGTTTGAATGGAAAGCATACCCTCTCAGGCTTGTCAGTGTTCCTTTTAACTCAGTCATAGATGTAACACACTGACCTTGTGCTCACTTTGATCTCGCTGAACTCTCATGCACTGTGGGTCCACCGGAAGGCTGTACTCGCGAGGCATTGGGAATACTACTGAGAACAGAGTGGCAAGGAGCAGTGCAAACGCGTATCTTGCATATCTTCTCTGTTTACATGTATGTTCCATCGTTCCTTCAGACTTCAGTTACAAAACACAACTTCAAAGATAAAATTACTAAGAATTTCAAGATGGCGACAGGAGAGCATTAAATGAAGGACAAGGCCTTCTGAGTGTGGGGACATGTTCAATTATATTGTACCTGTGTTCACTTTGCTGAGTGGGCCCACCTTTCCTTAATGTGTATGTATTGGGAAGCTCTGTATATAGTAAGCCTATTATCTTAAAATATTTGGAGGAAATATCCATGTTACATATTTTCCTGGACTTTTGGAATACTGCTGCCCAGGATATTAATTTATTAAGGGCTCCTCATTTGGTCCTTAGCACTAATTCTAGGCCTAACAAAGGGGGCTGCACTTAAATTTAGCAAATCATGGCTTTTTGAAAAATGCAGTTGGGCTAAATGGCCTCCAGAATAGACAGAAGCTTCTGATTTTCAGAGAAAATGATAATACAGTAAGCTTTGACAAAAACTGAAACTGAAGAGAATTGCTATTTCAACAAAATCGATAAAATATATAACAGAATTTTTCCATTTTTAAAATTTTCTATAACTGTGTACTTAGACAAATACATATTCACAGATCCATACAAGACATTATATATAGTTACAAAATATACTTTACCAGACCTGCCCTAGTTAGATATAACCTCCCTAAGGCTAAGATATAATGTAAGCAATTTTGAATCAGTAAGATAATGCCATCCATCCATAGTACTTATTATTTCAGTCAATAAAGTTTCATTTCATTCCATGGGAACATACTGCAATATATCAAGTGTCTGGCAAATACATTCAGGTTTTTAGTTAAAAAGAGGGCCAGAATATAAGGGTATATTTATTAGTGTATACATTGTATTTTACAGGAAAGTAATAATGGCTGAGAAATGTTCATTCATTCATCCACTAATGGTCCAGACATATGGATTCTAGCTCATCTGGTCTTTGAAGTTTTCACAGAGCTGAGATTTGAGTTGAGCCTGAAAGAATGGAAAGCATTTCTTTAAAATCAGAGAGTTGTATGCTGCATATATGCCCTTCATCAGATGTGTGATTTGAAAATAGTTTCTGTGGCTTGTCTTTTCATTCTCCTGCCCATATCTTTCATAGATCAATTTTCTTTTCTAATTTTAATCAAGCCCAATTTACCAATTTTTTTCTTCCCCATGTAGTGCTTTCAGTGTTGTATCTAAGCACTCTTTCCTTAACTGAAGTTCACAAAGATTTTCTCCTGTTTTTTCTTCTGAAAGGTTTGTTGTTTTATTTTATATTTAGGTCTATGATCCATTTTGTGTTAGTTTTTGTATAAGGTGAGAGATATGGGTAAAAAACAAACCACCAGAAAACTTTTGCATGTCAATGGCCAATTGTTCCAGCAACTTGTTGAAAAGGCTGTCCTTTTCTCCACTGAATTGTCTTTGCACCTTTGCCAATAATCAACTGATCATGTTTACATGGGTATATTCTGGACTCTTTATCTATTCCATTGATCTGTATATCTATGTTTTCATTGATACCTCACTCTCTTGTTTATAGTAAGTCTTAAAATCAGGATAATAGTCCTTCAACTTTGTTCTTTCTTTCAAAACAACAATCCAATTTTAAAAAAAAATTTATATTTTCTTTTATTTATTTATTTATTTGGTTGCACTGGGTCTTAGTTGTGGCAGGTGGGCTCCTTAGTTCAGCTCACTGGCTCCTTAGTTGTGGCACATGGACTCCTTAGTTGTGGCATGTGAATTCTCAGTTGTGACATGCATATGGGATCTAGTTCCCTGACCAGGGATCGAACCCAGGCCCATTGCATTGGGATTGTGGAGTCCTTAACCACTGTGCCACCCAGGAAGTCCCAACAACTACTGAAGCCCATGTGCCTAGAGCCCGTGCTCCACAGCAAGAGAAGCCACCACAATGAGAAGCCCGCACACCACAGTGAAGAGTAGCCCCTGCTTGCTGCAACTAGAGAAAGCCTGCACGCAGCAACAAAGACCCAACGCAGCCCAAAAATAAATAAATTAATTAAATTAAATAAAAAATTTTTTAAATTAAAAAAAAAAGAATTAGTGCATGTCACTTCAATAAACCTAGTCATAAAAGGGGTTTTTTAAGTTGATAATTGTACATTTATAAATACGTATACCAATTACTTCATTTTCCCTTGCTATTTCCATTTATCTCATACAGAGTTACTCAAGTTTCAAATGGGATCTGTAGCGCTCACTTTCAGTACTTGGGGCTCTATAAACTTCTCATCTTTAATATTTGTGGTTCTAATGGTATAACTTTTCCCCTCTCCCTTGGTACTTATAAATTTATGAATTAATTAGCTGAGTTGGCTACAGTGTAGTAGAGCAAATGTTTGATCCTTAAAAAAGAAAAAAAAAAAGGCTGTTAGCTCTGTATGGGGGGAAAAATAAGTTCTGATCCCATACTCTGCCCAATGCTTAGGAAATCGCAGTGAGGGGCTCCTTTCATCTGCTTCCACCACGTAAAGCTTCTTTAGCAAGAATTAGAAACAAAACTAAGAAATACACAAGAAATCATTTGAAAATAATAAAGACAAACTAAGAAATACTAGGATTTTTTTTTAAATGGGCAAAAGCTTTGAACAGATACTTCACCAAAGAAGATATGTGGATGTCAAATAAGAACATAAAAAGATGCTCAACATTATTAGTCCATAGGGAAATGTAAATTAAAACCACAATAATATACCACTACACACCTTTCAGAATGAGAAAACAAACAAACCCACCAATCCACCTCCCCCTACTCAAAAAAACACTTGACAATACCAAGTTTTGGTGAAAATGAGAAAAAATTGGAACTGTCATGCATTACTGGTGGGAATGTAAAATGGTGCAGCCACTTTGGGAAAAGTTTGGCAGTTTCCTACAAATATGTACTTACCACAGGACCTAGCAATCTCACTCTCAGGTATTTGCCCAAGTGAAATAAAAATGATCACATATATATGTGTTAATATATGATATTTGGTTTTCTCTTTCTGACTTACATCACTATGTATGACACACTCTAAGTCCATCCATGTCTACAAATGACCCAATTTTATTCCTTTTTATGGCCGAGTAATATTCCATCGTATATATGTACTACATCTTCTTTATCCATTCATCTGTCGATGGGCATTTAGTTTGCTTCCATGTCCTGGCTATTGTAAATTGTGCATGGAATCTAGAAAAATGGTACAGATGAACCTATCTGCAGGGTAGAAATAGAGATGCAGACATAGAGAATGAATGTGTGGACATGGGTTGGGGAAGGGGGATGGGATACATTGGGAGATTGGGATTGACATATATACACTACTATGTGTAAAACAGATAGCTGGTGGGAACCTGCTGTATAGCACAGGGAGCTGAGCTTGGTGCTCTGTGATGACCTAGATGGGTGGGATGGGGGGGTGGGGGTGGGAGAGAGGTCCAAAAGGGAGGGGATATAGGTATACATACAGCTGATTCACTTCGTTGTACAGCAGAAACTAACACAACATTGTAAAGCAACTCTACCCAATTAAAAAAAAAAGATCACACAGTAAAACCTGTATGTGAATGTTTATAGTAACTTTATTCATAATAGCCCAAAACTGGAAAAAACCCAAATGTCTCTGAACTGAGAAATGGATGAACAATGAAATACTACACTGCAATAAAATGAGAGAAACTGCTAAGACATGCTATAACATAGATGAATCTCAAATGCATTATTCTTAGTGAAGAAGTCAGACTCAAAAGGCTATATACACTATGACTGCAATTATATGACATTTGGGAAAAGGCAAAACTATAGAGATGAAGAACAGATCAGGGGTTGTGTGAGGATAGGGTTGACTACAAAGGGGTAACATAAAGAGACTGTGTTTGTGTGTGTGTGTGTGAGGGCAGGAGAGGTTTGGAACTGTTCTGCATCTTATAGGGGTGGTGGTTTGATGGCTATGAAATTCTCAAAACTCATAGAACTGTACACCAAAAACAGTGAATATTACTGTATATAAATTTAAAGTACATGTGGAGGTGTAAAGTATTCTATTGCTGAAGGGAAATGGGGAAAGGTTAACAGTGAGGTGGGCGGGAAGTCTGGATAGTTAAATTGCTTGTAGATTTGTAAAGGCTGAAGTCAAGGTTAGGAAACTAGATTTACCTCTAAGTTAAAGCATTTGAATGTGGAAACATCAAAATGAAAATGATGGTTAGGTGGCTTAAATCTGTTGACAATGTGTACCATAGAACCTTAGGGAAGCAGTCAAGGAAACCAGTAAAGAACTGATAAGGGCTCCCCTAAGGGTAAAAAACTTATGTTTGAATAGGAATTTATATACTGAAAATTCATTCGTTTACTCTATCTCAATTTATAGTCATAAGAACCAGTGAAGTTAGAATTATTATTTGCAATTAATAGATATAAAAATGGAGGCTCAGAATGGTTAAGGGATTTGCTTAAGTTCATAGTATAAAACTGTGAAGCTAAGACCCAAATCTTAGTTGTTTGATTCTTTCCAGTTCTCTTTATTTTCTCACATTTTATTCATTTCTTTCCTGGCATTTATCAAATCTATAGATGGTCTGTTAACTTGTTTTCTTGCTTATTGTCTGTATCTCCTACTTGACTTCAGGTGAAGAGCCCTGCCTCTACAGTTTCCTGTCATATCCTCAGAACTTCTCACACTGTTTGACACATAATAGGTGCTCAAGAAATATTTACTGAGTGAATAACCATCCAAGTTAGAAGGCAGATTATGTCTGGTTTTATTCTTTTTACCATGTATGCTATATGCAGTGATAGAGACAGGTGTTCCTTTTCCTTGTCCTGTTCTTTATCCCAGTAGTTCTTAAACTGGCTGTGCAACAGATTCACCAACAGACTTTTTTTTAATGTTTATGTTTATCAAAGCAATGCAAGTAAAATGATAGCCCAAGATTGATAACCTCCAGCCCTAACCACTGTTACTTTTCAGTTCCCATCCTCATCCCCATAGTTGAACTCAACTTTCAACACTGGTGTTTATCCTTCCTAGCATGAAGCAGGCTTTGAATACCCTGTCTTGATTTTTTCAGAATTAGCAATTATCTACTAACTTCCTACTATGGAAGAAGAGGATTTAGCTCTCTTACATTATTTCCACTCAAGAGTTTCCTTTACTCTATTCCTACAATATTGTAGGAATTACCGTATTGTAATTTTTTGTTAAATCAACATTCAGTGCTTAGAATAGGATGATTATGTAATTATCTTTTTAGGCTGAGTCACATGTACACTCTGGTTGCATTTTTTAATGTAAAATTTTTTTAAATAAATTTTTTTTCCTGTGACTAATAATTGCTTCATCTTTTATACGCCTACTCTTTAAGTCATCTCCAAATTGTGTCATAATGCTAATACATCTCTCCTTGTAGTAAAATGCATCAGGTAATGTATTGATCCCATTATTGTTTTTTTGTTGTTGTTTTTTTTTTCTTGGAAACATCAGTTCTGGAGACTTCCATTCTCCTGCCTCAGTCTCTACTGGCTGCTTTTTAGGCCCCTCAAACAGTTATTTTCCTGGAAATTTCCTTCACCATCATTCTGGGCATTCCCTTTTCCTTTCTCCACTGTTGATCCATGTCTTCATCTCTCTTTTTTCAATCCCTCTTTTTGGTGGAAAACACTTTTAAGTATCTTCCTAAGAAGAGGTTTCACAGGAAGAAAACTTTCTGAGATCTTGCATATCTGAGGATACCTTTATTTTGCTGTTAGACTTGATTGATGGTTGGGTTTATAGGAAATTCTAAATTGTAAATAATCGCCCTTTGGAATCTAAAGATATTGCTCTATTTTCTTCTAGTTTCCAGTATCATTGTTGAAAAGTCCAGTGCCATTCTCTATTATCATGCCTGATTTTTTGTCTGCAATCTGTTTGTTATTCTATTTGAAGCATTTAGGGAATTTTCTTTATCTCTGCTATTCTGATATTTTAGGATTACGTGAGTCTTTTTCATTTATTTTTCAGACACTCACTAGATCCATATGATTTGGAAAAACACTTCTTTCAGTTCTGTGGAAATGCCTTTCTTTGATAATTCCACCCCTCCTCCATTCTCCTCCTTTTCTTTTTTTAATAACTTTTATAGTTTAGCTGTACAATCTCCTGGATTGATCCTAAATTTCCTTTTATCTCATATTTTTCAATTGTATTTTTGATCTTCTTTTGAGACTTCTCAACTTCATTTTGTCATCTACTACTGAATTTTAAAATTTATTTTTTAATTCCCAAAACTCATTTTTTCCCTCTGAGTATTTCTTAAAAAAAAAAAAAAGCATCCTCTTTTTATTCATAGAATTTCTTTCTTTAATGACATTGCTCATAGTTCTGAAATTTTCTTCTGCTCTCTGCTTTGGTTTTGTTCAACTCTCCCCCACCTCTTCCCATAATTTTTTCTGTTTGTTTTGGTGTCTGATTTTCATGACTGTGGGTTTCCTCAAAAGTGTGGTGATCCCCAAATGTCTCCTCACATTTAAGAATGAGAGAAGCAACCTGCATGCTTGGAACTTGTGGATTGGCAGACTTCATTTTTGATGTGATTAGGCAAGGAATCACAATGTTGGAAGATTCGCCCCTCCCCTCCACTATCCGTGAAAGTATTTTCCTTGGGCCAGTCAGTTTCCTCAGAAAGTGTTGATCTTAAAAACAAAAGAGCCAGCTATTTTACCAGCAAAATAAGTTTATTTGGGAATAGCAGAGAATTTCAATTTGGGACAAGCAAACTGTGGTAAACCATAGGTAAATCTGGAGAACCGAGGAGAGAGACTTGCTTTTTTAGAAGAAAGGAGGAAACTGGGGAGGCTGTGGTGGTTCTTCACAGGCTGCAGGTAGTGGGCAGCTTGTTGGGTCAGAAGGCTACAAACTGTGGTGAGTGATACCTGCGTGAGAGCTCCCCCTTCAGGGCTTCCCAACTCCACTTTAAATGAGGTTTCACACACATGAAAGGACGCTCAACATCACTGATCATTACAGAAATGCAAATCGAAACTGCAATGAGATATCACCTCACACCTGGCAGAATGGCCATCATCAAAAAATCTACAAACAACAAATGCTGTAGAGGGTGTGGAGAAAAGGGAACCCTCTTGCACTGTTGGTGGGAATGTAAATTGATACAGCCACTATGGAGAACACTATGGAGGTTCCTTAAAAAACTAAAAATAGAACTACCATATGACCCAGCAATCCCACTACTGGGCATATACCCTGAAAATACCATAATTCAAAAAGAGACATGTACCACAATGTTCATTGCAGCACTATTTACAATAGCCAGGACATGGAAGCAACCTAAGTGTCCAACGACAGATGAATGGATAAAGAAGATGTGGCACATATATACAATGGAATATTACTCAGCCATAAAAAGAAACAAAATTGAGTTATTTGTAGTGAGGTGGATGGAGCTAGAGTTTGTCATACAGAGTGAAGTAAGTCAGAAAGAGAAAAACAAATACCATAAGCTAACACATATATATGGAATTAAAAAAAAAAAGGTTCTGAAGAACCTAGCGGCAGGACAGGAATAAAGACACAGACATAGAGAATGGACTTGAAGACACAGGGAGGGGGAAGGGTAAGCTGGGACGAAGTGAGAGAGTCGCATGGACTTATATACACTACCAAATGTAAAATAGATAACTAGTGGGAAGCAGCTGCATAGCACAGGGAGATCAGCTCTGTGCTTTGTGATCACCTGGAGGGGTGAGATAGGGAGGATGGGAGGGAGATGGAAGAGGGAGGGGATAGGGGGATATATGTATACATATAGCTGATTCACTTTGTTATACAGCAGAAACTAACACAACATTGTAAAGCAATTATACTCCAATAAAGCTGTTAAAAAAAATTGCATTTCTTAGCATGGTGCTTGGCATATGGCAGGCAGTTTTTAAGTTGGGAGTGAATAGGTGAGAACTGAGAGAATTGTTGAAGAACTAGAAAGATTCTTACTCTTTTCAGATATCTGAGTTCCTTAAAACTCACACACACACACACACACACATACACACACACACACACAATGTATAGCAAACAATTCTATTTTTCACACCAGACTTTTATTTAAAGCTACTTTCTGCACATATGTGATAACAAATTCATAAACCACATCTTTCCAGATTTAGATTTTCTTTGTATAAAGATAGAGAAATCCTAAGGTTCTTGGAAAAGATATGCCTTGGTGAAGCAATTCCCAAAGTTGTATTTTGGCTTTGTCTAACCATATAATGCATAAACATTCATCGATTTCTTTCATATTGACTTGACATATACCACAGTATTTAATATTCATAGATAATTAATTTCTTTTCTATTTTAAGAGGTTTATTCACATATGTTTAGTTTGTGCAGTTAACAGTCATTACAAAATACATACCAAACATTAACTTTATTATTTCTGACTCAAAATGTATTTTTAGTTCGGCAACACATTATCATCTAATGTGAGGTCATTTTTGAAAACAAATTAAAAACTAGAAACTAATTACTTTCTTTAACTTCATAGTCTTGATATTTTAGGCATAGGTATTTTTTGGGGAATATAAATAAAAACAAAATGTTCTCCCAACCCAGAAATTCTCTCCACAAACGCAGTGGAGAAATAATATTTCTCTTATTGAATAAGCAGTACACCAGAATGTGATGCGCATTGCAGGCAATCTGCAAAGAGACTGCAAAGACAGAAAGCAATCTCACCCTTTTATACAGCCTAGCAGATACAACCCATTACGTATGTTTTCAAGATAAATAATAACTAGTCATCAAGTAATAGGCCTTGATAACATTGCACACATAATTCATCTTGATTTTATTTTGTAATTGGGGTGACCATCAGAGTTAGCTAATAAGCATTATCCACAGGAAAAACAAATGTCTCATCTTTATGACAGAAGGTAGTTTTGCAACTTGGAAAAATTTGCCCACAAAGTTAGGCTCCTACTATCCCATAGAAACTGGGAGAGAGAGGTGCTATCTCTCTCTCTTTTAATTGAGGTATAATTGACATATAATATTACAATAGTTTGAGGTGTACAACATAATTCCATATTTGTATATATCTCTAACTGATCACCACAGTAATTCTAGTTAACATCCGTTACCATATATAGTTACACAATTTTTTTCTTGTGATGAGAACTTTTTAAGATCTACTTTCCTAGCAATTTTCAAATATGCAATACAGTATTATTAACTGCAGTCTTCATGCTATTACATTCCTATTTTTTATTTTATAACTGGAAGTTTGTACTTCTTGACCATTTTCACACATTTCACCCACCTCCCACCCCCTGCCTCTGGCAACCACCGATTTGTTCTATGTATCTATGAGGTTTTTTTTGTTTTTTTTTTAAATTCCACATTTAAGGGAGATCATATGGCATTTGCATTTCTCTGTGACTTATTTCACTTAGCATAATGCCCTCAAGGTCCATCCATGCTGTTGAAATGGCAAGCTTTCATTCTTTTTTTAAGGCTGAATAATATTCCATGCTGTATATATATGTATACCACAACATCTTTATCCATTCAAGGGCGCTAGCTCTCTTGACATTTGCATTTCAAAGAGATAGTTCCCAGGTCCTTGAGAAACACATTTCTGGGATATAACGCTAACAAAACACAAAATGACAGAGACCTATCCAGTCTTCAAAATAATTTATATACATTTCAAAGAGATGAAAAAGTATACAACAATTACCAGTTTTCTAAGGCAAGTGCTCTAAGAAAGGGAAATCCCTTCTTCCATATCCAATAGGGAGAATTAAGCTTTTTAAAAAAAATTTTTGTCTTTACATTTGTCTAGTTGGATATGTGTAACCTTTGTAATTTTACTTAACCTTTCTCAACAGTAGAATAATTTAAGAATAAAATAAAAGGTCTTTTAGGCTTAAAAAAATACAAATAAACAATTAAAACCCCCATAACACAATGGAAAAAAAATAAAATTCTTGTCTTTACAGCACGTTTTGGTTTCTTTAAAAGAGTAGACATGAAAAGTCCCGTTTAAAATTTGTCTATGTGTAGGGGCGTTTACTACAGTAAAATAAATTACTCTGTTTATAAATTATTAATTATGAACTAATTATTCACTCTTCTTTGGCTCCCATTGTAATACACAAGTTTTGGAGGAGGAGGGTCGAGATAGGGTTGACCTTAGAATTTGCTCCAGGCAAAGCATGTGGTTCAACCAATGCAATGTACGATACAATGCCTTAAAGAGTCGGCTACAGAAACATACCCTGCAATAGTGACTAATAACACCTATCATACTGTTACAGATCACCTACGTCTCTTTGTTTAGCTCAAATTACTCATTTTCCACTAAATTCTTTTGGTGAAGGACGCTTCAGAAACAACCCTCACTGGAGGAGCAAACCAACTTCGGTTCTTCACGCATGCTAGACTCTGGAAGAGGTAAGAACTTACTACAGGAGACTACTCACAGGACCTGCTGTACACTTTTTAGTAGCATCCATCACAACTCCAGCATTGTCTAACCTTTTTTTTAAAGAAGGTCTCAGGCACTGGGAATTACAGGAATGAGAAAGACACTGTTCTCGCCTTTCAGGCACTTCAAGCCGAAAACTAGTTTAAAAGAATCAACGTTACAATAGATGCAAGTAAGATATATACAGAAAAAGTGACTGATTCGAAGGGGTGAAGGATGCGTATTTAGGGGTGGAGGGTCCGCGCCCCCAAAGCAGCTTCCGTTCCCGGAGATTTCAGCTCCCGGGATCACCCAGCACCCCGTGGGCACCATTAACATTTTAATCACGTCTCCGTCCCCACCCTCCGAATTCCTTTCCGGCAGCCGACCCGCCGGGTAGTCCCTTCCAGGCGGCCCCAGCTTATCACCCCCGGCCCGGCCACTTCCCGGCCGCAGCCAGGCGAGCCTCCCAAAGTTTCCTGTGACGCCGCCGCCCGCCTCCGGCCGCATCCCGCCCAAACTCCCACCCCGGCAGCCCTGGACACCGGCTAGAGAGGAGCGAGTTACAAGGACGAGGAGAGCTGCGCCACTAGGAGGGCCGCGCGACCCCACCCAAGCTGGGGAGCGGGCCCGGAGGGCGGTGGCCGACGCTCCACGCCTCCCCTCGCCACGCCCGCAGCCCCCAGTCCGCGCGCGCCCACCGGGCCTGGTGCCCGAGCCCCACCCCTCCGGGGTCCAGGCCAATCGGCCGCGCCCCGCCTCCTGGGAGGTGGTGGAAGAGGGGGTTGGGGGTCGGGAGGCAGTGCCCGCCTTCGGCGGGTGCCCATTGGCTGAGGCCTCGAGGGTGCCCGGAGACCGGAGTGCAGCTGGATTGGCCGCGGAGGCTCGTGACAGCAGCGCTCATTGGCTGTGGCGGCCCCCGTGACGCGGGGTGGCGACTGGCTCCCGTGTCTGAGGGGCTCCTGCTTGTCAGGTTCTAGATAGGTGAGTTTCGCGCCGCCCGCGGCAGGCGCTGTTACCCGGGGCAACGCCGGGGGAGGGGGGAAGAGTAGGGAAGGCCAGCCGAGAACTGGGGCAACACTCCCTGCCCGCAGTGGGGCGCCTGGGGCTCTGCCCTGGCTGCGGCGGCTGCGCCGGCTGCGCCGAGGGCTCTTTCTCCGCCCTCAGCCAACCCCCCCTCCTGCCCCCGGCTGCGGGGTCTCCCGTCCATCCTGCGCTCGCGGCGGCGCATTCCTGTTTGCGGCTTGGGCCGGGCTGCCCACCCGGCCGGGCGAGGCCCGCCCTTCCCACCCACCCGGGACTGGAGGCTGAGGGGGCGGGTGCCGGCGCGAGAGGGCTGAGGCGGGCGCGACGGCTCCGCCCAGTCGCCGGGTCCGGGGTTTGCGGGGTGTGGGGGCGGTGCTGGGAGTACTGTGGGCACCGCCCATCACGCCCGCACCCCCTTTTCTCGGCGCGATCCCCTCGGCGCGGGCCTCGGGCTGGGCGGCCACCCCCAATCCCTAGGTGTTCCCTCAGCCCCTTCCTACCGCTGGGGCCTTGCGGTCTCCCTGGACCGGCACAGTCCGCCCCCAGCTCTTCTCTCGTGTCAGCTTCCCCACCCCCTGCTTTTATCCCCCACCTTCCGTCCCTACTCCTGTCTTGGCCAGGAGTGACCCTCAAGAGATAGTGTGAAGCTAGCGCAGGCGGGGCAATTTCTGTTCTGTTCTCTTTGCCATTTACGGTTGAGGAGGTGTTTGGAGTCACCTTCGGGTCAGCTTTCTGGTTAGTCTCCTTTAAGATCAACTTTCTGAAACACGCTAATTGAGTTGGTTTTGGTAGGGTGGTACGTCTTGCACAAATTAACTGTGAAGTCGCTTTTGTGTGTGTGTGTGTGTGTGTGTGTACATTTGTGATTTTGATATATAGTGCAATGTCTAATAATTTATTAAGGCTGGCACTTTCATTTTCGATTGCTTTACGGTTAAAAAACCTTAATCTTTTTAATTCATAAGAAGCTGCATATATTCGTAGTAGTCTCACTGTAAATTTGACATAAATTACTCTGGGTGTAGTGCCATTTTTTTCTCTTTCTCCAGATGTTTTAAAATACTAAAAAAATTTCTTAAATGGAATAACAACGATATAAAAGTGTAACAGAAAAATCAATAAGAATAGACCAAATCTATTTTAGTGATTAAAGACTGGAAAGTACTTTTCCACCTATGGAATGGGGACAGGATTTTTAAAAACTATTGCAAAGTATAATTATTTCACTGTAA
This sequence comes from Balaenoptera acutorostrata, assembly GCF_949987535.1. Classification (NCBI taxonomy): domain Eukaryota; kingdom Metazoa; phylum Chordata; class Mammalia; order Artiodactyla; family Balaenopteridae; genus Balaenoptera; species Balaenoptera acutorostrata. The sequence continues at coordinate 92,534,672 of NC_080065.1, forward strand.
AGTGTTGTTCTGGTGTATCTACCTATATGGGCTTTAGGAAGACATACTTGTGAAGAGCCACACATTTGTCAGTGAATGCAAAGGAGGGCTCAGTGTATGTTTTGTGATCTGGGGAATCTTTTCTGCTAGTTCTCTTGAGCCAAGTGAACTGTTTTCAAAGGTACTGGAAATATATTAAGGGAGTACATAGGCATACTTGGAAACCTTTCTCCAGTTTCTTCCATGAAAGACCTTTGGCGAAGATCTGTTTCTCTTCCATACTGATGGTTGGCAGCATTAAATATATACCATGTAAAATTATTTAGGATCCGGTTAATGCAGCTTCTGCACTATTTCAGCGATTGATGTCAGTAGTTGAAGAAATAATTCAGGCTTTTGGTAGACCCTTCCTTTTCATTTCATCTTCAACTGTTATGTAGCTATAACTCTGGTCTATGAACATTTCACATTTGCCTTTTTTTTCCTCCAGTATTTCACTATGAAAAATTTCAAACAATGTAGGCAAGTTCAGATGTGCTGTGAATACTCACCATCTACAGAGCAATAACATTTTCAGGACAGCTGTTACATGGTATATACTAAGGAACAGAGGAACTGAAATTATCAGGTTTGAAAACCAGCATAATATATGTATCAAACCAAAATATTGTGAAGTGCTTATTTCCATTTGTAGATGGTAATAGTGTTATAAAAACTGTAGTAATTGAATTCCATGAGACTATTATAAAGCAGTCCTGTGAGTAGGAAGTCATCATCTTTATAAATCAAGGCCTTGGTGAGTTAACTGTGTTTTGGTAATCAGAAAAAAAAAAGGAAATCTAATGAACTTGTTATACAAATAAAAGTCTTGTTTTAAAATTGGACTCTTGTGTTAATAGATTATAGTTTTCTACTTGATTTTTAAATAAGCGTCTTCTATTGAAGACAGGTCGAAGGGACTATCAATTATGCACTGTTTTGGTAACATACTTAATAAATTGGGTCATCTTATGTATGTTGTTTTGGAATAAGAATGTGTTTTTGTAATGGAAAAAGAATGCTTACAAATGTGAACTTTTTTTAATATAACTTTTCCATGGAAAGTGAAGTAATTAGAGAGATTTAAGTTAATTTTGATAGGACTCAAAACTATCTTGCGTGTTGTTTCATGGTGTTGCTAAAGGAATATTTTAATACAGAACTTCAATTTGTGATAAAAAGAATAAGAAATTGGTATAAATTCACATATGTGTATATTATAATTTTCCCATACTAAGGAAATTCCTGCACTCTTCTTTAAGTATGTGAATCCTGCTTTTCAGTTTTAGTATGCCCTAAATCTGTTTTTCATACTTTGCTCAGTTAATAACTAATTTCTGAAATAGTGAAATTGAGCTATGTCTCAGAATTTATAGATCTTTGGATTGCCTCATTATTATTTTTCCATATCTCATTTGACTTTGGCATGCTTATGTGTGGTTTATTTTTCATGCCATGCCATTGAGAGATAGAAGGGAACAAGCAGGTCATAGTTTTGGAACTTTGGAAAGAATAAGATGTTCAGATATTTTTTAATCAAAGCTCCAACTTCCCCACCCCCCCTGCCCCGCCTTCCTCCCTCTTTCCTTTTTTCTTGCTCTCCTGTTTTTATTATAAAAGTTAAATGCTTTAAAATCAATTCAGAAAACTATACAGAAAAAAAAGTCATCAGTAATTCCACGATAGTTAATGTTTTGAAATAACTGAAACTTTTGTTTCTTCTGTAACACTCTACCAATCATTGCAATTTTATGGTCTTCATTGCAGTGTGTCAGCACTTATATGTAAACTTGGAGGAGTTCCTGAACTTGAGACTCAGTTAGCCTAAATTAGAAGAAGACTCCAAAATCTGGAGGAAAAATGGAAAAGAATCAATAGAGGACAGATTAGAGTCAGAACAAAAGAATCAGACCCAAGCAATTACCCACTTTTTCTTTTTTCTTAAGTATAAATATAGTCCTAGTTAACCATATGAAACTGTTGTATGACTGACAAAATATGGAGCCTCTCAGGTTTTTTCTTTGGAATTCAAAGTCTCCAGGTAAGATGAAGTTTACTTAGTGCCTGTCTACAGAAGTTTTCGGAGTTTTCTATTTGGGGGCAATATTTCATATTCAGCTTTTAAAAAATTTAATGTCATGCATGATTTGGAATTATTTCCTAAATATTCATTTATACTTATCAAACTATGACTAATTTTTAGCCTATACATTATCACCGCTCACTATAAGCTTAATACTGTTTCCTCCTTTAGAAGGTTTTAATTAAAAGACTGAAAAGTTCAATGTATGTGTTTCTTGTGAGATAGCAGGGTATAGTGAAAAGAAGAGTCATTTATTTTGGAGCCAGATAATCTGGGTTTCAGTCAGAAATTAGGATTTTTCTTTTGTGGGATCTTGGGCAAGTTTCTTAATCTCTTTAAACCATAGTTTCCTCATCTGTAAAGTGGGGATGATATAATTGCCTCACAAGGTCGTTATGAAGAAGAAATGAGACAATTGAGGTAAAATGACTGAATTTAGGGAGTGTTCAGCATTCACGTTCAGTTCCTTTCATGGTAATTTTCATTTCATCTCTTCTAGTATTACTGTGTTTATTCTATGATACTAAAAGTCCCTAAGGGGCTTCCCTGGTGGCGCAGTGGTTGAGAATCTGCCTGCCAATGCAGGGGACACGGGTTCGAGCCCTGGTCTGGGAAGATCCCACATGCCACGGAGCAACTAGGCCCGTGAGCCACAATTACTGAGCCTGCACGTCTGGAGCCTGTGCTCCACAACAAGAGAGGCCGCGATAGTGAGAGGCCCGTGCACCGCGATGAAGAGTGGACCCCACTTGCCGCAACTAGAGAAAGCCCTCGCACAGAAACGAAGACCCAACACAGCCATAAATAAATAAATTAAAAAAAAAAAAAATCCAAAATATTAAAAAAAAAAAAAAAAAGCCCCTAAGTTTTAGACTTTGGAAATTAAAATAATGTACATTAAGCTTACTTAAATTGAATGATATTTACATTTGTACAAACCAAATAATTAGAAATATCTCAGATTAGCTGGGTTTTTTTTTTTTTTTTTTTTAGCTCTTGGGTTACTGTATCTCAGTAGCGATAATCAGAAATTTACCTTAACTGATTTTTACCTCAAAATATGTCCAGTTTGTCTGAATTCCTGAATTATTTTTCTTTCACATTAGATTATCATCTGTTGTTGGATGGTTTCCCTGAATTCCTTTCCTTTGAACCACAAATATTTGTTTAAAAGTGGTACAGAAAAGCTAAATGTTACCTTCTTAAATCTCTAACTAATGCTCCCTGCCGCCTTAAATTACATTTACTTAATCTTTTTAAAAGTTAAACTTTATTTTCAAATGTAATAATACACAAAACTCTTAATTGAAAGTTTTCTGTCTCCTACAGAAATCTCCTATATGATTATTTTTTAGGGAGCAACATTTTACAGATACCCCTATTTCAAAATGTGTGTTCAGTAAGTATGGGGTTCTGATTCTTAAAGAACACACACTTATAGTTTAAATGCACAGACCAGCCTATAGTTATTGGGTGTTGTGAAGCAAGCACTGAACTGGTAAAAAGTTAGGATTGGAACTAAATAGTCCTTATTGTCTCATCCAGCAGTAAAAGAAAGATTTTGTGATCTAAGTCAATGATTCTCAATATTTTTTCCCACCCAAGTACAAGATATGTACATGTGTGACATATTCTAATACGTAGTTTTCTAGTATGCCCTCTATAATTCCATCTTATCCTCTCCCACTCTAGGAAGCATATCAGAATGCAAGTGATTGAGAATGACACTATTATAGGGATAAACTTGAATCTACTCTGATTTATTGAGAAAAGTGAGTCATTAAAAAAAAGGTAAATAACTATTATTAGTAACAAATACTTGAGACACACCTTATAGTACTATCTTTGAGACCCAAGTTATTTCTGCATTTTCCTGAAATGAATGCTTCTTCACTTTTTCTTATCAGTGTTGTAATGCTTATATAAGAAGAGATTACTAATTTTATGTAATTGATAGTGAAGAGCCTTACATTTTAAAGTCAGAGTAAATAAAATAACATTATCATAGAAAAATTGAAATTAGTTTTCCAGTGTAAGTTATTTTACTTGCAGAAAAGGTATTTCCATAGTGGGACAAATGGTTTTAGGAAAAGGGGAAACTCTTAATAGTAGAATATTTATATTCTAGGTGTTTAGTATATAAAAATGCTCTTTAGAGCGGCTCAGTCAGAAAAATTTCTTTAAAATTACATATCTGTGAATGAAATTGCTCTTGAATAGTTCATCCTACATAGAAGTAGTATGTATAATATACAGTTTGAGGTGAAGACTTAGAAAAACTATGTTCGTTAGACCCTTAACATTAGCAAGTGGTATTTCTTGAAATCTTTGTGGACCTAGGATATAACTACCTTCATAAAATACAGATTTAATTGAAAAATTTAGTTGATCTCTCCAGACCCTTAATGATTCTATAAACAGGACTCTGTCGTCAAAGTTGTTAAACAATTTTTTGCTTCTAAAATGAAGGCTGGATGATTTTCATTACACCATTAGTATACATGCAGAGTTTCTTATTCTTGGTTTTTTTGCCCTGGGGTTTGTAGAACAAAAGAGTGTTTTTGGCTTAATCGCAAAGCCTGCTGCACTGTCACAAAGTTGAAGAGTTAGTCGTTGGTCACTGTAATGCTTGATGCTTGCTGCTGTTTCTTGGTCATGGTTTGACAGGAGTTGGACACTTCAGGAGTTTGTGTCCCTTCTACTCTCTGTATGTCTTCAGCTTGGGAAGATTTCCCAAGCTTCTCCTGTCAGTTGGTGGAACTTTTTGTTATTATACCAAGAATAATGCATTTGACTCTTCTACCAATATTCAGTTTTGGTAACAAATGGTTCAATAGCCACCCTAGCAGCCACATGACTTCTTACTTCGTGAGAATGTTTATACAGTGCTCTGACTTTCTCTTGAATTATATTTCCTTCAGAATCACATGCTTTCTATATACATTCGTATACAAGTTAGCCATCATTTCAACTTTTCAGTAAGGTTTTAAAATTTTGCTTTGGTAGGAGCAAAGGAAACATTTTAAGCATAAACTTTTTGTTTGTTTTAGTATAGAGTCTGTGGTGTATGGTGGTCTTTCTATTGACGCTGATCCAGTCACTGTCACATTTCTTATCCATTCTGAATTTACTGCAAATTTATATATTTTGGTTAAGTACCATCACTTTGTCAGGCCTCTTTACTTTCTATGTATTGAATAAATTGGCAATAGTAGATTAATTAAAACAAACTGAACAGTGCAGTTGTATCAGATAATTTTTAATGACAAATAACTTGATGATCATTATCCTGATTATTTATAAACAATTATGTTGGACAAAGGATAAGAATTTTCATCTAGATTTATATATAATAGAACTTTTTGCAAAGCAGGAGACTGATTTCTTTCTCTTACCAATAGTTATGTGTGTGTATGTATGTATATATATAATATATTGTATTATGATTATTTATGCATAGCCCTTTTTTATCCCCTCCTCAACATTTCTAAGGAAGAAACAGTTTCTGTCAGGAAAAGTCTTTGAGTAAATTACATGAATTCAGATATTGTTATGGGGGAGGGGCATTGACATTTCTTTAGTGCCTGCTAAAAATGTTAGGCATTTTTGTACATTTGTTTTTATTTTCATCACAGCCCTATAGATTGGGTAGCTTGTATTTTCTTTTTGTGATCTGGAACCAATCTTAGGTCATATCCAAGGAGATTTAGCTATAAAGTGATACCCGGGATTTAAATTTAGGTCTTTCATATGCTAAATCTCAAATAAATGAAATGATAAAAGTCTAAACATAGTGAACCATTAGCTGTCTGGACTTAACAGCAGTTTCAATTACTTGGGAGTGACTTTAAGAGTACATTTTGAAGTATTTGAAGTTTTGCTGAAATAATTTCCCCTTATTGGAAGTGAGACCCTAAGATATGCGTGACCTCACCTAACTGCCCAGTGTCTACATCTCACCCTGACTTTGTTCTCAGTTTGAAGTTATCCTGTATAATAACTTTTGTCAAGTGATAAAATGTTGCTTCTTTGTAAAAATTTTCCTGAAAAAGAAAGCCAGCTGCTAGAAGTGAAGAAAAAGTAGAGGCCTAAGAAAGTGGTAGATCTTAGCCAGAAAATAGGCATTTTTCAATATGTTTAAAGATGGAATGTTGAATCCAGTGAGTCTGGATGTGAATCAATCTACCACACCTTCTAGGGAAACAAAACTTGCCTTGTGGAACATTGTTATTGAATGTTTCAGCTCTGTCAGAAATTCTCATGGTTTTAAAATTTCTTGAAAATGTCAGGGGTCTTATATTCATAAATTCTATCCCATTTCCCTTCTCTCTTACACTCAACAATAATATTGAAAGAGATTTGACTGTTTATAAATAGCTGCTACTTTCTAGAAGTTAATGTCATTCTGACAGATATCTTAAAATACTAACATAAACAATAGTATTCTCACTTAAAAGATAATATGGGTGTCCTTTTCTGAGTTTCACAATTCATTATAACAGAATAGTAGCTAGTCAGTGGTGATGGCCTCTTTCTAAGGTTCTGATGTTCTATTAATATTTTGGAGCCAATTTACCCCGTCACTGAAACTGGCAGTCTAAGCTTGAAGTGACTTAGCTTAGAGACACTTGCTATTACATGTCCTTAAGGTAGCTTACATTGTAAAAATAACGCAGAAATATTCTATGCTATACAAGAGGCAAGTTGTTGCAGGAATGGGACAGAGTGGAGGAAGGTGTGAGATTCTTCTTTTTTTGATTATTCAACAAATGTTAGTAGAATGCTCACTTCATGTAAGGTCTTACTTTATGGCTACAGATAATTTTAAAGCGTAGAGAAGTTTCAGACTGTTTCCTTGAGAGAGAGAGTAGATGTAGTGGAAAGAGCATGACTGTTAGAGCTAGACCCATTTAGGGTTGCATCTGTGCTACCAGTAATTAGTTGTATGAATTTAGGCAAATAATTTAATGTTTATATCTTCAGTTTTTTGTTTTTTATTTTTGGTCTGAAAACTAACCTCAGTTTTGTCTAACTGGTAATGATACTAGATTTTTAAATACCTTTCAGTTGCATGAGACTAAACCCCTACTCACAGTATCTTAGGGCACTGGGACAAACAGGAGTGTATTCTCTTCAGGTATGGTTGGATTCAAGGGCTCAATGGCCTCAGCAAACTCAGTGGCTTTCTCTTGTGTTAGATATGCTCTCAGGTAGGATTTCTCCGTGTGGAGCTCCCTCATGGTTTACATTCTTTCAGTTTAGCAAGCCCAACGTAAAAAACACTTTTCCTACTCATAGTTTTAGCAAAAGCCCTGGGATTACATCTCATTGAATGAGTTAGCTCATTTTTCCATCCTTGATCCTGTGGTCAGGGGAATAGTATATGATGATAGGCCAGATCTGGATCAGGTGTTAACTCTTGGAACTGGGAATAGGAAGTGTGGTCAGCCACATGGTCTGAACCATGTGGACTGAGAGTCAGGGTTGGTGGTTCACTGAAAGAGAAAGAAGGTACTGTGATCATGGGAAGTGGGAGTGGATGCTGGGCAAGCAGAACCAAAAGACATTCACTGTAATCCTCCTAGTGTGCACCCGTGTCCTCCCTCATATATAAACCCTTGAAAAAATGCCCTTATCTAATATAATGCAGTGTTTCACTTACAACTTCCAGTGCATTTACCACTTGACCCCCAACAGAGGAAGACAACTCAAAGACTTGTTTAATTACTGCATCAAACTTTAAGTCTAGAATCGCTGGGTAATTTCTCTCAGTTCTGTTTGAAAAGACAGCCTCAGGGTCAAGAAACTTATGGTTAAATCATAAATATAACTAATCGTAATAAAGCCAGTATTCAGTGATAGAAGGAAAATAACATAAGGACAATAAAAACTCTTAAGTAGAAAAGAGAAAAAGGGGAAGTAACCCACAGAGATTTTCCAATCCATGATCTGTACATATTTCATTGGTCAGGGGTGGCAAGGACTCTGCCTTGGCAGTGGAATAAGATTTTTGATTAGCCAACATGGTTGTCTCTTCTTCCACCCAGCAAGATCTTTGTTATTTCTCCTCCTGGTCACAGCCGACATGGGTATTGAGAAGAATTCCCTTACGGGGGACTGTACAGTTTTAGCAGCCCTTTTGCTATTGATGAGAGCTTGGAGTCCAGGGAAACATCTTGAGGGCCGAGCAGTAACAAACCTTTGCTGGGAGTTTCTTAGTCAATACAACTTTCTTATAAACTTAGTAGGTTTTTGATTTATTTGTATTTGACCAACTTCTCCCCAGTACCCAAAGCCCAAAGCCTAGTCCTTGAATCAAACTATTGCCCTGGTATGTCTCTAAACAACTTTGCCACCCTAACCCAGTGAGTTGTTCTCCAACAGGGGGCATTATTTTATTTTATTTTTTACTTCGGGATATTTGGCAATGTCTGGAGACATTATTATTATCACAGTAGGGGGTGGTGAGGTGAGTAGGCAGGTGTCACTGGCATGTAGAGGTAGTGCCCAGGGATACTGTTAAACATCCTACAATGCACAGGACAGCCTCCCACAACAAAGAATTTTCCAGTTCAATATGTCAATAGTACTGAGGTTTGGAATCAAGCAGATTCTAGGCTTCTCAATCTTCATCTTGGCCTCTGTCTCTAGGCCATTCAGAGCAACTTCTTGAAGTAACGGTGTACAACTAGTTTGTCCCTGCTCCCAAGCTGTAAATATGTTTTTTGCTAGGATGGTTGGGGAGGAGCCCAGAGCACCAGGCTTTCCCCGCCTTTTATTTTGTGTGGTTAAAGACCCGAATTTTAGTTTAGGGATATTTGATTTTCAACAATGTAAATTGCAAGATAATCAGCCATCTTGAATTTGTAATGAAAGACTGAAAAGATTTTCCTTTTATTAAGACTTCACTCAAGTTTGCTTCTTTTTTGAGGGGCCTTACTGAAGACTGCTGCATAGTAGGCAATATACCAACATCCTGACATTTTTACTAAGTGCCCTTCAGTTCCATCCTTACTAGGCAAGTAGTCTGATTTTTAAGAGGTGGGAATTTACCAGATGTTTTGCTTATTATGGATTGGTCACTTCTCACCCTATAATACAGGGATACCAGATTCCCTTCATTTTCTTTTATTGACTCAATCAGGTCTACATTTTAGGGCTGTCATTTGTAATTATTGATTTCCAGCATAAATTTTTATATTTGTCAGTCTTCTTTTGTATGCCAGTGATAGAAATCCAGTTAAAAAATCAATCCTTCCCATCTCTGTAAGTGGCAACTCCATTTTTGTTTATGCTCAGACCCCAAACCTCGAAGTTATCCTTAACTCTTTTTCTTTCACCTCCCCAATACAATCTTTCAGTATATTCTGTTGGCTTCAAAATATATCTGACATCTGACCAGTTCTTATCACCTCTACTTGGGTCACTCTGGTTCAACACCATCTTCTCTCTCCTTCTACATAACTCCTAGCAAGTCTCCCCACTACTACTGGTACTCTCAGAATATTTGCCTCAGAATACTAATAACATTCTTTTGAAAAGTAAGAGATTACATCACTTTTTCTCAGAATCTTTCACTAGCTTCCCATGTAACTCAGAGTACAAGCTCTATTCCTTAAAATGAGCTAGTTTTGTGGTCCTGCTCTCCCTCCCTCCTGAGGATCTTTCTCTGAACTCAGATTTTACTGTTGTCTCCACCGCTCACCCCATGTAGGCCTCCTTGGTCTTCCTTAAGTAGGTATTTTGACTTACTGCTCCCCCAGCCTGGAATGCTCTTCTCCAGATATCCATATGACTCACTTCCCTATCTCCTCTAGGTCCGTGCTCAAATAGCACTTCCTCTGTAAGTTCTTTGATTACCGAACAGAAATCTGAAATCTCCTACCTCCCTGATACTTGTTACCTTTTCCCGCCTTTTCCTTCATTATAGCCCTTATCCTTTTCCTGCTTTTTCTTTCTTTATAGCCCTTATCACCACTTGGCACTTTGTATTTTACTTATTTATTTTGTTTTTTTTTTCCTCTCTCTAGAATATAATCTCCATGAGGGCAGGAATTTTTGTCTCTGTTGTGTGTGTGTGTGTAGGAAAATGCAGGACACATATTTTAGTAGCCTTCCAGCAAATATTTGTTGAATGAATTAATAAATAAGCAAAAATAGTTTATTGCATCATGTAATTGATAATTCTAAAACACTGATGAGAACACCCTGCAGAGGGAGAGAGATTACTCATTGAGCAAATCTTCTGTAGGGGAGAGGGGGAAAGTGTCATCAGATTTATTAACCTAGACTGTAAGTCAGTATAAGTATAAAAAAGATGAAGTAACGGGACCCCTTGGTGGCACAGTGGTTAAGAATCCCCCTGCCAATGCAGGGGACACAGGTTCAAGCCCTGGTCCGGGAAGATCCCACATGCTGTGGAGCAACTAAGCCCGTGAGCCACAACTACTGAGCCTGCACTCTAGAGCCCGTGCTCCGCAACAAGAGAAGCCACCACAATGAGAAGCCCGTGCACCACAATGAAGAGTAGCCCCCTGCTCGCCACAACTAGAGAAAGCCCGCGCGCAGCAACGAAGACCCAATGCAGCCAAAAATAAATAAATAAATTTATATATATATCAAAAAAAGGCCAAATCTATTCTAAGATAAATAAGGCTTTAAAAAAATATGAAGTAACATAAGAAATATAAGTTAAAAAATATAAGTAAATGTCTTACAGGGAAGGGAACCAAAGGGCTTTATTTCTCATTGGAGGTCTCTATCTTTACAGAGATATTGTTTCTAGTCTCTAAGTTTGTCTGTTATGCAAATACCCTTGTAGTACCTTTTGCTTAGAAGGCTCTGACTGTACAGGAACTTGAGAAATCCAGAGAGAATTGTTTCCCAACAATAATTCTGCATTCCAGTAGCTACATCTGAACTCAGATGTGATTAAATCTAGAGATAAAATGTTTTCAAAGTTTTCTTCATTTCTCTTGTCATCCCTTGGCACTTCTTTGGGTTGGCTCACTGTCAAATAGGTACTTACTGTGTTCTTTCAGTTTAGCAACCTCAGCTGAAAGTTTTCTTTCTGATTAGGTCCTGCAAAATTTTGGGATTGAGTCTTATTGGTCCAATTGGGTCACATGCTCATTCCTGAACCACTGCTTGGGGCAGGGAATATGCTGATTGTCCAGACCTGGGCGCCTATTCCACCTGCACCTATTCCAGGAACTTTCTGCTTATTCCAGGAACTTGAGAGTGGAAAGGATCAGTGCCACGCAAACTACAGTGATTGACAATAGAGAAGGGTGGTTCAACAGAAGAAAATTTAAATGCTGCTACCAAAAGGAAGGGAGTTGAAAACAACACAGGTCCATCACTTACGTTCACATGCAACTCACACTCATTTTTTTTTAAAAGCTCAGACTCTTATTGTATGTAGGCATTCCTGCCTGATCTATTTTTCACCTAACATCACATCATGAATGAGAAATTTTCTTTGAAAACAATTTTAAATGGATATAAAATTAAATTTAAATTCATTGCTTGATCTTAGATATTTGGATTATCAGAATTAGATTTTGGTTTATCAGAATTGGGATGTTACTTATTGGAGAAGTAGGAGAAGTAGAGATCAGAAGGAGAAGTAGGGCCAGGACTGGGGTGAGGCAAAAGAGATGCCTGGGACACAAAGTGTACGTCGATACTCACTTTTAGGGTCATGCAACTGCAGGTGGCACTTGCATGACCCTGAGAATGAGTGTCTCTAAATTTTGCACCCTGGGCACCTCTCTTGTCTCACCCTAGTCCTAGTCATAATGAGAAGCACATTCAGGGAATAGGAACTATGTTTGGCTGTGAGTGTGAGTTAGAGATGGTAGCCTGTATAATTGAGCAAGTTGGTGGGAATGATTAAGGTGCACTAGATAGTAGTTATTATACATTTTCACTTGTCTATAGAAATCTTTGCTGAGCTCTGATAAGGATGATAATACCTTTGAAGTAATACAAGGAATATAAGTTTTATTCATGGGTTTATAGTAATTTGAATAAGGAAATGTTCCATTTAGAGATACTACCGAGAAAGCTGTTATTTATTTTTAACTCAAACTATTTCAAGTGGAATATTATTTTTTTTCATTGAAAAATAAAAATTGTAGAAAAGACTTGAGTTAGAGAGTGTTACATAAGTAATACCTGTGTACTTTGACTAGCTTCCTTAAGCAAGACATTTGCCACTGCTCAATGTTGGATATGAAATCCCAGTAGAATAGTTGTCTTTCTTGTTCTTAAGTCTTTGAAAATAACTGTTTCTGTATCATAGTGAGAGGCTAGAATATGGAATTCTAGACAACTCTCAAGTTCCTTTGCTGATAGAGAAGAGAAGCTGGAAAAATTTTAAATTAAACAGATTGTCCAGTAATTTTGAGGTCTGTGTTTGAAGTGGAATTAGATAACATATGTAATGTCTGTATACTTAGGTACACATTCACTACATTTTGTTTCTTGGAAATCTGTAAGTATTACTGTTTAATATTGGAGGTTTGATTTAAGATACTCTATTGAAAGCAGTATAGAAGTCATGATTAAAACTTCCATATTTAAGTATCATTTTAAGGCTTTGACAACTTTTGTTAAAGCCTTACTTTACACCAAAGTGTACAAATCAGAGAAAGCCGTAATTCCCCTTGGAATTTCATCCATTCAGTAGCCACTTGTTTGGTGGCTATAACGTTCAGGTATTGTGTAGGATGCTGGCTATATTAAGATAATCCCTGTCCTTAATCATGTCACAGTTTAGTGGAAGAAGAGGAATGTAATAACACTTTCATTGTATGTTGATTAGATTTCCAACCCGTTCTAGCATTGAGAACCTTGTCAAATCTAGAAGAGAGTAAAATGCTTGTTAGGGGGCAAAGAAGGAATGCTTTTGGAAATGCGTAAAAACCTTAGAAGAGTAGGAGACGTGGAAGATATTCCTGATATACTGTGTTTGGTTAGTTTCCTGACCAGAAAGAAAGGAATAATCTTACTTATTGGTAGCATCTATGAAATGTCCTCTGATTCATGTGAAAGTCAAGGAAGCAAGGGAAATGACAGGAAACAGAATAGGCGAACAGAAAAGAGGAGCTTGAAAGAAGAGAGTTGATTACAAACCAAGAAGTCAGGGTTAGAAATACGAGGGCATGAGGCAAAAAATGAGAAACTGTGACAGGGCTGTAAACTGCACATTCAACATCAGTGATAAAGATGAGAGCCAGTGACCAAGGAACATCTTAGAAATTCTCCTAGTTTCAAGGATTGAATGAGAGCAGCCAACATCAGAGCCATGCTTTGGCATATCGAATCATGTTAGACAAAGAAAGTGGGTGTTTGCCAGGAGAATCCTTCCCAAACATACCCAGCCTTTGACAAAGTTTTTCTTACATAGTTAATTATTTCTTTAGGCTGTAATATCTTAACATATTATATATAAAATATTTAAAATTTTGCTTCTTCTAATGTGTTTCAAACTTGAAATTAGTTTTATGGTGTGAAAATGGAGAAAAACATGAATTACCTCTTCAAAACTGAGGAAATAGGTTAGGGAGAAGATAAAATGCATTACTTATTGCTAAAGTTGTGGAAAGAAAGGGGAGAGAGTAAGCAGGGGATGGACAAGCTAGGTAAGCATAGCATCCTGATTTTTAATGTTGTGAGCGTGATGAACTGCCAGAGTTGATTTCCAGTAGGAGCCTACCATACTCCATGTGTCCATTTTTACCTTTTTCTCTGTAGTGAACAGTTCTGACTCCTTGAATTTCTTCTTGCAGCTCATGTTTTCTGCCTAAACATATGATCATTCCCGTGAGACTTCACTGCACGTTTTGTCAAGTGTCTTCCTCATCCCTAATGTGTAATCCTTCAACATGGACCTGCTACTTTAGCTAAGATATGACCAGCAACGAATAGTAGTAAGGTAGGATTACTTTACTCTTCTTAGTAAATTACTAAATAAATTTATATATATATACACACACACACATATATTAATACATATATATACATATATATATATATATATATTTTTTTCCCTCTGAAACTGTGAAAACAGTTTTGACTTGTCTTAATTTTATAGTGTTCTTTATGTTATTCTCCTACCTAGGCAGGCTACAATCATTTTATATTTGTGTTATTTGTTTTTTTGCTTGGCATTTATCCTACTGCATTCTATTCCATTTGTGATTTAGTTATTATTTTTTTCAGCTAACACTTAGAGTCAGCAGAAGCCAAATCTGTATCTCTTTCCCGACCTGTGTGCCCACCAGTCCCATATTTTCAACTGCCTTGTACCAAACTCAGTGTATTTTATTTTTCTTCTTAAACACTTACTTCTCCTTCTGGTTTTTATATTTCCATTAATAGCATTATTAGTCCATTATCTAATATAGTCCTGTATTCACTTACTATTTTATTCATTTATTTGATGCACATTAACAGGCTTGTATTAAGGATCAGAGAATTTCCTGGGGATTCTGGTGATATAATGATGGATAAGTTGGATATCCTATCTTTATAGCTTATATTCTAGAGGATGGGAGAGGTTAAAAACTACACTGACAAAATAATTATGAATTGCAGTAAATTTTCTGAAGGAAAGCAAATGACTTGGAGATAAGGTGGCCGGAGCTACTTCAGATAGGGTGGTCACAAAAAGCTCCTCTAAGGAGTTGGTATTTAAGGTGAAACCTATATTTGAGAAGGAACTATTTCAAGGAGGGTGTGTGTGTGGGGGGTGGCATGGTGGTGGTGGTATTTTTGGTGGGGAAAACATTCTCATTTGAAGAAATGGAAGAGTGAAATAAGTCAAACAGAGAAAGGCAAATACTGTGAGTTCTCACTTTTATGTGGAATCTTAAAAAGCCAAACTCATTGAAATAGAGAGTGGAATTGTGGTTGCCAGAGGCTGGGAAGTGGGAGAAATGGGGAGATGCTGGTGAAAGAGTGCAAACTCCTAGCTATAAGATGAATAAGTTCTGGGGATCTAATGTAGAACATGGTGAATCTAATTAAAAATACTGTATTATATACTTGAAAGTTTTTAAGAGAGTAGATCTTAAATGCTATCACCACTCACACACACACACACACACACACACACACATGCACACACACACACACACATACACACAGACTCAGTTGTAATTATGTGAAGGTATGGAGATGTTAACCAACTTTATTGTGATAATCATTTTACAATGTATACATGCATCTAATTATCACATTGTACACCTTAAACTTACATATCTTATATGTCAATAATATCTCAATAAAGCTGGGTGGAAAAAAAGAAAAAAAAAGGAATAGTGGGTACAAAGACTTTGAAGGAGGAAAGAGCTTGGTGAATTTGAGGAATTTAAAACACCGCATTGTGGCTGACACAGTAGGAGAGACCGAGATGGGTAGGAAGAAGTTATAGAAATATTCAGGGCTTTGAAGGGTTTGGCATGTAGTTTGTTTTGTTCTTAAACGATACCATCATTTTAGCTACTATGTGAGGAAAGGACTAAGTGGGCTGGAACTGAAAGCTGGCAATTTTAGGAGCTAAGGTGAGAGATAGTGGTGCCCTGATTAAGATGCTAGCAACAAGAGCGAGATGGATGGATTTGAGATGACTTTCTTTTTTTTTTAGTCAAAATCTGTGGATATTTTTGGTGTGGGAAGAGTGTTACTCAAGGATGACTCCATGATTTTTGGGTTTTGAACAACTGGGTGGGTGCTAGCATCAGGTACAGAATCTTTTTAGATAATTATCTTTCCCATTATCTCAAGGATTAGTTGTTTTACCAAAAGGGAAATTAATTATAATGCTACAAATAACATTAGTGCTGGAAATAAAAGCATCTGACAAATTTGTAATATGTACTAGTTAATACTTTGTTTTGCTTTACTTTAGGTGCAAACACATAGTTTTTAATTCAATAGAAATTGAATAGATATTAAAGTAGATCTTTCCACTCTGTGTTACTTATTTTTTCTAAGTTAATTAGTAGTCATATCTTTCTTTTTTTTTTTTTTTTTGCTGAAGAATTTTTACAGTGTTTTCAAAAGAGAGGAGTTAATATTTATTGTTTGTGACAAGCATTTGGCTAGCTGTTTTAAATACTTTATTTTTTTTTACAGTCCTGTGAGTTTTCCCTCTTCGCATATGGTTATCTTTTGAGTTTTAGAGCTGAGAAGTAGTTGAATAATGGGATTTTGTAGCTGGAAGTTTACCTTAGAGATCATTCACTTCCTCTTCTTTCAGCTGAGACCTAGAGAGCTTCCATGACCTGCCCAGGATCACACAGTTGATTTTCAAGTTTGCTGAGACTAGTGCTGCTTTTACCCCTTAGGCTTCCGTCAAGCTGGCATCTTCTCAAGCCATCATCCCACCCCTTCAGTATTTCATTTTGAAAATGTTCAGTGCTACAGAAAAAATGGAAAATGCGGGACAATGAACACCCATATTACCTTTCATCTGTATTCACTCACCGTTAATTTTTGCTACATTTTCTCTCTCGTTATATATTTATTTATTTTAAAAACCGCTGGAAACTATATTAAAAATATATATTATATTTATATTATAATATATAAATATATAATATAAATTTTTAAGCGTGCATTTCCTAAGAATATGGATAATTTTCTGCATGATTATAATATCAATATTTATATAAGAAAATTAACATTAATTTAAGAATATGTTTAATATAATGGTCCATATTCAGATATCCCCAGTTGTCCCTAAAAATTTTTTTTTTGAGTTTTTTGGATTTAGGATTCAATCAGGTTTCATGCACTGTGTTTGATTCTTATCTCTTTATTCTCTTTTAATCTTGAACAGTCCCCACCTCTTTTTGTTTTTCATTATCTGTCTGTATTTTCTCTTAAAATATATAGTTTGTGAATACTTAATGTCTTTCTTGAGAATTGCCTGGTTTCTGAGAACATTATTCATCCAAAACATATTTGCAGTTTGCTTTTTCCTTCCAATTCTCTGAGGTTGCTGGAGATAAAATTGTTTATTCCAAGCTTTTTTTAAAAAACATCAATCCAACTTTAAATATGCATTGGCTGAGGTTTCTACATTTGGTTGCATTAAGTTAAAGATAAAAAAAAAAAACTGGGAAATTTATGTTGTATTCAACCCACTGGTGCCAGTTGCCAATTGAAATTCATTTAAAACAACTGAAGTCTGCAGGATTTATTCCCCCACCTACTGTGGCCCACTCCCACCTCCCAACCAGTTGATTATACCTAGGAATATATATGTAGTCACTGTGGACGTTACAAAGCTGTAGCAGTCTAAGTCTTCATCTTTGAAAAATGCACAATTTCAAGTGGGAAGTAGATAGAAATGCAAATGATATATGAGCAAGTTAGTAGAGACAACCAGAGCTAGGCACAATAAGAAAAGATCTAAGTACCTGCTCTCTCTGGTACATGTGTAGGGCTGGCCTTCAGTGAGTGTTCTCTTTCTTCCTTCCTTGCTGGCTTTTGAGTTTCACAGATTTGTTTGGTTTTCTTTAAGAACTACATGGCATTTAGGAAAAAGTGGAGCTTTGTGGGGAGGAAGTAAGAGGTAAGTTTTAAGCAGTATTTTCAAAGTGGGGAGAGTCATATTTTGGTTGAGGGGAAAGGAAGAAAGTACCAGTGAGGAAGGAACTACTCTGGATGTTTTAGGGATGTCTGTGAAGACTTTTCCTTCTTCTTCCTTCAGCCAGGATTAGATTATACTTCTGTGTTTTTACTATACTTGGTACAGGGATTCCTTAGAGCAGTTATTGTTAGGTATTAGAACTCTTCCTTTCCTCTAATAAGCTTCCTGAGGCTGTGACCAGTACTTTTTTATCTCTGTACTCAGGACTTCACTTAGTGTCTGGCATATTGTAGACATTTTAAAAGTACTTATTGGATGAATAAATAAATGAATGAAAGGCGTTTACTAAGACATAGAGCAAAAAGACAAAGATTCCTTTCCTGGGCAACTACAGTAATGGTTCAACCTGTGGTTAGATCAATTTATTGTTGAGGTGCTGAATTAGAGCTAGAATTGGTTCAGGTAAAACCTGAAAAGAATGAGGGAATAGAGAAGGATGAGACTTTTGATTCAGGAGCCTGGGATATGGAACAGGGATAAAATTGTTCAGTGGAAACCAGAAGCATTCTGTGAGAGGGGTCAAGATTCTGTTATGTGAATACAATTGGGAGATTTTTCTGTCTCATGATATAAATACCTTTGCCATTTTCTGAGTAAAAATAAATTAACTATACTTGAGGGAGAAATAATTTTTTTTTTTTTTTTTTTTTGGCCACGCCGTGTGGCATGAGAGATCTTAGTTCCCCGACCAGGGATCGAACCTTTGCCCCCTGCACTGCGAGCATGGGGTCTTAACCACTGGGCTGCCAGGGTAGTCCCATGAAGGAGAAATAATTTTTAATGTTAAGCATTCATCTCTGAAATTAGATTTTTATCTTCTCAGTCCTCAGTCTTAAAAAAAACTTGTTGGGGAGTCTTTTCTTTAAATTTTGTTAACATTATAAAATGAATATATCCTCTTAGAAAAATACAAACTAGAGATACATAAAATAAAAAGTGACATTCTTCCCAGTATTCTAACTCTCATTCTTCAGAGGTAGCTAATGTTAAAGGTTTGATGTGTATCAGTTTGAACTTTTAAAACGTATATAGTCATCCCTTGGTGTCTGCAAGGGATATCAATGATGCAGGACCCCCTGCTGATACCAGAATCTGAGGATGCTCAAGTCTCTTATATAGGTGGCATGGTATTTGCATGTCGCCTACACACATCCTCCCATGTACAGGCTACCTCAGAGATATTGTGGGTTTGGTTCCAGGCTACTGCAATAAAGCGAATATTGCAGTAAAGCAAGTCACACTAATTTTTTGGTTTCCCAGTGCATGTAAAAGTTATGTTTACACTGTACTGTGGTTTACTAAGTGTGCAATAAATAGCATTATGTTTTAAAAAACAATGTACATACCTTGATTAAAAAATGCTTTATTGCTGAAAAATGCTAACCATCATCTGAGCCTTCAGTGAATCATAGTAGTAACATCAAAGATCACTGATCACAGATCACCATAACAGATATAATAGTAATGAAAAGTTTGAATTACTGAGAGAATTACCAAAATGTAACACAGAGACATGAAGTGAGCAGCTGCTGTTGGAAAAATGGCGCAGATAGACTTGATTGATGTGGGGTTGCTACAGACCATCAATTTGTAAAAAACGCATTATCTGCAAAGTGAAAGAAAGTGGAGTGCAATAAAACGAGGTATGCTTGTACTTTAAATCATCTCTAGATTACTTATAATACCTAAAACAATATGAATGTTATAGAAATAGTTGCTGGCCTGTGGCAAGTTCAAGTTTTGCTTTTTGGAACTTTGAGGAATTTTTTTTTCTTGAATATTTTGATCCACAGTTGGTTGAATTCATGGATGTGGAACCTGTGTATATGAAGGGCCAACTGTATTAAAAAACATGTGTGTTTATATTTGTATAATTTAAAAAAGAGGATCATTTGATATACATATTCTGAAATTTGCTTTTCCTACTTGTCCTTTCATTTCTACTTATACTTCATGTACTTCCAAAATTTGTTTGATGTGACTTTTTTTTTTTTTTATAAATTTATTTATTTATTTTTGGCTGCGTTGGGTCTTCGTTGCCGCACGCGGGCTTTCTCTAGTTGCAGCGAGCGGGGGCTACTCTTTGTTGCAGGGCTTCTCATTGCGGTGGCTTCTCTTGTGGAGCACAGGCTCTAGGTGCACAGGCTTCAGTATTTGTGACACGCGGGCTCAGTAGTTGTGGCTCACAGGCTCTAGAGTGCAGGCTCAGTTGCTCCGTGGCATGTGGGATCTTCCCGGACCAGGACCTGTTTCCCCGGCATTAGCAGGTGGATTCTTAACCACTACGCCACCAGGGAAGCCCTGATGTGACTTTATATTTGAAACGTAAGAGGACAGAATCACGAGCAGAGAGTAACAGACAAAACCTAGAGTTAATCGAATGTCTGAGGAAGATAAATTTAAAAAGCTCATGCTAAGGAAAATACCTGCTAGTTTTTATTTGTGTAATTGCTATCTTTGACTTGTTTAATCTCTATGAAATTGTAAAATTTCATAGTAATCATTTTTCATATGATACACTTCAGAATAAACACATAAAAGATAATTAGAGTCAAACTTTGAGGCTCATGGAGTACATCTATGGGAATACACATATATGCCTGACATTGTATGAGAAACATGAGGATACAGTCATGAATAGGATACTGTCATTCCTGAATGTTATGATAACAAAGGGCAGAGGCAAGAGAAGGCTGCCTAGTGGAGGTGATCTGAACACAGTCTTGAAATACTAGTAAGAGGTAGTGAAGCTTTAAAAAAAAGTGGCTAGGGGGAAGAAAGAAGGATTGATTAAGAGTTGCAGGTTTTTAGGACAAGTAAAATAGAAAGAAAGTTAAGGGAGGTCAGTTGATTCACAGTGTGTAGGGAAAGAAGTAGGGGGGCTCTATGTCCTAGTTTGTCTAGGGCAGACCAGGTTTACACCTGTAGTCCTGGCATAATGAAGAATAGCTCCTCATTTTACTCTGAAAAGTACCCTAGTTCTGGATGATAAGTGACATCCTTACCCTAGAAGGGAGAGAATACAGGGGGAGCTGATAAAGTTTAGAGGAAATAGTGGGTGATTGGAGATCATTTTGAGGTCAAAGAGTAGGTATAGTAGCAGTTTAGACTCCAGAGAGGAGTAGGAAGGTAGTAGGTTATGGTCTAAAACTAGAATAGTAAAATTTACCATTGCAGAGATGAAACAGTTTTGGATTCAGGTTATGGCCAGTAACAATGGGTAGTTGAAATGGACTTGATTGAATGGATCTTTGGAGAAGAGAAAGACTACAGAGGTTAAAATCTCTGTGGATGAAGATAAGACTTGGGTTGGAGAATAAGATTGGGAGCAAGTAGAGATTGAGAACCAGATTTGGAAATAATAACAGCAAGGTGGAATAGAATTTGGTAGAGCTGAATGGTGTACATTTCAAAGGAGAAGATGTTTTTGAATAAGATTGGAAGAGCAGTGATTTGGAAATGGCACTAGGGAATCAGGATACTGTTACCCACCTCTCATCCCCCCGTGCCGCCCCCCCACCCCACAGCCCCATGGATGTGGGTGGTGGAATGTAGGGAAGGTGTAGTCTCCACGTGAGAGCCTGTGTTTTGGGGGAACCAGGTTTCTGATGGGAATGAAAGGGTAGAGATTTAGGGAAGTTCATTTACAAACTGAATGGAATTCTAGAAGAAAAATTTAGGAAGAAAACAGATTTGTTGGAACATGACTGTAGAGAAGGATGGGACAGGAATGGGAGTTAGGCCTTGCCTTTTGGGAAAAGATGGAATTACACAAAAAAGCCAGGAATGAAATTGACTTTCCTCCATGTTTTAAAGAGTGGCACAAAGTTTGCCTGATATGGGCTCTCTGACAGGCTTTCTCACTGCAGAGTAGGGACTGGCTTTGGCCTAGTTCATATAACTTATAACTGATGAAACCTTGTTGGTTGCCATTCTGTTAGTATATGTGTGCCTTTAATGAGCCTATTTGAAAGTACACATGGATTTTGAAATTATTTTTACTTCTCCCTACATTGTTACTCTCCTTGAAGGAAAAAAATTTGGCCTTAATTTGAAAACTGAACTCTTTATAATAATTGATCATATAGGAAGAGTTAAAAGGTCAAGAGGTATCTAGATAACAGTTATAGTTTGAGAATTTAGGGCATACAAGTTAGTATGCATTGTGCACTTAACCCTTTTAACTTTGTTCCCCTGTTTTCCTTCAAATTAGCCATGGTTTGCAAACATGTTCCCCATTTTCCCACCTGTGTATCCTTGCTTATGTTCAAACTTGTATTTAGAAAGGAGCCCTCCTCCATCACTTGCTCTTCTATGTTCTCTCTTGTGTGGGTGCTCTCTCTCTCTCATGCTTTATTAGCAATGACTGCTTTTTAATGTCTCTCCAAAGCCGGACACACTAAATACTTTTATCTCATCTAATCTTCACAATAACCCTGCAAACTAGGTATTACTATCCCCATTTTAAAGATAAGAAAACCGATCTTTTAGGAGGTTAATTAAAATGTGCAGTTACACAGTTATGAAATGGTAGAGTTAGGATTTCAACCCAGGACTGTTTCCAAAGCCGCCTCTACACACACCTTTGCAGAGAGACATGCATGTACATGAGCTCCTTTCACGACTATCCCTCAAGGCTTGCCAGAGATTTTTTTTTTTTTGATTAAAAATAGTTTTTCTAGCTTTAATGAGATATAATTGACATGTAACATTGTATAAGTTTAAGGTGTAGAGCATGATACACATATAATTGTGAAATGATCTTCTCTTCTTAATAAAGGTTTTTTGAGAACTCTGCTCAGCTGTACTCTTTCCTTTCTCTGTGTCTTTGTAGCACTCTGTACCTCAGGCTTTTATATTCTGTGAAGGCTTCCCTGATTGTCTCTAGAAATGTGGTACATACTTCCCCTGTATCCCCACTGAGCTCATAACCAATTTGTATTTGTGAACCTGTTTAATTATATGGCATTTGTTTGTTTCCACATTTGTTACCCCTAGTAGGTGGTGAGCTTCTTGAGACTAGGGGCTGTAATTTTATGCATCTTGGTATTCCCAGCGCTGAGAAATATGCCTGGCAAATAGGTGCTCACTACTGTCGCTGAATGAATTTTGAATGAATTGTGTCATTGTTACCTGTGAACTTGTCTATTTATTCTTAATACACAGTAAATAGTTTGAAGGCAGTAATCCAGGATTTTATTTATCTTTGTATCCCTAACAGTATCTCTCCCATGGTTACTCAATAAATACCTGTTGATTTATATAATAGCTTAAAACAAATAAACAAAAATTCTGTTAATAATCCTGCTCTGCCCAAATAATTTTAAATATCAGTACTTCAAATACATTTTTAAAATAAAAAAAAAAACAACAGTTAATTTAAAAGCAAACGTGTTGTTCATTTGTTTATATCCTCACACAGCTTTTATTCAGTGTTCTCTTGCAATGAAATATCATTATCTGTTAATGCTGTTCCCATAGGCTGTCTGGCCAATCTAGTGCTGTTTCAGTTGAATTTAACTTTTATTTTAAATTAAGCTAAAGCAACACTTTGAAATAAGGAAAGTGCAGGAGGAGTTTTAGATACCATATCTGTAAGGTGGTCAAGGTCACCATATATTAACTGATAATGAATGATGTTGTCTTTGTGGTTAAACTTTGGTGACTGTTCATTCCAGCCTGTTTAACTGCTTCTGAAAAAAGCACCTCATTTTGTATTCATGTGAGGTCTATTTTTTGTTTTGTAACTGTGGTTATTACTTGCGCACTTGGTGGCTTTTTGTGACTTTGTTTCTGTCTTGCTGCAAGCAGCTTAAGACTTTGTTCACATAGTCACTGTTTCTGACTTCTGTCACTATTGAAACATATAAAAGGTAAGAAATACTGTTAAGTAATAATTTTTGTACTTTGGCGAATGATTTTATAGTCTTTATCAATGAACAAACATATTCTGATAAAGTAACTTGAACCATAAACTGATTTTGATGGGTTTTATTAGTCAAGGATTATAAATTCAAATTCTATTAAATTTCTTTTTTTAGTTTTTAAATTTAATTAATTTTTTTATACAGCAGGTTCTTATTAGTCATCAAGTTTATACACATCAGTGTATACATGTCAATCCCAATCGCCCAATTCATCACACCAACATCCCCACCCCCCCCCACGGCTTCCCCACCTTGGTGTCCATACGTTTGTTCTCTACATCTGTGTCTCAACTTCTGCCCTGCAAACCAGTTCATCTATACCATTTTTCTAGGTTCTGCATACATGCGTTAATATATGATATTTGTTTTTCTCTTTTTGACTTCACTCTAGATCCATCCACGTCTCAACAAATGACCCAATTTCGTTCCTTTTTATGGCTGAGTAATATTCCATTGTATATATGTACCACATCTTCTTTATCCATTTGTCTGTTGATGGGCACTTAGGTTGCTTCCGTGACCTGGCTATTGTAAATAGTGCTGCAATGAACATTGGGGTGCATGTGTCTTTTTGAATTATGGTTTCTCTGGGTATACGCCCAGTAGTGGGATTGCTGGATCATATGGTAATTCTATTTTTAGTTTTTTAAGGAACCTCCATACTGTTCTCCATAGTGGCTGTATCAATTTACATTCCCACCAACAGTGCAAGAGGGTTCCCTTTTCTCCACACCCTCTCCAGCATTTGTTGTTTGTAGATTTTCTGATGATGCCCATTCTAACTGGTGTGAGGTGATACCTCATTGTAGTTTTGATTTGCATTTCTCTAATAATTAGTGATGTTGAGCAGCTTTTCATGAGCTTCTTGGCCATCTGTATGTCTTCTTTGGAGGAATGTCTATTTAGGTCTTCTGCCCATTTTTGGATTGGGGTGTTTGTTTCTTTAATATTGAGCTGAATGAGCTGTTTATATATTTTGGAGATAACCCTTTGTCCGTTGATTTGTTTGCAAATATTTTCTCCCATTCTGAGGGTTGTCTTTTCATCTTGTTTATGGTTTCCTTTGCTGTGCAAAAGCTTTGAAGTTTCATTAGGTCCCATTTGTTTATTTTTGTTTTTATTTCCATTTCTCTAGGAGGTGGATCAAAAAAGATCTTGCTGTGATTTATGTCAAAGAGTGTTCTTCCTATGTTTTCCTCTAAGAGTTTTATAGTATCTGGTCTTACATTTAGGTCTCGAATCCATTTTGAGTTTATTTTTGTGTATGGTGTTAGGGAGTGTTCTAATTTCATTCTTTTACATGTAGCTGTCCAGTTTTCCCAGCACCACTTATTGAAGAGACTGTCTTTCTCCATTGTATATCCTTGCCTCCTTTGTCATAGTTTTGTTGAACATAGATGCGTGGGTGTGGTGTGTGGGTTTATCTCTGGGCTTTCTATCTTGTTCCATTGATGTATGTTTCTGTTTTTGTGCCAGTACCATATTGTGTTGATTACTGTAGCTTTGTAGTATAGTCTGAAGTCAGAGAGTCTGATTCCTCCAGTTCCTTTCTTTTCCCTCAAGACTGCTTTGGCTATGTGGGGTCTTTTGTGTCTCCATACAAATTTTAAGATTTTTTGTTCTAGTTACGTAAAAAATGCCATTGGTAATTTGATAGAGATTGCATTGAATCTGTAGATTGCCTTGGGTAGTATAGTCATTTTCACAATATTGATTCTTCCAATCCAAGAACATGGTATATCTCTCCATCTATTTGTATCATCTTTAATTTCTTTCATCAGTGTCTTATAGTTTTCTGCATACAGGTCTTTTGTCTCCCTAGGTAGGTTTATTCTTTTTGTTGCAATGGTAAATGGGAGTGTTTCTTAATTTCTCTTTCAGATTTTTCATCATTAGTGTATAGGAATGCAAGAGATTTCTGTGCATTAATTTTGTATCCTGCAACTTTACCAAATTCATTGATTAGCTCTAGTAGTTTTCTGGTGGCATCTTTAGGATTCTCTGTGTATAGTATCATGTCATCTGCCAACAGTGACAGTTTTACTTCTTCTTTTCCGATTTGGATTCCTTTTATTTCTTTTTCTTCTCTGATTGCCATGACTAAGACTTCCAAAACTATGCTGAATAATACTGGTGAGCGTGAACATCCTTGTCTTGTTCCTGATCTTAGAGGAAATGCTTTCAGTTTTTCACCATTGAGAATGATGTGTGCTGTGGGTTTGTCATATATGGTCTTTATTATGTTGAGGTAGGTTCCCTCTATGCCCACTTTGTGGAGAGTTTTTATCATAAGTGGGTGTTGAATTTTGTCAAAAGCTTCTTCTGCATCTATTAAGATGATCATATGGTTTTTCTTCTTCAGTTTGTTAATATGGTGTATCACATTGATTGATTTGCGTATATTTGAAGAATCCTTGCATCCCTGTGATAAATCCCACTTGATCATGGTGTATGATCCTTCTAATGTGTTGTTGGATTCTGTTTGTGAGTATTTTGTTGAGGAATTTTGCATCTATATTCATCAGTGATATTGGTCTGTAATTTTCTTTTTTTGTAGTATCTCTGTCTGGTTTTGGTATCAGGGTAATGGTGACCTCATAGAATGAGTTTGGGAGTGTTCCTTCCTCTGCAGTGTTTTGGAAGAGTTTGAGAAGGATGGGTGTTAGCTCTTCTCTAAATGTTTGATAGAATTCACCTGTGAAGCCATCTGGTCCTGGACTTTTGTTTGTTGGAAGATTTTTAATCAGAGTTTCAATTTCATTACTTGTGATTGGTCTGTTCATATTTTCTATTTCTTCCTGGTTCACTCTTGGAAGATTATACCTTTCTAAGAATTTGTCCATTTCTTCCAGGTTGTCCGTTTTATTGGCATAGAGTTGATTGGAGTAGTGTCTTAGAGTGCTTTGTATTTCTGCAGTGTCTGTTGTAACTTCTCCTTTTTCATTTCTAATATTATTGATTTGAGTCCTCTCCCTCTTTTTCTTGATGAGTCTGGCTAATGGCTTATCAATTTTGTTTATCTTCTCAAAGAACCAGCTTTTAGTTTTATTGATCTTTGTTATTTTTTTCTTTGTTTCTATTTCATTTATTTCTGCTCTGATCTTTATGATTTCTTTCCTTCTGCTAACTTTGGGTTTTGTTTGTTCTTCTTTCTTTAGTTCCTTTAGGTGTAAGGTTAGATTGTTTACTTGAGATTTTTCTTGTTTCTCTAGGTAGGCTTGTATAGCTATAAACTTCCCTCTTAGAACTGCTTTTGCTGCATCCCATAGGTTTTGGGTCGTCGTGTTTTCATTGTCATTTGTCTCTAGGTATTTTTTGATTTCCTGCTTGATTTCCTCAGTGATCTCTTGGTTATTTAGTAACGTATTGTTTAGCCTCCATGTGTTTGTGTTTTTTACATTTTTTTCCCGGTAATTCATTTCTAATCTCATAGTGTTGTGGTCAGAAAAGATGCTTGATATGATTTCAGTTTTCTTAAATTTACTGACGCTTGATTTGTGCCTCAATATGTGATCTATCCTGGAGAATGTTCCATGCGCACTTGAGAAGAAAGTGTAATCTGCTGTTTTTGGATGGAATGTCCTATAAGTATCAATTAAATCTATCTGGTCTATTGTGTCATTTAAAGCTTCTGTTTCTGTATTTATTTTCATTTTGGATGATCTGTCCATTGGTGTAAGTGAGGTGTTAAAGTCCCCCACTATTATTGTGTTACTGTCAATTTCCTCTTTTAACTGCTGTTAGCAGTTGGCTCATGTATTTAGGTGCTCCTATGTTGGGTGCCTGTAGATTTATAATTGTTATATCTTCTTCTTGGATTGACCCCTTGATCATTATGTAGTGTCCTTCCTTGTCTCTTGTAATGTTCTTTATTTTAAAGTCTATTTTATCTGATATGAGTATTGCTACTCCAGCTTTCTTTTGATTTCCATTTGCACGGAGTATCTTTTTGCATCCCTCACTTTCAGTCTGTATGTGTCCCTAGGTCTGAAGTGGGTCTCTTGTAGACAGCATATATATGGGTCTTGTTTTTGTATCCATTCAGCAAGCCTGTGTCTTTTGGTTGGAGCATTTAATCCATTCACGTTTAAGGTAATTATTATTATTATTTTTTTTCACACACACACACACTGTATTTTATTTTTACAAGAGATAAGTAGACTGACACCAAACATTGTACATGGATGACCACAACAAAAGCAACAATGATTGCAATTTCCAAACATGAAACACACTCATACTATGTGATAATATTGACATTCAGTCCAGTAATCCTCCACTGTAACAGCTCCTTTACTTTGCAGTGAATATTGATTTGTATATTCTTTGCCTCTGAGTCCTTGTTGGATTTTTTTTTTTTAATTCAGACAGAAAGTCACAAAAATTATACTCATCCTCATCAGTTCACTCAGTCCCATGTAATTAATTTTTTTTTTCATTTTGATCTTTTGTTAGCACTTTTATGAGTTCATCAGTTTTTCATTAGAGTTCTGAAAATTCAGTTCTGCTTATTCATTCAGTTCAGCAGTACAGTCAGTTACCAGAAACCTGTACTTGTCAGAGTCTTTTCCATGAATTTCTTAAAGATGAAACCCTTTTATAGGAACATATTTGCAAAAGCATCAGAGTACACACAGAACTGTCTGTAAATGACAAAAGACTTAAAAGTGACCACAGTTAAAAATTTGATGAAAGTTCATAATAATGCAGTTGACAAGAAAATTAGTTATTTCTGAGATATACATTTTAAGGTAATAACTAGGATTATGACTTATAACATTATACCAGAACATATAAGATTTTTAGAAATTTCATGTAATGTCTGAAACATTTATATTAACATATTTCCATACAAATAACCCAATGAAAGTTTAGTATTAGTTGTTTTGTTTGTTTGTTTTTTTATACTGCAGGTTCTTATTAGGCATCAATTTTATACACATCAGTGTATACATGTCAATCCCAATCGCCCAATTCAGCACAACACCATCCCCACCCCACCGCAGTTTTCCCCCCTTGGTGTCCATATGTCTGTTCTCTACATCTGTGTCTCAACCTCTGCCCTGCAAACTGGCTCATCTGTACCATTTTTCTAGGTTCCACATACACGCGTTAATATACAATATTTGTTTTTCTCTTTCTGACTTACTTCACTCTGTATGACAGTCTCTAGATCCATCCACGTCTCAACAAATGACTCAATTTCGTTCCTTTTTATGGCTGAGTAATATTCCATTGTATATATGTACCACATCTTCTTTATCCATTCGTCTGTTGATGGGCATTTAGGTTGCTTCCATGACCTGGCTATTGTAAATAGTGCTGCAATGAACATTCGGGTGCATGTGTCTTTTTGAATTATGGTTTTCTCTCGGTATATGCCCAGTAGTGGGATTGCTGGGTCATATGGTAATTCTATTTTTAGTTTTTTAAGGAACCTCCATATTGTTCTCCATAGTTGCTGTATCAATTTACATTCCCACCAACAGTGCAAGAGGGTTCCCTTTTCTCCACACCCTCTCCAGCATTTGTTGTTTGTAGATTTTCTGATGATGCCCATTCTAACTGGTGTGAGGTGATACCTCATTGTAGTTTTGATTTGCATTTCTCTAATAATTAGTGATGTTGAGCATCTTTTCATGTGCTTCGTGGCCGTCTGTATGTCTTCTTTGGAGAAATGTCTGTTTAGGTGTTCTGCCCATTTTTGGATTGGGGTGTTTGTTTCTTTAATATTGAGCTGAATGAGCTGTTTATATATTTTGGAGATTAATCCTTTGTCCGTTGATTCGTTTGCAAATACTTTCTCCCATTCTGAGGGTTGTCTTTCCGTCTTGTTTATGGTTTCCTTTGCTGTGCAAAAGCTTTGAAGTTTCTTTAGGTCCCATTTGTTTATTTTTGTTTTTATTTCCATTTCTCTAGGAGGTGGATCAAAAAAGATCTTGCTGTGATTTATGTCAAAGAGTGTTCTTCCTATGTTTTCCTCTAAGAGTTTTATAGTATCTGGTCTTACATTTAGGTCTCGAATCCATTTTGAGTTTATTGTTGTGTATGGTGTTAGGGAGTGTTCTAATTTCATTCTTTTACATGTAGCTGTCCAGTTTTCCCAGCACCACTTATTGAAGAGACTGTCTTTTCTCCGTTGTATATCTTTGCCTCCTTTGTCATAGATTAGTTGACCATAGGTGCGTGGGTTTATCTCTGGGCTTTCTATCTTGTTCCATTGATGTATGTTTCTGTTTTTGTGCCAGTACCATATTGTCTTGATTACTGTAGCTTTGTAGTATAGTCTGAAGTCAGGGAGTCTGATTCCTCCAGCTCCGTTTTTTTCCCTCATGACTGCTTTGGCTATTCGGGGTCTTTTGTGTCTCCATACAAATTTTAAGATGATTTGTTCTAGTTCCGTAAAAAGTGCCTTTGGTAATTTGATAGGGATTGCATTGAATCTGTAGATTGCTTTGGGTAGTATAGTCATTTTCACAATGTTGATTCTTCCAATCCAAGAACATGGTATATCTCTCCATCTGTTTGTATCATCTTTAATTTCTTTCATCAGTGTCTTATAGTTTTCTGCATACAGGACCTTTGTCTCGCTAGGTAGGTTTATTCCTAGGTATTTTATTCTTTTTGTTGCAATGGTAAATGGGAGTGTTTCCATAATTTCTCTTTCAGATTTTTCATCATTAGTGTATAGGAATGCAAGAGATTTCTGTGCATTAATTTTGTATCCTGCAACTTTACCATATTCATTGATTAGCTCTAGCAGTTTTCTGGTGGCAGTTTTAGGATTCTCTATGTATAATATCATGTCATCCGCAAACAGTGACAGTTTTACTTCTTCTTTTCCAATTTATATTCCTTTTATTTCTTTTTCCTCTCTGATTGCCGTGGCTAAGACTTCCAGAACTATGTTGAATAATAGTGGTGAGAGTGGACATCCTTGTCTCGTTCCTGATCTTAGAGGAAATGCTTTCAGTTTTTCACCATTGAGAATGATGTGTGCTGTGGGGTTTTCATATATGGCCTTTATTATGTTGAGGTAGGTTCCCTCTATGCCCACTTTGTGGAGAGTTTTTATCATAAATGGGTGTTGAATTTTGTCAAAAGCTTTTTCTGCATCTATTGAGATGATCATATGGTTTTTCTTCTTCAATTTGTTAATATGGTGTATCACATTGATTGATTTGCGTATATTTGAAGAATCCTTGCATCCCTGGGATAAATCCCACTTGATCGTGGTGTATGATCCTTTTAATGTGTTGTTGGATTCTGTTTGCTAGTATTTTGTTGAGGAATGTTGCATCTATATTCATCAGTGATATCGGTCTGTAATTTTCTTTCTTTGTAGTGTCTTTGTCTGGTTTTGGTACCAGGGTGATGGTGGCCTCATAGAATGAGTTTGGGAGTGTGCCTTCCTCTGCAATATTTTGGAAGAGTTTGAGAAGGATAGGTGTTAGCTCTTCTGTAAATATTTGATAGAATTCACCTGTGAAGCCATCTGGTCCTGGACTTCTGTTTGTTGGAAGATTTTTAATCACAGTTTCAATTTCATTACTTGTGATTGGTCTGTTCATATTTTCTGTTTCTTCCTGGTTCAGTCTTGGAAGGTTATACCTTTCTAAGAATTTGTCCATTTCTTCCAGGTTGTCCATTTTATTGGCATAGAGTTGCTTGTAGTAGTCTCTTAGGATGCTTTGTATTTCTGCGGTGTCTGTTGTAACTTCTCTTTCATTTCTGATTTTATTGATTTGAGTCCTCTCCCTCTTTTTCTTGATGAGTCTGGCTAATGGCTTATCAATTTTGTTTATCTTCTCAAAGAACCAGCTTTTAGTTTTATTGATCTTTGTTATTTTTTTCTTTGTTTCTATTTCATTTATTTCTGCTCTGATCTTTATGATTTCTTTCCTTCTGCTAACTTTGGGTTTTGTTTGTTCTTCTTTCTCTAGTTCCTTTAGGTGTAAGGTTAGATCGTTTACTTGAGATTTTTCTTGTTTCTCTAGGTAGGCTTGTATAGCTATAAACTTCCCTCTTAGAACTGCTTTTGCTGCATCCCATAGGTTTTGGGTCGTCGTGTTTTCATTGTCATTCGTCTCTAGGTATTTTTTGATTTCCTGCTTGATTTCCTCAGTGATCTCTTGGTTATTTAGTAACGTATTGTTTAGCTTCCATGTGTTTGTGTTTTTTACATTTTTTTTCCCGGTAATTCATTTCTAATCTCATAGTGTTGTGGTCAGAAAAGATGCTTGATATGATTTCAGTTTTCTTAAATTTACTGACGCTTGATTTGTGCCTCAATATGTGATCTATCCTGGAGAATGTTCCATGCGCACTTGAGAAGAAAGTGTAATCTGCTGTTTTTGGATGGAATGTCCTATAAGTATCAATTAAATCTATCTGGTCTATTGTGTCATTTAAAGCTTCTGTTTCTGTATTTATTTTCATTTTGGATGATCTGTCCATTGGTGTAAGTGAGGTGTTAAAGTCCCCCACTATTATTGTGTTACTGTCGATTTCCTCTTTTAACTGCTGTTAGCAGTTGGCTCATGTATTTAGGTGCTCCTATGTTGGGTGCATATATATTTATAATTGTTATATCTTCTTCTTGGATTGATCCCTTGATCATTATGTAGTGTCCTTCTTTGTCTCTTGTAACATTCTTTACTTTAAAGTCTATTTTATCTGATATGAGAATAGCTACTCCAGCTTTTTTTTGATTTCCATTTGCATGGAATATCTTTTTCCATCCCCTCACTTTCAGTCTGTATGTGTCCCTAGGTCTAAAGTGGGTCTCTTGTAGACAGCATATATATGGGTCTTGTTTTTGTATCCATTCAGCAAGCCTGTGTCTTTTGGTTGGAGCATTTAATCCATTCACGTTTACGGTAATTATCGATATGTATGTTCCTATGACCATTTTCTTAATTGTTTTGGGTTTGTTTTTGTAGGTCCTTTTCTTCTCTTGTGTTTCCCACTTAGAGAAGTTCCTTTAGCATTTGTTGTAGAGCTGGTTTGGTGGTGCTGAATTCTCTTAGCTTTTGCTTGTCTGTAAAGCTTTTAATTTCTCCATCGAATCTGAATGAGATCCTTGCCGGGTAGAGTAATCTTGGTTGTAGCTTCTTCCCTTTCATCACTTTAAGTATATCATGCCACTCCCTTCTGGCTTGTAGAGTTTCTGCTGAGAAATCAGCTGTTAACCTTATGGGAGTTCCCTTGTATGTTATTTGTCGTTTTTCCCTTGCTGCTTTCAATAATTTTTCTTTGTCTTTAATTTTTGCCATTTTGATTACTATGTGTCTCGGCGTGTTTCTCCTTGGGTTTATCCTGTATGGGACTCTCTGCGCTTCCTGGACTTGGGTGGCTATTTCCTTTCCCATGTTAGGGAAGTTTTCGACTATAATCTCTTGAAATATTTTCTCTGGCCCTTTCTCTCTCTCTTCTCCTTCTGGGACCCCTATAATGCGAATGTTGTTGCGTTTAATGTTGTCCCAGAGGTCTCTTAGGCTGTCTTTATTTCTTTTCATTCTTTTTTCTTTATTCTGTTCCGCAGCAGTGAATTCCACCATTCTGTCTTCCAGGTCACTTATCCGTTCTTCTGCCTCAGTTATTCTGCTATTGATTCCTTCTAGTGTAGTTTTCATTTCAGTTATTGTATTGGTCATCTCTGTTTGTTTGTTCTTTAATTCTTCTAGGTCTTTGTTAATCATTTCTTGCATCTTCTCAATCTTTGCCTCCATTCTTATTCCGAGGTCCTGGATCATGTTCACTATCATTATTCTGAATTCTTTTTCTGGAAGGTTGCCTATCTCCACTTCATTTAGCTGTTTTTCTGGGGTTTTATCTTGTTCCTTCATCTGGTACATAGCCCTCTGCCTTTTCATTTTGTCTATCTTTCTGTAACTGTGGGTTTTGGTCCACAGGCTGCAGGATTGTAGTTTTTCTTGCTTCTGCTGTCTGTCCTCTGGTGGTTTAGGCTATCTAAGAGGCTTGATGGGAGGCTCTGGTGGTGGGTAGAGCTGACTGTTGCTGTGGCGGACAGAGCTCCGTAACACTTTAATCCACTTGACTGTTGATGGGTGGGGCTGGGTTCCCTCCCTGTTGGTTGTTTTGCCTGAGGCAGTCCAACACTGGAGCCTACCTGGGCTCTTTGATGGGGTTAATGGCAGACTCTGGGAGGGCTCACACCAAGGAGCACTTCCCAGAACCTCCACTGCCAGTGTCCTTGTCCCCACGGTGAAACAGAGCCACCCCCCGCCTCTGCAGGAGATCCCCCAACACCAGCAGGTAGGTCTGGTTCAGTCTCCCCCAGGGTCAGTGCTCCTTCCCCTGGGTCCCGATGCGCACACTACTTTGTGTGTGCCCTCCAAGAGTGGGGCTCTGTTTCCCCCAGTCCTGTCAAAGTCCTGCAATCAATTCCCACTAGGCTTCAAAGTCTGATTCTCTAGGAATTCCTCCTCCCGTTGCCGGACCCCCAGGTTGGGAAGCCTGACGTGAGGCTCAGAAGCTTCACTCCAGTGGGTGGACTTATGTGGTATAAGTGTTCACCAGTCTGTGAGTCACCCACCCAGCAGTTACGGGATTTGATTTTACTCTGATTGCGCCCCTCCTACCGTCTCACTGTGGCTTCTCCTCTGTCCTTGGACGTGGGGTATCCTCCTTGGTGAGTTCCAGTGTCTTCCTATCGATGATTGTCCAGCAGCCAGTTGTGATTCTGGTGTTCTCGCAAGAGGGAGTGAGAGCACGTCCTTCTACTCCGCCATCTTGGTTAATCGGTAATTATTGATATGTATGTTCTTATGACCATTTTCTTAATTGTTTTGGGTTTGTTTTTGTAGGTCCTTTTCTTCTCTTGTGTTTCCCACTTAGAGACGTTCCTTTAGTATTTGTTGTAGAGCTGGTTTGGTGGTGCTGAATCCTCTTAGCTTTTGCTTGTCTGTAAAGCTTTTAATTTCTCCATCGAATCTGAATGAGATCCTTGCCGGGTAGAGTAATCTTGGTTGTAGCTTCTTCCCTTTCATCACTTTAAGTATATCATGCCACTCCCTTCTGGCTTGTAGAGTTTCTGCTGAGAAATCAGCTGTTAACCTTATGGGAGTTCCCTTGTATGTTATTTGTCGTTTTTCCCTTGCTGCTTTCAATAATTTTTCTTTGTCTTTAATTTTTGCCAATTTGATTACTATGTGTCTCGGTGTGTTTCTCGTTGGGTTATCCTGTATGGGACTCTCTGTGCTTCCTGGACTTGGGTGTCTATTTCCTTTCCCATGTTAGGGAAGTTTTTGACCATAATTTCTTCAAATATTTTATCTGGTCCTTCCTCTCTCTCTTCTCCTTCTGGGCATCCTATAATGCGAATGTTGTTGCGTTTAATGTTGTCCCAGAGGTCTCTTAGGCTGTCTTCATTTCTTTTCATTCTATTTTCTTTATTCTGTTCTGCAGCAGTGAATTCCACCATTCTGTCTTCCAGGTCACTTATCTGTTCTTCTGCCTCAGTTATTCTGCTATTGATTCCTTCTAGTGTAGTTTTCATTTCAGTTATTGTATTGTTTATCTCTGTTTGTTTGTTCTTTAATTCTTCTAGGTCTTTGTTAAACATTTCTTGCATCTTCTTGATCTTTGCCTCCATTGTTTTTCCGAGGTCCTGGATCATGTTCACTATCATTATTCTGAATTCTTTTTCTGGAAGGTTGCCTATCTCCACTTCATTTAGTTGTTTTTCTGGGGGTTTATCTTGTTCCTTCATCTGGTACATAGTCCTCTGCCTTTTCATCTTGTCTATCTTTCTGTGAATGTGGTTTCTGTTCCACCGGCTGCAGGATTGTAGTTCTTCTTGCTTCTGCTGTCTGCCCTCTGGTGGATGAGGCTATCTAAGAGGCTTGTGGAAGTTTCCTGATGGGAGGGATTGGTGGTGGGTAGAGCTGACTCTTGCTCTGGTGGGCAGCGCTCAGTAAAACTGTAATCTGCTTGTCTGCTGATGGGTGAGGCTGGGTTCTCTCCCTGTTGGTTGTTTGGCCTGAGGCAACCCAACACTGGAGCCTGCCTGGGCCCTTTGGTGGGGCTAATGGCAGAGACTCTGGGAGGGCTCACGCCAAGGAGTACTTCCCAGAACTGCTGCTGCCAGTGTCCTTGTCCCCACGGTGAGCCACAGCCACCCCTGCCTCTGCAGGAGACCCTCTAACACTAGCAGGTACACCTGATTCAGTCTCCCCTGGGGTCACTGCTCCTTCCCCTGGGTCCCGATGTGCACACTACTTTGTGTGTGCCCTCCAAGAGTGGAGTCTCTGTTTCCCCCAGTCCTGTCAAAGTCCTGCAATCAATTCCCAGTAGCCTTCAAAGTCTGGTTCTCTAGGAATTCCTCCTCCCGTTGCCCTACACCAGGTTGGGAAGCCTGATGTGGGGCTCAGAACCTTCACTCCTGTGGGTGGACTTTTGTGGTATAAATATTCTCTAGTCTGTGAGTCACCCACCCAGCAGTTATGGCATTTGATTTTACTGTGATTGCACCCCTCCTACCATCTCATTGTGCCTTCTGGTTTGTCTTTGGATGTGGGGTATCTTTTTTGGTGAGTTCCAGTGTCTTCCTGTCGATGATTGTCCAGCAGCTAGTTGTGATTCTGGTTTTCTCACAAGAGGGAGTGAGAGCACGTCCTTGTACTCTGCCATCTTCCTATTAAATATCTTGCCAGCTTATGAAAATTTGTCTTGGAGGAAGAATGAAAGATTTCCTATTTTTATGACACAGCTTTTATTCACTTATTTTTGGATTTTTCTAAGTAATCATACCTTCCGTGGTATATTTGAATTTTTTTTCAATGTTAAAAAAAGGAAATGATTAAAGAAATATTTTTGACAACAATATATCATCTGTGTTAACATAAATCTTCCTTACTTGGAAGTATTCAGTACAGATTAAAGTTTCTTTATCCTGTATAAAAACAGTATTTTCTCTGTATATTTGGAGAATGTAAAAAAGTTTCCAGGGTGTAAAAAAGTTGTGGGGCCAAAAGTTGAAAAACAAGAGGCATTTTAGAACAAATACTTGCATATACCCTTATACTTATAAGAAATACCATGGGAATTCTATTGTCCTGCCAAGGAAACTAGTTATCTGTTTTATATTTTGCTATTAAATAGTGTCCATTTTTGTTTAAGAAGTATGTATTTATAGATCTATTTTATACAGGATGAAATTCTAATTTTTGAAAATATGGCAATTTTTAATGGTTCTTTTAAAGTTTTTAATCACTATTTACGGTGAATTGAAAACTCAACATAACTCACTTGATCTTAAATACCAAGCTGAATGCCATTAACTATGAAAGATTTAAATAAATTTAAATAGTCAATAATTTTTTAAGGATTTTTACTAGTTTTACCTTTTAAGAAAGATGCTATTTTAATAGATGCTATTTATTAGTGTTACCTTTTAAAAAGACGTGTATTTTAAAAGATGCTATTTTAAAATAGACATCTTTGGTAATGACATGCATGTACTTTTGTATAATACTCTATTTCTGCCTGATTTGTACTCAGCATCCACTAAATTATAGGAATTTTTATTTTAAAATCTCATTTATAAATCTTTTAAAAAATGGGTTTGCTCTTGCAATTATTTATAATAAATTGAATGCCTACTGTATGGGTAGTAATTTTAGCCCGAGTGTTATAAAAGTGAAAACTCTGTAATATTCTTATTTTCATGTAGATCATAGTTTGATGGGAGAAATATACCTGAACAAATAATTAAAATATACTATGAGAAGTGTTATATTAATCACAGGTACATACATGATCCCTGAGATCTGAGAAAAGGGAACACCTAAGTTGGTTTGGGTAATTATGGTTGTGGGGATGGTCAGAGAAGGTTTCACAGAAAAAACAACTTTACAGTTTAGTTGTTGAAAATTCTGTAGGCAGACAAGGGATAAAAACATTTAGACTGAAGGAAGAACATCTGCAAAGGCACAGAGGTATGATCATGAGACATTTAAGGGACCATAGTTAGAAAGTTGTGGTACTATTGTTTGAGGGTGGAAGGCTGTCTGAGGCCAGCTTGGATTACCAGGCAAAGGAGTTTGAATTTTAACCTATAGGTTAGGGTTGTAAATTTAATACCTCGTGTTACAAGTAATAATAGAATTAATACCTAGGATCACTAAGTATCCTAAAGAATGAAGAGGGCTAAGTAGGGATTGTAGGGCATGAGGGGATGCATGTATAATGCTGTGTAGCCTCAACCAGTTAATTCATTTAACAGATTTTTATTGTCTACTATATATGCAAGGTACTGTTTTAAGCACTGGAGATAATAGTGGGGGAAGAGAACAGAGTAATTCCTTGCCCAGTTGGAACTTATATTACAAATCAGTCTGTATTTTACCCCCACCTGCTTGCCCTCTGTCTCTCTTTGTAATTTTTGGCTACAGCATGATTGTATAATTTCCTTGTAATTTTTTTTTTCATCTTCCTTATGGTTGACATAGGCAGCTCT
Source organism: Balaenoptera acutorostrata (assembly GCF_949987535.1). Lineage (NCBI taxonomy): Eukaryota > Metazoa > Chordata > Mammalia > Artiodactyla > Balaenopteridae > Balaenoptera > Balaenoptera acutorostrata. Next base: position 92,572,849 of record NC_080065.1, read on the forward strand.
GCCCTATTACTTGTAGAAGAATGTAGCTAAATTTGTGACACCCTCTCCACATTATTGTTCTTCCCCCGACCTGTAGTTTGAGGTCTGGGCATTACTTTTTTTTAAAATTGAAATTTCTTTTGAGGTAATTGTAGATTAATACGCAATTATATGAAATAATCCTTGTACATTTGGTCTAGTTTCCCCTCATGGTAACATTTTGCAAAACTATGACAACCAGGATATTAACATTGACATAATCCACTAATCTTATTCATATTTCTCCAGTTTAAATTGTACTCCTTTGTTGTGTGTATGTTAAGTTCTGTAACATTTTATTACTTGTCTAGATTCATGTATCCACCACTACCATCAAGGTACTGAACAGTTTCAACACTACTAGAATCCCTTGTATCCTCCTTCTATAACCATACTTACCTCCCTTTTCCACTCTGCAGGCCCTAAACCGTGGCTACCCCTAATCTGTCCTTTTCCCAAAATTTTGTCACTTCAAGAATGTTATATAAATGGAATCATACAGTATATAACTTTGTGGGGTTGGCTTTTTTCGTTCAGCAGGATTCCTGGAGATTCGTGCAAGTTGTTGTCTATGTCGATAGACTGTTCCTTTTTAATGTGGGTAGTATTCCATGGTATGCATTCACCTGTTGAAGGATCCCTGTGCTGATTCCAGCTTTTGGCTATTACAAATAAAGCTGCTATGAACATTTGTGTACAGGTTTTTGTGTGAACATATGTTTTCATTTCTATGGCATAAATGTCCAAGAGTGCAATTGCTGGGTCATATGGTAGTTGAATGTTTAGTTTTATAAGAAACCAGAGTGGCTGTACCATTTTTTTGTATACTAACCAGCAACAAATGAATGATCCACTTTTTCCATATCCTTACAAGCGTTTGGCCTTGTCATTATATTTTATTTTAGCCATTCTGATATGTATGTAGTGGTATCTCCATGTGGTTTTAATTGCATTTCCCTGATGGCTAATTTATGTTGAACACCTTTTCGTGTGCTCATTCGCCATTTTTATATCCTTTTCTGTGAAATGTCTGTTCATGTCTTCTGCTCATTTTCTAGTTGGATTGTTGTTGTTGTTTATAAATGTTGAATTTTAAGAGGTCTTATGAATTCTAGGTACTAGTTCTCTGTCAGATATGTGGTTTGCAAATATTTTCTCCCAGTCTATAGCTTGTCTTTTTCTCATCTTCACATGGGCTTTCACAGGGCAACCTTTTTACTTTTGATGAGCCCAATTTATCAATTTTTCCTTTTATGGATTGTGTTTTTTTGTTTCAAGTCTAAGAACTCTGCCTAGCTTTAGATCCTGAAGATTTCCTCCTGTTTCTTTTTTCTTTTTTCATAGAAGTTTTGCAGTTTTACGTTTATGTTTAAGTTTTTAAATTAATTTTTGTGTAAGGTGTTAGGTCAGAGTTCATTCTTGTTTTTCTTTTTTTGGCCTATAGATATCCAGTTGCTCCAGTACCGTTTATTGAAAAGGCTAGTTTTCCTTCATTGAATTGCTTCTAGACCTTTGTCAAAAAATAGTTGAGCATATTTGTGTGGGTCTATTTCTGGGTTCTCTATTCTGTTCCATTCATCTACTGTCTATCCTCTACTAATACCACACTGTCTTGATTTCTCATTCACCAAGTTGGACATATTTCTTTGAATACTCTTTCAGCCCTACTTTCTTCTCTCCTTCTGGAACTCAGATGATACAAATGTTGGGTCTTCTGTTATTGTCCCACAGGTCCCTGAGGCTTTGCTTATTCTTCTTATTTTGTGTATATTTTCTCCCTGTTGTTTGGATTGGTTGAATTCTATTCCTCTTTCTTACATTCACTGATTGTATCCTTTGTTGTCTACTATTGAGCTCATCTAGTGAGTTTTTTAATCCTGTTATTGTATTTTTTAGTTCTATAATTTCCATGCTTTTTAATAACTTCTAGTTTTTGCTTAGATTTTCTAATTTTACAATTGTTTTAAGGGAATTTGTAATTGTTGGTTTACATTTGTTTTAAGAGAATTTGTAATCGATTGTTGAAGCATTTCTATGATGGCTGATTTAAAATCCCTTTCTGATAATTCCAACATCTGATTCATCTTGTTGTTGGCATAAGTTGATTGTCTTTTCTTTTTTAACTTGTGATTATTTTTCTTGGTTCTTGATATGACAGGTGATTTTGAATTGAAGCCTAGATATTTTATCTATTTTGTTAGGAGACTCTGGGACCTATTTCAATCTTTTATTTTTACAGGCAGTCAATCACTCTGGTTAGATTTAACATGCAGTTCTTGGCCTATTTTTGTGGTCTGTGGTTCCAGTGACAGTTTAATTTTCAGAGTCTTTGTGCTGTTATTTTGGTTTGCTTTATCTGGTATCACTAGGGCTCCCACTGGTTCTTGGTGGTGGTGGTGCTGCTTGAGGGAGTAGAAGACATTTTTCTTAGGCTGAGCAGTACTAGATGTCTATTGGTTAGAGAAGAGGTGAGATAGGATTTCTTTACTGTGCTCCGTAGCTGCCCTACAGTCTCTGGTCAGGAAAGGAGAATCTTGGACTCACAGAGAACAAGGAGCTTCCTGGACTGGACCTCTTGCTAGAGCTGGGTCCCTTTTGCCAGTTCTGTGTACCTGCTCTGGTGTTTCTGGGTGGGAAAGGTGATCCTTGGACCTGTGGGAACAGGGAGGCTTTCTGACTGGGCTGCTTGCTATTGCTGGATCTCTCTTGCTGGTTCTTCGTGCCTAGTTCCATTTCTCTTGGCAGAAAATGGGATTCTCAGGCCTATCAGGGAAGGAGAATGCTTCCCCTTGTTATTTGTTTTTGGTGAGGCTCATAATCTGTCTCCCTTGCTGGTGGTGTCTGGCTTGCCTGATGTTGTCAGAGGGACTCTTGTTGGATCCTGGGAGGAGTTAGCCTACACGGACTGCCTTTTGTTCCCAGACTGGAGGTTGGGAAAAGTCAGGGATGGATGACCGTTTTCTGTTGGGTGAGGGGAGTACAAGACACCCTGCCTCTGTGCTGTTCTTCCAGTCCTAGGCCCAAAGGAGTTTCCCTTTTCTACCTCTCAGAGTTCTTCTTTGGTCGTCCCTTTTGCTATTTTCAGTGTTTATAGTTGTGTTTTTTGGGGCTGAGCTGGGAAAAATGGTCTATGCCATCTTGTCTGGATCAGAAGCTAGGTTTTACTTTTTTTTAAAATTTATTTTTAATTTTTGGCTGCATTGGGTCTTGATTGCTGCACACAGGCTTTCTCTAGTTGCGTCGAGCGGGGGCTACTCTTCGTTGTGGTGCGCGGGCTTCTCATTGCAGTGGCTTCTCTTGTTGCGGAGCACGGGCTCTAGGTGCACGGACTCAGTTGTGGCATGCGGGCTCAGTAGTTGTGGTTCGCGGACTCTAGAGCACAAGCTCAGTAGTTGTGGCCCATGGGCTTAGTTGCTCCACGGCATGTGGGATCTTCCTGGACCAGGGCTCGAACCCGTGTCCCCTGCATTGGCAGGCGGATTCTTAACCACTGTGCCACCAGGGAATTCCTAGGTTTTACTTTTAATTTTGGTTTTTTTGTCATATGAGCATGGTGATAGAGGGGTGGGGAAGTATTGGCTGGGACTGAGTTTGGCCTTGTTGAAGGCCCTGAGATTTACTCTCTCTTATGAGATTCCATTAAACATCCTGTACTTCTGGATTTAATTTCATCCACCAGTTCTTCATAGAGCCCTGGAAAATGGCAAGCCAAGGCTGCCCTCCCTGCATTTTTCTGAGGTCCTGTCTTGGTACAGAGAAGCTTCTTTCTTTAGTTCTTTTCTTTTTTTCTTTTTTAACATCTTTATTGGAGTATAATTGCTTTACATTGTTGTGTTAGTTTCTGCTGTATAACAAAGTGAATCAGCTATATGAATACATATATCCCCATATCCCCTCCCTCTTGTGTCTCCCTCCTGCCCTCCCTATCCCACCCCTCTAGGTGGTCACAAAGCACCGAGCTGATCTCTCTGTGCTCTGCGGTTGCTTCCCACTAGCTATCTGTTTTACATTTGGTAGTGTATATATGTCAATGCCAGTCTCTCACTTCTTCCCAGCTTATCGTTCCCTATGGTTCTTCAGAACCATTTTTTTTTTAGATTCCATATATATATGTTAGCATACGGTATTTGTTTTTCTCTTTCTGACTTACTTCACTCTGTATGACAGACTCTAGGTCCATCCACCTCACTACAAATAACTCAATTTCGTTTCTTTTTATGGCTGAGTAATATTCCTTTAGTTATTTTCTTGATTTTTCCCTAGGTTGGTCTGTTCAGTGTCTGCTGCTGCTTTTCATTTTGGAGTATCCAGTGTGAATTCTAAGGATTTTGTTAATTCTTCTTCCTCAGGATATCTTCTGAAAGTTGAGGGGTAGTGTTGGGCACATTTCCATGCTGCCTAGAGCACCAGAATTTTCTCTTTCTTTCCTTTGAAACTATGCTGTGAAACTTGTGGCATAAAGTTATACTCCTTTATTTGCTGATGATATGTTTAAATTTTTGTTTTTTCTTAACAATTTTTGTTCTTTTTATCGGTTATTGGTGGTAGGAGCTTCTGAAGTACTTCTTTTACTATACTGGCTTTACCTGAAAATTCCAATAATGACTTTTTGCAGTTTTCACTTCTCTCTCTGACATTCGACATTGCTAATAACTTCTTTTTTATCCCATCATCTGTAACTCTGTCAAACCTCTTTTTTGCTTACTTAATCTCTACCCTTTGGCTTTTCTTCTTCTAGTTCCTCCATTGATACATTCTCATGGGCTTTGTCCTTATAATTCTCTGCTTTTCTGTCAACATTCAATCTATTGGTTTTATCACCTTTAAGCAGAGGACTCTCAAATTTGTATCTTTAGCCTTGTATTTTACCTAAGCATTTATTTCCTGCCGAAATGAATGTATTTTTTTAAAAGTAGCTCTGTATTCTCATTCTTCCATTTCTATTGATATTGTCATCATTTATTATTAAAGCCTTGAAGTTGTCATTGTGTCATCTGTCTCTCTTTTCTTTAAATACTTTTACCAGGTCAAGCCTCTTTGATCTTAACTCTCACTGACCTTGTCAATTATAGATCCTCATTTCTCAAGCTGTATAGCTGTAGTGACTTATTAATTTGCCTTCTTATGTCTCATTTTATGTTTTTGCTGTCTCCAAGCTATTTTATACCTAGCTTCCAGATTAAAGGCTATCTCTATGTCTCTTTTTAAATTAACTATAACATACATATAGAAAAGTGCACAAATCACAGATGCTCAGCTTTATGAAATTTCACCAACTGAACACACTTGCGTAACTAGCACCAGCAAATTAATAATTTAAAGCATCACATTCTTGATCTTGTTATTTTGCCTTAAACACCAGTTAAGGAGTTTGAGCCTTATTAGTTCCCTTAATGTTAGAATAGCAAGAGGTAAATTGACATGCCATCTGCCACTGCTTGCCACATATAGCTTGATTTTGGAGACATTTCTTTTTTTACTTCACCCCCTAGTCACTTATATTCCCCATATTCCTTCCTGAAATACATTTGCTTTTTGACCTTTTTATCTAAATCATGGTTTTTCCAACCTTAACTCATGTCTTGCCATTTCTAGGAAACTTTTCTGGATTACTTCAGGTTTCATTAATTTTTTCTTTTTCTCTTCAAAAATTCTTTAATTAATTTTTGAATAAGTAATAGCAATATGTTCACTTAAAACAAAATTCAAATGTACAAAAGGGTATATAATGAAAAGTCTCCTTCCCATTCCTGTGTCCCAGCCACTGTGTGTTCTTCTAGAAATATTTTATGTACTTACAAGTAATTTTAATTTTTATTATTCTTCCTCCTTTTTACACAATGTAGGCATACCAAGTTCTGTATCTTACTTTTTTCTATTAATAATTGTTAATGATAGTTCCAGATCAATACACAAGTTTTCTCATTTTTATATTAGGGCTGAATGATACTCCACTGAATGAATATGCCATGATCACATCTACTACATATGGTTGTGAAGGTTGGACATTGAACAAATTCACACAGACTATGATTTGAATGGTACTCCCTAGGATTTCTCAGTTATCAATACAATCAACTGCAGCAGCTTTGATTGTAATTTACCTAGTCAGTTCCTTTTAATTAATATTTCCAGTTTTTAAAAAAATTCCAAACACTACTGAATTGAATAGTCTTATGTATATCATTTGACATCTATGGAAAAATTATCTGTAGGATACCATTCCTTTTAATTCCTTAAAGTATTTATAATCTCTACTAATTTAATAATTAGACATATAATCAGTTAATTATGGAGTTGTTTTTAAAAATTTTTATTATTTGTCATTCCTCAAGGAGTGGTACCATGTATTAAATTATTTTATATTCACCCTGACCTAGAATACTGGTGTACATAAATAAGCCCTTAGGGTGGGCTGGAGTGTTTCTCAGATAGCTGCCAGATTGTTTCCCTTTTTATTCATCTAAGCTCTTCATAATCCTTTTGAAATTCCTAATAATGAGAGAAAAAAGCTATTGTCAAAGCTTTGACCACAGCTAGATGCATTTAGAAGCAGAAGTCATGTTTATTCCAAGCTACAGAATAAAATGAACCACAATCTCAGATATAGTTTAAAAAAAAAAAGCAAAACGTTTCACCTTTCTTTGGAAAAAAAAATGTTTCTTATTCTTCCATTGAAAACATGGTATGAGATAGAGTATATCTTCACTGAGACTTAGTTGAGCTATAAGTAAAATAACAGAAAAATGTTCTTTTTTGTGACCCATAAAGATACAGTATATCAAAGTAAATTTTTTAAAGCTACTACCTACAAAGTGAATAAACTGGAATTATCCTACTTGATATTAAAGTGAATAAGTCAATTACTTTTATTGATTTATTTATGTTAAGGTCCATTTAGTGTCCTGCTTGCAACTTTGGAAACCTTGATGGAGTACATTTTTCCACAACCTTTTTCCCGCTCTACTTGTTCGATCATAAAATGAGACAGTTTTCAGTTGTGAAAAAATTGGAATTTGTTTTCTATTTCGAAAACCCACACATTTTTACCATCTCTTTAGATGGTATCACTGAGCTTAGAGAGAGAAACCTTTTCTTATTTTTCTGTATACGTTAGAGGATTTCAGCTGAATTAAATTGACTTCTGATATGATGAGCCAGACTTAAAAATAAAAGATGTGTTTCTTTATTTCTTCTAACTGACCCTAAAAGATTCTTTGCTTGAAATTCTAGGAGACTGGAGGGGAAAATAAATTCTATCATAGTTCTTGGGATTTATAGCAAACAAGCAGGAATAACTTTGGGTTGTCTGATAAGTGACCTTTAGATGATTATAAGTTATACTGTAGGATTTTTTTTTTAAAGAACTTTGAGCTGTAACTCACATGCTGAAGAATTCACCCATTTAAACTGTACAATTTAATGGTTTTTATTCTGTTCACAGAGTTGTGCAACCATTACCACAATCAATTTTAGAACACTCTACTCACCCCAAAAGGAAATCCAGTACCCGTTAGCAGTCATTCCTCATTTCTTCACAAATTTGCCAGCTCTAGTCAATACTAATTTGATTTATGCCTCTAAAAATAGATTTTGGACATTTCATATAAGAAGATAGCACAACATGTCAGTCTTTTGTGTTTGGCTTCTTTCACTTAGCATGTTTACAAGGTTTATCCATGCTGTAGCTTGTATCAACATTTCATTCATTACCATTGCCAATTTCTTTGTATGGATACATTGTGTTTTATTTATCCATTCATCAGTTGATGAACATTTGGGTTGTTCCCCTTTGTGACTATTATGAATAATTCTGCTCTAATATTCATGCACAAGTTTTTGTGTGGGCATATGTTTTTATTTCTCTTGGGTACATACCTAAGAGTGGAATTTCTGGGTCATATATAATAACTGTTTAAGTTTTGAGGAACTATCCATTTTACATTTACACCACCAGTATCTGATGGTTCTAATTTCTTCACAGTCTCCAACACTTGATATTATCTGTCTTTTTGATTATGGACATCTTAGTGGTGTGAAGTGGTATCTCATTGTGGGTTTTTTTTTTTTTAATTTATTTATTTTTGGCTGTGTTGGGTCTTCGTTTCTGTGTGAGGGCTTTCTCCAGTTGTGGCAAGCAGGGGCCACTCTTCATTGCGATGCGCGGGCCTCTCACCATCGCAGCCTCTCTTGTTGCAGAGCACAGGCTCCAGACACGCAGGCTCAGTAGTTGTGGCTCACGGGCCCAGTTGCTCCACGGCATGTGGGATCCTCCTAGACCAGGGCTCGAACCCGTGTCGCCGGCATTGGCAGGCAGATTCTCAACCACTGCACCACCAGGGAAGCCCTCATTGTGGTTTTGATTGGTATTTTCCTAATGGCTAATGATATTGAACATCTTTTCATGTGCTTAGTGGATGTCTGTAAATCTTATTTGGAGAAATGTCTACTCAGATCTTTTGCCCATTTTTAATTGGTTTGTCTCATTATTGAGTTGTAAGAATACTTTATATAATCCAGATAAAAGTCCCTGATCAGATATATGATTTGTAAATATTTTCCCTATTCTGTGGTCTTATCACTTACTTGATGGTGGCCTTCGAAGTACAGAAGTTTTTAATTTTGATGAAAACAAATTTACATATTTTTATTTTGTTGCTTGCACTTTTGGTGTCATATCTAGAAACCATTGCCTGGACCAAGGTCATGAAGATTTACTACTATATTTTCTTTTGAGAGTTTTATAGTTTTAGCTCTGATATTTAGATCTGTGATTCCTTTAGATTTAATTTTTTGTGTATGGTCTAAGGAGGCATCCTGCTTAACTCTTTTGCATGTGGAATCCAATTGTCCCAGCATCTTTAGTAGAAAAGACTTTTTTTTCCTCCATTGAATAGACTTGGCAGTGAAGTCTGAGTCCTCCAGCTTTGTTCTTTTTCTTCAGGGTGTTTTGGTTTGTTTGTTTATTTATTTGGTTATTCTGGCTTCCTTGCATTTCTTTGTAAATTTTAAGATTAGCATGTCAATTTCTGCAGAAAAAAAAAGCTAGCTTAGATTTTAATATGGATTGAGTTAAGTTTGTAGAACAAGTTGGACAGTATTGCTTTCTTAACAATATTAAGTCTTTTGGATCCATTAACATGAGTCTTTCCATTTATTTAGGTCGTCTTTAATTTTTTTCAACAATATTTTATAATTTTAAGGGTAAAGTTTTGTGTTTATTTTGTAAAATTTATTCCTAAATATTTTATTCTTTTTGATGCTGTTATAAATGGAATTGTTTTGGAATTGTTTTTTAATTTTGTTTTCAGATTGATCATTGCTAGTATATAGAAATACAGTTGATATTTGTATATTGATCTTGTACCCTGTAATCTTACTGAGCTCATTTATTAGTTCTAATACTTTAAAAATTGTATTTCTTAGGATTTTCTATATACATCATGTCATCTGCAAATAAATATAGTTTTACTTCTTCCATTCCAAATTCATTGAAAATTATTTCACTTATTTCATTGTACTGACTGGAACCTCCATTATAGTGTTGAATAGAAGTGGTGAGATTGGACATTCTCATCTTGTTCCTGATTTTTGGGGGAAAGCATTCAGTTATAACGATTTTTTTTTACTCTAAAAAGAATGGGCCATAACTTTGCTTTGAAGACTAATTTCCTTTTGATTTAAGATTCTTTTCTTCTGTTTACATACACAGATATGTGCTGATTAGACGGCTCAATTGTGCAGTGTGGAGGATAAGACAGTGCCTTACAAAAATGGGGTTTGGGAGTGACCTGAAGAATTCACATGAAGCTGTGTTAAAATTGCAAGACTGGGAATTACGGTTACTGGAAACAGTGAAGAAATTTATGGCCCTGAGAATAAAAAGTGATAAAGAATATGCATCTACTTTACAGAACCTTTGTAATCAAGTTGATAAGGAAAGTACTATCCAAATGAATTATGTCAGCAATGTATCCAAGGTAAGAAGAATGATTTCATCATTTATTGTCTATAGCATCATAGTTGTCCTTAAGGCAAATAGATCATACTATTGAATAAGCGTACCTAAGTCAGCATTCTAAAATCTTCCAAAATCTTGCTGATTATCAGAATCTCATGGGGAAAGTTTCAAAAATTGTAAAATTTGGGCCCAGCTCCTGATATTCTGAGTCAGTAGGTCTGAAATTTTTGAACTTTGAAATCTTTTTTTCCTATAGATGTCCAGATTATTCTAATGATTAGTTAGGTTTGAGAACCCTTCTTACAAATTTCATTTTCTTTATTACCCTACCTCCTTAGGTTCCTTGAGCCCTGCTGTTTTCTTCTTTTGACACAAACTTTCATTATAACCCACCTTCCCTGCATTCTTCTGTGAATCATTTGTATTGTGAATCACATGGAGTATTTTAACATGTAGGTGTTCTTTGCTGTCATTTCATTACTAAAATACTAATATATTGATGATTTAATCACACATAAAAATCCTTTGGATAAACAATATGGTTTTTTAGCTCCAAGATTATAAAGTATAATATAAAATTTAAAAATAAGGGCTATAAAAATAAAGGCCAAAATTGCACTGTTAATTGTCCTTTGAAGGCATAAAATATGAAATATTACACACCTTAATAGTTCTTGGATTTTCGCTCTGTTTATTTTCATTGTCTTACTTCACATTTCACTATATTTATTCAAAGTTAAAATTTCTTTTCACCTTACTTGGAAAGTTAAAAAAATTAGTGTGTTTCTTGCACTCATGGGTCTTAGGATTTGAGTAAATTGTAGAAGAAACTCTATTTCTTATGGGGAATGTGTGTATGTGGTATGTGTGATCAGGTAAAGATCTGTGATTTCGCTGAGAACTCCTAATGTTAATATCTTTAACATCCTTTCCTGGGCCAATGAAATTCCCCAAAGAACAATTCTCTAGTCTCTAGTCTGAAGCTAAGGTTGCCAGATGTAGCAAATTAAAATATAGAACACCAGTTAAATTTGCGTACAATATTTGAGAAATGCATACACTAAAAATTATTTATTTTTTATCTGAAATTCAAATTTAACTGGTGTCCTGTATTTTGTTTGACTATTCTGTTATGTTATGGGAATAGACAGGGAAAGTAGATTGAGTGTTCAAAGAGTCATATTTTAGTTAATCCTCCTGTTGTTGGTAAGCTGCCTGGTGTCTCTGAGTCCAAAAGCTCTCTGGTTAATTTTTTCCTCTTGTTTTCTTCTGCACTGGGGGAAGGATAGTTGCATGTCTGTGGGCTGAGCAATAGGAACTAGAATTCTGGCTGTTCCTTATATAGACTGAATCAGTCCTTCTGTTTCAGTGCCCTCTCCTTTTTCTTCATTTAGATTTCTCCAGTTCCTGAGCTTTATTGGAGTTATCTGAACCTATGAACTGGTCTTTTCTTCTTTTTCTCCCCCAGTTTCATTGAGATATAATTGACATACATCACTGTATAGGTTTAAGGTGTATAGCATGATTTTTTTTTTTAAAGGGCTTCCTCATTCTTTTATTTTTAATAAATTTATTTATTTATTTATTTTTGGCTGCATTGGGTCTTCGTTGCTGCGCGCGGGCTTTCTCTAGTTGTGGTGAGCGGGGGCTACTCTTCATTGCGATGTGTGGGCTTCTCATTGTCGTGGCTTCTCTTGTTGCGGAGCACGGGCTCTAGGTGAGTGGGCTTCAGTAGTTGTGGCACATGGGTTCAGTAGTTGTGGCTCATGGCCTCTGGAGCGCAGCCTCAGTAGTTGTGGCACATGGGCTTAGTTGCTTCCCGGCATGTGGGATCTTCCCGGATCAGGGATCGTACCCGTATCCCCTGCATTGGCAGGCAGATTCTTAACCACTGCACCACCAGGGAAGTCCAGCATGATGGTTTGATTTATGTTATGTTGTGAAATGATTACCACAGTAGATTTAGCTGATATCCAAATAATAAAAGGAAAAGAAAAAAATTTCTCTTTTTGATAAAAACTCTTAGAAAGCACTCACTTAACGACTCTCTTTATCATACAACAGTGTTAACTATAGTCATCATGCTGTACATTATATCCCTAGTACTTATTTATCTTATAACTGGAAGTTTGTACCTTTTGATCATTTTCCTCCAATTCCCCCTCCCACCATGTGGCCTTTTCTTCTTGACCTCCCCTTTGCCGAACACTTAAGTTTCAACTTTTCCTGATATGCTAATCAGTTACCACTTACCTTTTCTAACGTTTTGTTGGCAAGTCTTATCTGTGATTGTTGCCTTTTCTATCTTTGTTATTGCGAATTTATACTTTAAGTAACTATGTTATATTTTGGTAGGGTTTTGGAAAGGAGTGAAAAATAGCCATGTGTTTTATTTACTATGTTTAACTGAAATTATACTGTTTAGAAAAGTATGGGACTTCCCTTGGCGGTCCAGTGGTTAAGACTTCCCCTTCCAGTGCAGGCGGTGTGGGTTTGATCCCTCGTTGGGGAGCTAAGATCCCACATGCCTTGCAGCCAAAAAGCCAAAACATAAAAGAGAAGCAATATTGTAACAAATTCAATAAAGACTTTACAAATGCTCCACATCAAAAAAATCTTAAAAAAAAAAAAGTAAGGTAGTAAAAGGAACAAGAAATAGTATTAACAGGTAAGAAGATTGAGGATTTATGAGGTCAGGACAGAGAAGGAGTCATCAATGTGTATACTGAAGTGTCAGGTATTTTGGTGAGGGATAGATGGAGACGAATGCTGAGATAAAGAGGGCAGGAGAATTTGGGGGATGGGAAAGGGGGATAGGAAAAGGTGATAGATTGAGAGGAAGTGGTTTAATTGGTAGTATTGCCTTTCAGAGAGGAAATGTTGAGAGATAACAGTTGAACAATGGTTGGAAACCCAAAGAAAAACAAGGAGTATGTCAGCTTTTCCTCTTAACTCTGAAAATGCATCACACTATTCTGATTATTGTTGCTTTATAGTAATCTCAAAGTTAGATAGTGTAATTTCTCTTTGTGCTTTTTTTTTTCTTTCCAAAATTGTTTTGGCTACTTTAGTTCCTGTGCATTTCCATATGAATTTTAGAATCAGCTCATCAATTTCTATAAAAAAGGCTACTGAATTTTGATTGAAATGCATTGAATATATAGGTAAATTTTGGGAAAATGTATATCTTAACAGTATTGGAGTTCTAATCCATAAACATGGTGTATATCTTCTTTAATTTTTCTAATTAATCTTATATCAATAGTTTTAAGTGTATAGGTCTTTTGGATTTATGTGTATTTCATATTTTTTGATGTTCTCATAAATAGTATTTTTCCTAATTTTCCGTTTTCCACTGTTCATTGTTATTATGTATGTTAATCTCAGAACCTAAACTTTGCAAAACGTACTTATTTGCAGTTGTCTTGTAAAGTCCATTGAATTTTCTACACAGATGATTATATTATCTGCAAACAAAGAGAATTTTAGTTCTTCCTTTCCAATTTGGATGCCTTTTATTTATTTTTGTGGCCTTCTTGCAATAGCTAAAACCTCTGGTGCAGAGTTCAATAGAAGTATTGACAGCAGACATCTATGTCTTGTTCCTGATCTTAGGGGAAAAGCGTTTAGTGTTTCACTATTAAGTATGATGTTAATTTTGAGTTTTTGTAGTTATCTTCTATAAGCTTATAGAAATTCCCTTCTGTTCCTGCCTAGCTGAGAGCTTTTTCATTAATTGTTGTTGGATTTTGTCAAGTGGTTTGTCTTCTGCTTAGGTGATTGTATTGTTTTTTCTTTTCAGTTTGATAATATGTTGAAATGTATTGATTGATTTTCAGATGTTTCAAACATTTGAAGATTGTTAAAAAAAAACCAACCTTCCCACTTCATCTTGTTTTATTATCCTTGTTTTTATGTCATTGGATTCAATTTGCTAAGAAATTTTTTTTGGAGAATTTTTGTATCAGTGTTGCTGAGGGGTATAGATCTACAGTTCCTTTTCTTGTAATACTGTCTGGTTTTGGTAGCAGAGTAATAAGGCTGGCTTCATAAGACAAGTGGGAAATATTTTCTTCAATTTTCTGGAGAAGTTTATGTAGAATTGGTTTTATTTCTTACTTAGGTGTGTGATAGAATTCACCAGTGAAGTCATCTTGGCCTAGAGTTTTCTTTGGGAGAAGGTTTTTAGTTATAAATTTAACTTTTAAAATAAAGGGCTATTCATATGATCCTTTTCTTCTTCAGTGAACTGTAAGGAATTTGTTTATTTTTGCCTAAGTTGTCAATTTTTTAGTGTTTATTATTTTGCCTTATTGTCTTTTTAATATTTGGAGAATCTGTAGTAGTCTTATCTCTCTCATTCCTGATATTGATAATTTGTGTCTTCTTTTTTTTTTTTCTTGATTGGACTGGCTAGATGTTTCTCAATTTTACTGATGTTATATGAGAACCAACTTTTGATTTCATTCATTGTATATTGATATTCTGTTTCCTGTTGCATTGATTTCTGCTGTGAAATTATTAATTTTTTTTCCCCATTTAATTTTTGTTTCATTTGCTCTTTTTCTCCCCTGGATTAATAAAGTAGAAGTTGAGATCACTGATTTAAGACTATTCTTCTTCTGTAATACGTACATCCTTATAGTGTTCTTAATTTTTTCTGAGTACTGTTTTAGCTGCATCCCAGAAAATTCTCATATGGTTATTTTCATTTTTTTCAGTTCAGAATACATTTTAATTTCACTTTTGATTCCTTCTTTGACCCATGTATTCTTTCAAAGTCTCTTATATAATTTCCAAGTAGTTGTTTTTTTTTCTAGAGATATTTTTGTTACTGATTTCAAATTGAGTTCCATTGTTTTCAAAGATCCTATTTTATATGACTTGAATCCTTTTAAATTTATGGATACTTGTTTCATGGCCCAGAGTATGGTGTGTCTTGGTAACTCTTTCATGTGCACTTTATACTCTGCTGCTGTTGTTCGCAGTGTTCTTATAAATGACAATTAGGTCAAGTATGATTGTTCATAGTAGTGTTCAAGCCGTTTATTTCTTTACTCATTGTTTTTTTATTTTAAAGAATATGGTTACACTTTTTTAAAAAAAAATTATTTGGCTGCATTGGATCTTAGGTGTGGCACATGGGATCTTTGTTGTGGCATGCGGGGTCTTTCGTTGCGGTGTGCATGCTCTTTGTTGCGGTGTGTGGGCTTCTCTCTAGTTGTGGCACATGGGCTCCAGAGTGCCTGGGCTCAGTAGTTGTGGTGCGCAGTCTCAGTAGTTGTGGTGTGCAGGCTCTAGAGCATGTGGGCTCAGTAGTTGCAGTGCATGGGCTTAGTTGCCCCACGGCATGTGGGATCTTAGGTCCCCAACCAGGGATCGAACCGCGCCCCTTGCATTGGAAGGTGGATTCTTAACCACTGGGCCCCAGGGAAGTCCCTCCTTACTCATTTTTGTCCACCTGTTCTATCAGTTATTGAGAGAGTGGTGTTGAAATCTCTGATTATAATTGTGAATAAGTCTGTTTCTCCCTGCAGTTTGATCAGTTTTTATTTCATGTATTTTGAATCTTTGTTAAGAAGTACATAAATGTTTAGAGTTGTTCCTTTTTTTGACAAATGAATTAACCAACCTTCCTTCCTTCCTTCCTTCCTTCCTTCCTTCCTTCCTTCCTTCCTTCCTTCCTCTCCTTCATGTTAGGATAGTTTTTTTTGTTTTTTTTGTTTTTCATTCCAGTAAACCTGGTACCTAACATTTTGGTTTCAGGTGTACAACATAATCAGTATCTGTATATACCATAAAGTGATCATTGCAATAAGTCTAGTTATCATCTGTCACCATATAATTGACCGCTTCACCCCTTCCACCTACACCCCAATCCCTTTCCCCTCTGATAACCACCAGTATGTTCCTGTACCTGCGAGTTTTATTTTCTTTGCTTATTTGTTTTGTTTTTTTAAATTCCACATATAAATGAAATCATATGGTGTTGGTCTTTCTCTGACTGACTTATTTCACTTAGCATAATAGCCTCACAGCCCATTCATGTTGTCATAAGTGGCAAAGATTTCCTTCTTTTTTATGGCTGAGAAATATTCCATTGTGTATATATACCACATCTTCTTTATCTCTTCATCCACCAATGGACACTTAGGTTATTTCCATATCTGGCTGATTTAAACAATGCTACAGTGAACATAGGGATAAATATATCTCTTTTAGTTAGTGTTCTTGTTTACTTCATATAAATACCCAGAAGTGGAATAACTAGAGCATATGGTAGTTCTGTTATTATTTGAGGAAGCTTTATATTGTTTTACATAGTAGCTGCACTAAATTACATTCTCACTCACAGTGTGTGAGGGTTCCATTTTCTCTACAAATTCTCCAATACTTGTTATTTCTTGTCTTTTTGACAATAGCTATTCTGACAGATATGTGGTAGTATCTCATTGTGGTTTTGATTTGCATTTGCCTAATAGCTGGTGATCTTGAGCATCTTTTTACCTACCTGTTGGCCATCCATATGTCTTCTTTGGAAAAATGTCTATTCATATCCTCTGCCTGTTTTTAAATTGGATTTTGTTGTTGTTGTTTAGTTGTATGAGTTCTTTATGTGTTTTGGATATTAGCCCATTATTGGATGTATGATTTGCAAATATCTTATCCTATTCTGGAGGTTGTCTTTTTGTTTTATTGCTGGTTTCCTTTGCTGTACTGAAGCTTTTTAGTTTGATATAGTCCCAATTATTTATTTTTGCTTTTGTTGCCATTGCGTTTGAATTAGATCCAAAAAATACCTCTAAGAGTGATGTCAGGGAGCTTACTGCTTATGTTTTCTTCCAGGAGTTTTATGGTTTCTGATCTTACATTCAAGTCTTTAATCAATTTTGAGTTGATTTTTGTGTATGGTGTAATATAGTCATCCAGTTTTATTCTCTTGCATGTGGATGTTGGGTTTTCCCAACACCATTTATTGAAGAGACTGCCTTTTCCCATTGTATATTTTTGCCTCCTTTGTTGTAAATTAATTGACCATATATGTGTGGATTTATTTCTGGCTCTCTATTCTGTTGATCTATGTATCTTATGCCAATACCATACTATTTTGATTACTATTGTTTTGTAGTATAGTTTGAAATCAGGGAGCATGATACCTACAGCTTTGTTCATTCCTTCCTTCTTTCTGTTCTTCCTTCCCTTCCTTCCTTCCGTCCCTCCCTCCCTCCCTCCTTTTCTTGGGGACTTTGGTCCCATACAAATTTTAGAATTATTTATTCTAGGTCTGTGCAGAATGCCACTGGAATTTTGATAGGAATTTCTTGATATTATTTCAGTCTTCTTAAATTTATTGCGACTTGTTCTGTGGTCTAACATGTGGCCTATCCTTGAGAATGCTCCATGTGCCCTTGAGAAGAATGTGTATTCTGCTGCTTTTGGGTGGAATGTTCTTTATATTTCTGTTAAGTCCATCAGGTCTGATGTTTCATTTAAGGCTGATGTTTCCTTATTGATTTTCTGTGTAGATGATCTATCCATTGATGTAAATGTGGTTAAAGTCTCCAACAATTATTGTATTGCTGTCAGATTTTCCCTTTAGGCCTGTTAATAGTTGTTTTATATATTTAGATTTTCCTATGTTAGGTGTGTAAATATTTACAAATGTCATATCCTCTCGTTGAATTGACCACTTTATATTATGTAATGCCTTTCTTTGTCTTTTATTATGTTCTTTGTTTTAAGGTCTGTTTTGTCTAATGTAAGTATAGGTATACCAGCTTTCTTTTCATTTCCATTTGCATGCAATATCTTTTTCTATCCCTTTGCTTTCAGTCTGTGTGTTCTTAAACCTGAAGTAAGTCTCTTCTTGGTAACATATAAATTATTCTTTTATTTTTTTAAATTTATTTTTTTATCTGTTCACCCACTCTGTGTCTTTTGATTGGATAATTTAGTCCATTTACATTGAAAGTAAATATTGATAGGTATGTACTTGTTGCCATTTTGTTGATTGTTTTCTGGATGTTTTTGTAACTTCTCTCTATTCCTTCTTTCATCTCTTGCTGTCTTCCCTTGTGGTTTGATGAATTTCTTTAGTGTTATATTTAGATTCCATTCTCATTATCTTTTGTGTGTCTGCTGTACATTTTGCTTTGTGGTTACCATGAGGTTCACATATAACACTCTCTATATATAGCAGTCTATTTTAATTTGGTAGCAACTTAAATCTGAACACATTCTAAAAACTTTACATTTTTATTCCGCTCAGTCATGTTTTATGTTTCTGATGTCATATTGTACGTCTTTTTATTTTGTGTATTCTTTAACTAATTATTGTAGTTTCAATTAATTTTACTACTTTATCTTTTAACCTTCTAATTGCTTCCTATGTGATTAACCCACTACCCATACCATATATTTGCTTTTAGCAGTGAGATTTTTACTCTCATATATTTTTCTGTTATTAGTTAGCACCCTTTTGTTTCAGCTTAAAGAAGACCCATTTACTTTTCTCATGAAGTGGGTTAAGTGGTGATGAACTCCTTTAGCTTTTGCTTATTTAGAAAACTCTTTATCTCTCCTTCAGTTCTGAATGATAGCCTTGTCAGGTAGAGTGTTCTTGGTTGTAGGTTTTTCCCTTTCATCACTTTAAATATGTTGTGCTACTCCCTTCTGGCTTACAGAGTTTCTGCTGAAAAATCAGCAGATAGTCTTATAGAGATTCCTGTTTATGTGACAAGTTGCTTTTAAGATTCTCTCTTTAACTTCTGACATTTTAATTATAATTTATCTTGGTGTTCATCTTATTTGGCATTCTCTGTGCTTCCTGGACCTGAATTTTTCCTTAGGAAAGTTTATGGCCATTATTTTTTCAAATAAGTTTTCTGCCCCTTTCTCTCTTCTCCTTATGGGGCCCCCTATAATGTGAATGTTATTCTGCTTGGTGTAGTCTCATATGTCTCTTAAGTTACCTTTACTTTTTAAAATTCTTGTTTCTTTTTGCTGCTTGTTTGGGTGAGTTCCTCTGCCCTACCTTCCAGGTTGCTGTTTTGTTGTTCTACTTTAGCTAGTCAGCTGTTGAACCCCTTTAGTATATTTTTCAGTTCAGCTATTGTGTTCTTCAGTTCTGTGACATCTGTTTAGTTTTTAAAAATATTTTCTATCTATTTGATATAGCTCTCACTGTGTTCATCCATTCTTCTTTTGAGTTCAGTGAGCATCTCTTTTAACTCTATATCAGGTATATTACTTATCTCTGTTTTATTAAGGTCTTTTTCTGAGGTTTCATCTAATTCTTTTGTTTGGAACATATTCCTCTGTTTTTATCTTTTGCTTGACTCTGTATAATTGTTTCTGTGTATTAGGCAAAATAGCTACCTCTCCCAGTCTTGAAGAACTAGGCCTTATGTAAGAGATGGCTCTTATCATTCAACCTTGCTCTAGCTCTTGGTTGTCTCTGGAACCTATGTGATTGTATAAGTAGTCTGATTTATTCTTGATAGGTCTTGCTTACTGAGGGTGTGCCAAGACCTGTCAGTGTTCTAAAGGGAATGATCCTAGTCAGCTTAAATTCAGGCTGATTGGAAGCCTGTTTCTCAGACAATAGCTTTTGAAGTATGCAGATAGATATATAAAGTCCTATGCGACGACATTTGTATACCCTGCCAACCTCCAAACTGAGGTCCAGATATGTCCCCTTGGCAGCAGTTGGAAGAATTGGGGTTTCAGATGAGTGTATAAGCTTCTTTCTGGGAGGTACCAGAATGCTGTGGTGAGGCCAAGACAGGGTGCACAGGTGGTGTCTCCTTGCCTACATTCCCAAAGAGCACCTATGTAGCCTTTAGATGTATTGCAAACCTGAAACCTGCCCCTCAGGTTGAAGCTCCAGGACAATTAAGGGGCCTTTTTCATGTGCAGATCAGGGATGTTTCAGTCTGCTGTTTATGTAGTGTCCTGGGTGTGGTATTCTGCCCAGAACTATCTTTCTGATTGTTACGGTCCCATGGGGCCAGGAGCGCAAGCCCTTCTGGCTACCAGAGCCTGGCAATCAGGAGTCCCCTGTGTAGACTGTGCTTTAGTGAGGCTGTAAGAGAGTATTGCGGACAGGGCATACCCTCAGCTTTAGAGAGGCCAGGAAAGAGTGCTGGGGGAGAGGCACGCCTGCAGTTTTCACAATATTTGAGGAAACTGTTGTGAATGGGGCATGCCTTCCGCTTTAGGGAGGCCTGGGATGAGCATTTTGGGTGGGATAGACACTTGACTTTAGAGAGGTTGTGTGCTCGCCCACTTGCAATAGCAGGGTGGAGGGAGAGTGCAAAAATGGTACTCTTCAGTGGCACCATCCATGGCGAAAATCCCAGTTAATCCCTGTCCCACCAGCAGATGCTTTAAGGTTAACAACCAAATCTCCTTTATACATAATCCAGTCACTTTTCGCATTTTTTTTTTTAAACTTTGAGTTTGTTTATTTATTTATTTATTTATGGCTGTGTTGGGTCTTCGTTTCTGTGCGAGGGCTTTCTCCAGTTGCGGCAAGTGGGGGCCACTCTTCGTCGCGGTGCACGGGCCTCTCACTATCGCGGCCTCTCTTGTTGCGGAGCACAGGCTCCAGATGCGCAGGCTCAGTAATTGTGGCTCACGGGCCTAGTTGCTCCGCGGCATGTGGGATCTTCCCAGACCAGGGCTCGAACCCGTGTCCCCTGCATTGGCAGGCAGATTCTCAACCACTGCGCCACCAGGGAAGCCCTCCAGTCACTTTTCAAACTTGCATTTGTGCTTGTTCCTGGAACCAGTGAATCTACACATGAGCCCCTCAACAGGAGTATCTAAGATTCGCGCAGCCCCGTGGGCCCCCTGGATGTAAGCCCCATTGTTTTCTAAAGCCAGATGTTTTGGCACCTTGTCTCTCTGGTGCAGATCCCAAGGGTTGGGGTGCCCAGTGTGGGGCACAAACCCTTTGATCCTTAAAGAGAGGCTCTGGACTTGTGAGATGTCTCCCTGCTGTGTGTCACTGCACTGGGGGATAGCGTTTTGGAGTCACTGCATCTCTGCCTCTACTACCCATCTTGCTGTGGTCCCTTTATCCCTTATTGTGGAGGGTGCCGTTCAGCTAGTTTACAGTTCTTTTTACCTGGAATTATTACTTATGTAGTTGTAGATTTGGTGTGTCGTGGGAGAAGGTGAGTTCAGGGACTTCTTATGCCGCTTTGTTGGACCCCGCCCCTCCTTGCTCTTTAATAAGCCTATCAATGAGTTAACTAACTCTCCCTGAACTCTCCTATTCCAACAGTATCACTTCCTCCTCCCTTCATCTTCCTCTGCCAATGTCACTTCCTGTCTCACCAGTATTTCAAGTTAAACATGCCGGTGTATGCCAGTCCTTTTATCTTTTCATACCTGCCAAAACTCAGATCTTCCTTTTGCCCCACACCTGTACTTAGGATGGAGGAATTGGAGAGAAGGAAACAGAAACCAAGTAGCTGAGCCATTTCCATGTTGAAAATGAGCAAGTCATAAGTGAATCATTGTAATAGTTCAATTTGAATCTTTTAAAATATTTTCCATTTCTCTACTTAATATATTTATTCTTTCTTTTAGTTTCATGAACATATGGAATACAGTCATAGTGACTCTTTTATTCTCCTTGTCTTCTATCCTCAGTGTTACTTCTGGGCCAGCTTTGACTGCCTGATTTTTCTGCTCATTTTGGGTTGTATTTTCCTGCAACTGCATGCTCTTGATGCCAGGCATTATGAATTTTACCTTATTAGGTACTGAATATTTTTACCTTTCTTTAACTATTCTTGAGCTTTGGGATATGATTAAGTTAGTTGGACACAGCTTGATCTTTTTGTCTCTTGTTTTTTACATTTGTTAGGTGGACCAGCAGTATGTATAGTCTAGGGTAAATTTATCTCCTCTCCTGAGGCAAGATCATTCTCAGTATCCAAAGGATGCTCCCCATATTATGAGGTTTTAAACTCTGGCTGTTGGGACCTGGTACAATTCCGTGATACTATGTGAGCTCTAGACAGTGTTTCCTGTAATCCTTATTGGTGGGTTATTTCCATGGCATAGAGTAGTTTCCTCATGCCCTGAGCTAATCAGTAATTAGCTAAAAAAATCAAGGGTGAGTCTTTGCAGGTCTCTTGAGTTTTCTCTTTGTGCAGCTCTCTTCTCTCGAGTACTCTGTCCTTGTCTCTTCACCAGTTCTCTGACTATGTTGGTGTCTCTGTGCTCTGAGCAGTCTCTTTAACTTGCAGAGATTACTGAGTTCTGCTTGGCCCTTCCTCCCTGGACCATATCCTGGACATTTTCTCCATTCAGTAAGCTGGGATAATCTTAGCGTTCAGATCATTTATTTATAGTCTCTCAGGGTTCACTGTCCTTCCTTGCCTGATGTCCAGTGGCTTGAATACTATCCTACATTTTTGTCCAGTTTTTAGTTGTTTTATGCAGGAGAATAAATTTATGCCTGTTTCTCTATCTTGATGGAAGCAGAAGGCTTGCAACAGTGATTTTTATGTCTTTACTTAAAAAAAATTAAAACGTGCAGCAGAGTTTCAAGAATAGAACAAAGATTCCCCTATGAACTCTACTGTATTTATTAATTGTTAACATTTTGCCATATTTGCTCTGTGGTTTCCTTTCTCTCTCAATATAATTTGTGTTTTATATATATAATTTTTTGGGGGAATGATTTGCAAGTTAGTTGAAGACATCATGTCTCTTTATTCTTAAACATTTAAGCATGTATTTTCTAAGAAGATATCCACAATGTAATGATCAAATTTGGGAAATTTACCATTGTTACCATGCTATTATCAAAAATATATCGCATATCCAGCTTTTGTCAACTGTTCCAATAATGTCCCTTTTGGCAAAAATTTTTTTTTCATCCTCATTCAAGATCTAATAGAGAATCACTTATTTCATTTAGTTGATAGGTTTCTTCAGTTCCTTTAATCTGGAACATGTGTGTGAGAAGTCACACTTTGTGCTTTGGTAATTTTTCTTTTTTACTTAAAGTTATTTTTGAAGTGTGTACATTCTGCCTTTAATCCTGAGGGCATGGTTTAGTGTGGTTTTATTTTTACGTTTTTGTTATTTGTATTGCTCTTGGAAGAAATATTAGGAGATAGAAGTGTAGGTAACCATGTTTTCTTTCAATTACCTGGACTGTTTCCCTAACATTCTTTGAATACTCTATATTTCCTGGCATACTAAAATATTCCAGGCTCATCTTTTGAATGTTTCCTTTTCCTTCAATAAACCTTTCCCCGAGGGATCCTGGTTCCTTTTGGTAGTGAGAATATTTAGATACTCAACCAAGTTACTCTGTTGGGATATTATGTCTGACAGTATTTTGCAGTCACAAGTATTGCTGCAGTGAATAACTTTGTTACAGATGTGTTTTTGTATCTTTATGAGTATCTTTAAGGTACATTCCTGGAAATGGGATTTCTAGGTCAAAGTGTAAATGTCTATGTAGTGTTGCTATATATTGTCAATATAAATTTCCTTTATAGCTTTTGTACCATTTTGTATATCTACTGGGAATATATGAAACTACCAGTTTCTACTTAATCTGGGCAAGAGAGTATGTTGTCAAACTTATGAATTTTTATTAATATGATAGGTAGAAATGATACCTAGTATAGCTTTAATTTATATTTCTCTAATTGTGAGTGAAATTAAACATCTTTTCATATTTTAACAGCTATTTTAGTTTGAGGACTTGTTTTATTCTGTGCTAAAGGTGAATTTTACTTTGTGTTTCTTTATTCATCTAAAATTACACCTGTCAGAAATAAAAGGCATCCAAATGGGAAAGGAAGAAGTCAAGTTGTCTCTCTTTGTGGAGGACATGATATCATACAGTAAGTCCCCTACATATGAACCTTCAAGTTGTGAACTTTTAAAGATGTGAATGTGTATTCACATGTCCAATCACGTCAGTTAGTTCACGTGTCTGGTGTACATTGTCACATGCGTGCATCTCTGCAAGTGGTTGTGCATTTGTGTACTTTACTGTACAGTACTGAATAGAGTAGTAAAGTAGTACAGTATCTTTATTTCAAGCCCAGGATGTCCGGAAGCCAGCGTAAAAGCAGCAGTGATGTAGCTGGTACTGCTAAGAAGTGCCAAGTGATAACGATAGAAACAAAAGTGAAAATAATTGAGAGAGTGGAGCAACAAGAGGAAGAAGAAGTAACTGAAGAATCGAAGAGATTCACAATTCAGGAAATGGCAAAGGAATTTTCTTTTTTTGAGGCGGCACTGTTTTTGAGGCACAGGACCTGAACATAGAACGGTACACAGAGGTTGTAGTAGCCGTTCAGAATGCAATCCAGGGCTACCGTGTCATCTATGACGAGAAAAAAAGAGCTACTACCCAGACATCACTGGATAATTTTTTCAAGAGGGTAGATAGAATTGAATCCAGCAAGGAAGCAGAACCTGTGCCATTAACGTCAGGCGAGAGTGAAATTGCAGCTTGCCCTCCATCTCCTATTGCTGACGATCCTTCAGCTCTACCATCTCCCACCTCCCCTCCCTCCTCCAGTCAGTAACTCTTCTTGCCTGTTCACTCGATGTCAGCCCCTGTATGCCAGCTGTTGTACTGTACTACTGTACTTTTCAAAGTACTATACTGTAAGATTAAAAATGTTTTCTTTATTTTGTGTGTTTGTTTGTTTTTTATGTATTATTTGTGTGAAAAGTATTATAAGCCCATTACAGTACAGTACTTTATAGCCGATTTTGTTAGTTGGGTACTTAGGCTAACTTTGTTGGACTTATGAACATATTGGACTTACAAATGCACTCTCGGAATGGAACTCGTTCATATGTAGGGGACTTACTGTATATAGAAAATAATAAAAATACTACCAAGAAACTAATAGATGAATTTCGTAAAGCTTCAGGATTAAAAAAAAAATCAATGTACAAAAATCAGTTTTGTTTCTATACACTAACGAACTATCTGAAAAAGAAAGACAATAATTCCATGTACAATAGCATAATAAAATTAAAATCCTTAGGAAAAAATTTAACCAAAAAGGGAAAGACCTGTACACTGAAAATTATAAGACATTGATAAAGGAAACTGAAGAAGACACAAATAAATGGAAAGACATTCTGTGCTAATGAAATGGAAGAATTAGTATTGCTAACATGTCCTTACTACCCAAAGCCATCTATAGATACAGTGCAGTCCCTCTCAAAATTTCAATGGCATTTTTCACAGAAATAGAAAAACAATCCTAAAATTCATATAGAACCACAAAGACCCCAAATAGCCAAAATAATTCTGAGAAGGTAGAACAAAGCTAGATACAATTCCTGATTTCAAAATTTATTATAAAGCTATAGTAATCAAAGGAGTATGGTACTAGCATAAAAACAGACACATAGACCTATGGAACAGAACTGAGATCCCAGAAATAAACCCTTGAATATATGGTCACCTAAGATTTGACAAGGGAGCCAAGAATAGTCTTTTTAATAACTGATGTTGGGAAAACTGAATATTTCCATGCAAAAGGATGAAATTGGACCCCTGTCTTACACCACTCACAAAAATTAACTGGAAATGGATTAAAAACTTAAATGTAAGACCTGAAACTGCAAAGCTACTAGAAGAAAACATAGGGGAAAACCTCCTTGACATTGTTCTTGGCAACAATTTTTTGGATATGACACCAGAAGCTCAAGCAACAAAAGCAAAAATAAATAAGCAGCAAAAGCATTAATAAAAAGCTTCTGTACAGCAAGAAACTATCAGCAAAATGAATAGGCAACCTACAGAATGGGAGAAAATATTTGCAAAAATCTATTTCGTAAGGAGTTAATATCTAAAATATAAGGAACTCATTTTACTCAAGAGCAAAAAAACAAGTAATCCAATTAAAAAATTATCATGTCAGCATGAGGTACTTCCTTTGTCTCTCCATTTTAATCTACAACCAGTAAAATCCATAACTCAACAAATGTGCCTCTGTCTGCAACACTAGGATGCTGGAGAATTCCACATATCTGTACATCTAAAACGTGGGTGTCTTGGAACACATAGAGGAGGCATAGAGGGAACAGTGAAGGCAGTACTGTAATCTCAGACCCCTGGCCACAGAGTCTGAGCCTGCAACCCAAGAGAACCTGGTAGCATTAGGGGATGCAGCACACACAACACCAGCTTCCTGGCTGCAGAGGCACTCACAGCTCCTAGGAACTGGACAGCAGTGGTGGTGGAGCCTGCAACCACATCCGTCCAGCTTCAGAAGTGCCCACCACTCCAGTCCCTCCCCACTTCGCCCACAATAGCAGAGCCTGTGCACCCTAAAACTCTGGTCACAGGAAAGATAGCTGTAACCGTGGCTTCCCTCCAACCCCCCCACCCCCCAAATCCATGGCCGCAGAGCCTGCTACCCAGGAGACTGAACGTGGGAGAGGCACCTGACATTGTGCCCCAGGGGGTGACACTGTTGACACCAGCAGCAGTAAGGCATCAATAACCCCAGAGGCACAAGCAGTGACATCTAGGGCACTGGGTGATACCTTTCACCCGGGTGGTGGAAAGTGGAAAGTGCCAACTCTCGAGTATAACTGGAGGCAGCTCAGGTGAGACAAGCCAAAAACTTGTGCTATAGTGCCACCTACTGGAAAACAAAAGGCCTCTAATTACTAACCTATTGAATCCCTAGAATCAAGGTTTTTTTGTTTTTTTCTCTAAAAGCTTTACCTAAAGGAAGAAAGGTATTTGCTGCTTCAGATACGCTGGCAGAGGAACAACTCATCAAGCACTGTGAAGAACCATGGTAACACGGCATCACAAAAAGAAAATGACAATTCTTCAGAAACTGAACTTAGTCATAGAGTATTGCAATGTAACTGATAGAGAATTCAAAATAGCTGTCATGAAGAAACTCAGTGAGCTACAAGAAAACTCAGAAAGGCAGTTTTATGAGGGATAATATTAATGACCAGAAGGAATACTTTACCAGAGAGATTGAAACTCTAAAAAAGAACCAAACAAATTCTGGAGTTAAAGAAGTCAATAAATGAGATGAAGAATTCACTAGAAAGCATTGGCAGTTGAACAGACCATATGGAAGAGAATTAGCAAGCTCAGAGATAGAAATCTAGAGATGGTATGGTTAGAAGAGGAGAGAGCATTAAGATATTAAAAAAAAAAAAAGGGCTTCTTTTGTGGAGCAGTGGTTAAGAATCCACCTGCCAATGCAGGGGACATAGGTTCGAGCCCTGGTCTGGGAAGATCCCACATGCTGCGGAGCAACTAAGCCCATGCACCACATCTACTGAGCCTGCGCTCTGGAGCCCGCACGCCACAACTACTGAAGCCTGCGCACCTAGAACCCATGCTCCGCAACAAGAGAAGCCAGCGCAATGAGAAGACTGCACACCGCAACAAAGAGTAGCCCCCGCTTGCCGCAGAAAGCCCGCACACAGCAGTGAAGACCCAATGCAGCGAAAAATAAATAAATAAATTTATATATTAAAAAAAAAAAAAAGAAATTCTATGAGAACTCTTCAACTCTATTAGGAAGGGCAACATTAGAATAGTGGGTATCCCAGAAGGAGAAGAGAGGCAAAAGGGAGCAGAGAGTTTAATTAAAGAAATAATAGCTGAGAACTTCCCAAACCCGGGGAAGGAACTGGTTATCCAGTACATGAAGCTAAGAGAACTCCTTATAACCTCAATACAAAAAAACCTTCTCCAAGACACATTATGTTAAAATTCTCCAAAGTAAATGCAAAAAAAAAAAAAAAATGTTAAAGGCATCCAGGGAAAAAAGGATGGTAACCTACAAAAGAGCCCACATTCCGCCATCAGCACATTTCTCAGCAGAAACTCTATGGGCCTGGAGAGAGTGGAATGACATACTCAAAATATTGAAATATAAAAGGTGTCAGCCAAGAATACTCTGTTCAGCAAAGTTATCCTTGAGATATGAAGGAGAAATAAAGGTTTTCCTAGCAGGGAGTTAGTTTATCACCACTAGACGTGCTTTATAAGAGACGTTGACGTTTCTGCTCTTCTCCTAAAAAAAAAAGCAGAAGTGCACAAAACTACGAATAAGGTGATAAATAGACAGAATCAGGAAATTGCAACCCTATATCAGAATAGGTTGTTAAACACTTGATTATTGGATAAAGGTTAGAGGGAAAAAACAGTAAAAAAAGAAAAATTATGGCTACTTCAATTTGGTAACGAACTCACAACATAAAAGGGATAATTTGAGACAACAAAAATATAAAAGTAGAAGAGGAAAAGGATGGAAACCCCTGTAAGCAAATGAAGATAAGATGCTATCCAGCAGAAAAAAGGACTGTTTTATCTATGAGATATTTTATACAAGCCTCATGGTAACCACAAAACAAATCTAGAGCAGAGACATGAAACATTAAAAAAAAGGAAACTGAGAAAAATCTCATGGAAAACCATTAAACTAAAATAGCAGATAGAAACATAAGGAAAAAGAAACAATGGAGATATAGAGCAACCAGAAAACAAAAGATAAAATGGCAGTACTGAGTACTCATTTATTAATAATCACCCTCAATTAAATAGATTGAATAAAAAGTCACATTATGGCTGGATGGATTAAAAAATAAGACCCAACAATATGGTGCCTCCAGGAGACTCATCTCAACTCTAAAGACAAACATAGGCTCAAAGCGAAGGGATGGAAGAAGCTACTTCAAGCAAATGGCAGCCAAAAGACAGGGAGTGTCACCATACTCATATCAGACAAAATACAGTAACAAGAGACAAAGATGGACATTGTATAATAATAAAGGGGGCAACTCATCAAGAAGACATAACAGTTATTAATATATATGTACCTGACATAGGAGCACCAAAATATATAAAGCAAGTATTAACAGACTTAAAGGGAGAAATTGACAGTGTTACAATGATAGTGGGGGCCTTTAACACCCCAGTTACATCAATGAATAGATCATCCAGACAAAAAGTCCACAAGGAAACAGCAGCCTTAAATGAAACTTTAGATCAGATGGAGTTGTTAGATTTATATAAAACATTCCATCCCAAAGCAGCAAAATATATATTCTTCTTGAGTGCACATGGAACACTCTCAAGGATAGACCACATGTTGGGGCACAGTCTTGATAAATTTAAGGAGATTGAAATCATATCAAGCATCTTTCTAATAACAATGGTATGAAAGAAACTAGAGATAAATTACAAGAAGAAAGGTGGAAAAATCACAAATATGTGGAGATTAAACAGCATGTTCCTGAGTAACTATTGGATCAATGAAGAAATCAAAGGAGAAATAAAAAAATACCTGGTGACAAATAAAATTCAAATAAGACATACCAAAAATCTATGGGGTGTGCCAAAAGCAGTACTAAGTGGAAGTTTATAGCAATACAGACCTGCTTCAAGGAACAAGAAAAATCTCAAACAATGTAACCTTACATATAAAGGAACTAGAAAAAGAAGAAAATACACAGTCCAAAGTTAGTAGAAGGAAGGAAATAAAGATCAGAGCAGAAGTAAATGAAGTACAGACTAAAAAGAAAATAGAAAAGATCAATTAAACTAAGATCTTGTTCTTTGAAAAGGTACAATATTGACAAACCTTTAGCTAGACTCACTAGGAAAAAAGAGAGAAGGCTCTGGTAAATAAAATCAGGAACGAAAGAGGAGAAATAGCAGTGGATACCATAGAAATACAAAGGATTATGAGAGAATATTATAAACTGCCATACACCAACAAGTTGGACAACCTAAAAGAAATGGATAAAAATTTCAATCATACCATACAATCTTCCAAGACTGAATCACAAAGAAATAGAAAATCTGAATAGACTGATCAATAGGAAATTGAAACAGTAATGAAAAATATCCCCCAAAACAAAGTCTAGAACTAGATGGCTTCACTGAAGATTCAAAGAAGATTTAATAACTGTCCTTCTCAAATTCTTCTAAAAAATTGAAGAGGAAGGAATGCCTCAACTCATTTTATAAGGCAAACATTACTCAGATACCAAAACCAGACAAGGACAACACAAAAAATGAAAATTACAGGGCATTATCTCTGATGAACATACTTGCAAAATTCCTCAACAAAATATTAGTAAACCAAATAAACAATACAGCTGACCCTTGAACAACGCAGGTTTTGAACTTCACAGGTCCACTTATACATGGGTTTTTTTCTGTAGTAAATACAGCACTGTATGGTATGTGTTTGGTTGAATCCACTGGTGTGGAACCATGGATATGGAGAGCCACCTGTGGGACTTGAGTATCAAGCAGGTTTTGGTGTCTGTGGCAAATCCTGGAACCAAACCCCCTTGGATACTGAGGGACAGTTGTACATTAAAAGGATCATACACCATAATCACGTATGATTTAATCCAGGGATGCAAGTATGGTTTGACATCCACAAATCAATCAATGTGATTCACCACACTAATAAAATGAAGGATAAAAATCATATGATCATCTCAGTTGATGCAGAAAAAGCATTTGACAAGACTCCGAACCCATTTATGATAAAAACTCTCAATAAAATGTGTATAGAAGGAATGTACCTCAATATAATAAAGGACATATATGACAAATTCACAGCTAACATCATATTCAAAGGTGAAAACTTGAAAGCAATCCCTCTAAGATCAGGAACAAGATGACGATGCCCACTCTCACACTTTTATTCAACAAAGTATTGGAAATCCAAACCACAGCAATCAGGCAAGAAAAAGAAATAAAAAGCATCCAAATTGGAAAGGAAGAAGTAAATCCATCACTATTTGCAGATTTCATGATGTTATATATAGAAAACCCAAAAGACTCCATCAAAAAACTATTAGAAATAGTCAATGAGTACAATAAAGTTGCTGGGTACAAAATCAATATAGAACAAAAATCTTTTGTGTTCCTATATACTAACAACAAACTAGTAGAATGAGAAATTGAGAAAAGAATCCCATTTACAGTTGAAGCAAAAAGAATAAAATACCGAGGAATAAATTTATCCAAGGATGTGAAAGACATGTACACTGAAAATTATAAGATGTTTTTGAAAAAAATTAAAGATGACACAAAGAAATGGAAAGATATTCTATGCTCATGGACTGGAAAAATTAAGATTGTTAAAATGTTCCTATTACATTAAACAATGTATGGATTCAATGTAATACCTATGAAATTCCCAAGGACATTTTTCACAGAAATAGAACAAAAAAATCCTAAAATTTATATGGAACGAAAAAGACCCTGAATAGCTAAAGCAATCCTGAGAAGAGAGAACAAAACTGGAGGCATCACACTCCCTAACTTCAAATTATATCACAAAGCTATTGTAATTAAAACAGCATTGTATTGGCAGAACATTGCACACATAGATCAGTGGAACAGAATTCTGAGCCCAGAAATAAACCCACACATATATGTATAATTAATTTATGACAAAGGAGCAAAGAACATACAATGGAGAAAGAATAGTCTCCTCAATAAATTGTGTTGGGAAAATGGATAGCCACATGCAAAAGAATGAAACTAGACCACTATCCTACACCACTTACAAAAATCAACTCAAAATGTATTAAAGACTTGAATATAAGACCTGAAACCATAAAATTCCTAGAAGAAAACATAATATACTTTTTGACATTGGTCTTAGCAATATACTTCTGGATGTGTCTCCTCAGGGAAGGGAAATAAAAGCAAAAAAAAATCAAAAAACAAAAAACACAAATGAGACTACATCAAACTAAAAAGCTTCTGCCCTGCAAAGGAAACCATCAACAAAATGAAAAGACAACCTACCAACTGGGAGAAGGTATTTGCAAATCATATACCCATTAAGAGGCTAATATCCAAAATATATAAAGAACTCATACAACTCAACAACAACAAAAAACAACCTAATTAAAAAATGGGCAGAGGATTGGAATAGACATTTTTCCAAAGAATACACATTAATGGTCAATGGGTACATGAAAAGATGCTCAATATCACTAATCATCAAGGAAATGCAAATCAAAACCACAATTAGATATTACCTCATGCCTGTTTGAATGGTTATTATCAAAAAAGGCAAGAAACAAGTGTTAGAGAGGATGTGGAGAAGAGGGAATCTTCGTATACTGTTGATGGTAATGTGAATTGGTGCAGCTACTATGGAAAACAGTATGGAGATTCTTCAGAAAATTAAGAATAGAACTACCATATGACTCAGCTGTTCCACTTCTGGGTATTTATCACAAGAATATGAAAACACTAATTGTAAAAGATATATGCACCCCTCTGTTTATCACAGCATTATTTACAATAGGTAAGATATGGAAACAACCTAAGTACCCACCAACAGATGAATGGATAAAGAAGATGAGATATATATCTATATCTATATATCTATATATATAAAATCACACTGTAGTGTATACAGAAATAGAAATATAGTACACATGAAACTTATATAATGTTATAAACCAGCAAAAAATAAAAAGGAACTTACAACTCAAGAGCAAAAAACCAAACAATCCATTTATAAAATGGGCAGAGGATCTGAATAAACATTTCTCCAAAGAAGACAAATGGTCATAACTTGGTACAGTTACTTTGGAAAACAGTGTGGAGGTTCCTCAAAAAATTAAAATAGAATGACCATATGATCCAGCAATTCCATTTCTGAGTATATATCTGAAGGAAATTAAATTATTATCTTGAAGAGATATGTATGCCCCCATGTTCATTGCAGCATTATTTATAATAGCCAAGATATGGAAATAACCTAAGTGTCCATCAATGGATGAATGGGTAAAGAAAATACCCATGTTCATTGCAGCATTATTTATAATAGCCAAGATATGGAAATAACCTAAGTGTCCATCAATGGATGAATGGGTAAAGAAAATATGGTATATATACACAATGAAATATTATTCAGTCATAAAAAAGGAAATCCTGTCTTGCGACAACATGGATAGACCTTGAGGTCATTACGCTAAGTGAAATAAGTCAGACATAAAATAATCACATTTAGGAATTCAGAAAATCTCTTGAAATAATGTATTTTATGTAAAAAACAGTATTTTATGATATAATATTAATATTATTTACTATACCACTCAACATTCTGAAAAATGTTCTAAAACTTAAAGTCCCAAACCAATCATTTGTTTTCCTGGAGCATAAAGAAATGTGTACTGTCAGTGTTAAAGTGGTACTATTTCTAATTATCCAGTGTGGTATTGGGGTTGTTTAGGTAAGAAGATGATTTATTTCTTAATTGTTCTGTTTAGGAAGATTTGAAGGGTGGTTCATTATTCTAGTTAGAAACTCAAATACAGTGAGAGGCCTCTTTCTTTTTCATCTTCATTTCTTCTAACAGACTGTGTCATATCAAGAATGACTCACTAATCTTGGCCTAGGACTTCTTCACTTTAGCTGTTTGTTATTCATGCTACAAAGTAGGTGGCCCACAGGGAGTAGATGGCTTTTCCCTATGGCTCTTAAGCTTGTAATTTAATGATAAAGTACTAAATACAGATTAATGTAATATTTAACCAGTTTATAAGGTACTCTCATCAGTTTAGCTTAGATATTATTCTCAAAGTAGTCCTTCATTGCAAGGGTCTTTAGGTTCCCATACTTCTGTATCCTCCAGACTTCTTAGGTTGTATCCAGTCTAACACATTAAGAGGTAGATTTGGGTTGAAACTGAGCTCTTCCATTCGTTAGCTGTGTGATCTTGGACAGATTACTTAATCTCTCCAACACTGTTTATAAGATGAAGATATGTGTCTCAGAGTGTTGATGTAAGGGGTGAATAAGAAAAAGCCTATGAGTGTATCAGAGGTAGACAGTGTTGGAGAGGAGGAGTGAAGGGCCGTCTTGACAAGCAAGGTTAGCTTTAATTGGGGTGGAGTTGGGGAGAAGTAATGGAGAACATCAAACTCACCTCTTGGTTCTGTTTTACACAGGATATGAGAAAAGAAAACAGCATTTCTTTGGTAGAGCTTCAAAAGGGAGTATCCTAAGTCTACAGTCTGGTTCATACCTTCTGGAAACAAATGCAGAGCTTTAACTTTTTTCCCCCCCAGAAGTCTATTTGAGGGGCTTTTAAAAAAGATTAGATTGAGCAGTAGCTGGAAGAACTGGTTGGATTGGGGAAGGGAAAGGCTTTGTTTTTGTAAAAAATGTTGAGTTGAAAGAGCCAATCAAGGAAATTTTGGGGATACAGGAAATAGGGAATAACAGAACCACTTCTCTAGGACATGGATGGGGAATGGGAGTGGGATGCAGCAGGGTGGAGAACAGGAATATTACCCAGAAACTAGAGGGAAGTAGGCAAACATCTCCTTACTGTAATTTATTGTT
The DNA here is from genome assembly GCF_949987535.1 of Balaenoptera acutorostrata. NCBI lineage: Eukaryota > Metazoa > Chordata > Mammalia > Artiodactyla > Balaenopteridae > Balaenoptera > Balaenoptera acutorostrata. Next base: position 92,607,210 of record NC_080065.1, read on the forward strand.
TTCTTTAAAATTTTCAAATAGGCCATCCCTGTATTAACAAAGATCCACTAGAGCTGGATCAACAAAGCAATCTTCTGTGGACATGAGCTACAGAGGTCAATGAGTTTATGAGGATGATGAGGGAAATAGCTAAGTAGAGAACAACTACAGGGTGCTGGAGCTGGAAGAGACTGTGGAGGTCTTTAATTCAACCCGTAACTTTTGGTAGGACAAACTGCTGAGCTTATGTGATTTACTTCTGAAGGACAAAGGTGACTCTGGCCAGTTATCTTTGTTCCTCAGAAGAACAAGAAGAGTGGCCTTTAAGTCCAAGAAGAACAAAAGCAATTGAGGGGCACTGAGTCTAGAAAATTGAAGAAAAAGTATTAGAAAAGAAAAGGTAATATAGTTTCCTTCGTGGTCTGAATCTGTGCTTAAACCTTTTTTTTTTTTAAACATCTTTATTGGAGTATAATTGCTTTACAATGGTGTGTTAGTTTCTGCTTTATATGAAAGTGAATCAGCTGTACATATACATATATCCCCATATCTCCTCCCTCTTGCGTCTCCCTCCCACCCTCTAGACTTTTTTTTTTTTGGCCGTGCTGTGTGGCATGCGGGATCTTAGTTCCCCAACCAGGGGTTGAACCTGTGACACCTGCATTGGGAGTGCAGAGTCTTAACCACTGGACTGCCAGGGAAGTCCCTGTTTAGACATTTAGACTTACTCTTTTTTGGTAGCAGTACCAATATTCTGGTAGTCATGTGTTTTCCGGAAATAGCTTTTTTCTTACTGCTGAGATTGGGCAATGACTGAGATAATGTGGCTCAGCATCTTTGGCACCACTCTTTAGAACCCAGGATATTGACTTTGATTATGTTGATTATTTTGATTCTATTTTATTTAAAAATATTTAGTAATTTTTTGTCTACATAGCATTTTTATTCAGGATTTGTTTTGATTGTGTTGTCAGTGTTTGATAATCTGAGAATTTATAGTACTTGAATAACAGGGTCTAAAAAGTTTCAACCCTTTCTTTCTTTTTTAATAAATTTATTTTTAATTTATTTATTTTTGGCCGCATTGGGTCTTCATTGCTGCGCACGGGCTTTCTCTAGTTGCAGCAAGCAGGGGCTTCTCTTTGTTGTGGTGCACGGACTTCTCATTGTGGTGGCTTCTCTTGTTGCAGAGCATGGGCTCCAGGCGTGGGGGTTTCAGTAGTTGTGGCATGCAGGCTCAGTTCTAGAGTGCAGGCTCAGTAGTTGTGGCACACAGGCTTAGTTGCTCCACAGCATGTGGGATTTTCCTGGACCAGGGATTGAAGCCATATCCCCTGCATGGGCAGGCAGATTCTTAACCACTGCACCACGAGGGAAGTCCCTCAACCCTTTCATTGTTAGAAAGGCTTAATTAGAGAAGCCGAAATCCCCTGAAATTAAAGGACATATTTAACTCGGATGATCCATTTCTCGCTCACTCACTAAGTAAACTCAGTCCTTTGGTTCTTTGCAAATCTCCACCAGATGAGATCATACCTGTAGAGATTTCTGGATACTGGGATATAAACCATGCAGAGGAGACCAGTCAATTCCTGCTATATTTACAGGGGAGGAAATTTTAAATGCTGTAAGAAAAAAATAAGTTATCCAGAAACTCATCAAAATGAGTTACAGAATTGATGGGTTTCATATATATAATCAGTTTGTGAAAACTATTATATTATCATTATAAAACATTTGAATGTCCCAAGGCTGTTTGACTCAGATATGGTACTGATAGTGTGGGGTTTTTTTGTTTTGTTTTGTTTTGTTTTCATGTTTCTTGTGCTGGGATTGATTGAGCTTCTTGAATCTGTGGATTTTTCGTTTTCATCAAATTTTGAATATTTTCAGCCATTATTTCTTCAAATACTTTCCCTATTCCTCTCTGTCTCCTATGATGTTTCTAATTATACACATATTAGATCTCTAAAAGTCCTAAAGTTCAGTGATACTCTGTTTATTAAAAAAAAATTTTTTTTTCTCTCTGCTTCATTTTTGATAGTTTGTATTGCTATGTGTTGTTGAGTTTTGTTTGGGGACACAGTTACGTTACTTGGAAAGAGTTTGATCTTTTGGATCCTGATTTTAAGATTTGTTAGGCAGGACCAGAACAGTGTTAATTCCAGGGCTAATTACTCCCTACTAGCAAGGCAAAACTTTTTTGAGTATTCTACCCTGTGCCCCATAAATTTTGAGTTTTTCCATGTGGCTGGTGGGAATGGGCAGTATTCCCAACCATGGGTGGGCACCAGGTCCTGTTTCCTCTAGTCTTTTCAGCCAGTTCTTTGCCCAGCTCATGTAGTTTTCTCACAGGCATGCACTGATCAGTGTTGTGCTGAATCCTGGACGGAGCGGGGCTCGCTGCAGATCTCTGGGCTTCTCTCTGTGTACCTCTATCCTCTCCAGTAGTCTGTCCCATGAACTCCAGTTGCCTTGCTCTTTCCTGACTCTCAGCTTTGTCTCCTCAACCCACGAGTTCTGCTGGTGTCTCCTTCAGTTTCTCCTTCCTGTGCTGCAGTCTCTCAAGTCAATAAGTCAGGGCAATTGTAGGGCTCACCTTGTTTGTTTCCTTTTCTTGGTGATCACTGTTCTTCTTTGGCTGGTAAACAGTGTCTTGAAAACTGTTGTTCCATATCTTTTGTCCATTTTTTGCTTGTTTCAGGTAGAAGGGTAAATTTGGTCCCTGTTACTCCATCTTTGCTGATTTTATTTTTAAAGATTTTTCCCAATAGCATTTTATTTTTCTTCTGGGAAGATGTAATTAGCACTTATGAAATCAGACTACATATTTAGAATTTAAGATAATTCAGATCAGGTGAGGGTTTGCATTATTATTTTAATTAAAAAATGTAAACAAGTATAAGCTATGTGAGGCCCAGAGAGTTTTCTTCTTGACCTTTTAATTTAACCCCTGTAATGGCCAAGTCCCATGCCTAAAATTTCTGATTGGGCATTGTAATTAGTATATATCAAACTTTTTACTATGACTTCTAAGTCTGTTTATCTCTGATTTTCTCCCTGCACTTCCCTTAAGAAAATACCTCCAGGAAGGCAACTGGGGCAGTTTTAGACCTTTCAGTTCTCTTTGGGATTCCAGCCCTGTGCTGCCTGCTGTCCAATATATGAAAAGAGTGTCATTTATGATGCCCTATTTTCTAGTTGTTTTCAATGGGAAGATGAGTTTGATTCCAGTTAGTATGTCGTGGTCAGAAGAGGTCCTTTACTTTGCTGGTTATTTTATCTCCTCTTTCTAACATTGTTACTGGTACAAAGGAATCAATCAGTCAATCAAGAAAAACAGTGTTTTCGTGTTTCCTTCATCTCATTTCTGAGTACCTGATAATATGCATGATTAATTTGTTAATTACAATTACTAATATATAGAAATATAAGCAGTGTGGTAGGATCTTTACATTTCATGCCTGTTGCTATTGTATATACCTGAATGGAATAAATTATTTTCTGTGGAAAATTCTAACATTTAATTTAAAAAAATTAATTTAGACTTTATTTCCCCAAGGTAAGTTAAACTAGTGAGTTTTTACCACGTTGTGGAGGAGCTGCTAATATTTCCTACTACCTTTGAGTAGATATTGTTTTTATATTTTTTCACACTATCATGTAATGATTAAAAAATAGCTCACCTTGTTCTGTATTATTTTATTTTAGATATAGTTTTGGCTTCTAGTGTGATGATTGTTCCCTGTTCCATATGAGAGCTGCAATTTAATTGCATGGAAGCATCTGTCCTAAATTTGGAGTGATACAGTAAAGGCTGGTGTTTCATATTTTAGTAAACCATATGTTTGGAAGTGCTATCGTGGTGTTAGGTCACAGTGTGTATGTATTTTGAGCAGCTTGTGGATGGAATTTGAGTTGGTACAGAAATAATTTTGTTTTGGATTAGTTCTAATATTTACATTTTTACAAGGCATTTCAGGTTTGAGGAGAAAAAAATAATTTGTTATCTTTTCCACATTTCATGTATAGTCATTTATTTATCAAGACATTTATTTATCTTACAGAAATAACTTTGTACTCTATAAACTGTTCTGAAGATTGGCTTTTTTACTTAGTTATGTATTTTGGGCTTTCTCTGTATCATTTCACTTGCAGTTACTTTACTTTTTTTAATGGCTGCATATCATTTTATAATTCATTTCTTCAGTTTTTTTTTTATTGAACTCTTTTTGCTCTTAAAATTGTGATAAATATCCTTGTAAATAAAATCTGAATTCTTGTGAAAATATTATTTGTGAGATAAATTCTAAGAAGTAGAATTTCTGGGTATAAAGTTTGCCCACTTAGAATTTTAGTAGCTATTGCCAAATTTGTTTTTCAGTAATTTACATTTCCACTAACAGTGCATTAGAGAGCCTGTTCCCATATACACTCACCTACAGTGTGTGGTTGTTTAATTTAATTTTGTCAATCTGATACATGAAAAATAATAATTTCAAATGGCTTCATTTGTATTTTTTTATTATTAGAAGGGGTAAGCCTTTTCCTTTCAAATCATTATCTTCAGAGGCATCTAAGAAACAATGTTAAATAACATTGTTGATATTAAACAGCTTGGTTTGTGTTTGACTTATATGGGAATACTTCTATATTTGACTATTAAATATTCATTTTTGAAATGTTCCCAAACTGATTATGAGACGTTTTTCTTTTAATGGGCAATTTTGCCCAATTAATATTTTACTTAAGACTTTTGCATTGGTATTTATAAATGAATTTAATTTTGTAGTATCTTCATCATTTTTTGTTATCTGTGTTATGGTGATTTTAGGAACTTTGTTTTCAATCTCCATTTTTAGAAACAATTTAAGTAATACCAAAGGTATCTCTTTCATAAAGGTTTGAAATTATTCATTAGGAAAAAATGTTTGAGCTGTGTACTTTATTAGAGGTATTTTATTGATAATTGATTTATGATAACCATGTACTCCATGGTTATTGGTCTCTTTGAATTTCCTATCTGTGAAAGTTAGGGTTCAGTCAGGAAAACAGAACCTACACTAGGTACTTCAATAAATAGGATTTAATTGGGGGTAAATGTGTTCAAAAGTTTTAGAAGAGCTAAGAGCAAGCAGAGAAAGGTAAGGCACCTCAGAGATTAGTGACTATGTGGAGCCTCTACCATCTGGAAGCCACAAAGGGAGGAGGAGGGCTTATTACAAGCAGAGAGACAGAGGAAAGAAAGAATCTGAGAGGGAGAGAGAAATATATCCTGGCTTCTCCCTTCTTCCTGCCCTTCAGCCTTGTGCCAGTACCTCCCATTGCCCAATAAAGCCAAAAGCCAGTTAGCAAGGGAGAGCCTGGGAAATACAGTTTGCAGAGATGAGGTCCCAGCAGGTAAAGGGCAGGGAATGTACCTGTGAGCAAAAAATGGAATGATCTGTATGCAGTCTCTTGGAATGTCAATTTTGCTAATTTGCATTTCTCTTTAAAAGAAAAAAAAAGCTACTTCACTTATTTTCAGATTCTTCTCTCAGTTTTTGCAATTTTGTCTTAATTTATGGTTATTTCTCACTTCTAAGTGTCGATTTTATATACTTTATTTCCTTTGTTATTGTTATTTCCTTCGTTATTGTTAAGCTCTCCTTTTTAATGCTGTCAACATTTTTTCTATTTTTATTTTTGTCTAATTAATAAATATTTTTCATTTTTTCTTTTCAGTTCCTTCTTTGTACTTTCCTTAGTTTTATATTGTTCTCCCTTTTCTAACTTCTAAAACTGTATTTTAATAAATTTATTTTAAAATTTTCTTACTTAGAAATAGAAGTGTAAAGTTTGTGAATATTTGAGCATATTGAGCTGTATATCATGGAGCTTGATGGTCAGTGTTTTATTTACTGTTATTTCTAGGTCTTCTTTTAGTTTAAAAACTTAACTTTTTTGGCCTATGCATTTTTTTAGGAATTATTTGATTTTTTTCCCTTAAAAAATTCTGATAAGGATTTTTTCCTTTAAGTGAAAGAGGCTAGATAGTGTGGTTAGTATGCACTATTTCTAATTTTGAGGAAGTTTATGAAATTTCTTATAGCCCAATATTATCTAATTTTTAAAAATATTCTTTTAAAATAGGTATTTTTAGACCTGTAGTGTATAGAGTTTTATATATGATGATAGATCAAACATATTCATTATTAAATTACTTATTCAGATACTCTGTATTATTTTTTTTTTTAGTCTAGTCTGTCACAGGTAGAGATGAGCATATTTAATTCTCCTACTACTTTTGATTTCTCATTGCATTTTCCACCATTTTTGCTTTCTGTTTGGATGTACTGTTTTCTGGAATGAAAAGAATCACAACAGTTATATATTCATGCTGAGTGATATTGTTTGGCAACATACTGTGCCCTTCTTTGTTTTATATTTTGTGTCTAGAATTCAGTTTTATATCGTTTGAATATAATGACTGCTGGATCTTACTGTTCATATTTTTCTGGGAGAGGGGTTTCCGTATCTTTTCTGTTGTTGTTACATGTTATTTTATTTTACTGATGTTTCTCATTTTGTGTATAGTGAAGTTTTTTCCCCTCTGATTTGATAATGTTTTCCTTTTCATAGATGTTTAACACATAAAGTTTACATATAATATTTAACAGATGTGTTTAGTATAATTTTTATTTTGCAGCTTATTTTTAATTTTAATCATTTTAAGTTTCTTTTGTTTTCTTTCTTTTTCTAGTGGACAATGTTAACTTTCTTTAAAAATTATTTTTGTAATTCAGAAGGTCTATATAGTCTGCTTTTTTCTAAACATTCACTTGTTTAAGTTTTGAAACTTAAAAATTATAAGCTTATATCTGTATCTGTTTATTTACAAACTTTACAACTAAAGCTGTCTATTGACTCTTCTGTATGAAAGGTGAGGAAATGAACATACTTACACTTCTTATCCATCTCTCACTCCTGATTTTGTTAGTATCCTTTGGGATTTTTGTCTAGTTTATTATAGTTAAATTATTCCTACTTTCACATTTTATAGCTCTTCTCTCAAAAGTTGATACTTTTTTCTATTTTGTAAATTTAACCACAATGGTTTTATTTTCAAATTGTATTAATATTCTTTGCCTGTGATTAAATTTTTCTAAAATTAAACTTCAGATATTTTCACTTTTTATTATTTCTTAACCTATCTGTAGCTTTCAGCATCAGTGACTCTGACTACTGGTAAAATTCCATTATGAGGAACATTATTAATCCCTTAAGCAGGATTCTGTATAATAAAGCAATTTGAATGTCTGCAGATGGTCTGCAGATGAGATGAGTATTTTGTTTATCAGGTTAGAAGGAATTATCTTCCACAAATTATCCTCATCAACAAATAATTTATCTATGCTTTGGCCACTGCTATGCCCGAACTAAAGAGCATATCTGCAAAGTGCTGTATCAGTTTTATTATAAATGTTGAAATGCATCTTTTTTGTTTGTTTGTTTCTTTATTAAGCATCTGTTAACATTTTGCTCATCTCTCTTTTTAAGAAATATTCCAGCCATGCATCTAATTCGAGTTATACACCACCCAAACATTTTCTTGCACACTCACTCATTCCTTTTAGGCCAGTGCTTCTTATTGCATTATGTGCTGCTCTAATCCCTCTGTTGTTTTATCAGTTGAAGATAGACTTGTTAATTTTCCTTCCCCATCATAATTGGCATTGTTCTATGCTATCTAATTCCAGTTTGAAACAATTAAAAAAATCTTTTAATGGCATATTTTCACTTCATGGTTTTATTCTACATTTGTTCCTCCTTCCCTCCCTCTCTCCCTTCCTTCTTTCAAAGAATATTTAGTAACTATTATTTCAGGCTTCACAGTGAATACCTAAAATAGTGAACAAAGAGACACAGTACTACCCTCATGGAGCTTCCATTGTAGTTGGGGAGACATTAAAAAAAAAAGTATACATACAAATAAATAATTGTTTTAAGTGCTAAGATAAAGAATAGCAAGCATTAGACCTACATGAGATTTAGCTGATTTCCTAAAGGAAGAGGTGGATCTTGCCATGTGAAAGAGAGGATGAGCTCCCAGGAAGAGAGAATGTTTCAGAAACTAAAGGAAGACCAGTGCTCCTAGAACTTATTTAGCTGGGTAGATAATGGCAAAACAGAAGTTGAAAGGATAGACAGAGGACACATAATCTGAGACACTATAGGTCTTAGAAGGAAGTTTGGATTTTTCTTTAAATGAAAAGGAAAGCCAGTGTAGGATTTTATGCAGGAGATGACAATTTCTTTTGCTACTTTAAGGAGAATGGTTTGGAAAGGAGCAGAGTAGAAGAGAGGACACCAGTTAGGAGGTGCTGCAACAGTCTAAGCCAGAGATAATCATATCTTCCAAAAGGGGTGGCAGTGAATATGAAGAGAAGTGGGTAGATTTGTGGTAGACTTTGGAGGGAGAATCAGAAGGAGTTTCTGATGGATTGTTCATGTGCAAGGGTGACTTGAGCTTCAGAAGAACAGAGACTTTTAGGAAGAGAGGGCATATTTATTAGCAGTATTAGGTTGTTGTTAGTAGGATCAAGCCAGGTTTTTGTTACAGATAGAAGACAAATGCAAAGTTCTGATAAGAAGTATAAGGAGTTTTCTAATCATAGAGCAAGAGTTCTTGAGAGTACAGGATTCTATAGATAGTGTCTTGGGTCAGAATAGGAGATATTGAGGGCAATATGGGATTGACAGTTGGGGTAATAATATATACCTTGGGAGGTTTTGACTTTTCACAGTGACTGCAGTGAACAGGGCTATTAGACAGGATGAGATGTGCCCTCCTGGGAGGTGAAGGGCAATCTGACCCAGTTATGTGATCTTTAATATTAGCTTCTAAGAAGGCTTCTCCCTAGGCTGCAAGGACTCCTACATAGAATCACAAAAATTTATTGCTACAAAACACTTAGAGAGTATTTGTTTTTTGAAGATAGAGAATATTTGTTTTTTGAGAAAGAAACTGATTCCTCTCACTTTATTTTTGGTAGCCTTAATATTCTGCACATGCTATAGAATGTTTTTCTAACATGGTATTTTTTAGAGTGAAAATATCAAATGAAAAAGGCAAAGCTACAAGAATTACTAGGGCAATTTAAATTATGTTTTTAATCCATGTTTGTATAGTTTTTCTTGTTTTCATCTTTGTTAAATTTTATATTTTAATGGAGGAGCTACATCAGTTTTAAATGGCTTTGTGGTATCAAGAGCATCTTAGTACTGAGGTTTTTGAATTTGAAGTAAATATGATGAGTTCATAGGCCACCTGTCTTATTTCATGTTCATAATAGCATCTCAGAACTAAAAATGACGTTTTTCCCTAAAGAAATGTCCTCAAAGATTACTTTTTTTAAAAAACATATATTGCGGTGTATCAAAAACAAGATTACTAAGTTAGACCCTGGTGAGTTCTGACTGACTAAGAATTTGCTTCCTTTAGGCTATACTTTTGATTTAGATACCTATTAAATTTTGAATTAGGATTATTTTGGGCTACTAACAGAAACAGAATTAATTCTGTTCATTCACAGATCAAAGGTAATAGTGTAGAAAATTACCCTTGTGAAATACCTGAAACTATACCTTGTCTATTTTTTGTATCTTTACCATGGATCCTCTCTGACCATGGAAAATCTCCAACACCTGTTTCTGAATAGAATTTTGAAGACCTGTAGTGAAGAGCATTCCTTTAACTTTTTTTTCAGTATTTATAAGCTAGAAAGTCTAAAAACAAATGACTTGTTCTTCGAGCAGTATCCATATGCCCACTTGTCCCAAACCCACCATTATGTGTGTCTGCTATTGAGGCAACGTGTTGGGCTAGAAAAACCATTGAGAACTAATGGTATTTATTAAGAAAAGAGATAAGATAGAAATGTAGAGAATACAAGTATTTAAGACATAGACAGCAAAAGAAGAGCAGGTATAAAGTTTGAGAAGGAATTTTTAGGAAGGGAGGAAGGCAAGGCAGCATGTTGGAAGATAAGAAGCCATAGAAACCAAAAAAGAGAGTTTCAGGAAGAAGTGAGTCAGTAGGATCAGATGCCTCAGAGAAACAGGTTAAGAATGAAGATGGGTAAATTTCTGTTGCATTTGATCATTAGGAAGTGTTAACCTTACTGAGGCAATAGAATGGTTTGGGCAGAGGCAATGTATCAGTGTGTTGAAAAACAAACAAGAAGTGGTAAAATGAAGACTGCAAGTGTGGCTTCTCAAAGAGTCCCTTAATCCTGTCCTAGAATTCTGCAGTCTCTGATTACTGAATTTTGAAGCATTTGTTCTTGAATTTAAAGATATTAAATATGAACCACTCATATAGCTCCTTGCATAATTGCCAGAAACCTGCCATTTTTATATTAATGTAATAATTTGTGTAAAACTAAATATTTAAAGTTCCTGAAGACAGCTAAGTGGAAACCTCTAATACAAGTGCTAATTTTATTTCTTATTTTTTAAAAAGTCTTGGCTACTTATGATTCAGCAGACGGAACAACTTAGTAGGATAATGAAGACACATGCAGAGGACCTAAATTCTGGGCCCTTACACAGGCTCACCATGATGATCAAAGACAAGCAGCAGGTGAAGAAGAGTTATATAGGTGTTCATCAGCAGATAGAGGCAGAGATGATCAAGGTTTGTCTTTCCGTTCTGGAATTCTTTCTTTAATTTGATTTTTAAATTCACTGAAATACTTTATCTTGTTTGACTTTAAAAACTGTTTAGTCACCATTTCCTGCCAAGAAATAGATTTCAGTGCCTCTAATAAGTAGTATCTTATTTTTACTGAATATACAATTTTATTGATTATAAGATATATTGTTACTTTATATACTCTCATGAAAGAAAAAAATGCTGCCAATTAAACGATGATACAATCACTTAGAATTCTTATCACTTAGAATTTTTATTTTTTACTCACTGAAATAGCTCTTTTAGGCTTTTAAAAAATTAATTTGCATCATGTAATTCTATGCATATAATAAAAAATAGGCAAAATAAATTAATTGGAATATTTCTATATTTTTTTCACAGAGTCTGTCTCTTCTGGATAACTTTTTACAGTGGTTTTTGTTATGAAAATGTGCAAATATACAGAAGAGAGAATTGTTAAATGAACTCCCATTGACCTATCCATCCATATAGTCAATATTTTCTTTTCTTTTTTTTTTTTTTCATCTATACTCTCACCTACTTTTCTTCTACACTGGATAACTTTAAAGAAAATTCCAGTTATTATTTTATCCATAAGTATTTTAGTATATATTGCTAAAATAAGTACTCTCTTTTAAAAAACTATGTTATCATTAACCCACCTAAAATAACAATAATTTCTTAATATTATTAATTATCCTGACTATGCTCAAATGATTGTTAAATGTTTTCTACAGTTGTTTCATTTGAATCATGATCCAAACCTGGCTCATATGTTGCATTTGAATAATCTCTTTTAATCTCTAGGTTCCCCTCACCACCCCACTTTTAAAATGCCATTTATTTGTGGAAGAAACTGGGTAGTTTATTCTATAGCATTTAATTCCTTCATTTTGGATTTTGCTGTTAGCATCTTGTGATGCAGTTTCACATATTCCTTCATCCTCCAATTTTCTTGCAAACTGGAAGTTAGATCTAGAGGCTTGATAAGATTTTGGCTGTTTATTTTGGGCAAGAATACATCATAGGTGCTGGTATAGACTTCCTGTTGTCTCATATCAAGAGGTATATAATGTCTGCTTGTTTATCTTTTTCTGATGTTAAACTTGGCTAATAGGTTACAGTGTTGCCAGCCTGGTCAATCTATTAAAAAAGTTTCTCTTCAGCCTTTCACCTAATAGTTTTAGAAACACTTCATATTCACCGCTTAGATCCATTAGCTCAGTGCAGGTTGTAAAATGGCAATATTTTACTTCTGTCATTCCTGATGCAATTGTTAGCTGGAGTTTTTCAATAAAAATTTTTCCTTTATCAACTATTTGGTTGCCATGAGGTGTAAGGTAGGATAAATTCTTGCTTTTTGATATTAATTTGCCAGTTTGGGACTTCCCTGGTGGCGCAGTGGTTAAGAAGCCGCCTGCCAATGCAGGGGACACAGGTTTGATCCCTGGTCCGGGAAGATCCCACATGCCACGGAGCAGCTAAGCCCGTGTGCCACAACTACTGAGCCTGCGCTGTAGAGCCCGCGAGCCACAACTACCGAGCCTGCGCTGTAGAGCCCGCGAGCCACAACTACTGAGCCTGCATGCTGCTAGTGAAGCCTGTGCACCTAGAGGCTGTGCTCCACAACAAGAGAAGCCACCACAATGGGAAGCCAGTGCACTGCAATGAAGAGTAGTCCCCGCTGGACACAACTAGAGAAAGCCTGCGCGCAGCAATGAAGACCCAACGTAGTCCCCCCACCCCCGAAAATATTGCCAGTTTGCCGAATAGTGAATTGGTTGTTTAGCAACTTCAAAAGTTAAGACTTCTAGTTTCCAGACCAGCATGTAAGAAGTTTGGAAGTTGTTCCTCCATCCTAACAACAAGTAAAAAGCTGAACAAACTGAAAAATCAACAACTCTTCTTAGATCCATTAGAGAAAGTAGGTCACGGAGCAGATGACTGCCCCTCCCCCCCACCAATTGGAGAGACTGACAAGCAAATACAGAGAATCACAACTTATCAGAGCAGCAGTGGTCTCAGGAACCACTGTTGGTTGTAGAAAAACCTGAACTGTAACTGACAAATTCTGGAAGTTCAGTGTGGACATTTCTGAGGGTTAAAAACTCCAGGAGGACCCACTCATTGAGGGGCCTTTACACTTGTGAATTTTACCTCCCAAATCCCTATGAGGTTCTCACAGAGAATATAGGAAAAAAAAAATCTCATGATCCTGGTAGTGGCAGAGTAAAAGGAATAATTTTGACATATGCTAGAGCATTCTGTTTTTAACAAGGTCTGTCGTCAGGACAAACTGTTTAGCCAGAACCTAACTGACCTGGGGGAAGGGAAGTACCCAACTCCAGCTCACTCTAGCCATCCTGTCCCATGTAAGGCGGGATGGAGACTGAGAAGTACATGTGAAGTTCACGGTCCAGGGGCACAGGCTCAGTGAAAGACCAAGACCTAATCAGAGGGCTATAAAATGCTTCTCCTTCCTTGACAACTTATCACCACATTAGTACAGGCCTGTTTACCTCAGTTCCTTTTACCCAGTACATTATACCTGACAATCAAGAAGAAAGAGACAAGGCTTACCAAGAGGCAGGAAACACAATTGGAAGAGACAGAGCAAGCATCAGAACCAGACATGGCAGGGATCTTGGAATTATCAGACTGGGAATTTAAAGCAACTATTAATAATGTGCTAAGAGCTCTAATGAGTAAAGTAGACAGCATACAAGAACAGATGGGCAATGTAAGCAGAAAGATAGAAATCCTAAGCAAGGACCAAGAAGAGATTCTAGAGTTCAGTAACATTATAACAGAAATGAAGAATAACTTTGATGGGCTTATTAGGAGACTGGACATAACTGAAGAAAGAATCTCTGAACTTGAGTTTATACCAATAGAAATCTCTAAAAGTGAAAAGCAAAGAGAACAAAGACTGAAAAAAAAAAGTAAACAGCATATTCAAGAATTTTGGGACCACTACAAAAGGTGTAACATACATATAATGGGAATTCCAGAAGGAGAAGAAAGGGACTGAGGAATAGAAGAAATTTTTGAAATAATAATGACTGAGAATTTCTCCAAATTAATGTCAGACACCAAATGACAGATCCAGGAAGCTCAGAGAACACCAAACAGAATGAATGATGAAAAACCCCCTCATAAACCTAGAATTCTGAACCCTGTGAAAGTATCCCTCAAAAGTGAAGGAGAAATAAAGTCTTTGTCAGACAAACAAAAATTGATGGAATTTGTTGCCAAGAGACTGAGAAAGAAAGTATGATATAGGTCAGAAACTTGGATCTACATAGAGAAAGAAAGAGCATTGGGGAAGGAATGAGTGAAGATAAAATGAAAACTTTTATTTTTCTCATTCTTAATTGATTTAATGGATAATGGTTTATTGAAAATGATAATAGCAACAATGTATTTGATTATGTACACTCATGTATATATCCTGTGTGTGTGTACATATTTTTATGTATGCTTATATATAAGTGAAATGAATGACAGCGATAATACTTGGGATGGGAAGGAGGAATTATGATTATTTTGTTATTGTAAGGTATTTACACTATGCATGAAGTGGTATAGTGTTATTTGAAAGTAGGAGTGGATTAGTTACAAATGTATGTTGCAAACTCTAGGGCAGCCACTAAAAAAAAGCAAAAAAAAGAAGTATACCTAGTATGCTAAGAAATGATAGAGAATAGAATCACATAAAATACTCAATTAAAACCACAAAGACAGAAAAAGAGTGGGAGACAAAAATTGGAACAAATAATAAGGGTAACAAATAGGAAACAGTAACAAATATGGTAGATACTAATCCAAATATATCAATAATTACTTTGAAGGTCAGTGGTCTTAATGAACCAATTAAAAGACAGATATTGTCAGAATGGATCAAAAAACAAGACACAACTGTATGTTGTCTACAAGAAACCTACTTTATATATAAAGACACATATAGATTAATAGTAAATGGATGGAGAAAGATATACCATACTAACCCTAATCAAAAGAAAGTGGGAGTAGCTATATTAATTGCAGACAGGCCAGACTTAAAAGTAAAGAAATTTATCAGGGATAAAGAGGGGAATTACATAATGTTGAAGGGGTCAGTTCTCCAGGAAGACACTGTAATCCTTAACATGTATGTGCCTAACAACATAGCATCAAAATACTGATAAAACTGCAAAAAGTGTTAGAATTGTAAGGAGAAGTGGATGAACCTCTATTATAGTTGGAGATATCAGCACCCTCCCCACCCCCCATCAGAAATGGACAGATGCAACAGGCAGAAAATCAGTAAGGACAGAGTTGAACTTAATAATATCATCAATCAACTAGATATAAGGAACATGTATAGACTACTTCATCCAACAGCAGGAGAATACACATTCTTCTCAAGCTCACATTGGATGATTCAACAAGATAGACCACATTCTAGGTCATAAATCACACCTTAATAAATTGTAAAAGATGGAGTTGATACAGTGTCTTCTCTGAGACCACAGTGGAATTAAACTAGAAATCAGTAACAGAAAGATAGCTGGAAAATCCCCAAATACTTGGAGGTTAAACAGCACACTTCTAAATAACACGTGGATCAAGGAAGAAATCTCAAGAAAAATTTAAAGATATTTTGAATGAAATGAACCTGGAAACAAAACTTATCAAAATTTGTGGGATACAACAAAAGCAGTGCTTAGAAGGAAATTTATAGCATTGAATGCATTTGTTAGAAAAGAAGAAAGATCTAAAATCAATCATCTAAGCTTCCACCTTAGGACAATAGAAAGAGAAGAGCAAATTGAATCCAAAGTACACAGAAGAAAAGAAATAATGAAAATTAGAGCAGAACTCAATGAAAATGAAAACATGAAACTAATAAAGTCAACAAAACCAAAATCTGGTACTTTGAGAAGAATAAAATCAGTAAGCCTCTAGCCAGGCTAACAGAAACCCAGTGTGGGTACAAATTACTAATATCAGAAGTGAAAGATACATATCCCATGGATATTAAAAGGATAATGAAGGACTACTTTTTAAAAACTCTTATGTCCTAATTCAAAAAGAGTCATGTACAACAATGTTCATTGCAGCTCTATTTACAATAGCCAGGACATGGAAGCAACCTAAGTGTCCATCGACAGATGAATGGATAAAGAAGATGTGGCACATATATACAATGAAATATTACTCAGCCATAAAAAGGAACGAAATTGAGTTATTTGTAGTGAGGTGGATGGACGTAGAGTGTGTCATACAGAGTGAAGTAAGTCAGAAAGAGAAAAACAAATACCATAAGCTAACATATATATGGAATCTAAAAAAAAAAAAAAGGTCATGAAGAACCTAGGGGCAAGAAGGGAATAAAGACACAGACCTACTAGAAAATAGACTTGAGGACGTGGGGAGGGGGAAGGGTAAGCTGTTACAAAGTGAGAGAGTGGTAGTGTATATATGGATATATATACACTACCAAATGTAAAATAGATAGCTAGTGGGAAGCAATCGCATAGCACAGGGAGATCAGCTCGGTGCTTTGTGACCAGCTAGAAGGGTGGGATAGGGAGGGTGGGAGGGAGGGAGACGCAAGAGGGAAGAGATATGGGGGTATATGTATATGTATATGTATAATTGATTCACTTCGTTAAACAGAAACTAACACACCATTGTAAAGCAATTATATTCCAGTAAAAACGTTAAAGAAAAAAAAAAAAACCTCTATGTCCATAAGTTTGATAACCTGGGAGAAATTGGCCAAAGCCTTGAAGGACACAGTCTGCTAAAACTCACATAAGAAGAATAGACAATCAATAGGCACATATCTATTAAAGTAATTGAATCAATTAATTAATAACCTTCCAAAACAGAAAGCACCAGGCTCAGATGGCTTCAGACTCAGATGGCTTCATTGGTGAATTCTATTAAACATTTAAGGAAGAAATTATGCCAATTCTCTACAAACTATTTCAGAAAAAGAAACAGAGAGGAGCTTCCTAACTCCATTCTATGAGGCCAGCATTACCTAACACCAAAAGCACACAAAGACATTAGAAGAAAAGGAAACAACAGACCAATATCTATCATGAACATAGATGCAGAAATTCTTAATACACTATGAAGAAATAAAATCCAACAGTGTAGAAAAAGAATTTATACACTTTGACCAAGTGGAATTTTTTTCAGGTGTGAAAGGCTGGTTCGATATTTGAAAATCAGTTAATGGGATCCACTATATCAGGAAATTAAAAAAGAAAAATTACATGAGCATATGAATAGATGCAGAAAAAGCATTTGACAAAATCCAACACCAGTTGGGTTGGTTCTCAGTAAACGAGGAATAAAGGGGAACTTCCTCAACTTGATAAAAGATATCTACAAAAAACTTATAGCTAACATCATCCTTAATTGTGAGAAACTCATAACTTTCCCACTAAGATCAGGAGCAAGGGAAGGATGTCTGCCCTTACCAATGCTTGTCAACATAATACTGGAAATCTTAGCTAATGAAACAAGGCAAGAAAAAGAAATAAAATGTGTACAGATTGGGAATGAAGAAATAAAGCTGTCTTTGTTTACAGATGACATGGTTGTTCATCCAAGAGAATCAACAAAAAACTCTTGGAACTAATAAACAGTTATAGCAAGTTTGCAGGATACAGTGTTAGCATACAGAAGTCAGTCACTTCCCTATATATTAACAATGAACAGGTGGAATATGAAATTAAAAACACAATACCATTTACATTAGCACCTCAAAAAATGAAATACTTAGGTATACAACTATCAAAATATGTACAAGATCTATAGGAGGACAATGACAGAACTCTGATGAGAGAAATCAAAGAAGAAATAATTGTAGAGATATCCCATGTTTGTGGATGAGAAACCTCAGTGTTGTCAAGATACAAATTATTCCCAATTTGAACTATAGATTCAACAGTCCCAATCAAAATCTCGGGAAATGCCAAATTGATTCTAAAATTTATATGGAGAAACAAAAGACCCAGAATAGCCAACAGAATATTGAAGGAGAAGAACAAAATTGGAGAACCGACACTACCTGACTTCAAGATTTATCATAAAGACACAGTAATCGGGGAGAGCTTCAAGATGGCAGAAGAGTAAGACGTGGAGATCACCTTCCTCCCCACAAATACATCAGAAATACATCTACATGTGGAACAACTCCTACAAAACACCTACTGAACACTGGCAGAAGACCTCAGACCTCCCAAAAGGCAAGAAACTGCCTACATACCTGGGTAGGGTAAAAAAAAAAAAAAGAAAAAACAGAGACAAAAGAATAGGGACGGGACCTGCACCAGTGGGAGGGAGCTGTGAAGGAGGAAAGGTTTCCACACACTAGGAAGCCCCTAGTCTCACGGGTGGAGACTGCGGTGGCAGAGGGGGGAAGCTTTGGAGCCACGGAGGAGAGCTCAGCAACAGGGGTGCAGAGGGCAAAGCGGAGAGATTCCCGCACAGAGGATCGGTGCCGACCAGCACTCACCAGCCCAAGAGGCTTGTCTGCTCACCCGCCGGGATGGGTGGGGACTGGGAGCTGAGGCTCTGGCTTCAGAGGTCAGATCCCAGGGAGAGGACTGGGGTTGGCTGCGTGAACACAGCCTGAAGGGGGCTAGTGAGCCACAGCTAGCCAGGAGGGAGTCCGTGAAAAAGTCTGGAGCTGCCGAAGAGGCAAGAGACTTTTCCTTGCCTGTTTGTTTCCTGGTGCGCAAGGAGGGGGGATTAAGAGCGCCGCTTAAAGGAGCTCCAGAGACGGGCGCGAGCCGCAGCTATCAGCATGGACCCCAGAGACGGGCATGAGACACTAAGGCTGCTGCTGCAGCCACCAAGAAGCCTCTGTGCAAGCACAGGTCACTATCCACACCTCCTCTCCCGGGAACCTGTGCAGCCCACCACTGCCAGGGTCCCATGATCCAGGGACAACTTCCCTGGGAGAACACACAGCGCGCCTCAGGCTGGTGCAATGTCAGGCTGCCTCTGCCGCCTCAGGCTTGCCCCGCATTCCTACCCCTCCCTCCCCCGGCCGGAGTGAGCTAGAATCCTCTAATCAGCTGTTCCTTTAACCCCGTCCTGTCTGAGCTAAGAACAGACGCCCTCAGGCGACCTACACGCAGAGGCAGGGTCAAATCCAAAGCTGAACACCAGGAGCTGTGTGAAAAAAGAAGAGAAAGGGAAATCTCTCCAGCAGGCTCAGGAGCAGTGGATTAAATCTCCACAATCAACTTGATGTACCCTGCATCTGTGGAATACCTGAATAGACAACAAATCATCTCTCCCAGAGATCTCCATCTCAACGCTAAGACCCAGCTCCACCCAATGACCAGCAGACTCCAGTGCTGGATGCCCCATGCCAAACAACTAGCAAGACAGGAACACAACCCCACCAATTGGCAGAGAGGCTGCCTAAAATCATAATAAGGCCACAGACACCCCAAAACACACCACCAGACGTGGACCTGCCCACCAGAAAGACAAGATCCAGCCAGCCTCATCCACCAGAACACAGGCGATAGTCCCTTCCACCAGGAAGCATACACAACCCACGGAACCAACCTTAGCCACTGGGGGCAGACACCCAAAACAACAGGAACTATGAACCTGCAGCCTGCGAAAAGGAGACCCCAAACCCAGTAAGTTAAGCAAAATGACAAGACAGAGAAACACACAGCAATGAAGGAGCAAGGACAAAACCCACCAGACCTAACAAATGAAGAGGAAATAGGCAGTGTACCTGAAAAAGAATTCAGAATAATGATAGTAAGGATGATCCAAAATCTTGGAAATAGAATGGAGAAAATACAAGAAACGTTTAACAAGGACCTAGAAAAACTAAAGAGCAAACAAACAGTGATGAACAATACAATAAATGAAATAAAAAATTCTCTAGAAGGGATCAATAGTGGAGTAACTGAGGCAGAAGATCGGATAAGTGACCTGGAAGATAAAATAGTGGAAATAACTACTGCAGAGCAGAATAAAGAAAAAAGAATGAAAAGAATTGAGGACAGTCTCAGAGACCTCTGGGACAACATTAAACGCACCAACATTCGAATTATAGGGGTCCCAGAAGAAGAAGAGAAAAAGAAAGGGACTGAGAAAATATTTGAAGAGATTATAGTCGAAAACTTCCCTAATATGGGAAAGCAAAACAGTCAATCAAGTCCAGGAAGCACAGAGAGTCCCATACAGGATAAATCCAAGGAGAAACATGCCAAGACACATATTAATCAAACTATCAAAAATTAAATACAAAGAAAAAATATTAAAAGCAGCAAGGGAAAAACAACAAACAACACACAAGGGAATCCCCATAAGGTTAACAGCTGATCTTTCAGCAGAAACTCCGCAAGCCAGAAGGGAGTGGCAGGACATATTTAAAGTGATGAAGGGGAAAAAATCTACAACCAAGATTACTCTAGCCCACAAAGATCTCATTCAGATTCGATGGAGAAATTAAAACCTTTACAGACAAGCAAAAGCTAAGAGAATTCAGCACCACCAAACCAGCTTTACAACAAATGCTAAAGGAACTTCTCTAGGCAGGAAACACAGGACAAGGCAAACCCCTACAGTATCAAACCCAAAACAATTAAGAAAATGGTAATAGGGACATACATATCAATAATTACCTTAAATGTAAATGGATTAAATGCTCCAACCAAAAGACATAGACTGGATGAATGGATATGAAAACAAGACCCGTATATATGCTGTGTACAAGAGACCCACTTCAGACCTAGGGACACATACAGACTGAAAGTGAGGGGATTGAAAAAGATGTTCCATGCAAATGGAAATCAAAAGAAAGCTGGAGTAGCAATTCTCATATCAGACAAAATAGACTTTACAACAAAGACTATTACAGGAGACAAAGAATGACACTACATAATGATCAAGGGATCAATCCAAGAAGAAGATATAACAATTGTAAATATTTATGCACCCAACATAGGAGCACCCCAATACATAAGGCAAATACTAACAGCCATAAAAGAGGAAATTGACAGTAACACAATCATAGTAGGGGATGTTAACACCCCACTTTCACCAATGGACAGATCGTCCAAAATGAAAATAAATAAGGAAACACAAGCTAAATGATACGTTAAACAAGATGGACTTAATTGATATTTATAGGACATTCCATCCAGAAACAACAGAATACACACTTCTTCTCAAGTGCTCATGGAACATTCTCCAGGATAGATCATATCTTGGGTCACAAATCAAGCCTTGGTAAATTTAAGAAAATTGAAATCGTATCAAGTATCTTTTCCAACCACAACGCTATGAGACTAGATATCAATTACAGGAAAAGATCTGTAAAAAATACAAATACAAGGAGGCTAAAATACACTACTTAATTACCAAGTGATCACCGAAGAAATAAAAGAGGAAATCAAAAAATACCTAGACACAAATGACAATGAAAACACGATGACCCAAAACTTATGGGATGCAGCAAAAGCAGTTCTAAGAGCTAAGTTTATAGCAATACAATTCTACCTCAAGAAAAAGAAACATCTCAAATAAACAACCTAACCTTACACCTAAAGCAATTAGAGAAAGAAGAACAAAAAAACCCCAAAGTTAGCAGAAGGAAAGAAGTCATAAAGATTAGATCAGAAAAAAATGAAAAAGAAATGAAGGAAATGATAGCAAAGATCAATAAAATAAAAGCTGGTTCTTTGAGAAGATAAACAAAATTGATAAACCGTTAGCCAGACTCATCAAGAAAAAAAAGGAGAAGACTCAAATCAATAGAATTAGAAATGAAAAAGAAGTAACAACTGACACTGCAGATATACAAAGGATCATGAGAGATTACTACAAACAACTGTATGCCAATAAAATGGACAACCTGGAAGAAATGGACAAATTCTTAGAAATGCACAACCTGCCGAGACTGAACCAGGAAGAAATAGAAAATATGAACAGACCAATCACAAGCACTGAAATTGAAACTGTGATTAAAAATCTTCCAACAAACAAAAGCCCAGGAGCAGATGGCTTCACAGGCGAATTCTATCAAAACATTTAGAGAAGAGGTAACACCTGTCCTTCTCAAACTTCCAAAATATAGCAGAGGGAGGGACACTCCCAAACTCATTCTATGAGGCCACCATCACCCTGATACCAAAACCAGACAAAGATGTCACAAAGAAAGAAAACTACAGGCCAATAACACTGATGAACATAGATGCAAAAATCCTCAACAAAATACTAGCAAACAGAATCCGGCAACACATTAAAAGATCATACACCATGATCAAGTGGGATTTATCCCAGGAATGCAAGGATTCTTCAATATATGCAAATCAATCAATGTGATACACCATATTAACAAATTGAAGGAGTAAAACCATATGATCATATCAATAGATGCAGAGAAAGCTTTAGACAAAATTCAACACCCATTTATGATAAAAACCCTCCAGAAAGTAGGCATAGAGGGAACTTTCCTCAACATAATAAAGGCCATATATGACAAACCCACAGCCAACATTGTCCTCAATGTTTAAAAACTGAAACCATTTCCACTAAGATCAGGAACAAGACAAGGGTGCCCACTCTCACCACTATTATTCAACATAGTTTTGGAAGTTTTAGCCACAGCAATCAGAGAAGAAAAAGAAATAAAAGGAATCCAAATCGGAAAAGAAGAAGTCAAGCTGTCACTGTTTGCAGATGACATGATACTATACATAGAGAATCCTAGAGATGCTACCAGAAAACTACTGGAGCTAATCAATGAATTTGGTAAAGTAGCAGGATACAAAATTAATGCACGAAATCTCTTGCCTTCCTATACACTAATGATGAAAAATCTGAAAGTGAAATTAAGAAAACACTCTCATTTACCATTGCAGCAAAAAGAATAAAATATCTAGGAATAAACCTACCTAAGGAGACAAAAGACCTGTATGCAGAAAATTATAAGACACTGGTGAAAGAAATTAAAGATGATACAAACAGATGGAGAGATATACCATGCTCTTGGATTGGAAGAATCAATATTGTGAAAATGACTCTACTACCCAAAGCAATCTACAGATTCAATTCAATCCCTATCAAACTATCACTGGCATTTTTCACAGAACTAGAACAAAAAAATTTCACAAATTGTATGATAACACAAAAGACCCCGTATAGCCAAAGCAATCTTGAGAAAGAAAAATGGAGCTGGAGGAATCATGCTCCCTGACTTCAGACTCTACTACAAAGCTACAGTAATCAAGACAGTATGGTACTGGCACAAAAAGAGAAATATAGATCAATGGAACACGATAGAAAGCCCAGAGATAAACCTTCGCACATATGGTCACCTTATCTTTGATAAAGGAGGCAAGAATATACAGTGGAGAAAAGACAGCCTCTTCAATAAGTGGTGCTGGGAAAACTGGACAGCTACATGTAAAAGAATTATATTAGAGCACTCCCTAACACCATACACAAAAATAAGCTCAAAATGGATTAAAGACCTAAGTGTAAGGCCAGACACTATCAAACTCTTAGAGGAAAACATAGGCAGAACACTCTATGACATAAATCACAGCAAGATCCTTTTTGACCCACCTCCTAGAGAAATGGAGATAAAAACAAAAATAAACAAATGGGACTCAATGAAACTTAAAAGCTTTTGCACAGCAAAGGAAACCATAAACAAGATGGAAAGACAACCCTCAGAATGGGAGAAAATATTTGCAAATGAAGCAACTGACAAAGGATTAATCTCCAAGATTTACAAGCAGCTCATGCAGCTCAATATCAAAAAAACAAACAACCCAATCCAAAAATGGGCAGAATATCTAAATAGGCATTTCCCCAAAGAAGAGATACAGACTGCCAAGAAACACATGAAAAGATGCTCAACATCACTAATCATCAGAGAAATGCAAATCAGAACTACAGTGAGATATCATCTCACACCGGTCAGAATGACCATAATCAAAAAATCTAGAAACAATAAATGCTGGAGAGGGTGTGGAGAAAAAGGAACCTTCTTGCACTGTTGGTGGGAATGTAAATTGATTCAGCCACTATGGAGAACAGTATGGAGGTTCCTTAAAAAACTAAAAATAGAACTACCGTACAACCGAGCAATCCCACTACTGTGCATATACCCTGAGAAAACCATAATTCAAGGAGTCATGTACCACAGTGTTCACTGCAGCTCTGTTTACAGTAAGCAGGACATAGAAGCAACCTAACTGTCCATCAACAGATGAATGGATAAAGAAGATGTGGCACATATATACATGGAATATTTCTCATCCATAGAAAGAAAAGAAATTGAGTTATTTGTAGTGAGGTAGATGGACCTAGAGTCTGTCATACAGAGTGAAGTAAGTCAGAAGGAGAAAAACAAATACCATATGCTAACACATATATATGGAATCTAAAAAAAAAAAAATCATGAAGAACCTAGGGGCAAGATGGGAATAAAGATGCAGACCTACTAGAGAATGGAGTTGAGGATATGGGGAGGGGGAAGGGAAAGCTGGGACAAAGTGAAAGTGTGGCATGGGCATATGTACACTACCAAATGTAAAATAGATAGCTAGTGGGAAGCAGCCCCATAGCACAGGGAGATCAGTTTGGTGCTTTGCGACCACCTTGAGCGGTGGGGTAGGGTGGGTGGGAGGGAGGGAAATGCAAAAGGGAAGAGATATGGGGATATAAGTATATGTATAACTGATTCACTTTGTTGTAAAGCAGAAACTAACACACTATTGTAAAGCAATTATACTTCAAATAGATGTTAAAAAAATTATTCTGATACTTTTCTCTGGATAATGAGTATTTGGCTTATGACTTGATGCATATCTATATAGGTGTGTATATATATATATATATAAATATCTTAATATATGAAAGATAATTAAAGGAGTATTTTAAATTAAAAAAATACAGTAATCAAGATAGTTTGGTATTTGTGAAAGACAATAGACGAATAAATAGATCAGTGGAACAGAATAGAGAGGGAGAGTCAGAAGTAGATCCACATAATTGTAGTTAACTGATCTGTGACAAAGGGGCAAAGTCAACACAGGGGAGAGAAGTTAATATTTTCAACAAATGGTGCTGGAACAAGGGACCTCCATGTGTAAAAAAACGAATCTAGACACATACTTTACACCAGTCAGAAAAATTTACTCAAAATGGATCACAGATCTAAATGTAAAATGTAATACTACAAAACACCTAGAAGATAAATAGGAGAAAACCTAGATGACCTCGGGTATGAAGATGACTTTTTAGATACAACACCAAAGGCATGATCCATGAAGAAATAATTGATAAGGTGGAATTCCTCAAAATTTTAAAACTTCTCTGTTTTCTTTCCTTTCTTTCTTTCCTCTTCCCTCCCTGTACTGCATGGCTTGTGTGATCTTAGTTCCCTGACCAGGGATTGAACCTGGGCCCTCAGCCTTGAGAGCACAGATTTCTAACCAGTTGACCACCAGGGAATTCCCTCCTTTCTTTCTTTTTTAAAACATTATAACTCCACAGAAATGTGTGTGACACGTGTTGCAAATGGCAAAGGAACACATGAGTTTTCATTTAGAGAAATTCTACTTAACACTGGATGTGAGTCATGGTATGAAACTGTGCCTCCAATCTCAAAGGGTATGTCATCTTTAGTACAGAATTTAAGGGAAAGTAAGAGCATTGGAAGTGAAACCCAGAAGGGTCTCAGGTACACTTTGGGTGGTCTATAAGCAAGTATGGAACTATAATGACTTCATAAGTTTAAAAGATATAATGAACTCAAAGCAGCCTGATAGGCAAGATAAAATGAACCAGATTGGCAAAATTCTCAGACAGGTTTCAACACCAGACATCAAAGTGATACAACAGTTTAAAAGTATGCAAAATGGAAAATAGTTCGAGCCCCTGAGACCAGAGCAGTAACTGTGATGGGCAATCATGCAGACGGAAGTGTCCATATTTCTTGCCTGCTCCAAGCAATATATATATATATATATCATATATATTGTATTCAGGTTCTCCTCAAAAAAATAAAAAATAAAACTTCTGCTCTGCAAAATACAATATCAAAGGAATGAGAAGATAAGCCATAGACTGGGAGAAAATATTTGCAAAGGCACATTTGATAAAAGACTGTTATCTAAAATACACAAATAACTCTCCCCTGGTGGCACAGTGGTTAAGAATCTGCCTGCCAATGCAGGGGACATAGGTTCGATCCCTGGTCCAAGAAGATCCCACATGCTGCGGAGCAACTAATCCCATGAGCCGCAACTACCGAGCCTGCACTCTAGAGCCTGCGAGCCACAACTACTGAGCCCATGCGCCGCAACTACTCAAGCCCGCATGCCGCAACTGCTTAGCCCACGTGCTGCAACTACTGAAACCTGCGTGTCTAGAGCCCGTGCTCCACACAAGAGAAGCTACCACAATGAGAAGCCCGTGAACCACAACAAAGAGTAGCCCCCGCTCGCTGCAATTAGAGAAAGCCTGCGCCCAGCAACGGGGACCCAACACAGCCAAAAATAAATAAAATTAATAAAAAAAAATACACAAAGAACTCTTAAAAGTCTACTAAGAGAACCAGCAACCTGATTAAAAAACAAACACCTCACCAAAGAAGATATACAGATGGCAAATAAGCACATAAAAAGTTGCTCAACATCATATGTCATCAGGGAAATGCAAATTAAAGGAACAATGAGATACTACTACGCATCTATTAGAATGCCCCAAATCCAGAACGTTGACAACACCCAATACTGGTGAGGTTGTGGAGCAACAGGAACTCTCATTCATTGCTGGTGGGAATGCAAAATAATCAGCCACTTTGGAAGACAGTTTGGCTGTTCCGTACAAAATTAAAAATACTCTTACCATAGGACCCAGCAATTGAGCTCCTTAGTATTTACCCAGAGGAGTTGAAGACATATGTCTACACTAAAGCCCACACATAGCTGTTTATAACAGCTTTATTCATAATTGTCAAAACTTGGAAGCTACCAAGAAGTCCTTTAGTAAGTGAGTGGATAAACTGTAGTGCATCCAGACAATGGAATAATATTCAGAGCTCAAAGGAAATGAGCTACCAAGCCACAGAAAGACATGGAGGAACCTTAAATGCATATTACTAAGTGAAAGAAGCCAATCTGAAAAATATGTATGATTCTAACTATATGATATTCTGGAAAAGTCAAAACTATGAAGACAGTAAAAAGATCATTGGTTCCCAGGGGTTAGTGAATAGGTGGAGC
The DNA here is from genome assembly GCF_949987535.1 of Balaenoptera acutorostrata. Taxonomy (NCBI): domain Eukaryota; kingdom Metazoa; phylum Chordata; class Mammalia; order Artiodactyla; family Balaenopteridae; genus Balaenoptera; species Balaenoptera acutorostrata. The sequence continues at coordinate 92,634,162 of NC_080065.1, forward strand.
ACAGAGGGTTTTATGACAGTGAAACAACTGTGTGTGGTACTATAATGGTGGATACATGTCATTATATGTTTGTTCAAAACCATAAAATGTACACCAAGAGTGGAACTTAATGTAAACTATGGACTTGTGTGATAATGATGTGTCATTGTAGGTTTATCAGTTGTAAAAATTTACAAACATACTCTAGTGGAGTATGTTGATAATCAGGGAGGCTGTGCATGAGTCAGGGTAAAAGACAACTGGGGAATCTCCGTACTTTGTGCTAAATTTGGCTGTGATACTAAAACTGCTGTAAAAGGTAAAGTCCATTAAAAACAAAATGTTAACCAGTGAGGTTCTTTTTAAAAGGGAATGATTTGAACTCATTTATATCTATATCATAGTTGTAGATATTTTTGTTTATTTACACAGTGCAATCCTCCATGCTGTCAAGAACATTTGTGATGCAGAATTTGTTTAAAGTGGGCTCTGGGATTTTCTTCCAAGTTGCTTATGCCCCTTTAGCAAGTTTCTAATGCTGCTAATTTCTTACTCTTCTCAGAAGGCTTATTAGAAGTTTTTCAGATACAATCTAAGACTCTCAATTTTTTCTCAAATGCTTGTTATGGCTTTTTGACTACAGAGTCAGGGACTTGGATTTGTCTAGCCTTTCTGTAGAAATAATAACCAAGTTCATGTGTGCATGCAGTGACCACTGTCATGATTGCTGCCTGGCCAGCAATGATTGTTAGGTACATCTTTTCAGAGATGTTACAATGTGAAAAAAAAAATCATGTTAGAACTGGTGAATTATGACAACTCAGAGTTATTCTGTACAATTAAAATAAGTATTTTAAATTATTTTTTTTATTAGAGAAAATATTTTTGTACACAGCAATTAATTATTGGCCTTTACATTTTAGATGATGACAGCACTATTTCATGATTTGCTCTTCTTTTTAAGAAATGTTTTTTTTTTCATATGCTGTTGAATTTATCACCGATTTCTAAGCTAATTTTAGTTTATTGGTTATAATTGTATATTAAAGAGCACCTCTGACCCATAAGCAGTAAAATATGCATCTGTTAATGCTTTGGAATTTAAGTTCTTGACTGATATAAATTTAAGCATTAAAAAATGTTTTTTCATTTCTCTTTTTGACAGGTCACCAAGACAGAACTAGAGAAATTAAAAACAAGCTATAGACAATTAATAAAAGAAATGAATTCTGCCAAAGAGAAATATAAAGAAGCTGTAGCTAAAGGTATGATGCAATTATAAAAAATGTTTATTTTAGTGATTTTTATTCTTATCATTTGAAAGTTATCTTTGTAAGTGGTGGAATGATTCCACTTAGACCAATTCACATTTAAAAAATATTAAAATAAGCCAAAATAGACTAATTACCAAACTATGTAATAAGTATTCCTTTTTTTGTTTTGTTTTTTTAAAATAATGGAAACTATTTTTGAGTAGTTCATATTATTAATAGAATTATGCAGTACTTGTAATAGAATGCAAGGAATGTTTAAATTTTTCTCATAGGCTTCAGATTTACTTACTTAATTACTGAGTACTAAATAAGAAAAATAAAGTTGTATTTGTTTAGAAGCTTTTATTGATCCTCTTTTTACCTGTATTTAAATGCCATTAAAATCACAAGTCATTTTATAGCTTAGTTTTGCTTTCATAGCTTAATTTTATATCTATATTGTACTAAAATTTTCATAATAAGCTTTGGAAGTAAATGGAAAGAGAAACATTATGTTTTAATCAAAGGTTTGTGGTTATAGTTTTTAAATGTGACTAAATAGTCTTCATATTTAGATTTTTTTTAATTATAAAATTTTTGTTGTTTTCTGGTTAAATAGAAGCATTATTAGCAACTCTTTTTAAAACATTTTTTTAATTATTAAATTTACCTTTCTCATTTATTAATATATTTTCTCTTTTTCTTTTACTTGTATATTATTTTGTCGTTTGGTTGAGGTAAATGAAATAAACAGCTCCGATATTTGGATATACCTTACACAATGAAAATACTGTGTTTTTGTTGTTATTCCCAGTAGACTAGAAGGGAGACTGATTTTGATGCAGTTTCCCCCCCTCCTCCCTTTCTGTCTCCCTTTCCCTCCTCCTCTTTCTCCTCCCTACTTCCTTCCTCTCCTTCCTTCTCTGTCCCTCCCCTTCTCTCCCTTGCCCTCCCTTCTCCCAGTATTCCCTTCAGCATTTACTTTGTGTCTCCCTTTCTCCCTGTCTCCATCCCTCCCACATTTATTTCACGTTTCTGCTTCTTGCAGTGTTTCTAGATGAATTAGTATTCACAGTTTACTTATTTTTACTTATTTTTCTTGTACCTCAACCAGCATTTTGAGATTACGATCTCTTTTTAATGCAAACATATCTTTTAAAATGCTTTTATAATTCAGTTATGTAAGTTATTTAAGTGAAGAAAAGAAAAAATGCAATAGTGGAAAGATGAGTCAGTCTTTGGAGTCAGATAGTCTTAGATGTAAGTTCCAATGTTGTACGATTATTTCATAATTTTCAAACTTTGTATACCTAATTATTATTCCTTTTTTATTTTAAAGAGTGCTTTATATAATCAAGAAGTATTTACTGAGCATTTGCTATCTTTAAGTTATTGAGATTCAAACATTCAAGGAGCTTACCCACTTCTAGTTGATATTCTAACTTGGGAACTGCAAGTCTTTACTGTTTTTCAAAATTTAGTCTTTATACAAGGGATCCCTTGCTAAACCATCAAGAGTGATTCAGAAATAGTTTTGTACATTGAGCATTACTACTCAATCTGTCAAAGGGTTATTTTTATAAAGTTCATTACATAATGCTTGGCTAGCATTCTCAAATTAGTTTCCTATATTATAAATATCCACACATTAAATTCACCCAGAACAAGTGGTGACTTAATCCAACTATATTGTAATCCATCTATGCGAAGTATTTCACACTAGGTCTATATCTGTTGGAGAATGATTAGTTAGGAAAAGAAGTACATAATTACTCCCAAGTGTTTGATACCTACTTTTAAAGACATAGTTTTTGTTTAAAAAATGAAATCTAATTGTGATATCATAATAAAGTTTTAAATAGTTCTTGTACCTAAAGTTTATATTATCAAAGATTATTCACAGGTAATAATTGTTCTTTATTACTTATCTTTATTATTTATTATAGAGATAAAATACCATTCAGTGTTGTATCAGTAGTAAGAAGGCAACTAGAAAATCTGAAGACCATAGTTTTAATTGATCTTAAGAAATGTATTATTTGACTGAGTCTCCTGAAGTTAAAATATGTGAGCTTATTTACATTTTCTTTCTAACGGTATTAGTGATAGTACTTTTTTATTTTCAAGAATTTGATTACTCCCATTAAATCAATTTATAATGTATAGAGTATATAGTTTTAAAGTAAGTTCTTATATAACTATGTAAATGCATGAGACATATGTGAATTCCCCTTTTATAATCACAACTGTCTTTATACTCATGATTACATGAAAAAGTATAAAATCATATTTTTGAAAATTTTGTATCTGTTTTCAAACTCCTTCTACCTTTAACATGGAAATAGGTTTTTTTTTGTGAAGTCATTTACTCTTTATAAGAATGATGTGTTGGCAAATTCTTCCAACATTTACAGGCTTTATGTCAGAACCTTAGTTTATCTGGAGAGGCCACACCAGGCCATTTCTGGAATAGGCTCTAGGAATTGCTGGGGCACTGGTGGTGGATACCCAAGCTGTGACTCTGGCATTCAGAGTCGTTGCTTTAGACATTAGGAGGTCTTGGAAAAGCTATTTAAAAACCCAATCTGATATATAGTGTCCAGCTTGAGAAGACAAGGCTTTGGGGGAGATAGGACCCAGAAATAGCTCCTATAGTAAGTAAGGGTTAAATCTGGATTTGATCAAGAATTGGTTTGGAATCAAGGGTTCAGTTACTGCAACTGGAGGTTCAGCAGCAGTAGCAGATGAGCTGGAAGCCTGGGTTAATACTGAAATTCCAAACTCCTGACCCCTGCTGTATGGATTAAACAAAATAGTTTAAATTTTCAATGTTAGAATTTATATCCAAAGGAACACTGATTTATGTTGTCTAATGTAAATTAACATTCATTTGTAATATGAATATAGCACCATTTTAGTTAAATTTTTTGGTATTGAATAATATACCCTAAATATCAAAGTCATTTTGCTCTATGCTGTGTCAAGGGAACAAATGTTTGTCTTAAATTGACTTGGACTAATTTGGACATTAGTCTATTGATTATTATTTATAACATGTATGCTGAGAACAACCAAAATAATTTTAGCCTACTGAGCTGAAGTTAATAGAGTGTTTCATGATAGCATGGAATAATAAGTTCTTGAATGCAAGATACACAGGTTTTACTTTCCTATAGCATATTAAGTTCTGAATACTTTTAGTTAGTTAAACACATTGTTAGGTTTGCCATAAAACAATTTTGTGAATCCATAAAGCTTGTGTCCAAACTAAGGTTCTGACATAATGGCTGTAAATGAAAACATTTGCCGTCACATCATCTTTATAAAGAGTAGATGACTTCTCAAAAGAACTCCTATAAGATCATATTGTCTATGAACAAAGACAGTTTTCCTTTTCCTTTTCAATCTGGATGTCTTTTTTTTTTTCTTTTTCTTGCCTAATTGCCCTAGCTAGACCCTCCAGTATAGTGTTGAACAGACATAGAAAGAGCAAACATGTTTGCCTTGTCCCTGATCTTAGGGGAAAGACTTTCATCATAAATATGAAGTTAACTGTAGTTTTTCAAAGGTTTTTCTTTTTCTTTAAAAATTAATTAATTAATTAATTAATTAATTTTTGGCTGTGTTGGGTCTTCGTTTCTGTGCGAGGGCTTTCTCCAGTTGTGGCAAGCGGGGGCTACTCTTCATCACGGTGCGCGGGCCTCTCACTATCGCGGCCTCTCTTGTTGCGGAGCACAGGCTCCAGACGCGCAGGCTCAGTAGTTGTGGCTCATGGGCCTAGTTGCTCCGTGGTGTGTGGGATCTTCCCAGACCAGGGCTCGAACCCGTGTCCCCTGCATTGGCAGGCAGATTCTCAACCACTGCACCACCAGGGAAGCCCGGTTTTTCCTTTTATCGGGTTGAAGAAGTTCCTTTTTATTCCTGCTTAAGAATGGATGTTATATTTTGTCAAATGCTTTTTCCATATCTGTGGAGATGGATATTTTTTTTCTTCTTTTACCTTGATATGGTGAATTATTTTGATTGATTTTTAAAATATTATACCAACTTCACATTCCTGGAATAAACTCCTCTTGGTTATGATGTATTATTATTTTTTATGTTGTTTGATATGGTTGGCTAAGTTTTTTTGGATTTTCAAATTTGTCTGTTTCTTTTACTATCTTTGTCTCATTTTTGTATAAGGATAATACTGTCCTCTGCATGATTGCCCCCTCTTAGAACTATTTGTGTTTAATTCTTAATATTTCTTAAATATTGGTAGAATTCACTTGTGAAGCCATCTGGGTCTGCTTGCTTTATTTTTTTCTCTTTTGCTAAGATTTTTAAACTATAAATTCAATTTCTTTAATTGATATAGGCTATTCTGTTTATCTTTTTCTTTGAGTTTTAGTAGGTTGTATCTTTCAAGGAATTGTCCACTTCATTTGTTTAATTTATTGGTACCAAGGTGTTCAGAATACTCCCTTATCCACCTTTTTATATTTGTAGAATCTGTGGTGATATTTTTTTTCTCATTTTTGTTATTGGTACTTTGTGTCTTCTCTTTTTTTCCTAATCATTTTGGCTAGAGGTTTATCAATTTTATTAATCTTCTCAAAGATTGGCTTTAGGCTTTATTTTCTTTCTATTTTCTGCTTTCTGTTTAATTGATTTATCTCTAATCTTTGTGTTTTTTTTTCCTTCTGCTTGCTTTAGGCTTAGTTTGCACCAGTTTTTCTATTTTTTCTTTTTTTTTTTTTTAATGTGGAAGCTAACTAAGATCATTGATTTGAGAATTATCTTCTTTTCTAATACAAGCATTTAGTGCTATGAATTTCCCTAAGGACTGTTTTAACAACATTCCATACATTTGTATATATTGTGTCTTCATTTTTCTTCAGTTCAAAATACTTAAAGTATTTCCTTTTGGCCTTTTTTTTCTTTGATACATAGGTTATTTAGAAATGTATTTGGTTTCCTAAAATTTTGACATTAAAAAAAGTTTCTATTTTTCATTTATAATTTAATTTCATTTAGTCTGAGAATATTCTTTTTGTGACTTTATTCCTTTTACATTTATGAATACATGGTATATGGCCCAAGTATGGTTTATCTTGGTAAATGCTTCATGTGCATTTGATAAGAATATGTATTCTGCTGTTGTTGGTTGCAGTGGTCTATATTGCTATCTTGGGCCAGTTGGTTAATAGTGTTATTAAAAATTTTTATGTTGTTACAGATTTTCTGTCTACTTGTTCCATCAATTATTGAGAGAGGGCAATTGAAATCTCCCACTGTAATTGTAGATTTGTTTGTTTCTTCTCATAGTTTTGTCAGTTTTTTGCTTAATGTATTTTGAAACTCTTGTTATTGGGTGTAAAAGTAGTCATGATTGTTGTATCCTCTTGATGCCCTGACCCTTTTGTCGTATGAAATGACCTTTATTATCCCTGGTAGTATTCTTTGCTGTGTTATCTGTTCTATCGGATATTAATATTAGATACTTTGATTAGTGTTTACATGATATATCTTTTTTTCATCCTTTTACTTCAACATTTTTTAGTCTTTATATAGTTGAAGTGCACCATATAATTAGGTCTTGCTTTTTTATCTTGATAATCTTTACATTTTAATTGGGATAGTTAGACTATAGTTAATGTGACTGATTTTGACAATGTTAGGTTTAAATCTGTCATCTTGCAGTTTTTTTCTCTCTTTGTTTCATCAGTTCTTTATTCTCCTTTTCCTTTTTTCTGCCTTCTTTTGGATTAATTGAAAAAAATTTATTAAGATTCCCATTTATCTCCTTTGTTGTCTTATTAGCTGTAACTTTTTCTTTTGTTATTTTATCTTTGCTTTACCATAGTATACCTTCAAGTGATATTATATCACCTTGTGTATAATAAGGAATCCTTACACTGGTATAGTCTTCCTATATTTGTGCTATTGTTGTGATATATTTTACTTTTGCATATGTTTTTAAGTTTGTACTATATTGTTAATATTTTTGTTTTTGTTAAGTCAAGTATCTTTAAAATTATAATAAAACATCTTATATGTTTATCCATGTAGTTATCTTTCCTAGCATTCTTCATTCCATCTGGTATCATTTTACTTTTGCCTGAATGACTTACTTTAACATTTCTTGTAAGTCTACACGTAGTAAGTTCTCTCAGCTTTTGTACATCTGAAAAAGTTTTAATTTCACCTTTGATTTTGAAATATATTTTTGTAGGGTATAGAATTTTCTTTTAGCAGGTGGTTTTTTCCCTGTTGGATCTTTAAAGATGTTGCCCTTTGGTCATGTCAAGGAGAAATCTGTTCTCATACTTTTCTTTGTTGCTCTGCATGTTTTATATCCCTTTGGCAGCTTTTAGGATTTCCTTTTTATTGTTGATTTTGAGCAATTTGATTATGATGTGCCTTCCTGTAAGTTTTTTTTTCTCCTTCTGTTTGTGGGTTTTGAGCTTCTTATACCTGAGGGTTTATAATTTTCATCAAATTTGGAAAACTTTCAGCTGTTATTTCTTCACGTATATTTTCTGTCTACGTCTCTCTTTCTGCTGTCCTTTGAAGACTCCAGTTACATGTGTATTAGGCTGTTTGTATTTGCCTCACAGCCAACTGATGGTCTGTTTATTTTTTTCCCCTTGTCTTTTTTGCTTTCTGTTTCATTTTGGTTAGTTTCTATGATTATATCTACAATTTTACTAATCTCGTTTTCTGCAGTGTCTAATCTCCCTTTAATCTCATGTAGTATATTTTTCATCTTAGGCATTATAGATTTTGCCTGGATAATTATGATGTGGGTCTTTTCTTAAATCATCCATGCGTCTACTTAACACATTAACTTAAGTTTTACAGTCTTAGTGGACTTCATTGTCTTTCTTCATTTGTTCTGAAAGTTGTTATGAGTTTATTCACTCCCAGATTTCTTTTTGGTTCACTGTAATCTCCACTTTTTTTTTTCCCCCAATTCATTCCCCCCACCCCAGCTTCCCCCCCTTGGTGTCCATATGTTTGTTCTCTACATCTGTGTCTCTATTTCTGCCTTGCAAACCGGTTAACCTGTAACATTTTTCTAGATTCCACGTGTATGCGTTAATACACGATATTTGTTTTTCTCTTTCTGACATACTTCACTCTGTATGACAGTCTCAAGGTCCATCCGCATTTCTACAAATATCCCAATTTTGTTCCTTTTTATGGCTGAGTAAAATTCCATTGTATATATGTACCACGTCTTCTTTATTCATTCATCTGTCGATGGGCATTCGGGTTGCATCTGTGACCTGGCTATTGTATATAGTGTTGCAATGAACATAGAGATGCATGTGTCTTTTTGAATTATGGTTTTCTCTGGGCATATGCCCACTAGTGAGATTGCTGGGTAATATATGATAATTCTATTTTTAGTTTTTTAAGGAACCTCCATACTGTTCTCCATAGTGGCTGTACCAATTTACATTCCCACCAACAGTGCAAGAGGGTTCCCTTTTCTCCACACCCTCTCCAGCATTTGTTGTTTGTGGATTTTCTAATGATGCCCATTCTAACTGTTGTGAGATGATACCTCATTGTAGTTTTGATTTGCATTTCTCTAATATTTAGTGATGTTGAGCAGCTTTTCATGTGCCTCTTGGCCATCTGTATGTCTTCTTTGGAGAAATGTCTATTTAGGTCTTCTGCCCATTTTTGGATTGGGTTGTTTGTTTTTTTAATAGTGAGCTACATGAGCTGCTTATATATTTTGGAGATTAATCCTTTGTCCGTTGATTCATTTGCAAATATTTTCTCCCATTCTGAGGGTTGTCTTTCCATCTTGTTTATGGTTTCCTTTGCTGTGCAAAAGCTTTGAAGTTTCATTGGGTCCCATTTGTTTATTTTTGTTTTTATTTCCATTACTCTAGGAGGTGGATCAAAAAAGATCTTGCTGTGATTTATGTCAAAGAGTGTTCTTCCTATGTTTTCCTCTAAGAGTTTTATAGTATCCGGTCTTACATTTAGGTCTCGAATCCATTTTGAGCTTATTTTTGTGTATGGTGTTAGGGAGTGTTCTAATTTCATTCTTTTACATGTAGCTGTCCAGTTTTCCCAGCACCACTTATTGAAGAGGCTGTCTTTTCTCCATTGTATATCCTTGCCTCCTTTGTCATAAATTAGTTGATCATAGGTGCCTGGGTTTATCTCTGGGCTTTATATCCTGTTCCCTTGATCTGTATTTCTGTTTTTGTGCCAGTACCATATTGTCTTGATTACCGTAGCTTTGTAGTATAGTCTGAAGTCAGGGAGTCTGATTCCTCCAGCTCCGTTTTCTTCCCTCAAGATTGCTTTGGCTATTTGGGGTCTTTTGTGTCTCCATTACCGATTTTAAGATTTTTTGTTCTAGTTCTGTAAAATTGCCACTGGTAATTTGATAGGGATTGCATTGAATCTGTAGATTGCTTTGGGTAGTATAGTCATTTTCACAATGTTGATGCTTCCAATCCAAGAACATGGTATATCTCTCCATCTGTTTGTGTCATCTTTGACTTCTTTCACCAGTGTCTTCTAATTTTCTGAGTACAGGTCTTTTACCTCCTTAGATAGGTTTACTGCTAGGTATTTTATTCTTTTTGTTGCAGTGGTGAATGGGATTGTTTCCTTAATTTCTCTTTCAGATTTTTCATCCTTAGTGTATAGGAATGTAAGAGATTTCTGTGCATTAATTTGGTATCCTGCTACTTTACCAAATTCATTGATTAGCTCTAATAGTTTTCTGGTAGCATCTTTAGAATTTTCTATGTATAGCATCATGTCATCTGCAAGCAGTGACAGTTTTAATTCTTCTTTTCCAATTTGCATTCCTTTTATTTCTTTTTCTTCTCTGATTGCTGTGGCTAAAATTTCCAAAGCTATGTTGAATAATATTGGTGAGAGTGGGCAACCTTGTCTTGTTCCTGATCTTAGTGGAAATGGTTTCAGTTTTTCACCATTGAGAATGATGTTGGCTGTGGGTTTGTCTTATATGGCTTTTATTATGTTGACGTAAGTTCCCTCTATGCCCACTTTCTGGAAAGTTTTTATCATAAATGGGTGTTGAATTTTGTCAAAAGCTTTTTCTGCATCTATTGAGATGATCATATGATTTTTATTCTTCAGTTTGTTAATATGGTGTATCACATTGATTGATCTGCGTATACTGAAAATCCTTGCATCCCTGGGATAAATCCCACTTGATCATGGTGTATGATCCTTTTAATGTGTTGCTGGATTCTGTTTGCTGGCATTTTGTTGAGGATTTTTGCATCTATATTCATCAGTGATATTGGTCTGTAATTTTCTTTTTTTGTAGTATCTTTGTCTGGTTTTGGTATCAGGGTGACGGTGGCCTCGTAGAATGAGTTTGGGAGTGTTCCTTCCTTTGCAATTTTTTGGAAGATTTGAGAAAGATGGGTGTTAGCTCTTCTCTAAATGTTTGGTAGAATTCATCTGGGAAGCCATCTGGTCCTGACTTTTGTTTCTTGGAAGATTTTTAATCACAATTTCGATTTCAGTGCTTATGATTGGTCTGTTCATATTTTCTATTTCTTCCTGGTTCAGTCTTGGAAGGTTATACCTTTCTAAGAATTTGTCCATTTCTTCCAGGTTGTCTATTTTATTGGCATAGAGTTGCTTGTAGTAGTCTCTTATGATGCTTTGTATTTCTGCAGTGTCCATTGTAACTTCTCCTTTTTCATTTCTAATTTTACTGATTTGAGTCCTCTCCCTTTTTTTTTTTAAATAAATTTATTTATTTATTTATTTATTTTTGGCTGTGTTCGCTCTTCGTTTCTGTGCGAGGGCTTTCTCTAGTTGCGGCGAGCAGGGGCCAGTCTTCATCGCGGTGCGCAGGCCTCTCACTATCGCGGCCTCTCTTGTTGCAGAGCACAGGCTCCAGATGCACAGGCTCAGTAGTTGTGGCTCATGGGCTCAGTTGCTCCGCGGCATGTGGGATCTTCCCAAACCAGGGCTCGAACCCGTGTCCCCTGCATTGGCAGGCGGATTCTCAACCACTGCACCACCAGGGAAGCCCTCTCCCTCTTTTTTTGATGAGTCTGGCTAAAGGTTTATCAACTGTGTTTATCTTCTCAAAGAACCAGCTTTTAGTATTATTGGTCTTTGCTGTTATCTTTGTTTCTATTTCATTTCTTTCTGCTCTGATCTTTATAAGTTCTTTCCTTGTGCTAACTTTGGGTTTTGTTTGTTCTTCTTTCTGTAGTTCCTTTAGATGTAAGGTTAGATTGTTTATTTGAGATTTTTCTTGTTTCTTGAGGTTGGATTGTATTGCTATAAACTTTCCTCTTAGAACTGCTTTTGCTGCATCCCATAGGTGTTGGATCGTCGTGTTTTCATTGTCATCTGTCTCTAGGTATTTTTTGATTTCCTCTTTGATTTCTTCAGTGATCTCTTGCTTATTTAGTAATGTATTGTTTAGCCTACATGTGTTTGTGCTTTTTACATTTTTTTTCCCTGTAATTCATTTCTAATCTCATAGCATTATGGTCAGAAAAAATGTTTGATATGATTTCAATTTTCTTAAGTTTATCGCGGCTTGATTTGTGACCCAAGATTTGATCTATCATGGAGAATGTTCTGTGTGCACTTGAGAAGAAAGTGTAATCTGCTGTTTTCAGATGGAGTGTCCTATAAATATCAATTAAATCTATGTGGTCTATTCTGTCATTTAATGCTTGTGTTTCCTTATTAATTTTCTGTCTGGATGATCTGTCCATTGGTGTAAGTGAGGTATTTAAATCCCCCACTATTATTGTGTTACTGTTGATTTCCTCTTTTATAGCTGTTAGCAGTTGCCTTATGTATTGATGTGCTCCTATGTTGGGTGCATAAATATTTACAATTTTTATATCTTCTTCTTGGATTGATCCCTTGATCATTATGTAGTGGCCTTTTTGTCTCTTTTAACATTGTTTATTTTAAAGTCTATTTTATCTAATATGATTATTGTTACTCCAGCTTTCTTTTGATTTCTATTTGCATGGAGTATCTTTTTCCATCCCCTCACTTTCAGTCTATATGTGTCCCTAGGTCTGAAGTGCTGCATTTAGTGTTGTCCAAGAGGTCTCTTAGGCTGTCTTCATTTCTTTTCATTCTTTTTTCTTTATTCTGTTTGACAGCAGTGATTTCCACCATTCTGTCTTCCAGGTCACTTATCCTTTCTTCTGCCTCAGTTATTCTGCTATTGATTCCTTCTGTGTATTTTTCATTTCAGTTATTGTATTGTTCATCTCTGTTTGTTTGTTCTTTAATTCTTCTAGGTCTTTGTTAAACATTTCTTGCATCTTCTCGATCTTTGCCTCTATTCTTTTTCTGAGGTCCTGGATCATTTTCACTGTCATTATTCTAAATTATTTTTCTGGAAGGTTGCCTATCTCCATTCATTAATTGTTTTTCTGGTGTTTTATCTTGTTCCTACATCTGGTACATAGTCCTCCGCCTTTTCAGTTTGTCCGTCTTTCTGTGAATGTGGTTTTCATTCCACAGGCAGCAGGATTGTAGTTCTTTTTGCTTCTGCTGTCTGCCCTTTGGTCAGTCCCCACTTGTTTATGTTGTAGGAAATATACATAATCTTTACCTATATACTTATATGCACATCCTTCTTCATATTGCCATGTAGTACCTTTTTCCAAAGTTAAAAAATTTTTTTTTTTTTTAATTTATTTATTTATTTATTTTGGCTGTGTTGGGTCTTCGTTTCTGTGCGAGGGCTTTCTCTAGTTGCGTCAAGCGGGGGCCACTCTTCATGGGCCACTCTTCATCGCGGTGCGCGGGCCTCTCTCACTATCGCGGCCTCTCTTGTTGGGAGCACAGGCTCCAGACGCGCAGGCTCAATAGCTGTGGCTCGCGGGCCTAGTTGCTCCGCGGCATGTGGGATCTTCCCAGACCAGGGCTCGAACCCGTGTCCCCTGCACTGGCAGGCAGATTCCTAACCACTGCGCCACCAGGGAAGCCCCAAAAAATATTTTTTAAGAGTAAGTGTATGCTAATTTTATAAAAAATAAGGAATACCATATTGAACCAGATGGTATTGAATTAAGTGAATTTAAGTATGATTTTGCATTGAAGATTTTTAGCTTACTTGAAGATATATTGAAATATTAGAAAAGATGGTCAAAATAACTGCTTCACAACTATGTATTCTGATGGCTAGAATTACACTATGGTTTAATATTTACCAAGCCTCAAAATACCCACAAAGACATTTGTGGGGCTTCTCTTACATGGGTAGAAGTCTGAATGCTTCTGCTTTATTGTACATCATATTCAGGAAAGAAGCAAGACAGGATGAGCTCTTCCCCATTGTACATGTGCATACCAGTCAGCCTAGAGAAGTTTGAAAGGAGCTCTCTTCACCCCTTTTATAACAAGAGCAGGGAAACAAACTCCTTTTCAAATTCTTTTTTCTCTATGAGAAACAAAGAAGAATGCTAAAGGATTGGTAATATCCCTGATTATTTACAAGCCCTCACTTACCCTAAGCCGACATAGTAAGAGGGTACCTACTGCTAGAACTGTCGGGAATTAGTTGGAAGACTCATTCAAAAGTAAAGTTTTCTCTAATTGAGAAGTATATTTTCTTAAATTGCCTCTTCACATATTATGAATAGTTCTGTGATATTTTATAGCCAATTAAAATTGATTAGATCCATTGAGTTTTCTCTTTAGAGTACTTTAATTATGAAAACCAGTTTGAAATGAGTCCAGACTTGAGACAGATGGTTAAATTCATGTTTAAATAAATCTAAATTTAAAAAATGAATAAAACTTTGAAAAGGCTCTTTTAGTTGATTTCCTTATTTTGAGTCCACTAAGAATGGCAACTGGCTTTCTTATTTGATAATCACCAAATCTTGGAGATTTTAAAAAATCAGAATCATGTATGGATGATTCATGGAGGTCCTCTAGAAAAGTACTACAAAATTCAAATTTACCTCTCAGTTCAGCATATGAAAGAAATGCATTTTGGATGCATGACCTACTAAAGACCAAAGTAGAGTTCAGGCTATGTTTATTGGTTATCAGTTTTGTTGAAATGACCTGAAAGTGGGAGGATTTGTCTTTTTTTGGACCTAACTATTAATACATGATCTATCAGCAGCTACCTTATGGCATGAATGCTTTTCAGTGAATGGAGCTTAATATGATAGGACCTTTACAAGGTCATAAGGAGTAATGGCGCTCTTAGTTATTAATCTAATTTGCATTGGGTTAAAGCTGCAGAAATTGGAGTGACAGCTGTAATATTTGCATCAGATGCTGAAATGTTATGTGGGATGGAATATGCTACATGATTAATTTATATTCTGCAGATAACTTCCTAAAAATAATATGAAAGTTCAATAATATGATTTGTCCCTATTTTGCTTAGTTTTATTAAGTAAACAAAGCTAAGTTTCATATACAATGAGATTAAGAGAAGTTATGTCCTTTTGCTGATTTTCCTCTATATTTTATAGGTGAGCTCCTTAACAATATTAGTTTTGGACTTGATTACTAGAAAGATGATATAAACAGATGCAGAAGGTAAAATTGTAATCTTTCTATAACTTTTAATTTTAAAAAAATTATTTAAGTTTAAATTTATTTTTTTAAAGTAAGAACTATATTAATTTGTGCATTTTCTTGTTATGTGCCAGGCACTGTTATTTGCATAACTGATCTTGTAGATAACAGAACATATGGAAATCCCTGCCTCCTTGAGCTTACATTTTAGAGCAGAAGATAGCTAATTAGTAAAATAAATAGATGAAACATATGGTATGTTAGGTGGTAAAAGGTACAGTGGAGAAAACATGGTAGGTAGATAGGATGTTGAGAGGATGATCAGGTTAGTTGTCATGGAGAAAGACATTTAAATGAAGAGTGAAAGAAGTGAGGGAGTGAAGCATGTGATTACCTGGGACAAAGAGTACTCCAGGTAGAGGGAAAAGCCAAAGCAAAGTGATTGAGATGGGATCATGTGTGGCATATTTGAGGAGTGGTATAGACACCTGTGTGGCTGGAACTGAGGGATTGATAAAGGAAAGGTGTGGAGGTATGAGATGAGGTCAGAGAGGAAGAATGATGGTGGGTGGTACGGGAGGCACAGCTTATGCTGGATCTTGCTGGTTCTTTTAAAACCCTTGGGCTTTTACTCTGAGTAAGATGGAAAACCATTGGAGGGTTTGAGCAAAGGAATGACATGAACTTACATTTTAACAGGATAATTCTGGTAGCTTTGTTGAGAATCATATGAGTGGTTGGGGAAGGATGTAAGTAAGATTACTTCTAGGCTATTGGAGTAATACAGACAAGGGTTCATGCTGGCTTGGACCTGGGTGGTAGCAGCAGAGGTGATGAGAAGCGGGCAAATTCTGGATACATGTACAATTGATTCTTGTTATTTATGGTAGTTATATTCTAAAAAGTCACTGTGAATACTAAATTAGCATTAGCTGATTACTGAATCATTGCCCCTGGTGAGCATAACATAAGGGATTAGGTCCCTTTAAGCAGGGTCACAACTTTTTCGACAGTTGATCAATACATCACTTTGTTTTTTGTATGTTTCTGTTTAAAGACACCTTCTTTAATATATATTGTTGACTCATTAACATTGAACTCACAGCTAGCAGTACTATAACTCACGACTAAGCAAAGCTATCTAACACATATTTGCTCTATCAGAGACATCACAGCCTCCTTGAGCATAAGAATACTAGGCAGCACTTCAGCACTCTGCTTGGGGGTCATTTTAAAATCAAAGTTACCATCGAAAAGCACAAAAATGCAAAAAATGTGGAACTAAATAGACTACAAAAAGGAGTTTACAGTAGAAGAGCTGAAACAAAAAGGCCGAGCATAGCTTTTCAACCTCAGTTGAGAATGTGTGTATCAGGTGACTCCTTTGCTGCTCTGCATGTGTGCATGTCCATGATTGACCTGAAAAGCAATGTGTGTATCAATTTTGGGATTAAAAAGAAATTTTAGGCAGTAGGTCTGAATTCATGGAAATATGGAATCCATGGATACTGAAGATTTATTATATACTGAAAGTAGAGCTTAAGGATTTGCTGATGAATTAGATGTAGAGTGTGAGAGAAAGAAGTCAAGAATGATTCCAATATTTTTGGCCTGAGCAATGGGAAGGATGGCATTGTTGTTACTGAGATGGAGAAAAATATAGGAGGAGCAGATTTGGAGGTGAAGATCAGGAGTTTGGTTTTGAGATTCTTATTAGACATCTAAGTGGAGATGTCAGATTTGCACTTGGATCTCTAATTTTGGAGTTCCAGGGAGACTTCTGGGGTTGAACTATCAATCTGATTGTTAGTTGATATTTAAAGCCATGAGATTTGATGATATTACAAAGGGTATTAATTAAGATAGAAAAGAGTCCTAAGTCTGAGCCTAACATTAAGAAGTCACAGAAATGTGGAGGAAATTGTAAAGAAGACTAAGATAAAAGGAAAACCAAAAGAATATATTATTCTGGAAGCCAGATGGGGTGAAAGGATTTCAAGGAAGAACAAATGATCACGTGATTTGCAGTTGCGTGCTGCTAAGACAAAAGATGAGGACTAAAGTTTGGATTTAGCAAAACGTACATTATTGGTGACTTTGACAAGAACAGTTTCAGTGGAACAGTAGAAGGAAACACCTAAATGGGATGGGTTTAAGAAAGAATGAGAAGAAAAAAACTGGAGATAACTAGTATACACAAATCTTCTTAGAAGTTTTGCAGTAAAGGGAAAGAGAGAGATAGGGAGTTAAGTAAAAGAAGTAGAGTCAAGGGGGAATTTTTTTTTAAAGATTAGGAGCTATTGTAGCTTGTTTGCTGACAAAAATGTTCCCATGAAGAAGGAAAAGTTGATGAGGCAGCAGAATGAAGGAAGAATTGCTGGAGCAACGTGCTTGTTGTATAGGAGAGAATGGATCTAGTACCCAAGGGAATGGATTGGTCTTAGCTAAGAGCAAGGGCAGTTTATTCATTGAAATAGTGCAAGAGGGGCTACAGCCTTATTCAGATAAGAGGTTAGATAGACTGGTGAGAGCTTGTGGAATTTCCATTGAGATTCCATTTTCCCCCCTTAGTGGGGTTCATGGGCTTCCTCTTCATACTTATATGGTTCCAAATTCAAAATCACAAGGTACAAATCAGTAAGTAGATGGTGAAAACTTTTTCTCCCACGTATTACCCAGTTTTTTTTTTTTTTCCTCCAAGGAAACCAATATGATGTTTCTTCTAGATATATTCTACTCATAACCTGTGGCTTTTAAACCACTTCATTAAGGATATTCATCAACTTATTAGATAACCTTGTATATTATAGCACATTATTAGGAGTTTTAGATCAGTGACTAGTTGGTTATCCATACTAAATATATGGTGATCTCTACACTCCCTCTTCTACAATTATATCCTAACATTATGATGACTGTTTTGTGAACCTCCATCTTAATTTTCTTGTCAAGCATTTTTAAAGAAGAGACTATGAATATGTGTCTCTCACAGAACTTAGGATGTCATGGACTCTGGATAAAGATTTAAAGGATGAATGCCCTTAATTTGCTGTAAATGTTGTTCTCCCACACACTTGACTAGTCTTATAAAGTAGAATGATAGTTTTTTTTAAAAAAAATTCTGGCTGTCTTTATCTATTAATATTACCTATAGTGTAAGCATACCTGCTTTGAAACATACATATTAAAACTAAGTTTTTTTCTATCACTGAGACTTTTAATCTCTAGGCTAAATAACTGAATTTTTTAGATTTAGTGAATATTCAGATACTTCTGAGCGTTAATCAATTTTTACAGCTTTCCATTTTTAACTTTTTATTTTGACATTATTTCAGACCAATGGAAATTTTGAAAGAATAATACAAAGAATTCCCATATATATTTCACCCATATTCTCTAAATATTAATATTTTAGCACATTTACTTTATCCTTTTCTTTGTCTGTACATGAGAGAGAAACAAAAACTGGTTCTTCTGTCCTTTTGACATGTTCCTGTTATTTATTGAGCACTTATTTTCTGGCTTATCTTATACTTTTTCTGCTCTAGGTCTTGCTTCATTTCCCTAAGGAGTCATAGTTCCATTTAGTAGAAAATAGTATTTAGAAACCAATATTTGGGCACTGGGTGTGCTCATTGCTACTAGGATGTCTTTGTTTTAGGTCCTTTCAGTGGATATAGATAAGAAATAAGCAAATGTACGCGCACACACACACACACACACACACACACACAAATACATCTGTGCCTATTACTATACCTGTTGCTCTATCTATATTAAAACTGAAGTATTCACATTGATATTTCCAATTCCAGTTGAACACCAAATAGTTCATTCTGTCTTTTCCTATTTACGTATTTGTAATTTCCTTCTCTGACAGTGAGACACCTGGCTACTATTATTCACAATCTACTTACTTGTTCAATCCTAAAATAACAGAAGATAATTTCAGAATTGCTAATTTATGCCTCTGAAAAGGGAAACCTACTGACTACAGTTCAGTATTTGTTTAGACCTCTTTTTGTCTTTAGTCTTCCTCTGTAGTCAAATACTGTTTCCAAAGTTACTTGGATTAATGCTTTCCTTCCCCACTCCTTTCAGTGTGGTTACATTACTCACTGGGAAATACAGTTTGGTTCATTTGTTTCTATTGTGTCCCATTTTAGGTTGTTTTTCTGCTCTTACCCTTGTTGATTTTGTTTATTTATTTTGTTAATGGTTAGACATTAATGGTTTCAAAAGTCAGAACTGTACAAAAGTAGATATTTAGAGAACTATATCTTCTTTAACTATATCTCTTTATTTCTTATACAAAAACTACAATATTATGATATGCTTTTTTATTTTGATTTTCTACCTGACATTGTATCCTGAAAGACCTCAATATTTCAGTTTGTAGATTTCTTTGTTATTCTTTTTAATTGCTGCATAGCACTTCATTATAAGTTATTCAAGCACTTTCCTGTGTATGGACATATAGTTTATTTGTAGTTTTTTCAGTTATTTATACTACAACCATGAATAAGCTTGTGTGTAAGTTTTTTTTTTTTATTGTTGAAGGAATATCTTAAGCATAAATTTCTAGAAGTGTGAATGCAGAGTCAAAATATAAATGTGTGTGTAGTTTTGTTAGATATTGCCAAATTTCCTTCTATAAAAATTGTACCGATTTACATTCCCACTAGATATGTATGAGTATCAGTTTCTCCACATCCTTGCCAAAACAGTGTTTGCTAAGTTGGTAGGTAATTTTGATTTGCATTTCTTTTATTATGAGTGAGGGATTGAGGTTGACAACCTCTTTATATGTTTAAAGCCCATTTTAAAGTATTTATTTTTTAGTGAGTTCTTTTGCCCATTTAAAAAAATTGAAGTTTGGTCTTTTTTTTTTCTTAAAATTTTAAGAATTTAAAAGGTATATTACAGTGAATAGCCCTTTATCTGTTATACACGGTACATACATTTTCTGTGAATTTGTTGGGTGTTGTTTGACTTTACGGTCTTTTGTTCACAAATGATGATACTTTAGCTACTCATACTGCTGTGAGAAATAAACTGTCCTTTGTCTCTGTCCCAAGAGTCTTGTCTCTTTTGCCCACATCCATGAAATTGAGGCAGCCTAACTTTTTTTTTTCTTTATTTTTTATTTTTTTTTAACATCTTTATTGGAGTATAATTGCTTTTCAATGGTGTGTTAGTTTCTGCTTTATAACAAAGTGAATCAGTTATACATATACATATGTTCCCATATCTCTTCCCTCTTGCGTCTCCTTCTCCCTCCCACCCTCCCTATCCCACCCCTCTAGGTGGTCACAAAGCACCGAGCTGATCTCCCTGTGCTATGTGGCTGCTTCCCACTAGCTATCTATTTTACGTTTGGTAGTGTGTATATGTCCATGCCACTCTCTCACTTTGTCACAGCTTACCCTTCCCCTGCAGAAAAAGAAAATAAAGAAAAATAAAAGGACACAAATCTTTGTCAAGAACATGAAAAGAATGAGAGTCTACCCTACTTGGCAAGTTAAAAAGTGAGGCCCAGGGTAAGCCTAACTTTTTACCTTGCCAAGTAGGATAGAATCTCATTCTTTTCATGTTCTTGACAAAGATTTGTGTCCTTTTATTTTTCTTTATTTTCTCTTTCTGCAGGACTTTTTCTTTTTCCCTTTACAAAGTCCCTTCATTTTAACCATTTCTGCCTGAAGTATTACCTTTCTAAGACTGCCTCCGTTATCTTCCATATACACTTTATTTATTTTTCTTCCATATACACTTTTAAGTCCCTACCTTGTAGTCAGTTCGGTGATCTACCATTACACGTTTTCAGTACTTTCACATGTAGGGTGGATCTTCTTATTCTTATGGTGGTTTTAGATGAGTCTTAGGCATACTGCTAGCTCTTGTCTCTTTAGCGCATTTTTCTTTTCTTTTTTTTTTTCAGAACAGTCTTTGGTGTCCATGAATGCTTGCAGTGGGAGGGTGAGAGATCATTTGCAAAGATTTGATGTTTTATTTTATTTTATTATTTTATTTTATTTTGGCTGTGTTGGGTCTTCGTTTCTATGCTAGGGCTTTCTCTAGTTGCAGCAAGTGGGGGACCACTCTTCATCACGATGCGCGGGCCTCTCACTATCGCGGCCTCTTTTGTTGCAGAGCACAGGCTCCAGACGCGCAGGCTCAGTAGTTGTGGCTCACAGGCCTAGTTGCTCCGCGGCATGTGGGATCTTCCCAGACCAGGGCTCGAACCCATGTCCCCTGCATTGGCAGGCAGATTCTCAACCACTGCGTCACCAGGGAAGCCCTGATGTTTATTTTTCTACTCATTGAAAATTTAAAATTTGGACATTCTCTGCCTATTATACTGAGGGTGCAGGTTTTGTTTTTCTTTTTGTTCTTTATTATATTTTTAGATGATATTTGGGAGATTCAGAATTATGCTGCTGCCCAGCTACTCAGAATCCCCCCAAGCACAGCTTTGGGACTTCCCTGGCGGTCTAGTGGTTAAGACTCCGGGCTTCCACTGCAAGGGGCACAGGTTTGATCCCTGGTTGGGGAACTAAGATCCCTCAAGCCACGTGGCCAAATAAATAAATAATAATTAAGAAAAAAAAGAGAGAATATAGCTTTGACCATGGTATATCATTCAATTTATAGGTTATTAAAAGACTGTGGGTCAATTGAATCTAGCAGTCACTATATGCAAGGAAATGATATTTCCTTGCTTGATATTTCCAAACTAGAAAGCTTGCTTTTTAAAGGTATTTTATATTGAACTTTAAAATATCACTGTTTTAGTTCCTTGAACAGTTTAAAACTCATAATGCATTTCAATAAATATTTCTAGATTGATACATCAAATTTTCTTATACTAGGAAATCTATTAAAGCTAGCACACTATGGATGCACATCTTGTATTTTTTAATGCTTCATAGGAGCATATAATCAAAAAGGTTTTTTCAGCTCTCCAAATTCTGTCTTCTTTAGCCTTTGTTGTTAACTGTGCATTGTGACAACTTTCTGCCATTTGATTTCCATCACAAGCCAATGGATTGAGTAGAGCACACGATTTAACTCCCAGGATTAAAAATTAGAAGCTAAAATTCAGACTAAATGATCTGCTTGGGTTACACAGCTAAACAAAGGAGAAGCTGAGATGAAAATTGACTCAGAACATCACTGAGTAAAATAGGTAGCTCATTCATTGTTCCCACATATCATACTTGAACTTTAACTTCCAAGTGAAAAAACATATGCGGACATTTAGGCCAAATAACTTGTAAGTTAAGATGAATTCTCATTCATTTTCTTTTTACTCAGAGTAATAAGTAAACGTTACATAGTTGAGGTGGAACGTTTTGAAAGAAAGGAAAAATGTAAGGTGGGAGAATGTTTATTTATCCAAATCAAAGCAGAGACTACTTGCGGTTTACTTTTGGAAAATAATCACTTCTCATTTATTATCCAGAGGCTTTTCACCATAATATTTAACAAATGGTAAATGCTTCAGAAGTTTATAATAAAAAATACTTGACTTTCTAGACTAGCTTAATGGCTAGTCTAGCCTGTCTCTTATAAATGTCAAACATACATAATTGAGTTTTGCTGGCTTCATAATATTGTTTGTGGCATGACATGTTGTATACACACTCTGTTATTACAAACATTAAACGGGTTTGTCAACAAGTGGTGGAAAAGAATTGTAATTCAATCTCTTTGTGAATTTCATTATGTGGAGGAGGAAAAATTCAATGTTTTTCTCCCTGTTAATTGACACGTAGAATAACTCCATTCCCTGCTTCAGTGCTTCTCATCATTTGAAAAAAAAAAAAAAGCATACAGCAACAGAGGTATGATTCTGTGTCTGTCATTAGAATTTATTCACTCTGTGTACTTCACATTGATTTTAAGCTCAAATGTAGTTATTTAAAAGTTAAGAAAGTTTAATATTGATCTGAGATATTCTGAACCAAAAAGCTGTGTGGCAGGAATGGTGGTGGGTAGTATTTTGCAATATATTTTACGTGAATGGAATTAAAAAAAAATTTAGTAGTAACTTTGGTTTTCACACAGTATTACTATTTCTTGAATTTACTTACATAGTCTCTTTGGGACCCTAAATGTTTATTTTAAAACAAATCAAGAAAAAAAGTACAATAGGATCCCGTTTCAAATCATGGCAAGTGAGCATGTTTTTGAAACTTTTTGTTCATGTCTACAAGGGAGGAAGTATGGGGTGCATGCCCAAGTACATCTTATAACCAAGTGCACGAGTGTCTATGAGCGTAGAGGACAACAAACGAACCAACAAAAGAGCCCTACTACGGCATACCCCAATTTCAGTTTTAGACCCAAAGCTAAAGAATCTTTTAGCATTATGTATTATTATTTTAATGTAATGGATTCTGCCTCAGATGTTTTCAAAAGCATATTTTTTCTAAATTTGCTAATGACCACTGGTAAGCTGTTGATAATTAGATTTTGGCTATGATAGCCTTCTTCAGATTGTTGGTCATACACTGTATCTGATAAAGAGAAAAAAATTATTTGGGAAGTTCTTAACTTTTCTAATGTAATTTTGGATTATAAAATCTTAGTGAGCTGAGTGTTGTGTATTTCATTCGTCATTTCTATACCAGCTAGAAGGACAGATGGGTGGTGTGCAGCTTAAAAATCTGTGCAATAGGAGGACAGATGGGCGGTTTAAATGGTTTAAATGTCTCCATGAAAATGTTTGTGTGGAGAGCTTGACTCTTGAAGTTACACTAAAAAATCTAAGTAATTAATTGGGAATAATAGAGTTCATATAAAAAGCAATATTTTTAAAGAGGTGACATAAAGTATGGACTTCATTGAATTTACTAGTTATAATTTTTAAACTTATAATAAAAATCAACAAATTAGAATACAGTACTCAAATATTGTTGCCTTATTTTCTTATTATGAACACGTGGACCCCAGAAGACTTCTTTATTACTTAGAATTAATTTATCTGCATAATTGTACATGAACTTTTGAAATGTCTGTTGTCAGAATTTGTTGAATTCCAAGCAACAGCAACTTAAACTAGTTTAAAAATGATGAATCAAAAACAAAAAGAAAGCAAAACAAAACCAACTCAAGGAAAAGGGCCTTAGAAAGGGCTGTTCTGGCAACTTCTGCAGCAAATGTTCATGGACTTTCACTCCAGCAGGTGTTCAGGCATTAATGTGACATAGCTCCCAGCCGAAAGATTGGTACCTATTTCGTTGGGAATACAATTTGGATCTTGGGTGGTATCTTCACATGGGAGTCTCCCCCTGACTCATGTGGGTAAGCAGAAAAGGGGGTTGTCATTTTAGAGGAAGGCTGCAGGGCTGGCCATAGATGTATCAATTGTACTGGCTCTTTTAGAAATGTGTTTCTACAAGAAGGATGCTAAGTAGCAATGTTTATGGGTAAATAAATATAGTATTCTATGAAAAAATTATTAAAGTAACTGAACATGTAGGCAGGTGTGTTCCTGCGAATGTTAAAAAATCATTTGTGATTAGTATTATTGAAGTGGTTTATTAATTCCTAAGTTAATGCCATACAGAGTAAGTTACAACTACTCTAGGGATTTATATTAGATGAGGCAAAAAATTTATTGGTTTCCGAATGAACATTTTTAAAAATTCATAATTCAAATGATAGAATTTTTAAAAAATCACAGAGCATCCTTCATAATAAGGGGAAGAATTTTTTAATGAATTTCTTATTTCAGTTATGTATTTAAAAATTTATATGATTATTTACTGGTTCATGGTGTAAAATATATTATCCTGTGGGTTGAAGTCAAAAAGTGAGAAAACCCACTCATTTGATGGCTAATGTTATCTTTTTCTGACTCCTTCAGATCAGAACTGAGTTAATATATTTGCTCCCATCCTCCCACTGTAGTGAATCTCTTTCACTCTGTATTAGAATCTCTTTGTAGTCAGCTGTGAAAGGGTTAGGAAATATACCCTAGTGATTAAGTTATTTTCTCATCAACAAGTTCTTTATGTTATAAAGTGAAATAGGTTATCCAGGGCAACATTTTATGAATAACTTGGACAATTATGAATATCCCTCTGAATAGGAACCAGCTAATGGTCTTTGGGTAGAGAATTATGCTCTGTGAAATATTATATGCAGCTCCCCGGGAGAAGTCAGTGGTGGTTCTAGTATCCAGAAACACTAGAATTTGTTAGTAATAGAGACATACCAGTCTGCTGGAAAGTTCTGTTTCCTTTTTCACCAGCTGGATGTAGTTCCTTGCCTCAGAATTAGGAAAGTGATGAGAAAGGCAAGAAAATTGTTCTAATTCTATTGCTATACCTGGGCATGGTCTGAGGTTTCCTCTGTCTGCAAAACCCCTGGCCTTTTCTCTGCTTTTGGCCCTTGGCTGAGGACATTCTCCAATATGGAATACTTTTCTGACTCCTGTCTATAGGGAATACCCAGATGGATGCTGAGCCTGAACAGATTGGAAGCAGAGGACAGCCTCTGATGTCTAAAATTCTCAACATAAGATCTATTTTGGGGAAAGATTCATTTGGAGGAGTCTCCTTGGATAGAGGGCAAAAATTAACATATACTTTGAAAAGTTTATTCCCTAAATCTAAATAATTGACAAGAAATATTTGTTCAGTTTGCATCAAACATTGAAGATCTGCTTAAAAATTTCATTTATTTGTATAGTCATTCATTTATATTACCAGTCTGTAAATATTTTCTGAATGATTTTAGTAAAGGAACCACAAAAGGTGTTTTTTTTTTTTTTTTAATTAATTTAATTTATTTTTGCTGGGTTGGGTCTTTGTTGCTGCGCGTGGGCTTTCTCTAGTTGCAGCGAGCAGGGGCTACTCTTTGTTGCGGTGCGTGGGCTTCTCATTGCGGTGGCTTCTCTGTTGCGGTGAGTGGGGGCTTCGGGAGTTGCCGTGCGCGGGTTTAGTTGCTCTGCGGCATGTGGGATCTTCCTGGACCAGGGCTTGAACCCGTGTCCCCTGCATTGGCAGGTGGATTCTTAACCACTGCACCACCAGGGAAGTCTACAAAAAGTTTTAGTTCATAAAATTATCATCTCTTAGACTTCTTCTGCATCAAGTTTAAATTTCTGTGCTTGATTTCTAAGTCATTCACAACCTAAAACTGTCCTACCTGTACAGACACATTTCCTTCATTTCCTCAAAACTTGCTGTCTTTGAGCTTACTGCTTTGCTTGCCGATGGAACATTGCTTTTTCTCTTCATGTTTTCACTCAATATTTCAAATCACTAGACCATGGGCTGTATGTCAAAGACTCTGTTTTGCCAAATACTCAATTCTCAATGTCTAGCACAGTTCCTGGGGGTGAACAGTTAATAATATTTACTGAATGAAAGGAAGGAAGAAATGGAGAAAGAGAAGCTGAGAGGGAGGAACTGTTGTCTATCCTGTCTTTCTTATACCTTTCCAGACTTGCCTCATCTTTTTAGGTCTGTTTTCTCCACAGTCTCGTCTGACTTCCCTGGTCTTTATTCATATCTCAAACCTAGACCTCAAAATTTAACATTATTTACAAACTTTCTTGTTTTCTTGGTTATACAGTTTCACGTGCACTGTTGTTCCAGTTTGGTGTGAGCTCCTTGAAGATGAGAAGGATCATATATCTGTACAATTTTTCAAAAAATTGTCCATTAACCTTTATTCACCAAACATTTACTGCAGTGCATGCTTCCTTCAGAGCATCCTTTGTACAAAGTACTGGCAAATAAACATAGTATATGTTCAGTAACCTTTTTATTATTCATAAAATGTATAACATGAAATAGTGGTAACTCAGTTTGCACATAGTGAAGATAGAACTTTTAAAATTATCTCTTTGCTAACTTTATTCAATGTTTTTTTCAGGGAAAGAAACTGAAAAGGCTAAGGAACGTTACGACAAAGCCACAATGAAACTTCATATGTTGCATAATCAATATGTATTGGCATTGAAAGGGGCGCAGCTTCATCAGAATCAGTATTATGACACTACACTTCCTCTGCTTCTGGATTCCTTACAAAAGATGCAAGAAGAAATGATAAAAGCACTGTAAGATACATTTCCTATTTGATATAAAATCCCTTCATAAAATGATTTTAACATTTTTTTTTCTGCTAGTTCACCTTTCGTATAAAAATTGTCTTTGTTTTGTAAGCTGCATCATTGAACTAGCTCAATGGGTATTTCACACCTCTTCTACCTTGTTTTTCACTTCTGTTATCCTTTCAGTTTACACTCACTCATCTCCGCAACCTTCTAGCTAGCCCCAAGAATGTCTCTTATTTTTGTATGTTTTTGTTTTGCTCCAGTTAGCTAGAAATTTAGCTGAAAAAAAAAAAATCTTTAGTTTGACAAGTGTTAGTTTTTGTTTGTTTGTTTGTTTTTTGCCGTGCCACACAGCTTGTGGAATCTTATTTACCCAACCAGGGATTGAACCTGGGCCCTCGGCAGTGAAAGCACAGATTCCTAACTACTGGACTGCCAGGGAATTCCCTTGACAAGTGTTAAGAAGTGGATATCTACCTCCAGAGGATTGGGTTTAAATCCTGAGCAACTGATAAGCCCAAAGGAAATAATTTTTTGGTTTATTTGCCAGCTTTTTGTTGTATGAGATTAAAATGAACAAATGTTTATTGAAGTTCTGCTGTATGCAAAGCACCCTGGTGCTTGCAGATGTAGAGATGAGTAGGTCACAATTTTTCCCTTCAAGGAGCAAACAACGTTGGTCAGTAATTCAAATGCATACACGTTTACCATACAGATCAATTCAATATGCCACCCTATGGTAGACTTCATCTCCTTTATTTGCTGGTTTAGGTGATCCCCCATTTCCCAAAAAAAGATAAAGTGTTTTTAGTCAACTTGAATATGTCAACTTTTAAGGGTATTGATGAAATAGTGAAATGTCTACTTAAAATATTTAATTCATAAATTTAGTAATGTCTACTTTAAATTACATATTGTTGATCTATAAACGTTTCCTTTCCTACTTTCATTTTATGAATCAATATTTTCTCAAACTCTCCATATGAATCTTCAATAATAGTGTCTTCATCATCACAAGAACATCCTTTTTTGAGACATATAATAGTTTCACACAGTGTATTATCTTTACTTTGTAATAAATTTTTTTAGACCTAGCATTTAAAAAAATCCAAGCATGATAGTATCACTGAAATTGAATCCTATGTCACAAGTACTCATTCATATAACATTAGGAGACTTCTTCCTTTTTTTCCCCATTTATCTTAAAGATGTGTTAATGATCTCCACATCATAACCACTTACTGTTTTGCTTTTTAAGAATTATCTAGATAGTCTTATTTACGTTAATATCATTCAGTACTTTCAATTGTGAGGTCATAACCCCAGGGATATTTACTAAATCTGTATTAAGTTTCTCTGCCTCCCTCTTTTCTTTAAACTGTGTCTATCAGGTGATTTCTGTAATCATTCCAAGCTAGCATTGCCTGAAGCAGTTTGAATTTAATTTTTTTTTAACCCAAACAGTATTTTGCTATTCAGAATGAAGTAATTGAGAGAATGCTTCATAATAAGAGAGGTTTTGTAGGATTACTTTTTATGAGTGATGACTTTGGAAAAGAAAAACAAACAAGGCCTTATATTTATTTGGGTATATGCAGGATAAGCTTGTTTGTCCACACTTTTTAAGGCTACTAATGAGCAATGGTGTATTTTTACAGCATAACATTTTTTTTTTTTAATGTGTGTTTTTATTTATTTATGGCTGTGTTGGGTCTTCGTTTCTGTGCGAGGACTTTCTCTAGTTGTGGCAAGCGGGGGCCACTCTTCATCGCGGTGCGTGGGCCTCTCACTATCGCGGCCTCTCTTGTTGCGGAGCACAAGCTCCAGACGCGCAGGCTCAGTAATTGTGGCTCACGGGCCCAGTTGCTCCGTGGCATGTGGGATCCTCCCAGACCAGGGCTGGAACCCATGTCCCCTGCATTGGCAGGCAGATTCTCAACCACTGCGCCACCAGGGAAGCCGGGCATAGCATTCTTAAATTGGGGATTGGGTCTTTGTAACAGAATAGTTTTTCCTTTTGCATTTATTAGATAAGTCCATTAACTTTTATGATTATTTTTGCTACTAACTGGAGGTTAGGAGAAGAGATTGAGATGTCATTGAAGGTATAAACCAATTAAACTCTCTAAGTATAATATGAAAAAGAGCAGAGGCCCAGGAGCAAGAGAAGAACCAGGAGCTAGGGCATGTGAGGAAGCGGCAGGCACTGAACGAAACATTAGATAGACAGGAGTTGATCCACAGTTCCATGTTATGGAATCAGCATTTCAGTGGTGATGTTTAGAAATGGAAAGTGATTAGCACTGGCTTACACTTTGGATATGTTAGATAGATATTGGACGATGTAATGCCTTACTGTAGATCATTTACAATTATTATATTATATCAAATGTAAGTTGTTAATCTGTACACGTGTATAATCTCTTCACTTCACTATCCAGGTATATGAAATAAGGTGGTGCATTAAATCACCATCTGTAAAAATTGGCATTATATTTCATATTGTTTTAAATCCTTTTTGGGCCTATGTTTCCCTGATAAAACTTTAAAATGTTGTATAATTTTCTTTTCTTTTCAGGAAAGGTATATTTGATGAATACAGCCAGATAACCAGTCTTGTTACAGAGGAAATAGTGAATGTCCATAAAGAGATTCAAATGTCAGTTGAACAGATAGACCCTAGCACAGAATACAATAATTTTATAGATGTTCACAGGTATGTATGATATTTTCATTCTTCTTTCAGTATTTATGACAGTATTACTTTTTTTTTTAACCATATAATATTTAACTGAATTAAAATAAGAAATATTGAAGAGCTTGTTAGGAAATAGGCTATTTCATATTAATTTGTTTTTTATTATTTTCAAAATCCTTTCTCAATGATGATAACTATTTAATTTATATAATGAACTTGAGAAGTTTTTCAGTTGTTACTACATCACTGCTTAAACCCATATTTAATCCATGAAATTGTATTTTCTTTTTAACAATTAAATAATAATAAACTTATGGTTTTCTGTTTGTGTTAAACTTTATAGTAATAATAATCAATGATTTTTTCATGCATGCATCATCTTATTTTATACTCATTACCATTGAGGAAGGAATAAAGCAGGTTAATATCTGTATTCTACAAATGAGGAAGCTAAGCTGAAATTACTTGACTAGATCTTTGAGGCCTAAGGTTTAGTTTGATTTATTCTATTTGTTTTTACTCTACTTTGTTAACATAATTTTAAATAAGAACAAATATTCTGCCTTTGGTATGTACTAAGACATATTATGATAGTACATTCATATTGATCAAAATTATTTGGCATACTTTACTAGAACGACGGCTGCTAAAGAGCAAGAAATTGAGTTTGATACTTCCTTACTAGAAGATAATGAAAATCTACAGGCAAATGAGATTATGTGGAATAATTTAACAGCAGAAAGTTTGCAAGTAATGTAAGTATTTAGAAAATCTGAAGCTTAAATATTAGTGTTACTACTTATAGTTAAATTTTATCAGATTTAAAATTCTAATTTTTATTTTCTTGGAAGTAATGAAAAGTAAATTAAACATGAACTGATCTTTGGTCAGAGTGAAATGTTTTGAGAAATATGTTAACTTTACCCATTATCATCACTAATTCGGTAATTCTGAAAATCAAAATTCTGTGTGATGTTACATTCATTTGCCCAGTTATTGCTGATATCTTATATTGGAATAATGCTTTATTTTTTCCAAAATTTATAGAAATTTTTTTTATCCCTGTCATTCTCTAAATAGCAGAACCATTTTGGAAATGAGGACAATGAGTGTTAGAGATAAGAAGAGACTTATAGATGTCAGAAGCATTTAGTATAAAAATTTGACTTTTGAGTTCTTTTCTCTTTAAGCAGAAGTATCTTCTGTTATAGGCTATTATATCAATTCCTTTTTCACTTTTTGTTATTATTGCATAAAATTTTAAAAGAGTTTTGAGAAATCTTAATGTGTTTTTTGTCCTTTTCAAACATTTAAGGCTATTAACAGTACATTTTAAAATTTAGAAAACATAATTAAGGCATTCTACTTTTAAAGTATATTTAAAGATATTTAACCTATCTGCTGATTTTGTTCAGGAGCAACACAAAGAAACTTTTATTTATTAATAAGTGTTGTATGTACCTATACCTGTGTGAGAACTACAGCTAGAAATGAGTACATACTTATTTTCTTTTCAGTATTGGACATGTTATATCATCTAACTTATTGAAATTTTACCTCAAAAAACACAGCCGAAAGTTCCTATCTATGTAATTAAACAATCTTCCTTCTGTTGTTCAGTGACGTTGTAGTGTTACAGATAATTAAGTGGTAGGATCCTGGGACTAGCTCTTGGTAAGGGGTTTAATGTCTTTAAAGTTGGCCAGATGGGATGAAGAAACTAACAAATGCTTGTTGAATTACCTCGTCCAAGATGAAGGCTTAATAGTTACGGGGGACTGACTGTTGATGAGAGGAATGGAGGCATGGGAGTACCCTGCATGAGAGGGTCTTTTTGAGAAGCCATAATGCGATTCTTCAAGCTATTTCTCAAGTTTTAAGACCCTTCTCAGGAATCTCTTTTTGACTTTAGATACACTCTTACAATGTCAGCTATCTCTAAACCAGTGGTTCTCACCCTGGGCAATTTTTGTTCCCAGGGGACATTTGACAATGTCTGAGACATTTTTATTTATCAGTTGGGAAGGTAGAGGCCATGGATGCTGCTAAGCAGCCTACAGTTCACAGAACAGCCTCCAACAACAAAGAATTATCTGCCAAAAATGTCAGTAGTGCCAAGGTTGAGAAACTCTGCTCTTAACAATAGAGTTGAATGCATGTCATAAAATAGATGGTAGAGTTTCTCAATTCTTGTGCAGTGACAAATTCCATTCCTTAATTCCTGTGTTGCTTGGTGAAGGAACATGACATAAATTACTCTTGTTTTTTTAAGTCATCATATTACCCCCAAGTAATTCATTCATTTATTCATCAAAATATATTTACTGTGTGTTTAAGGTTGTAAGGTTTAATACTTTCAAGGAGTTTATGCTACAATTGATCAATTTAATTTAATACACCAAGAAAGAATGAGCATATAGATATTGGAGTGTTATGAGGTAAAATTAAAAATAGCTACCTGTTATAAGCTTATGTAAAATAAGAGATTTTGTGACTAAAGAAGAATTTGTTTTATTGCTTTTTAGGGTATAATTAGAGCAAAACTAGTTATATTCATAAATCATTATTTCTTAATTGTGGTGATGAAGCAATGAACAAAAATGCAATAAATTAAAGGTAATAAATCTTTGATAATGTGGTAGATTTAATTGCTTACCTCTTACTGAGGCAAAACTTTAGCTATATTTTGTTGAACAGTGTCTAAATTCAGGATATGAGTTTAAGATTAGACTTTCCTCAAGAATTTTATTCCAAGAATGAGTTATTCAATGTGTCTATTGGCACTGTTAAAATATTCTAAATTAATTCCATTAAAACATGTATATGTATGTATATATGTATATATGTGTGTATGTATATATTTTAATGTAAGAGGAAAATCTTCCTTTTTACCATAATGTTAGTGTATTAAATGTAAACTTATATCTTTTCTTTCCTGAGGCATTGATTTGCTAATTTTGTTGTTTATGTTGGAATATTAGGTGCAATAGAAATGAATGAAACAAATGAACACATAGTTTCCAGAAAAATAAACACAAATGACCAGTAATCCTGTGACAATTAAAGAAATATACATTTTTTAAAAAAGAAGCTATTTCAACTACTAGATTGGCAAGGATTACGTAATTTGATAGTACCCAGTGTTGTGTAGGATATGGGAAAATAAGCCTTCTTATAAAGTCTTGGCAGAAATGTAAATTAGTATAAACTTTTGGGAGAATAATTTGGCAATATACATCAAAATTCAACTTGCAAACCTTTTAACTTAGAAATTCCACTCCTAGGACTTTAGCGTACAAGTACGCAAAGATATATGTACAAGCTTAACATATTGAGTTGGTTGGGTCTGAATCCTGACAGTATGGCTTATTACCTTTGTGAAAATGGACAGATTATTTAATCCTTTTATGCCTCATTTTCCTCAAAATGTAAAATGGTAATAATAATGGCACCCAATTCATAGTGTTGTTATGAAGATTACATGTATGAGTAAATGTGGAAAACTTAGAAGAGTTCCTGGCACATAGTAAGTTCTGTGTATTAGTATTTTTTTTTAATTGAAGTATAGTTGATTTACAATATTATGTAAGTTACAGGTGTACAATATAGTGATTCACAATTTTTAAAGTTTATACTTCACTTAGTTATTACCAAATATTGGCTATATTTCCTATGTTGTACAATATATTCTTGTAGCTTATTTTATATATAATAGTTTGTACGTTTTAATCCCCTACCCCTACACTGTCCCTCCCTACTTCTGGCTCCCCGCTTGTAGCCACTAGTTAGTTCTCTATATCTGTAAGTCTATTTCTTTTTTGTTATATTCACTAGTTTGTTATATTTTTGGATTCCACATATGAGTGATGTCATACAGTATTTGTCTTTCTCTGTCTGACTTATTTCACTTAGCAAATACCCTCCAAGTCCATCCATGTTGCTGCAAATGGCAACATTTCATTCTTTTTTATGGCTGAGTAGTATTCCATTGTATATATATACAGCATCTTTTTTTATCTATTCATCTTTGATGGACACTTCAGTTGCTTCCATGTCTTGACAATTGTCAGTAACGTGGCTATGAACATTGCGGTACATGTATCTTTTCAAATTAGCATTTTCATTTTTTCAGGTATATACCCAGGAGTGGAATTGCTCGGTCATATGGTAGCTCTATTTTTAGTTTTTTGAGAAACCTCCATACTGTTTTCCACAGTGGTTGTACCAATTGACATTCCTACCAGCAGTGTATGAGGGTTCCCTTTTTCCACATCCTTGTCAACATTTGTTATTTGTGTTCTTTTTTTGATAGCCATTCTGACAGGTGTGAGGTGATATCTTATTGTGGTTTTGATTTGCATTTCCCTGATGATTAGTGATGTTGAGCATCTTTTCATGTTTCTGTTGGCTATCTGCATGTCGTCTTTGGGAAAATGTCTATTCAGGTCTTCTGCCCATATTTTAATCAGGTTGTTTGTTTTTTTTTTTTTGATGTTGAGTTGTATGAGCTGTTTATAAATGTTGGATATTAACCCCTTATTGGTCATATCATTTGCAAATATTTTCTCCCATTCAGTAGGTTGGCTTTTTGTTTTGTTGATGGTTTCCTTTGTGATGCAAAAATCTTTAAGTTTAATTAGGTCCCATTTGTTTATTTTTGCTTTTATTTCCTTTGCTTTAGGAGACAGATCCAAAAAAGTATTTCTATGATTTATGTGAAAGAGTGTTCTGCCTATGTTTTCCTCTAGGAGTTTTATGGTTTCCTATCTTACATTTAGGTCTTCAATTCATTTTGAGTTTATTTTTGTACATGGTATTAGAGAATTTTCTAATTTCATTCTTTTATATGTAGCTGTTCTGTTTTCCCAGCACCACTTATTGAAGAGACTGTCTTTTCTGCATTGTATATTCTTGCCTCCTTTGTCATAGGTTAATAGACCGTAAGTATGTGGGGGTTTTTCTGGGCTCTCTATTCTGTTCCATTGATGTATGTGTTTGTTTTTGTGCCAATACCATACTGTTTTGACTATTGTAGCTTTGTAGTATAATCTGAAATCAGGGAGCATGATTCCTCCAGCTCTGTTCTATTTGTTTTGGCTATTTGGGGTCTTTTGTATTTCTATGTATTGGTTTTTGTTCTTGTTTTTTAAATTACTGCTTGGGGTGGTTTTGTACATTAAGGACTCTGAGCACAATGCTTAGGTTTTTCAGGGGCCTCTGGCTATGTTTGAGATCTGGAAAATTTTTGTTAATTCCAAAATATGAAAAGAAAACTGTTACAAGGTATAATATTATGTCATGTTCATTAATTATTAAATTTGGTATATACAAAAACATTTCAAACAATTTGTAGGTTAAACTTTCTCACTTATTAATATCTGTGTATGAATGAGGGTTTCTGAGAAATCACATATATATGTGTGTGTATATACACACACACACACACACACACACATATATATATAGTTTGGATAGAGACCAAGGATTATACAGGTCTCAAAACAGTGGCAAAACACTGGAAACACACTAAATATTCATCAGTAAGGGATTGGTAAATGAATTATGTTAGGTCTATACTAACCCCACAATTTTCCCATATTATTCAGGTTTTAAATAGAATAAGATAGGTTTTTATATATGCTTGTATGGAAAGATCACCAGAGTATATGATAAAAAGCAAAAACAAGTTATAGAATAACATTTATGGAATGAGTCTATTAATAAAAAAGTACATATATGTTTGTATATACATAGAACATATTTAGGAATGGAGGTGAATCAATGGGGTATGTAGGGAAGCATGTTGGGGCCAATATTTATAATAATGTTAAATAAATGTGGTTTTATTTCTCATCTGTTTGCAGTTTTATTTGAAAACTTATGTTAGCATGGCTCTCTCCAGAATATTAGCTATTTATTTTCCTTCCCATTATGTTAGTTCCTTATCCTTTCACTAAACATTTGTTCCTTAGTCACATTGCTTTATGTAGTTTTAGAATAGAACACTCTTAAAGCTCTTTTTGAAAATGCTAATATTTTATGGCCTGTGCTTCTTTTTGTTCTATATTTTTTCTTAGCCCATCTAAAAGCTCTAATGCATTAATAAAGAATGGTATTAAGGAAAACTTCAGAAACATTTTTCTTTTTGTTTTGCATTCCTTTATGTTTGTTTAAGTGATCAGTGACCCTATCCTTTGTGAAAGGTTACATTTGTTTGGAAATGAGAATCATTAATTTTTGACTTCTGGAGAATTTTTCTATAAATAGAAGTCATACTGGCAATCTGTCGGACTGCTGATTAGTAGTGACTATGAAACAAAGAAAAAATTGGATTACATTTCTCTTGGACTTTTCAGAATTCTTGGCTGGATGTCAGATGTTGTGGGTGATTTATTAACATCTTTGTTGAATGAGTGAGTGAATAAAGATGGTTTTATGGAGATATTTCGGGGAGTTTCTGAATAGCGAATCTTGTCTCTGGCTTCATATTAGGATCACTTAGGGAGCTTTAAAAAATGCTGATGCCTGGGACCTGACCCAAACCAATTAAATCAGATTTCCTGAGAGTTAGATCTAGGCATTGGAATTTTTTGTAAACTTCCCAGGTGATTTTAATGTGCAGACTGGATTAAAATATCTGCTGTATCCCGTTAAAACTTTTTGTAGAAATGTGTGTTTTACTTTCTGGGGGGAGGGTGTGTGCAAATTTTCAGAGGGCTTCTTAACCCAAAATGGCTAAGGACTACT
Source organism: Balaenoptera acutorostrata (assembly GCF_949987535.1). Taxonomy (NCBI): domain Eukaryota; kingdom Metazoa; phylum Chordata; class Mammalia; order Artiodactyla; family Balaenopteridae; genus Balaenoptera; species Balaenoptera acutorostrata. The sequence goes on from NC_080065.1 coordinate 92,670,433, forward strand.
GCTCTAGTTGAATATCTTTCATATTTGAACAATGTCTTTTTTGTTAAACTTTTCTAACTTATATTCTTCAAGTTGTATAGCATTATTGGGGAAAAATTAGCATTTTTACGGTAGTCTAACTGGAATTTCTTTTTAACTCTGTTTTTTCTTCTGATCTACCATACTTCTGGACTAGTCTTGACTTGTAAGGTATTTGAAGTTTAAAGAGATGCCCTTTCCCTGAGGTTATCTCTTTCACTTTGCTAGTCATAGAAAGATACCTGTGAATTTTTTCTTTTTTCTTTTTTTTTTAGATTCCTAAATATAGCATAAAAATTATTTTCGTTAGCAAACACTCATAAATTTAATAGTTTATATTCTTGGTTGCTCTTTATTGTATCATGTAGAGCTTTCACAAGTAAATGCATGAGATTCTGAGATTATTACACAATTAGTATTTATATCTAAAACAAGATTATACAGTGTTGCTGCCTGCCCCCTTTTCAGATTTAATGGAAATCTAATGATATAATAGTAAATGACAAAGTTACTGCATTTACCCATCTAAATATGTGCCACAAAGCATTTTTATCATACTCTCATTATTTATCTATCAGCTATAATTATAAAGGTAATACACCGCCCCCCCCCCACACATATGGAGAGAGAGAGAGGGAGGAATTCAACTCAGCTATTTGTAGGTTGTTTGTTTATCTCCTATTTATTGGAAATGTTTTTGCATGGTAGATCACTATGTGGTAGAGGGCTATTTCTCAGCCTCTGATAATTTTAGCACCTGAGATCATGCATGTGCCACCACACATGCGTTCAGGTTGTATTACCTTCAGGCTTGAATCTGAGGTTGCTTCCTTTGTCTCTATCATCTACAGCCTCTCTCCTTCCCCTCCAGCACCCCTTTGACATCTACCTCATTTTTGGGTCACCCTTCTTTGCCAAAGGCTGGAAGAGGTACTATATTTTATTGACTTTAATCATCCATTTATTAAGATTATATATGCAAATATTTCCTGTCATCTAATCACTACTTAATTGACTAACTGGGGACTCAGTAGTTTTAGTTCATCCAAATAACTTGAAAAAAAGGTCTATAAAATTTGGAACATTAGAAGAATATATTTAAGTGTCTGTTGTGTGGGTTTTGGCATTTTCGATAGATGAGGCATCAATTTGTGATCTATTGCAAACTAAAAAGCAGGGTAAATGGAATTATGAATCCATAGTTTAAGTGAGGCAAATTAAAGATAGCAAGTTGCTCCAAAATATGAACATTAACATGTGTGACAAAAGAGGAATTTTGATTAATTTTAGTACAACGGTAGAGAGTAAAGGTCCTGTTTAGTTCTTTTGTTGACTCAATTTTCTAGTTTCAAATGAGGTCTCTTTATCATAAGTTGTTATTACCTATCAGTAGGAAATATATTGGAATTCTAGAAGACTGTGTTTAACTCTCTAGTCTTATATTCTAAAGTAAAGCCTAACCTCAGGCCTCATGTTTCCCAGTACATTTAAAAAAATTTAAAGTCAGAACATGTTCAACTTTTACAGTGGAATATAAATAAGATCTCTTAATTGAAGAATGGTAATTCTCTATGTGGAAAAGTGATTATCTTGGATTTTGTGAGATATGAGTCAGCAAACTATAGCCTATAGGTCAAATCCAGCTAGCCACCTGTTTTGTGCAGTCTATGAGCCAAGACTGCTCATTACACTTTTAAATGGTTAAACAAATCAAAAGAAGAACTATATTTTTTGATATATGAAAATTATATGAATTAAACATCAGAGTACATAAATAAAGTTATATTGGAACACAGCCATGCTAATTCATTTACCTGTTGTCTATGGGTGCTTTCCTGCTACAGTGGCAGAGTTGAGCAGTTGTGACCATATATGGCATTCTCATCACTTCACACTGCTGCTTGGCATACTGTAAATCACAGTGACATGGTTATAATTCAACAGTGTTTTGAATGCCACACATATCATTGTACTACAGCATTTACTTACTTTTTATTATCAGTGCATGCATGTCATGTCAAAACAAGAAAACAAGAGAAAATGGATTTTGGATGTCACACTTTAAGACACAGTGGAGTGTGGATTATTTTGTTATTGAATTAGATGGCAAAGCATTGTGTTTATCATGCACTGGCACTATGGCTGTGCTAAAATAAATGTTGACATTATCAGACTAAGCACTCGTCTCAATATTACTGACTCACAGGAGAGCACTAGTCAGAAAAATTAAAAAAGTTAAACTGGAATACCTCATCACAGCAGACTTTCTTCAGAAAAATAAAATATGAAAATGTGGATGAAGCCACAATAAGTTTATGGGTGGCTTATTTGTTTGCCAAGCAAAGAAAGCCATTTATCAGTGGTAAATTAATTAAATAGTATTTTACTGCAGTAACTGAAGAAATATGTCGAGAGAAAATAAGTTTATGACCATTACTCTTTCAGCAAGAACATTTGCTTGAAGGGTTGAGAACATTGGGAGCTAAATCATTAGTAAATTGAAAAAACACGACAAATGATTTCAACTAAAGAATTACTTTTGATGAATAAATAGCCTGTGTGGATCAACTACAAACAAGAATATTTTCATTGAAGTTGAGAAAACACTAACTCAGTACAAACTGAAGTGGAATCTGTAAAGATGTATTTTACAACTGATGTTGTTAAAAATATGTGTGGATCAGAAACAGGTTTAGTTGAACAATTTACAAAGCTTGTGAAAATGTTAGGTGTTTAAATCCTGTGGTTATTCATTGTATTATTCAATAGTAGGCACTTTGTGGAAAATGTTGTAATCTAATCATATGGTTATTGAACCAGTAATGTCAACAGTGAACTTCATTTGCTCTCCTGGACTTGACTATCATCAATTTCACGGATTTTTGTCAGAAATTGAAACTGAATATCCTGAATTGCCTTGTCATATAGGACTTTGATGATTTAGAGCTGGTAAAGTTTTATTGTGATTTTTTTTGAGCTCAGAGTCATGATTGAAATTTTTCTGATAATCAGAATTTCCCTCAACCACTGTTATTGAACACTAAATTCTAAAAGCTTTGGAAATTAGCTATGTAATGAATTAAACCTAAAATTACAATATAATTCAGTGCTTACATATAGAACTTGTACTCCAGTAATGTCATTTAGATGACAACTAATGTTGTTTGAATCCCAGGTAATGTCAGGCAGTTTTATATACTTTTTGTACTATCAAACATTAAAACATGAAGCCAGATCACCATTCCCACCAAATTTGTAGCTGATGTATTTTTTGAGCTCAAACTACATTTCCAGCAGTGAATTTTGGATTTCGGTACAAATATTTTGACATTTCAAAATCCATTTAACTGTGCAGTTGAGGAATTCCCACATAACTTTCAATTAGAAGTGATGAATCTGCAACGTAATGACATGCTAAAAAGCATGCAATATAATTTTATAAATGCCTGCTAAGCAATAAATATTCTCAATTAAAATATGCTCATGGATTGATACTAGTATTTGGCAGTACCCATCTTTTCAAAGTGAAATACATAAAATCTCATTACATATCTTCATTTACAAGTGAATATTCTAGTGGATTTTGTTGATAACCACTAACTTTGAGTCCCAGTGAAAGGAAATAATAGCACCCTCCAAAGATTTCTGTCCTTATTAGTAGATTGGTGTTACAATAAATTGTACCCAATTATTATTATATTTTGAATTTGTCGATAAAATATTTGTGAATATTTGTTTTCTCTTTTGCTATATTAATACTTACATAATATCCTTGATTTTGCCTCATGGGGGCAAAGACTAAAATATTTACTCTCCAGACCTTTATAGAAAATGTTTGCTGACTTCTGTTGTAAGGAATGACACCAAGTTAACCCACTGGCATGTCTGAATCAACCTTATCAATTAATGGAATGACAAATAATGCAGTACTCTCACATGTTAAGCAGGACCTCGGTTTTTGTTATGTCTGTTTTTGGCTGTTTTCATTTATAATCTTAACTCGATTTTGGTCTTTGTTTAAACATATACTGCAGTTATATTGGATTGTGTTAGGCGAATACTTTTTGAGTGAGTGAGTTGGGAAGATGTGGAAATATGTAAAATGTTAGAAGGCAGATGATATGTTAGAAGGACAGTTTGGTTAAGGGAAATAAATCATAGAAGGCAGGTGGATTTTTTGTATTGAGGTGGATTAGGTTGTATATTAGGAGAAATTCACAACTTTTGCTTGGTTGGTTAGGAGCCATCCTCTTCAGTTTAATCTGTTTAATCTTGAGAAAAGCTAATAGATTTGTGACATGGGAGAGAAGGTCATCCATAAATTGCTATGCTGCTGCAATTGTATTTTAAGAAAGAGTTTCCAAGAAATGGTTTATTTCTTCAATTTATGTGGCAGTAATAGAGAAGAAGAGTTGTCAGAAAATTTACTTCAGACAACTGTAACCCTTATTCCACTTGGGTTTTTATTAACCCAAATGTCACAATTAATGTGACAGTATTAGGAATTTGCAATTTATAATTTTTTAGGAAGTTGGCTCTCTTTAAGAGTGCTGTATGATTTAAATAATAATAGCCAATGGTTTGAAGATATATAAAGTATTGTTATAAGTATTAGAAGCTTGTTATTATCCACAATAATTACTTTAAGCTTTTGTATCTTTTAAATACAACTAAATCTTTAAAAATTATCTAACTAATACATGTGGATGATAAAACTGCAAAATCTTACAAAAGGGTATACAGTGAAAATCAAAGTTCTCCCTTTTTTTTTGACCCTATTTCAACCTTCTAGTGTGAATTCATGAAAAAAGTTTATGTATCTTTCCAGAATGTATATACAAGCATATGAATGTATATAAATTGTATTCTTAAGTGGAGTTATTCTATGCATACTCTTGCATCATCTACTTTTCTTAACATATATGAAATCTTCTTAATAGTGTACAGTGTTTTCCTGCTTTCATGTATGTAACATAATTCATTTAATTAATTAATTTATTTATTTTTTAATTAATTATTTATTTATTTATTTTTGGCTATGTTGGGTCTTTGTTTCTGAGCGAGGGCTTTCTCTAGTTGTGGCAAGCGGGGACCACTCTTCATCGCGGTGCGCGGGCCTCTTGCTATCGCGGCCTCTCTTGTTGCGGAGCACAGGCTCCAGACACGCAGGCTCAGTAACTGTGGCTCACGGGCCCAGTTGCTCTGCGGCATGTGGGATCTTCCCAGACCAGGGCTCGAACCCATGTGCCCTGCATTGGCAGGCGGATTCTCAACCACTGCGCCACCAGGGAAGCCCTAATTTAGTTATTTATTGATGGACATTTATGTTATTTCTACTGTAGTTTTTTTTATTGCCAGCGGCAGATGCAGGTTCTGTCGAGCCTGAAGCTTACAAAATTTGGAGGGGAGGAACATCTAACAGAAAAACTATACAAATTTGCAAATATAAAGTTAAGTATGGGGCCTTGGAATCTATCATGCAGGTGAGGTTTCTGAAGGTTATGTGTCATTAGCATCATAGTAAATTCACCTTTGGTTATTGCGAGTGTAAGTAGTGGCACAATAAACATCCTTGTATTTACAGCTTTGCACACTTGTTGAAGCATATATATTGGATAAATTTTATGAGGTGGAATTACTAAGATGGAGAATATTAGTTGTTAAGATCATGGACTTAGAGTTTAAGCTGCCTGGGCTCTAATACCAGGTCTTCCACATACCAGCTCTGTGAACTTGGACAAGATCCTTAACCTCTCTGTACTTCAGTTCCTCATATGATAATGAAAATAATATTAATAGTTTTGTTATAAGACTGATGTGAATTTAAGTGCTATTTCTAAAGTGCTTAAAACTGTGCTTGTCAGTCAGTACATGTTAAGTATTATGTCAGTTTTGTGAGTTTTTTAAATGAGATAGTGTCATTTTATGACATTTAAATACTTGCATCATGATTGTTTAAGTATACCATGATATCTAATTTAAAAATTTAAATAAGCCTTTTGAACTGTTACTGTTATATTTGTGTACAGAACATATACAACAATGACATCATGGTAAATAGTTCTTTGAAATTTGCAAACTATTTTTACGTTTATTAAGTCATCTATATATAACCTGTGTATACTGGAATGTTTTTCTCTTAATCCATTCTGCTCCAGGTGGAGAAAAGGGACAATATTTTCCCCATGTAATTCCATTCTTCTGAATCTTCTTTGTCTTTTCTACTTTGAATTTGCAACCATGGGTCTGTAGAGATTTAGAAATATTAAGAAATTTTGACTTCAAAGGCTTATCTTTGCTCAATTTTTTTATTTAAGAAGACTTTGTATAAAGCTCAGCTATGGTTTGTTTGCGCTAAGGCTGTAAAAAATTAAAGCCTCAAGAAGGGGTACTATTTTTTTTGACATGATCAAGAGCGAGATAAAGTAGAGGAAACTAATATTATTATTCCTTTTTCTCTGATCTTCTCCTTCCCTTTTTCTTGTCTCCTTTCTTTCTTCCTCCAGCCTTCATTGCTCAGTGTAACAGGTAGTAAATTCTAGCTAACATAACAGACCTGCCAGAGAACAGAAGTCTTACTAGCTCTTCTAGGCCTTTGTTTTAACTTCTAGGACCTTTCCAGCTCTTTAGAGAATCTAATAAGCTGGTGGTAGTTTTCTTTCTCTTTCTGGGTTAAAATTGTTTTAGCACAAATCAGAAATTTGAAAAGAAATCACGAGTACCACCTCATTCTTCTCACAAATGAGCTGACATGTGTATACCACAAGTTGAGCATATACAAAACTTCATATTTAATTCCTCATTGAAAGCTTATATGATATTTTTCAGAAGGCTGAATGATTGCTAAAGGAAGTAGAAAGTATTAGCAGATTTGGATTTTAATATACTTGGCTAGAATTGCCACGTGCCAGTGATCTCTGATAGAGGGAGTTAGGCAGTCTAAGGTGGTTTAAACAGTGGATCAGGACTCTCTGGCTTTCACCTCATTCCTCCCTTCTTACGCCATTTCAAAGTAAAAAGAGGGCAACACTACAATTAACTACAGTAACTATGATGTTCACCACAATCAAGTGTCTTCCCTTGAATTTTTCCAAGTGATAAATATGAAGAAATCAATAGTAAAACTCCTCATTTTTTGCTTCCTTTTAAATCTGTGGTGATATTATTACTGTCATGTCACATCAAATCAACATGTATGTGTGTGTGTATGTGTGTGTATATGTGTGTGTATAGAGACATACTGTTTTGTTTGCATCAAGAATAACGAAGCCATGCAAGCTTATGTTAATTTCTCATGGAACTGAAATCCGTCACATTTCCAAAAAGTTAAAGTTCTTGGAAATGACACTGTTGTAAAGGGAAAAACAACATCTAATTATGAATGGCTCCTCTACTTTTGATGTAGCATTCTTGCAATTTCTTTACTTTACTTGTCCTTAATTAGGAATAATGTATAAATAATATAACCTGTTCTTGAGTTTTATTTAAAATACACTCAATCCTACCTCTGCCTTGAGAGCAGTGTTAATTTTTGCATCCAATGTTAACAAAATATTCTTTAAAAAAGTAGAAGACAATTTTTTTTTTTTTTGGCTGTGCCACGTGGCCTGTGGGATTGTAGTTCCCCGACCAGGGATCGAACCTGGGTCCTCTGCAGTGAAAGCATGGGGTCCTAACCACTGGACCGCCAGGGAATTCCCTAGAAGACAAAATTTAAAGTTACTTTTCAGAAAAATATTTCTTACGAAACTAGTAAAATTGGTTAATAATATACAGTTACATTTATAGGGAATATGCTATGCTTCCAAATCCATGTTAGGAAGTTTAAAACTATTCATCATAGTTACAGAAACCCTTTAAATTAGATATTAATTTACGTTTTATTAGGGAAGAAAATGGAAGTTTAGAAAAGCCAAGTAAATATTGAACGTGAAGGTGTCTGCTTCTAGACCTGTTGTCTGTTATACCAGAGTAAGGTGCTTTACAAAATGCAGTAGAGGTGTAGAGTTATAAACACAAATAATTCTCTTTATCTGATGTAGAAAGGTAAAGTGATTAGCTTGATGATAAAATGTTTGCATGAAAGGAGTCAACACTGTACTAATGACATCTATATACAGAGGACTAAAGCTTCCCTCACTGCACCACTGCAGTAGGGGTTCATATATCAGTTTAGCCCATATGGTGGGTGAAAGTCATAAATTGTGCTGTTCCCACATTGAGGTAGCTCTTTGGTTTCACTTTCTAGATATTTCAGAAAGATTGGAATCAGGAGAGCCTTGGGAGTTATTAGGGAATTGCAGAAAAAAGCTTAATGTGTGAACTCATGAGAAGAACAGGACATAGAGAACTGAGTTGAGCACATACTGTGTGCAAGACACTGTGCTAAGTGTAAGGGATGTGCTGTGAAGAGTAAGCCATGGTGCCTGCATCTTACAGTTTGGTGGGACTATGTATTTATTTCAGGATGGAGCAGAGAATATGGTACAGTGAGAAGAACTGAGAAGAAACTAGGGAAAGAAACAGTAATAGTCAAAGAGAGGAAAGAAGAAGAAGAGAGGGTTGGAAGAAAAAAGGTCGATGTCTCTTCTACTAGAATGTAAGTTTCCTGAAGCCAAACTTGTTTACTGTTGTATCCCTAGTGTCTAGGAGCATGCCTGACACAAAGGTATGCGCTTAGTAAACACCTGTTTAGATGAATGAAGGAAGAATTGAGAAGAGAGGTGAATGGAAAATTGAGCAGGAAGAAAAGAAGAGAATAGAGAAAGGTATAGGAGAGAGAAGTAAAAGAACAGAAGAGAAGAAAGTGATAAAGAGAGGGAAAGAGCTTTCTATCAAATTCAGCTTTGATGCAACATGGCCAAGGCAATAGTGAGAAGCTTGTCTTTATTACCTCTAGACTGGAGTTAGGACGGGTACAGAGGTAGGGTCCTGTGTTCCAGACTTTCATGTGGATTAAATGAGATTATATATAGGGCAGAGTTTTATAAAGAGCAAAGCATTATGTGTGAGTATTATTTACTTATGTATTTATAGTTGTTAATAAGTAGCTTGAAGCCAGAAGTTGAAATGTAGGTTTCTTGAGAATGACCTCTAATTTTAATACAGTAATGCTTTCTGTGTCTAGTAGTCAGGATATGAACTATTCTACAAAACTGAATTTTCCTGATAATCAAAGCTTATGTTGCCATCAAATTCAACAAAATAATTTTACCAGATTTGATGTATGTCTCTTGTAAATATATATATATTCTTAAAAAAATGCCTATCTAATTTAACCTTTCCCTTATGATTCTGGATCATTATTATAAGCATCATTGATTATGTTTTGCTGTAATATATTACTGCCCTCAGAAACCTGTTGAGATTTATTATGTTGCTTAACTCTAAACATAGATGAAGTAATCTGGATTACTATTTTCTGAGTTCTTCTGATTATGTCTCGTGGTTTTTCTGCCTCTTCTATCTCTATTACCTATTATTTAATAGTGTAAAAATCAAATTAATTTTTGTTATGAGATTTAAATAATATAGATAAATATAAAGTAAAATACGAGAGGCTTTTTTTGTCCTTAAATCACGCTCTATTCCAATCCCAAATCCCTCAGAGTGATGATGAAAGTTTGGTCTGTAGTAACCTGGGTTTTCTCCACATATAAATACATACATAGTGTATTAATCTGCTACGGCTGCCATGATAAAATACCATGAACGGGTGGATTAATCAACAGCAATTTACTTCTCATTGTTCTGGATGTTAGAAGTTCCAGATCAAGGTGCTGGCCAGTTTGGGTCCTGGTGAAATTCTTTTCCTGGGTGTAGACTGCTGCCTTCTTGTGTACTCACATGACCTCTTCTTTGCCTGGGATTGGAGAGAGAGAGAGCATGAGTGAACCCTCTGGTGTCTCGTCTAAGGACACTAATCCCATCATGAAGTCTCCACCCTCACCAACTCATCTAACCCTAATTACCTCCCAAAGTTCCCCTCTCCAAATACCATCACTTTGAGGGTTAGGATTTCAACATATGAATTTTGAGGGAATACAATTCAGTCAGTAGCACATATACACATACATTTATTTCAATATAAATGGAACCATGCTATATGTATTTTTCAGCATCATGCCTTTTAATTTAAGACTTTGCCTTGGAAGAATGTTTTATTTGTGTACCTCATTCTTTTTAGTGACTCTATGCTATTCTGTATCTTAAATGTATTAAAATTTATTCAGCTATTCCCCTGTTGATGAACATTTAAATATTTTCTAGTTTTTTGTTTTATAAACAGTGTTATAACAAACATCTTCATATGGACTAATTGTGTGCACTTTGTAAAGTATTTTGGTAAGACAGATTTTTAGATGGTCAAAGAATATTCTAATTTGAAGTTTGAGAGACAATTCCAAGTTGACCACTAAAAAATTTGTGCTAGTTTTGTCACATCAATAGGGTATGTGTCTTCCTTCCTTCCTCCCTCCCTCTCTCCCTCCTTCCCTGTATTTTGAGTTGTTCTGATTATGTCTCATAGTTTTTCTACCTCTTCTATCTCTATTACGTATTATTTAATAGTTTAAAAATCATATTCATTTTTGTTATGAGATTTAAATAATATAGATAAATATAGAGTTAAATATGAGAGGCTTTTTTGTCCTTAAATCACCCCCTATTCCATCCCATACCCCTTCCATCCTTCCTATATCTCCTTCCTTCCTTCCTTCCTTCCTTCCTTCCTTCCTTTTTCTTTCTTTCTTACTACAATATTGAGAATAGTGAATATGATCACTTTTTTGCGCTTGTCAATTTAGTAGGTGAAAAATAACTTACTATTCATTTAATTTGCAGATTTTTTTTTTGTGGTTCAGGTTGTAAATATTTCTGTGTGCTTACTGATCATTTGAATTTTTCTTGATGAACTTCCTGTTGTGGTTTTTGTCCATTTTCATAGTAGGTTGACTTTTTTCTAAGAGTTTTTCTCCATGAGCTTTTGCTTGTAATTCCCAATGCAAATATTTCTTCAAAGTTTGACTTTATCATCTCTTTAACTTTAAATAAATTCAAATATTCATATACTTGGGTTATTTAATATTTTGTATGTTTTGGGTTTCATGTCTTGCTTTAAAAAGCTGAAGATAAAAATTTTAATGTGATATGATAGCTGTGTATGTATTTTTTATGATTATAGCAATTTTATTTTTCCTTTTTGTAATTGAACTATAGTTGATTTAAAATACTGTGTTAATTTCAGGTGTTCAGGAAAGTGATTCAGTTATATATATATATATATATATATTCTTTTTCAGATTCTTTTCCATTATAGGTTATTAAAGGATATTGAATATAGTTTCCTGTGCCATACAGTAAATCCTTGTTGCTTATCTATTTTATATATAGTGGTGTGTATCTGTTAATCCCATACTTCAAATTTATTCCTTCCCTCCCTTTCACCTTTGATAACCATAAATTTGTTTTCCATGTCTGTGAGTCTGTTTCTGTTTTGTAAATAAGTTAATTTTTTAGATTCCAGCTGTGTGTGTTTTTGTGGTAGAAATATTTCTATTCAGGACCAAATGCATTTTATGTAACCAAAAATTGGTCTATGGGTATATATTAATTTTATGTATTTAATTGTATTCAAATCTATATATTAATAGAAAATACCTCTATTGCAATATGTGAAAACAGAAATAGCTTGTATTAAATTACCATGTGACTGAGCCTTACTTTCTTTTCTTTAAAATAAGGATAACAGCATCTATCTCATAGGTTGTTGTGAGAATTAAATGAGATGACCTATGCAAATAATACTAGATGCCTCCTAAGTACCATTCATTATTTATACATTAGTGTATTTCATCTTCAAAACAATGCTCGGAAGCAGGTATTACAGTACCCAAAATACTAAAGAGAAAATAGATCCAATGAGCTTAAGCAAGTTGCCCAGGATCTCAGATAAAAAGTGGCAAAGCCAGATTATAAATACATGTTATTCTGAAAACAAAAATCATGGTATTTTCACTATACACTCTTCCTGGGAGATGACAGGTATTTTTTATTTTAGTCCTTTTCTCTTTCTCCGTTTTCTTTTTCTGTTTCTCTTTTGCTATTTGATGAATAAGACTCTCTAAAACAGACTGCCCAAGAGTACTCACTGTGATTATTGAAATGTTCTTTTCTCTGTCCAAAGAGGTAGCCATTAGCCACATGTGTCTGTTGAGTGCTTGAAATGTGGCTGATGCAACTGAGGAACTGAAATTTTACTCTTAATTAATTAATTAAATTTATATTTTTATATGCATTAACTTTTTTTTAACATCTTTATTGGAGTATAATTGCTTTACAGTGGTGTGTTAGTTTCTGCTTTATAACAAAGTGAATCAGCTATACATATACATATATCCCCATATCTCCTCCCTCTTGCATCTCCCTCCCACCCTCCCTATCCCACCCTTTATGGTGGTCATAAAGCACGGTGCTGATCTCCCTGTGCTATGTGGCTGCTTCCCACTAGCTATTTTACATTTGGTAGTGTAAAATTACATGCGGCTACTGTTTTGGACATTGCAACCTTAGACGTATGAATGCTTTTTTTTTTGTATGTATAAAGTGAGTGTAATTAATGTATTGATTGATAATGAGGAAACTGTTCATTCTAGGTTGAAAACTTTAGCAGAGGAACTTATACAGACACAGCAGATGCTTTTAAATAAGGAGGAAGCTGTCCTGGAGCTAGAGAAGAGGATTGAGGAATCTTCTAAGACCTATGAAAAGAAGTCTGAGTGAGTAAAACAAAAATAATTTGAAGGAAGAAAGTTTAATTGATGTAATTTTACAGAAATACTTCAGTTACATGGAATTATGGACGTGTAATTTCTAGAAGCTGAAATTTCATGTTAAGTATAAAACTGTGTATGGTTGAATTACTTTCTAGGACTCTAGAAGAGTGATTTTGTGTTTTTATCAATATAGTGTACTGATCATATGTCTCAATGTTTTAATGGTTTGAACTATTTTCTGAAAAACCCTGTTAAAACCTGTCTTTACTCCCCCTCATCAAAGTCTACCAGATTCACTGTGAATTCCTTGTTAAGAAAGTGACAGACCAGTATTATCTAGAAACTGGTTTCTACTGTGTTAGAAGGAAGCAAATAAACTTACTAAAAAAACAGTCTGTTTCACCTATAAAAATCCTTCTGATATTTGCTCTGCTGTTTTTGTCTTACTGTTGTTTTTCTTGCTGATTTCTGGATCTGTAAATATTTTCATGGACCCTCTGACTTTACTTGTTTTGCTATACTCTTGTTTTTACTGATTTCAATAATTATGTTTTCTACTGTATTAAGGTTTAAATTTTGATCTAAAATTTAAAATTTCTAATCTGACTTTGGTCATTGTTTGCATCTCCAACAGGGGTTACTGGTATGGTTTCTCTAATCCTAGACTAGAATATATAAATTTCTTGCTATCATACTTTCCCAATTGGTGTGATTTGCCAAGACTTTCAAGGATTGTGATGTGTAGCATTTGTCTGGTCTATACTTGCTCTTACTTTCTACACAACTTTTCAAATATTTTCTGCTTCTCTCAAATTTCTGATCCTGTTATATACCCCATCATAGTCAGCAGATGAACCTCTCCTACATTACAGAAAAAATTAGAATCATTAAGTGGCAAGTACCTTATTTTCTAGATATTTTAGATACCTAAATGCACCACGTTTGTACCTGTTCTCTTTCCTAACTTCCATAGAGGACCTGTTCCTTGTCCTGTTTATTTCTTGTGCCTATTTTTATATCTCATCATCTCTTACTTTCCCAGAAATTTTACATTGTTTTATATATTATGTTCACCTTTTCTTCTCAACTGTGTCCTGTGTTCACTTTTTAAATATTCTTAAGTTTTGACTCCTGAAAATAATCTCTACCTTTCTGACCACCCTAGATAACCTGTCTTTAATCTTCATCTTTTCCCTCAATTACTGTCTTTGCCTTCTGTTTTCTTAGTCAAACTTGTTCTAAGAGTGCTAATGAGCACTCATTTCCTCACTCTCACTTAGTACTTAACCCACAGATATCTGGCTTCTGCCCTGTCACCGTTGAAATAGGTAGATATCTATAAAATCATCAGTGACCTTTATATTGCTAAATTTAGCAATTATCTTACTTGACTTCCTCACAGTATCTTTGTTGACTTCATTTCCCTTGGCCTTTGGGACCAAGGTGACAGATCTTACTTCTCTCTTTCTGGCCATTCCTTCTTTGTAAACTCATCCTCCCCACTCAGCCAGTATATTTTGGAGTTACCCAAGGCATGGCCCTAGGCTATGTCATTCTCCTCTCTGTACTCTATCTCTAGGTGATCCCCTGAAGATGACTCATGTATATTACTCTCGCTCAGATTTCCTCTCTGAACTCTATGGCCGTGTAATCAGTTGCCTAGTTGACATGCCTCCTTGGATGCCTTAGAAGTACACTAAATTTCTCATATCTAAGGCTGAATTAAAAATCCCTTCAATATAACCCAACCCAACCCAATGCAACCTAGTTCACTCTTAGTATTTTTTAAAATTTCAGTGAATGGCAACACCATCTATCCTATTGTACAACTCAGGGTATTAGGAGCCTGCTTCTCCCACTTATACTATGGCTTTTATTACAACTTGGTGTTAAATGTCATATTGAAATTGATGAGCCTTTTAAAGGTGAGAACAGGAAAATTTGATTTACTCTGGATATTCCTTTAATAAATCTGGAAATTTTCAGTATTGCATCAACAGAAGACTCTATTGGGATTATAAAAATAAAATTTATCAACCATTGCACATATAAAGTTAAAAAAAATTATCTTTTGTTTTTCTCTGTTTGCTAGTAAATCTCTTCAGATGACCAAGTAGTTGTACGTTTTACAGTTTTGTACATGTGCACATTGTAAGTGACTCCTGTTTTATAATTTAGCAGATATAAAGAAATACAGTAGGATAGCTGACCCTCTCACCAGCATGTCTGAGTTGCTGGGGGAGGCAGTACTTAAGTGTTGTCTTACCGTGGAAGTTGTAGATTCTTTGATTTTTTTGGTATGTTCTCTTGACTCACATCTTCGATTCTCTCTTCATCTACATAATCAGTGTGATCCACATTCCTCCACCTACTTGTATTTATCAGAAGATGAGAATGGACATAGAGGAGAGGAAGCTTAAAGGGTGATGGACATATGGGAAATAACATCTCTTGAGTTCGTACTCTGTTCCACATACTATGCTAGATGTTTTATATATGTTAATTCACTGAATGTTATCTTCACTATGCTTCCTGTGTAATTACCTGGATTTTACCTTTAAGACTTAGAGAATTTAGATAACTTACTTAGGATCACATACCCAGTAAGTGATAGAAAATGCATGAGTTTCTGACTCCAAGGTTTCTGTCTGTTTGATCACAGCAATTGCTTGATCTTACGATTTTAACAGTGTTCTTAGGAGAATAAATTAGAAGGGATAAGTATGTCAAGCAGTTCAGGGAATGAGTCCTGTTTAACCCAAGTTCTGTCACCCCTTTGTTATTCATGGAGTTTTTATTGTTAGCTTCAGGGTATAATCTTGAAGATGTTAAGCATATGTATATAACTAAGTAGTCATTGTGAAATCTCATTAATTTAGACATTGGTAGGGTTGAAGTTTGTCTTTGAATCATGTTAAAATATTTTGCTAAACAAATAGTCTGAAAGGGATTCTAGGGTAAATGTTTGCATTTCATTTTCTTAATATTTCTTAAACATTTCCATTTTTTGTGTGTATATGTAAATATATATGTCTACATATATTTATTTAAATATATGATTAAAAGCAATTTTTATCTAGTTTCAAAAATATTTATTTTTACTCTGCAGACTTTTTTAGCTTCATATACCATGTTAGTTAAAAGTAATAAAACAGGGACTTGCCTGGTGGTACAGTGGTTAAGAATCCCCCTGCCAACGCAGGGGACACGGGTTTTATCCCTGGTCCGGGAAGATCCCACATGCCACGGAGCAACTAAACCCATGCGCCACAACTACTGAGCCTGCACTCTAGAGCCCACGAGCCACAACTACTGAACCCACGTGCCACAACTATTGAAGTCTGTGCGCCTAGATCCCGTGCTCCGCAGCAAGAGAAGCCACCGCAATGAGAAGCCCGTGCACCGCAATGAAGAGTAGCCCCCACTAGCCACAACTAGAGAAAGCCCGTGCACAGCAACGAAGACCCAACACTGCCAAAAATAAATAAATAAATAAAAACTAAAAGTAACAAAACAAACAAAACTACATTTTTTCCAAATACTAAAAATATCCTATATTAGATAATTTACATTCTTAAATTATTTCTAAATTAATGGAATTATGTGAATGTTTACTTAATAGAAATAGCATTTGTATTCCTATGAAAATATAACATATGAGGGACTAATGTTAAAACCTTTAAATTTAGGTTTAACATAAATTTCTCCAAAACATCTTATAATAACAGTGAAAAAATAAACTATATGAGAAATCATTTGATAGCTTTGAGTCCTATAATTGGATAATATAAAGTGAAAAATGAACTTAAAGAATGGTTTTTATGTGACATTAAATTCACACTAAGAAGCACAGAGTTTTAGCTTATATAAATGATGCAGTTGCAGTACAGCTATTGCAAAATTTTATTTAAAAAATAGGGTGAAAGGAATAAAACCAACCATTTGAAATGGTATAATTTTAATAGAACACAAAGCGTCACTCTAGTATACATATCTTTACTCATTACTTCCAAAGCATATTTATTCAAATGGAAATAATATCCATCTTCTCCTGATCTATGATCCTTGACTACTATATTAGAAATAGTTTATGGGAAAATATACCAAGCAAATGTCATTTATGAGTCATTGGCATAAAGAGCTGGTAATGTTACTATTGGTTTTAATGCTTGATTTGATTTCCAAAAAGTGAATGATTATTCAGTTTTGTATTGTGCTGTACCGTTATCACCCAGTACTTAAAAATACTTTGTACATTATAAAATCATAACTCTTAGAGCCATGCAAAATCTTAAGAGATCATCTGATTCAACCTCCTGGTCTTTCAAATTATGTGACATCTGAGGGCCAGAAATTTTAAGAGACTTGCAAAGATTCACATCTAGCTTGTAGTGAAGGTAATACTTGAACCATCTGGAGTATTGTTCTGGTTTGAAAACTCAGGTACCTTTTATTTTTGTCTCAGAATTTTTAGATTATATCCACTAGGTGCTATGAATACAGTGAAAGGTAAGACACATATGGTCACATGTCTCATGAAGCTTACACTTTTGTAGAGTAGACCAGTACAAAACAGGAAATTAACAATTGTGATAATTGCTGTGAAACAAGGAGTTCAGATAGAAGAATAACAGAGGAGTACCCACTTAAGATAGGTAGTCAGGGGTCTTCTAGGAAATGGCATTTTTGCTGAGACCTGAAGGACAGAAAGTGCTCTCCAAGTGAAGAATGCATGGAAAAGAGTAGTCAGAAATAGGGAGTAAATAGCACCTGCATAAGTCCTGATCCCTTCAATGTTTTAAATTTATTTATAGCTTCCTGTGCATCTTGTATTATATAATCATGCATTTATTATAATTTTCTTCTTCTTGAAATATTTATAGCTTTTTTACTCAATGGTGTTATAAGCATATAAAATAATTATAGTGTGTTACATAGTGATTATAACAGTATTGTTTAAAAAGTAATTATTGAACAAAAGCAAGATGTTAATGTATTTAGTAGGTCCTTGTTGATTGTGGTTTTTTTTTAAAATTTTATTTATTTATTTATTTATTTATTTTTGGCTGTGTTGGGTCTTCGTTTCTGTGCGAGGGCTTTCTCCAGTTGCGGCAAGTGGGGGCCACTCTTCATCGCGGTGCACGGGCCTCTCACTATCGTGGCCTCTCTTGTTGCGGAGCACAGGCTCCAGACGCGCAGGCTCAGCAATTGTGGCTCACGGGCCCAGTCGCTCCACGGCATGTGGGATCCTCCCAGACCAGGGCTCGAACCCGTGTCCCCTGCATTGGCAGGCAGACTCTCAACCACTGCGCCACCAGGGAAGCCCTGATTATCTGTTTTATATATAGTAGTGTGTATATGTTAATCCCAAACTGCTAACTTATCCCTCCCCCCCACCTTTCCCCTTTGGTAGTCATAAGTTTGTTTTCTAAGTCTGTGAGTCTGTTTCTGTTTTGTAAATAAGTTCATTTGTATCACTTTTTTAGATTCCACATATAAGTGATATATGATATTTGTATTTGTCTGACTTACTTCACTTAGTATGATAATCTCTAGGTCTATCCAAATTGCTGCAAATGGCATTATTTCATTCTTTTTTATGGCTGAGTGATATTCCCTTCTATGTATTTCCTAATTCTTGGCGTTAGGATAGTGTCTCAGAATGTCTAAGTGATTGTTGATATGACATAATAGATATTTAGAACTCCTGAAGAAGAATTTAAAAAGGCCTATTTCTAAAACAGATTATTTAGGAACCCAAGGTATATGAGATGATAAAAGCCTCACGTTACCACAGGAAGCAGCAGCAGCAGTGAAACTTTTTTTTTTTTTGGCCACGCTGTGCGGCCTGTGGGATCTCAATTCCCCAACCAGTGATTGAACCCGGGCCACGACATGGGTGAAAGCACTAAACCCTAACCACTAGACCACCACTAGACTGCCAGGGAACAACCAGTGATACATATTTTTTTTTTTTTTTTATAAGGTTGGCTTTTTTTTTTTTAATTTATTTATTTATTTTTGGCTGTGTTGGGTCTTCGTTTCTGTGCACGGGCTTTCTCCAGTTGCGGCGAGCGGGGGCCACTCTTCATCGCGGTGCGCGGGCCTCTCACTGTCGCGGCCTCTCTTGTTGCGGAGCACAGGCTCCAGACGCGCAGGCTCAGTAGCTGTGGCTCACGGGCCTAGCCGCTCTGCGGCATGTGGGATCTTCCCGGACCGGGGTACGAACCCGTGTCCCCTGCATTGGCAGGCGGATTTCTAACCACTGCGCCATCAGGGAAGCCCGATACATATTTTTAAATTAAATTTTAATGGAGATAATTACAGATTGGCATGTAGTTGTAAGAATTAATACAGAGAGATCCCATAAACCCTTTACTCAGTTCCCCTTAATGGTAGCATCTTGCAAAGCTATAATATAATATCATAATCCAGATATTAACATTGATACAGGCATGATATGGAACATTTTCATCACTGCAAGGATCCCCCATTTTGTACTTTTATAGCTACACTGCCTTCTATCTCCCACCCCCTCCTTAACCCCTGGCAACCATTAATCTATTTTCCATTTCTATAATTTTGTCTTTTCAAGAATGTTATATAAAATGGAATCACACTGTATGTAACCTTTTGAGATTGTCTTTTTACATTTATCGTAATTCTCTGGAGATTCATCCAGGTACTTTCATTCCTTTTTACTCTTATGCAGTATTCCATGGCACGTGTATTAGTTTCCTAGGACTGCCATTTTGAAGTACCACAAACCGGACAGCTTAAAAAAAGACATAAATTTATTCTCTGACAGTTCTGGAGGCCAAAAGTCTGAAGTAAGGTGTTGGCAGGCTGGTTTCTTCTGGGCTCTAAGGGAGATTCTGTTCCATGCCTTTGTCCTAGCTTCTGCTGATGGCCGGCAGTTCTAGGCATTCCTTGGTTTATAGAAGCATCACTCCAATCTCCACCTCCATCTTCATATAGTGTTCTGCCTGTGTGGTCTCTTCTCTGTATCCAGATTTTCTTCTTCTTACAAGGACATCAGTCATGGATTATGGGCCCAACCACTCCAGTATGACCTCATCTTAACTAATTACATCTGCAACAACCCTATTTCCAAAAAGGCCACATTCTGAGGTTCCTGGGGTTAGGATTTGAACATATCTTTTTAGAGGGCACAATTCAACTCATGACTGTATAGATATACCATACTTTGATCATTCACCCTGTGAAGAATATCTGGTTTGTTTCTGTCTCCATATAGTTTTCTTTTTACTGTCTCCATATAGTTTTGCCTTGTACAGAATGTCACATAATTAGAATAATACATTATGTAGCCTTTTCAGATTGGCTTCTTTTGCTTAGTAATGTACATTTAAGGTTCTTCCATGTCTTTTTGTGGCCTGGTAGCTTGTTCCTTTTGAACAGTGAAAAGGATTCCATTGTCCAGATATACCACAGTTTATCCATTCATCTGCTGAAGGACATACTGGTTGCTTCCCAGTTTTGGCAATTATGAATAAAGCTGTTGTAAACATTCATGTGTGGGCTTTTATGTGGACTTAAGGAGTTAAGTTTTTGACTCCTTTGGCTAAATACCAAGGAGTATGATTGCTGGATCATATGGTAAGAGTATGTTTAGTTTTGTAAGAAACTACCAAACTGTCTTCCAAAGTGACTATACCATTTTGCATTTCCACCAGTAATGAATGAGAGTTCTTGTTGCTTCACATCCTCACCAGCGTTTGGTGTTGTCAGTGTTCTGGAGTTTGGCCATTCTCATAAATGTATGATGCTATCTCATTGTTCTTTTAATTTGCATTTTTCTGATGGCATATGATGTGGAGCATTTTTTCATGTGCTTATTTGCCATCTGTATATCTTCTTCGGTAAGGTATCTGTTAAGGTCTTTGGCCCATTTTTTAATCAGTTTGTTTGTTTTCTTGTTGTTGACATTTAAGAGATCTTTGTATATTTTGGATAACAATCCTGTATCAAATGTGTCTTTTGTAAATCTTTTCTCCTAGTCTATGGATCTCATTCTTTTTTTTTAAATCAATTTTTAAAAATTGAAGTATAGTTGATTTACAATGTTGTGTTAATTTCTGCTGTACAGCAAAGTAATTCAGTTATACATATATATTCATTCTTTTCAAAAAATATTCTTTTCCATTATGGTTTATCACAGGGTATTGAATACAGTTTTCTGTGCTATACAGTAGGACCTTGTTGTTTACCCATTCTGTATATAAAAGCTTATATCTGCTAACCCCAAACTCCCACTCCATCCCTCTCCCAACCCCCTCCCCCTGGGAACCACCAGTCTGTTTTCTATTTCTGTGATTCTGTTTCTGTTTTATAGATAGGTTCATTTGTGTCATATTTTAGATTCCACATATAAGTGATATCATATGGTATTTCTCTTTCTGACTTCACTTAGTATGATAATCTCTAGTTGCATCCATGTTGCTGCAAATGGCATTATTCCATTCTTTTTTATGGCTGAGTAGTATTCCATTATTTATATGTACCACATCTTCTTTATCCATTCATCTGTTGATGGACATTTTTATTGTTTCCATGTCTTGGCTATTGTGAATAGTGCTGCTATGAACGTAGGGGTGCATGTATCTTTTTGAATTACAGTTTTGTCTGGATATATGCCCAGGAGTGGGATTGCTGGATCATATGGTAATTCTATTTTTAATTTTCTGAGGAACCTCTGTACTGTTTTCCACAGTAGCTGCACCAACTTACATTCCCACCAACAGTGTAGGAGGGTTCCCTTTTCTCCATGCCCTCTCCAGCATTTGTTATTTGTAGACTTTTTAATGATGGCTGTTCTGACCAGTGTGAGGTGGTACCTCAATGTAGTTTTGATTTGCATTTCTCTGATAATTAGCAATGTTGAGCATCTTTTCATGTGCCTATTGACCATCTGTATTTTTTCTTTCGAGAAATGTGTATTTAGGTCTTCTGCCCATTTTTGGATTGGGTTGTTTGTTCTTTTTGTTGTTGAGTTGTATGAGCTGCTTATATATTTTGGAAATTCAGCCCTTGTAGGTTGCATTGTTTGCAAATATTTTCTCCCATTCTGTAGGTTGTCTTTTTGTTTTGTTTATGGTTCCCTTTGCTGTACAAAAGCTTGTAAATTTGATTAAGTCTCCTTTGTTTATTTTTGTTTTTATTTCTGTTGCCTTGGGAGACTAACAGAAGAAAACATTGGTATGATTTATGTCAGAGAATGTTTTGCCTATGATCTCTTCTAGGAGTTTTATGGTGTCTTGTCTTACATTTAAGTCTTTAAGCCATTTTGAGTCTATTTTTGTGTATGGTGAGAGGGTGTGTTCTAACATTGATTTACATGCGGCTGTCCAACTTGCCAGGACCACTTCCTGAAGAGACTGTCTTTCCCAATTGTCTTTTACTTATTGGTAACTTACTTTCAGTAGTGCATGGCACAGTTCATTAAGATATTAATACACTTTATTATGTTGAGGTAAGTTCCCTCTACACCTGCTTTCTGGAGGGTTTTTACCACAGCCAACATCGTTCTCAATGGTGAAAAACTGAAACAATTTCCTCTAAGATCAGGAACAAGACAAGGTTGTCCACTCTCACCACTATTATTCAACGTAGTTTTGGAAGTTTTAGCCACAGCAATCAGAGAAGAAAAAGAAATAGCAGGAATCCAAATTGGAAAAGAAGAAGTAAAACTTTCATTGTTTGCAGATGGCATGATACTATACATAGAGAATCCTAAAGATGCTACCAGAAAACTACTACAGCTGATCAATGAATTTGGTAATGTAGCAGGATACCAAATTAATGCACAAAAATCTCTTGCCTTCCTATACACTAATGATGAAAAATCTGAAAGAGAAATTAAGGAAGCACTCTCATTCACCATTGCAACAAAAAGAATAAAATATCTAGGAATAAACCTACCTAAGGAGACAGAAGACCTGTATGCAGAAAACTATAAGACACTGATGAAGGAAATTAAAGATGATGCAAACAGATGGAGAGATATACCATGTTCTTGGATGCAAGAGTCAATATTGTGAAAATGACTATACTACCCAAAGCAATCTACAGATTCAATGCAATCCCTATCAAACTACCAATGGCATTTTTCACAGAACTAGAACAAAAAATTGCCCAATTTGTATGGAAACACAAAAGACCCTGAATAGCCAAAGCAATCTTGAGAAAGAAAAACAGAGCTGGAGGAAGCAGGCTCCCTGACTTCAGACTCTACTACAAAGCTACAGTAATCAAGGCAGTATGGTACTGGCACAAAAACAGAATTATAGAGCAATGGAGCAGGATAGAAAGCCCAGAGATAAACCCACACACATATGGTCACCTTATCTTTGATAAAGG
This sequence comes from Balaenoptera acutorostrata, assembly GCF_949987535.1. Classification (NCBI taxonomy): domain Eukaryota; kingdom Metazoa; phylum Chordata; class Mammalia; order Artiodactyla; family Balaenopteridae; genus Balaenoptera; species Balaenoptera acutorostrata. The sequence continues at coordinate 92,693,604 of NC_080065.1, forward strand.
CGACAAGAATATACAATGGAGAAAAGACAGCCTCTTCAATAAGTGGTGCTGGTAAAACTGGACAGCTACGTGTAAAAGAATGAAATTAGAACACTCCCTAACCCCATACACAAAAATAAACCCAAAATGGATTAAAGACCTAAATTAAGGCCAGAGACTATAAAACTCTTAGAGGAAAACATAGGCAGAACACTCTATGACATAAATCACAGCAAGATCCTTTTTGACCCACCTCCTAGAGAAATGGAAATAAAAACAAAAATAAACAAATGGGACCCAATGAAACTTAAAAGCTTTTGCACAGCAAAGGAAACCATAAACAAGATGAAAAGACAACCCTCAGAATGGGAGAAAATATTTGCAAATGAAGCAACTGACAAAGGATTAATCTGCAAAATTTACAAGCAGCTCATGCAGCTCAATATCAAAAAAACAAACAACCCAATCCAAAAATGGGCAGAAGACCTAAATAGACATTTCTCCAAAGAAGAGATACAGACTGCCAACAGGCACATGAAAGGATGCTCAACATCACTAATCATCAGAGAAATGCAAATCAAAACTACAATGAGGCATCACCTCACACCAGTCAGAATGGCCATCATCAATAAATCTATAAACAATATATGCTGGAGAGGGTGTGGAGAAAAGGGAACCCTCTTGCACTGTTGGTGGGAATGTAAATTGATACAACCACTATGGAGAACAGTATGGAGGTTCCTTAAAAAACTAAAAATAGAACTACCATATGACCCAGCAATCCACTACTGGGCATATACCCTGACAAAACCATAATTCAAAAAGAGTCATGTACCACAATATTCATTGCAGCTCTATTTACAGTAGCCAGGACATGGAAGCAACCTAAGTGTCCATTGACAGATGAATGGATAAAGAAGATGTGGCACATATATACAATGGAATATTGCTCAGCCATAAAAAGAAATGAAATTGAGTTATTTGTAGTGAGGTGGATGGACCTAGAGTCTGTCATACAGAGTGAAGTAAGTAAGAAAGAGAAAAACAAATACTGTATGCTAACACATATATATGGAATCTTAAAAAAAAAAAAAAGGTTCTGAAGAACCTAGGGGCAGGACAGGAATAAAGACATAGATGTAGACAGTGGACTTGAGGACACGGGGACGGGGAAGGGTAAGCTGGGACGAAGTGAGAGAGTGGCATGGACATATATACACTACCAAATATAAAACAGATAGCTAGTGGGAAGCAGCCGCATAGCACAGGGAGATCAGGTCCGTGCTTTGTGACCACCTAGAGGGATGGGATAGGGAGGGTGGGAGGGAGACTCAAGAGGGAGGGATATGGGGATATATGTATACGTATAGCTGATTCACTTTGTTATACAGCAGAAACTAACACACCATTGTAAAGCAATTATACTCCAATAAAGATGTTAAAAAAAAAGGTATTAATACACTAAGTATGACAGCATTCCCAGAGGTATTCCTCACCGGCACTGCCTGTTTTCTTGTGGCTTTAATGTGGGTGAATTAATTTGAAATTCCTATTAGGGACAGCCTCCAAGGGCTAAAAGATCACTATAAGGTAACATGTGGCCTGTGTTGTTCTCTAACGGAGAAATGGGGAAGCCTACTGTCTTTATAATGGTGTTATGGGGAAGATTTGGGGACTTACACTCATTCCCTTTGTCCTTATCAGAACAGCTTTCCCCAGCTCTAAAAACACACCCCTCACAATATGCATACAGCTTGGTTCCAGGCTGTCACCTTGATTTGGTTTATTTTACTCTAGGCACAGGTCTGACTTTAGCTATGTTCCATTTGAGATTTGAAATAAATTAAGATTCTCCTTCAGTCATATCAATTCATTTTAGGCTCTACATTTATGGACCTAAGTGTCTGTACTTTGTGAGGTAGATGGTTTAACTGTAAAATGAAATGAATGCTATATATCATAATACATTTGAAAGCATCTTGAATTTGGTTTTTGCTTCTAAACATTTCCTTCCATTTTGTTAATGCTAACATTTAATAACTACTGTGATGATTCAAAATCTGTTTAGTTTCATAATTCTTATGATTCTGAATGACTCTTATAAAGAGGAGAATGAAAGAAAATAGGAGCAAAATATACATATATATATATAGTTTCCTTTAAAGTCTTTATTTCTTTAAGAAGTTGAAATAATTTATATTAAATCTGTTCTCTTTTAGTATTGTACTTCTGCTAAGCCAAAAACAGACACTTGAAGAGCTAAAACAGTCAGTCCAGCAGCTGAGATGCACTGAGGCAAAGTTTACAGCACAGAAAGAATTGCTAGAGCAAAAAGTGCAAGAAAATGATGGGAAAGAGCCGCCTCCAGTAGTAAATTATGAAGAAGATGCACGATCAGTTACATCTATGGTAAGCCAAAGAGTAATCAAATGAGAAAGTTGAAAGAGTAGTATATAGGTAATAAGTGAATACAAAAAGTAATTCTGGTTGCTATAACAAATTATTACTCTTGTTAATATGCAGGTCCTATTAAACTTGTTTGTAAATGCAAAATAGACTTGTCAGTCACCTCAGGTCACCTGGAGAGCACTTTCAGGAACCACCTGTAGAGTCAAAGGAAAAAGCTCTTCTCTTGCCTTCAAAACTGAAAACAAAGACTGCAATTGTTTTTATTCCTGGGAGACAGCAGGAAGGTAGGGTGTTATTCTTAAGATAGAAATAAGAAATAAGGAGAAAGATATTTATTAATTTTTTTCTTATATAAGAACAGTAGAATTTATCTGAGATTGATGATATGTTTATTGTTTTCACAATACAAAACATTGATTTTTTTAAAGACGATTTTTTCTTATAAATAGCCTTAAACTACAATAAACACATTTAAATGTAGCAACTAGAAATTCAACTTCATTTTATACAGATTTATTAACTGTTTAAGAATGCCTAGTTTAAAATTACTTTCTCTCTCTCTTCCCCTTCCTTCCTTCCTTCCTTTATCTTATGTTGGTGGTTTCTATCAGGGGGCAGTTTTGCCCCCCAGGGGTCATTTGGCCATGTCTCCAGGCATGTTTGGATTTCACAGCTGGTGGATGCTATTGCTATCTCGTGGGTAGAGGCCAGTGATGCTACTAAATACCATGCAGTGCACGTTACAGCCCATCCCTTCTTACTCCCAACAAAAACTTACTCAAACCAAAATATTAATAGTGGAAAAAAAAAAAATTAATAGTGCCGAGGTTGAAAAAGCCTGAGCTGTATCCTTGGATTTTTCTGTGGGTAACTGTATGTATGCAGTCCATAAATAGAACTATTATATTATAGTTAATTATGCTATAGGTGATATTTTAGTAATTTTTAGTTTATGTGATTCTAAATAGTACAATTTGATTGTTAAATGGATTCAAATGTCTCCATAGGAAAAAAAGACTGCATTTGAAATGTCCAATTCTAGATAAATCTGGATATGAATAGGAAGTGTTTAAATTATTGTGGTTATTACTATTTTTTATTAATTGAGACTTAGTGATCTATATATTACATTGTGAATTATGAATTATAATTTTTTGCTCTCCTTTACTGTCCTACCAGACAATAAACATCTTACCATGTAGACCAGGGACCCTACTGGATTAATTTTCTTGCTTCTTGATTTTTGATAACTAACATATGCATTTTTTTCAGAGGAACTTCTGAAGGTTTATTCTTTTGCTTGGCTTTGAAACCTTAGTTAGTAAATCTTTTGTTCTCTAAGTGTGGTTTATAGTATTTCCTTGTCCCCATGTGGTTGTGGAATTGGTTACTTCATAGCCTTTTTTTAGTGGCAGATAGGTTAAAACGGGCTATCGAATTTATTTTAAGTAATTATGTATGCAGATGACTCATGTTGGCATTATTATTATAGAATAAAAGATAGTTCTTCAAGTCACTAAATGATAACATATCCCCATTTGGTAACAACAACTAAAAACTAGACTTTGGAATTTAAAATATAACAGTTCATTAATTCTTATTTCATTAAGAACTTGTAATCATTTGGAGTTTTATCTTTCATAATCATTGAAGAAAAACTTTTAAATAAATGAATAAATAATGTTTTAGAGAGAATGTATAATTCAGTTTAAGAGGCTAAACTGCTTTCTGGTACTTTCAAACTTTCTCTTATACCCATTTATTAAATGATAATACCTTATAAATTTTTAGAAAGTGATGTCACATATTGCATTTATCCAGTTTATTTTAAATAGTTGAAATGCTATTTGTTTCTATACATTTATCTATTCACTGAAACAATGACTTTAGTAAGTCTTTAAGGAATTTACAAAGGAATGCTATGTGTAGTTTAAAGTAATAAAGTAACATTTTATAAATCAAACAGGACATTCCTCAGATTGATGGCAATTAATGAGTTTTTCAGTATGTTTTATAAAACAAGTAGAAATATTTGCAATTCTTAGTTGTTAAAACTAAATAATACTCCCACGTATATCAGTGAAATTTTTGCTTAATTCCATCTTTCAGTAATAATTAGAATATAACTTTTCATTTTATTCAAAAACAGTCAAAATATTAAAAGTATAAATGATTTTTTCCCCAAATGACTGTTTAAGCATTGTTTTATGAATAACATTACCCAAAAAGCCTGAAATTAATGTAAGCAGTTCCATTGCTTTTTCCTCTTTATAAATTCCATCCTTAAAAATGGTGTTTCAACAAGGGAAATTTAGTTGAATATTGGAAGAATTGGAAGAACTAAAAATTAAAGCATAATATCATGGAAAATAGTAAAAACTTGGCCTAAATATTATTTAAGAGTAAGTATTAACTATTTTACATGATCCTAATTAATGGCAGTGTTAACCAAAACTCAGACTCTTTGGTGGTGAATGCTTCTGTGAAAGAGAGCCCTTAAGGAACTGTACTGCTGAGATGGGCCATGGATTGTATATTCTTATAAAAATTCCAAGGTGATTCAGATGTCAGGGTTAGAATTGTAGTCAGGCTCTTAGATGTACTGATGTTTATTTTGACTTTATAATTCGATGAGAATTAAGACCCATCTATTAATTTACAGAAATCTAAAAAACTGTGGAGACAGGTAATGTAAACATCTTTGTCAGGAAAAGTCATCCTTCTAGTGTTGTCTTTTTTCACCTAAGTCTAATTTTGGCCAAAATACCAAGAAGAAAATGATATTGATAAATATTAAGTATTGCACAGTAATTCTCTATTATCTGTGGATAAGTATGTTTCATTTATCCATTCAAGCAATATTTATTGAGCACCTACTATGTGTGGAGGATATTTCTAGATGCTTGTAATATATCAGTGAATAAAACTAATGAAGAATCTCTCTTAGAGGTTACATTCTGTGGTGAATGGCAGTTAATAAATAAGTAAATTATATATTATATTGGAAGGTGCTAAATGCCAAGGCGTAAAAACAAAGCAGGATAGGGGATTGGGGGTCTAGAGGGTCACAGGTTGGGATACAATTTTAAATGCAAGTAAAGATAAGCATCATCGAGAAAGTGACATTTTTTATATAAACAATGTTCTTTTTAATGAAAATATGAAATAATAGGTTAATAGTCATCACAAAATCTCTGCATGGTAGGAGTTTTTTTCTTTATCATTTTCCCTAATTTCCAAGATTTCTAAAAACAACATATGTGGCTTTAATAACTACAAAATAATAAATGTTATTAAATAAATATAATACATTCCTACCACATAAAATAAGAATAGTAAATAAAATAAAATATCTCATAGTTCTACTTACCATTCAAAGGCATCCACTTATCAATTTTACACAAGAAAGTGACGTTTGAACAAAATCTTGAACTGGGGAGTTAGTAAACCACTTAATTTCTGGGGAAAGAGCATTCTAGTCAGAGGGTGTATTTATTGCAAAGACTATAAGGCAGGGGCAGGTCTGGACTGTCTAAGGTACAGTAAGGAGCTCTGAGTAGAGTGGAAGGTGAGAGTATAGCGAATGAGATTAGAGAAGTAATGGAGAACAGATCTCAGGACCTGTGGAACATAATTAAGGGTTATGGCTTTTCTCTGAATGAAATGGGGAGCCATTGGGTTGGGAGGTTATAACAGAAGACTGACATGCTCTGACTTTTGAATTAAATGGATCACTGTGTTGATAATATGCTTAAGGTTAATAAGAATGGAAGATTGAGGTTGTTACAGCAACCCAGGTGATAGAAGATGACAGTTTGAGCAAGGATGGTATCACAGGAACTAACAGGAAGTGTTTAGCTTCTGGATATGTTTTGAAGGTTGAGCCCATGAGATTTCCTGTGGATTAAATGTGGGGTATGAGAGAGAGGAGTCAAGGACAACTTTAAGGTTTTGTGCAGGAGCACTAGAGGAATAGAATTTGTTTCAAGTGCATGGAAAGAGTACACATAGAGCAGTTTTGATGAGGAAGAGCAAGATTTCAGCTTGTTTTTCCAAAAAAGAAAGAAAGAGAGAGAGGGAGGGAGGGAGGGAGGAAAGGAAGGAAGGAAGGAAGGAAGAAAGGAAAGAAAGGAAGGAAGGAAAGAAAGAAAGAAAGAAAAAGAAAGAAAGAAAAGAAAGAGAGAAAGAAAGGAAAGAAAGAGAGAAAGAAAGAAAAGAAGGAAAGAAGGAAAGAAAGAAAGAAAAGAAAAGAAAGGAAGGAAGGAAGGAAAGAAAGAAAGAAACCCCATCAGTGTAGAAATTTGGTAGTTCCAGAGGATGGTTTGGACTGGAGATATAAATTTGAGAGTTGTAGGCATCAAATGGCATTTAAAATTATTTGACTATAGAATGTCACCAAGTGAGAGAGGATAGAGAAGAAAAGAGAAACAAGGACTGAACTCTGGGACACTGCAAGTTAGGTCTAGACAAGGAGGAATCAGGAAGAGATTAAGAAGGAATGACCAGTGAGGTAGTAGAAAATCAAGAGAATTTGGTGTCCTCGAAAAATGTTCGAAGGAAAAATGAGTTCTAGAATTTCGGACATACCCGGTTAAGGCAAAAGAAACAGCTGTATTGACTGCAGGAATTTTCTAAACTTTTTGTATCAGATTCCCAAGAGGAGAACTATAGCACGGAATGCAGTGTCTCTGGAAATACTGTTCCAATCCCTTTTCAAAGAGTGTCCTGAAGGGACCACTGCGCAATGGAAACTGTACTTTGGGAAATGATGAATTAGAAGACAGATCCTTTCTTATCCATTTGAGTTATTGACACTTAAACGTGCTGTTAATGCTGAAGACATTTGAGTTGTTTAAATGGACTATAGACCCAAGGATTATTTTATTTTATTCTTCACTTCTAGTTCTGCAGGCAGAAGAATCTGCCTTCTGGGGCAAATTAGAAGGCTAAACTCTTTGTTGGCTGCCCTATCTGGATAATGATGGAAATACCAAGATTTTCTAGTCCCTGACTAAACATTGTCTGACTTTACTCTCTCTCTCTCTCTCTTAATTTATTCAAAAATATCACGTTTGTTTTTAGCTATCCAGTTGTAAGAACATAAGTTTTCAACCAGTGTCTGTTGAATTGAGGAATTGAACTTCCTTTTTACTCCAGAGTAATCTAGTTATTTTCCTTTTAACAGCATGTGCTTTAGGCCAAATAATTTTTGTTGAAAGAATCTCTGTTGTATGTCAAATATATCTGGCACCATGGAATGAGTTCCTAATTTTTAAATATGTTTAGCTATCCTGTAAGATAATTGCCTTTACTTTGATGTTTCTGAAATTGCACATTTTTAAGCCCTTTTACTAGACTAATACACAACATATATTTATCTTCTCTGCATATTTTATTGAGTTCTGCTTAATTGAGCAGCACTATCAATAAAATCCTGTTTTGTTACATTTTCAACCAACAAAATATCTGGTTTGTTGACTAAATATTGTCTGTATTATGATTTGATAGTAATTCATTTTACCATAATGTTCAATATATTTTCAATTTTATAGTTAGTCACTAAATTGGAATGATATCAGTTGAGATATATTGACAGCATCATTGAAGCTTTATCTGTTTTCATCATCAGGTATATTTTCTTTCTTTAAATACATAAGGTAAATGTTAATTCCAAGCCTTACTATCAAATACACTGAGAAGAGTACCAGACTAAGAATCAGGAGACCTGAATTGAGCTTTGTCTCTGCTGTGTAACTATCGTCAGGTTACTTAACCTTTCTGAGTTTTCTTTTCCATAAAAGGAGGAAATGAATGTGTACCCACCTTGCCTGACAGGATTTCTGTGACACTGAAATGAGATTATGTTGAGTATTTTATATGTTAAGAAATACTGTTACAAAAAGATTCTATTTTACTTTTTTCTAATAATGTACCTTAGTTCACATGTAAATTAATTTGTAGATACTTACTGAGTTCTTAAGTATGAATTGTAGATTTTTCTGTAGGATTATCTTTTGTAATATTTCTTATTTATGAAGGCAAAACCTTAATTAATTTCTCTGAATATGTAGTACATATACGTGCACAGGTGTCTAAGTATCCTTTCCGTAGTCCCTAGTTCCCTACCTCACAGGTAACCTTCCAGAAGCATTGTATGCAAATATAAACATAAATTTATATTATATGCTTCCTGCTCTTTTGACACAAATGGTAAAACATACAATACTGTTCTGTACCTTGCTTTTTACTTAATATATTTTAAGTATCATTTTGTAACAGTGAGTATACAGTTACTTTTTTTTTCATTTATTTGTTCATCAAACATATTTATTGAATGTCAGGCGTCAGGTGCCATTTTAAGTTCTGGGGATACAGTAGTGAACAAAATAAACATTTTTTTTTTGTCCTCATGGACCTTTCACTCTAATTGGAGGAGACAGACAATAAACAATCATACACACACACACACACACACACACACACCTACATACATATATATGTCAGGTGGTGGTAAGTTCTTTGGAGAAAAATAAAACAAGCAGGGAGAAAAAGGGTGCTGGGATGGGTTTTCATATATATGGTGGTCAAATAAGGCTTAGTGATAAAGTGATTTATACAGAGATCTGAAAGAACTAAGGGAGCAAATGATGAGATTGCCTGGGGTGAGAACATTCCAAGCAGTGGGAAAAGCAGTTGAGAGGCACTGATGCAGGAGTATGGTTCTTGTGTTGGAATAACAAGGAAGCCAGTGTGGCTGGAACAGAGTGAGCCAGAGTAGTAGGAGATGGGGTCAGAGAAGTAGTGGGCATTTAGATCGCATAGTCACGCAGACCATTGTAAGGACTTTGATGCTAACTCTTAGAGAAATAAGACTCTGAGCAAAGAAGTGACATATTTACATTGTTTACAATTGTTTGTTATTATAAAGACAGCTGGTGAAATCCTATAATTTTACTATGGGTATAAATAGAGATTATATGTAAGATACATTTTGGAAGGTTTTGTGCAGTTTATATAGGTTTAGATTTTACTCTCAAAGTAATTTAAAGGTTTCTTAACCTGAGAACAATGTCAGTTATGGATATTAATTACTACGTTAATATCGACATTAATATTTCAGTTTTATAGATTAATAAATTCTTGCTTCCAGCTTTCCTGTGACAAGAATTTTATCATGCTGAACTTTCAGTGGCTTTCTAGACCATTAAATTAATAAATTCTCCTGTAGATCTGATACTTAAAGTGTATTTAGAGGTATATGCTTTATGTTTATTTGATGCATAAATTTCTAATTTATAAAACGAAGTTAGGAGGTGATAATGATTACATTATAAAAAATGTGTTGATTTTTCTAAATGATTCAGGTCAAGATTCCTTAACATTGCTGATCATCAAGGAAATGCCAATCAAAGCCACAATGAAATATTACCTTACACTGGTCAGAATGGCCATTATCAAAAAGACAACAAATAACAAGTGTTGGCGAGGATGTGGACAAAAGGGAACCCTCTTGCACTGTTGGTGGGAATGTAAATTGGTGCAGCCACTATGGAGAACAGTATGGAGGTTCCTCAAAAAATTGAAAATAGAACTACCGTACAATCCAGCAATTCCACTTCTGTTTATTTATCCAAAGGAAATGAAAACACTAACTTGAAAAGATATCTGCACCCCCATGTTCCTAGCGGCATTATTTACAATAGCCAAGATATGGAAACAACCTAAGTGTCCATCAATAGATGAATGGATAAAGATGTGAGATATATATATATATATATATATCTCATATATATGTTTACACACACACACACACACACACACACACACACACATGAAATCTTGCCATTTGTGACAACATGAATGGGCCCTGAGGGCATTTTGCTAAGTGAAATAAGTCAGACAGAGAAAGACAATTACTGTGTGATCTCACTTATATGTAGAATCTTAAACAAAACAAAACAAAACAAAACAAAAAACAACTCATAGTTACAGAGAACAGACTGTGTTTCATTGCCGGAAGTAGGGATGGGGAGTGGGTGAAATGGGTGAAGGTGGTCAAAAGGTACAAAATTCCAGTTATAAAATAAAATGAGGAGGATGTAATATACAGCATGGTGATAATAGTTAATAATACTCTATTATATATTTGAAAGTTGCTAAGAGAGTAGATCTTAAAAGTTCTCATCAGAAGAAAAGAATTTTTATAACTATGTGTGGTGATGAATGTTAACTAGACATGTTGTGGAAATCATTTCTCAGTATATACAAATATCAAATCATGATATTATGCGTCTGAAACTAATGTAATGTTGTATGTCAATTATATTCAATTAAAAAAGATTCCTTTAAATATTCATTTTTCTTTGGTTCATACAAATGAAGTCATTTCACATCACAGACTAGTTAATGGATGATGCCAGAGACATTTTTGCATTAGGCCACTGTATCTTCAGTATCAGGGGGAAAGAAAACAAAATTTAAGCTGTTTTTAACTTATATTTTAACTATCTCTGCTCATATTTATATGCATATTCAGTGAGTAAATAAGCCAAATCAAGTATATGGTAAATGAAAGGTAACTTTTTCATTTTTATACACAAACACACACACACACATATGCATGTAATATACTACAAACCAAATGAAAAAGCTACCTTTCATTTTCATGTATATGTATATATATGTATACATATATATATATTCCTAATTTGTCTTTTTAATTATGGATTTCTTAATATCTTAGTACAAACTAACTAGCCAGGGGTTAGCTAGCTCTAAAAGGATATAATAAAAGAACACAGTAAAGTTAGGCAAGAATTAAATATTGCTATGATTAATGCAAATTAAAAGATTAATAACTCAGATTTATTCAGTCATTTGAGATTAAACAAGTGTTTAATCATTACTACATGAATATTTTGTACCGGGGTTTTGTGGGAAGGGTGGGTCAAAGATAAAATAGATTTAGACCCTACCATAGGTTTGGTGGGGGTAGATGGAGCAAAAGTAATTGATTTAACAATTAATTTGAAAGTTGGCTGCATTTTGACTTGTATATATCCATATATTAAAATATTAGAAAAAATTTAGGTGCCTAGCAGTACGTAGATATACACTCAGCAGATGTTTACAGAGGGACCGAATAGGTACAGAATTTCAAAATATCTGTTTATAGGTTATAATTGATGCCATTCAGTTTTTTTAAAAAAAGAGTTAAATGTTGATGTTAGCTTCTATCAAATATTTCTCATTTTATAAATAATTGTGGCAGTGGTATTCTAACAGAGTGACAAAGTCTCCAGTAGTTACAGAGATAATGACTAATGAGTTACTGCAATAGAGTCATCACTCTAGAGAGAGCTCCAGCTGCAGAGCCAGACTGCTTGGATTTGTATCCATGCTCTACCACTTAGGAAGTGTTAGGCAAGTTTCAGGACTTTTCCTGCCCTCATTTCCCAATGTGTAAATCAGGAATTACAGTTTTACTTACTCTTGGGTTTGTTGTAAGGAATAGTTAAGTTTACACATTTAAAGCATGTAGAACAGTGCCTGCAACTTAGTAAACTACCATTGTCTTTTATGTAGATGATAATTATCACAGAAATGATTTAATGTAAATGCTTATTTTCTGCTAGTCTTTATTCCTTAGTCTTGATATTATTTTTCACTAAGCATGAGTATTTTCTTTTAAAAATGTATCCTGTTAAGTTTTAGATGATAGATAAGCATGTTTGGGATCTACTCTGTATTTGAAGTACAGACTTTCTTGGGTATCCAAGGGGGATCGGTTCCAGGAGCCCCTGCAGTAAAATGGTATGGTATTTGCATATTACCTACACACATGATGATACTTTAAATCATCTGTAGATTACTTGTAATACCTAATACAATGTAAATGGTATGTAAATAGTTGTAAATACAATGTAAATGCTATGTAAATAGTTGCCTGCACAGGGCAAATTCAACTTTTACTTTTTGGAGCTTTCTGGAATTTTTTTTTCCAAATATTTCAGATCCATGGTTGGTTGGATCTGTGGATGTAGAACCTGCAGACGTGGAGGGCCGACTGTATTGTGTTCTTTAGCCATAATAGATTACAAAGTATTTTTTAAACAAAGTATCATGTAATTAATTTTACTTATATATTGCTGGCATCAATAGGATTGACCAGCTAATTTTTTAAAGAAAATTTTTAGTGTTATTAGTTTACTGTAAGCTCATTTTTTTCTTCTACTACACTATTAAAGTTTGTGTTTAAAATTTTGCACAAAGCAATTTTTATAAAAATGTAACTCATAATCACATTTTTAAATGACAGTTTTCTTTTAGTTTGAGTGAAAAAAAAATTCCTAAATGGCATTATATTTTATAATTATTCATTCCTAAAATAACATTTTTCTTTTAAGTTTGCAATTATGGAAAATTCAATTAACAGCTTTTAATACTTATATTGCCTTTTAAAAATAACTCTCTTTGTTGTCAATTTATGCCATACCATTATTTATTCATTCTGTCAGTTGAAACTAGTTTTTCTTTATACCTCATTGATTCCCTTCTCTCAGTATTATTTAAAGACTCTCTTTTTACCAGCAGGGCAGGGTGGAGAAAATGTGGAAACTTGAGTCAAATTGTCATGAGTTTCATTACCTTTAAGTAAATTTTTACCCCGCTAAACCTCAGTTTCTTCATCTGTAAAATGTGGTTAGTAATATGCACCTCAGAGGATTGTTATTAGGACTAAATGAGTGATGCAAAGGCCAAGGCACATTATAGAGCCCAGACATAGGAAGGTGCTTAGTACGCATTTGGTTTTTGTCCCCTTTCTTTTCCCTCTCCTCTCCATTTCTCTTTTTCCTCCTTTCTTCTATCTCTTGCACCTTTGTCCCCATTTCTCCTCTTCCTTCCTCTGCCTTCTTATTAAACACAATTAACCAACTTCTATGAATATCTATTGTGTGCCATGGATGGAGACATCCTGGAGTGAAAGAGAGTCTCTGTACTCAAAAATCTACATTCAGCAGGCAGGAAGTTGTAATAAATAATTGATTAACAAGAAAACATTGGAGTGAAGTGCTGTGATGAAATTGATCATTAATATTCCTCAGGCTTTAGCCTTCAGCCCTTGGCTTTCAATCCTTTTCTTTTCTTTGTATTCATGTTATCTGTGGGCTTTTTTCCTTCTGTCATGACTTAAACATCAACTGATGATCCCCAAATTTACATGTCCAAGGAAATTAGGAACACTGGAACACCACTCAAGATAAACATAAAAAATGAGAGCAGATAAGTTAAGTGACTTATGCAAATTCACACAAAAAACGTTAAATGTAATACAAATTTTAATTTAACAACAATTTCATTATTATTCACACACCAATTAGATTTTCTTTTTGTGTGTTTTTTTTTTTTTGGATTAACTGTTAACTGATAGACATAGTATTAACTGACATTCATTCTATGTTAATTAAAAATTAAAAAAACCTTTGGACTTTTTTATTGTAGTTTAATGCAGATACATTATTTGAAAAGACAGGGGAGAGATCTAATCATCTGAAGAGAAAAAAGATTTTTACATACATGTCTAATTTGTCATAATAATTGTGAATAATAAAATTGCTAAAAATTTCTATTGATAATGAATACAGTTCTTCCTTTTTTCCCATAATATAGTTTTGTTTTTGCGTACCCATTAAAAATAAATCAATAAAAGGCAACTACTTGGCATATAAACCATTGCATAACGTGTTCAGGACGTTCTTTTAAAAATTCAAAAATTATCTAATTTTCTTCAACCTAAGAAAAGTATTTCAGCCCCTGCAATTTATTTGCTAATTCCTCTATTAAATTGAATAGTATTTGTCTTAAAATTTATGTGTGAGTATGTTATCTTTTGACTTGAATTGAAAGTAGACAGTTGGCCTTTCATGTAGTGAAGGATTCATATATTTTTATCTCTAAAGTCTTTTGTCGTAAATTTTGAAAGTTATTTTTATGACATATCAATTTCTTTAATTTAATTGAAAGGTTTAATAAAGAGAATATGTGAATATTATGATTTATTGCTTCATTTGGTACCTAATGAAAGAATTTTAAGTCCTAATAAATTTTCTCTTTTATTATAGTGTTCTGAAGAAAATTATTTCTCAGTATTAATATTTAAAAGATTAAGACTCAACTGTTAATTTTTAAAATCATTGGTTTAGTTTGAAAATCCCAGACAAATGATAAGATCTGGGACTAAGGAAAGATTTTCTCTGTCAGAATGTATCTAGAGATCTTTTAGAGTAGAGGCTAATTCTTCCAGATAAGTTCTCAAAATTGCTTAAAAATCATTGAATCCTTGGAAGGAGAAATAACTCAATCAGAAAGAAATCATTTATACTTCTACTGTGTATTTAACTATGTGTTAGATGTTACAAGGGTCTACATGAGAATATAAACAAACTCAGATCCTTTTATCTGCCTTCATTTTGAAATTTGAATGAATGCTATCATACTGACGTTAGAAACATAACATTTGAACAACTAGAAGTACATTATTAAAACAGCATAGTTAGGAAACAAGAATATACAGATAGATTAATAGAATACTAGTCCAAAGAAGCCTATATATGTTCTTAATATGAGTATAAGGCTATTTTAAGGAAAACAAAAGATTAAAAGATTATTCAGTTTATATCATTTTAGGTCTTAAGCTCATGCCACATAAAAAATAAATTTCAGATGTATTACTCAAATATAAAAAAATAAAGCCACAAAACGACTAAAGAAAATATAAGTGAACATTTTCCTGTGTCAGAAAACAAAGAATTAAATTGCAGAATAAAAATTGGGAATAATATGTGATGCAAATATGACAAGGATTAATGTTTTAAAATATGTAAGTAAATCATCCAAGTTGGTTTATAAAGAAGGAATGCGTCAACTAAAAATGGACAAAGAACATAAGAAATTTATAATAAAGGATATATAAGCTTTAATAAAGATAAGAAAGAATTTTCAGCCTCACTAGTAACGAAAATAATCATTAAGAAAAGCAGTTAGAAAATGAGATTTTTAACTTGTCTGTTACCATCCACAGTGGCCTCCTTTCCACCTGTTTGCTATGCTCCAGCCAAAGTAACCTTTTAAAATTTCAGATCAGGACAAGTCTGGTTATATTGACCCCCACAAGAATGGCTGCTTATAACTTTTAGGCTAAACAGTACTTTTTCTGAATGGCCTGCGTAAAAGGCTTTCCTTATATTGTCTGGCCCCTACCTTGGACTCTGACCAATCAGAATGGATGCTTGTCATAACTACCAGGCATGTCCCTATGGAAGAAAAGCAAAAAAAGAAAGACGTATATAAGGGGTGAAGGACTGGGATAAAAATCTTGGAGTAGTCCAGGGACTGACTATTCATCTAGTTTAAGAACAAGTATAGTTGGAGTAAGGTAGTTAAGAGGCTTATATGAAGCTATTAAGTGTGATCTGAAATTTCACATGTGAAGCAATTTTGACTGGTACGTTCCAAGTTATGAATAGTAGAATGCAATGCTGAAGTTAAGCATAAATGAGCATTGTTGGAGATGAAGACATCCAAAGGAACTTTCAGGCCTTGGGTATAAGAGTCATGTACTGGAAAGAAAATAATTATAAGCCACTTGCAAAGATCTCAGTAAATAAAGGAGAGTGTCTGAGAGGCCAGTAGATGATAGCATTGAGAATGAAAATGCCCTGGCTTCATTTATGCTATTATTATAAGTACCTCATCTCTTAAATTCTATATAAAGCTTCTGGTGCTTAAGACAGTACCTGGCAAAGAGTAGGTCCTCAATAAATTTTTCTTCAACGTGAAGAGATGAAATCATCAGTGTTTAGATTCCGGTCAAATGTTTGACTCCTTTTCTACATATTCCTTGGCATATAAGCACCGAACAAAACAAAACACCTACTCAGTTAATGTCGAGGGGTAAATTATTCTAGAATATGTTCTAGAAAGTAATAAATTCCTTATAACACTGATGGAAAGGAAAGGATACAGAGAAATAGCTTTAGCTAGCATATTCATCACTTAGAGGTAGGCAAAATCAGAAACTCAGTATGCTGTGTGATTTAAGTGGGGTCAGGATGCACTGTGTCCTCAAAAATATCTTAACCACCACAACTGCTTTAGGAAAATTATTTGGCAATATCTACTAAAGGATATGGGCACACCCTGTGACCCAGAAATGAATACATATGTTTCCCAAAAGACATGTATAAGAATATACACAGGAGCACTATTTATAATAGACTGAAACTGGAAACTGCCAAATGTCAATCAGCAGTGGAATAGATAAAATGTGGAATATGTACCCAGTGAAATTGTCTGCAGTTATAAGAATGAACAAATTACAGCTATATACAGCAGTATGGATGAAACTTACAAACATCATGTTGAGTGAAAGATACCAGACGTTACATAATCTGTGATTCCACTTATATAGAGTTCGAAAAGAGGCAAAAGTAATCTATGATATATTGAAAGTTAGGATAGGGATTACCCTTGGTGAGATGAGGGAAGGACTGAAAGGGGCACACTGGGGACTTCTGGAGTGCGGAAACGACTTGTATTTTGATCCATGTTCTCGTTACGGGGATCTTTTCAGTCTGAAAATTCATAAACTGTACACTTTTGATTTGTACACTTTGCTGAATGTATCTTGTACTTCAATTAAGAATTTCAGGAAAAAAAATTTGCTCTAAGTGCAGGACCAAAATGAAGGCATGTTCCACTGTGTGTGTGTGTGTGTGTGTGTGTGTGTGTGTGTGTGTGTGTGTGTTAGTTTGTGTCTGTGTGTTGGGCTGTTCATGGCTGTCCTTTCAGAATTACTTGGGACGAGGAGGGGCTTTTTAAACTACACAGGCCATACTTCTGTCTCTCTGTCACCCTCTTCCTTCACCCTCTTCCTTCCCATATTATGTTTCCTCCATGGACTACATTTCTCCCTACCTTTCTCTTTTCCTAACAAGCCATAGTTAACTATAATGCATGCTGTGAAAGTGTTGCATCCTTCAGGTCTCTTGGGGTTGAAAAAAGTTTGAGAACTATTAGGCAAAGGAGTTTGTCTTAAAGAACTCTTTTAAATTCTGAATGCCTCTTGTGAAAGTAGCTTATTAAGCATTGTAAGATAATAATATGTACCTCAAATCAGGAGCTTGGGGAGCTAAGAGAGTGTCAATTACCCCAAAACTGGGTAGTGCAAGCATGTTGATTCTGACTTTTCACTGGTTATTTAACTCACCAAGAGAAAGTGTCTTTGTACTTTCTAGCATTTGATGACAGCATACAATTTAGAGGTCTCACTTTAATTTAGTGGTCGCTTATTATAATTTGAAAATTGTGCTGGGGAATTAGATCATAATTATTTCTATTTTGAAAGATAGACCATGCTTTTAAAATGGTGGAATAATTTGTGCAGATACTAAAGATATTTGGTATGTGAGCAGTAAAACAAACATGGACTGCCCATACCATGAAAAAACGCTGATCTGTTGTTTTCCATAGGAATTTGAAAGCCTAATTTAATTTTCGTCTGCCATTCTTATAGGCTTCTTGGATGATTGTTAGGGATGTTGCCTCTTTCCTGTCTCCCAAAGTCAGAAAGTCAGAGACAGCTTGACTTCTTGCTCTGTGGATGTACAATGTGATTTGGGATTAGGATGTTAAAAACCAAAGAACACAGGAAGCCTTCCTGTGTCCTCCTATTTTTCCATAGAGTTCTTAAGCTGATTGACAGGAAGTGAAAAAGAGCTAATGCTTTAAGCTTCAGCTGTATCACTTCTAAGAAAGGCAGCCTAGTAGAATGACCATGTCTAGGGGTCTGAAGATTGCAGAGATCATGAAGTCACCAATATGAGATAATCAGGTTTGTTTTAAATTGTTCGGCGAAAAGACTGTTAGCTCTGGGAATTTGTAATCTTCACATTGCAAGGCTTTTTGTATAGATTTCATATTTGCTAGTTTATATACTTGTGTCATTCACTCATTCATTCATTTCCTGCCTTAGTCCTCAGAGTATTTGAGGTAGCTAATGATGACAAAATACAGCAAAATACAAATAAAAAAATAAAATCAGCACCAGGAAAAATGGAGGTTGTAACAGGATATCAAGACTGGAGGAAAAGCTATGTAGGTCATAGCTTGGATAGTTACTACAGTAGAGCTATTATTTTGTGTCTAAGCTTCCCAAAGGCCAAAATGAAAGGGACGATAAAGTCATGTAATAGTTACTGTTAAATAAAAGAAGACATGCCACATTGCAGGGGAAGCAAAGCTTTTCATTGTATTTAGCTCTAATAGAATTTCTTACTGGAGGCTTTGACATTGACTTTTGCAGTGACAGTGCCCTTGACAATATCACTACAGCTCATGCTGGAAGAAGATTCATAAGGCCATCTCTTTCAGAATCTAGAATCCCTCAGTGGAAGTGGAGGCCATAACACCAAAATCAGTCCATGGAGGTCTAAGAATGCAGCTGTATGTAAACGGAGTTCATCCAAGAATATACTCTAGATTTAGAATAATTAATGAACTTGGATGTGATTCTAATGATTCTCTCTTAGTACCATTTTTCTCAGCTGCAGTTAGGTTATGCAGTGGATCATTATTTTCCCTGGGAAAAGTTTTCAACTGCAGGTATTTTATACTTGTTTGCAGGTGGATCTGTAAGATTAGAAGGATTTACTAGTAAATTAGCTGATTTTTAAAAATTGTTGAAGACCTATATTTTAAATTATTGGAAATATTTTATGTATGTAAAATAATTTTGTTATGTTGTGAAAATGTAACTCCCATAACATTATTCAAAGCTTGCCCCTTGTTAGGATTAAAAAACGTTATTGATGATTAAAAGGAAATTGTCAGTGTTAAACTTCAACTTTTGCTTGCAATTTTCATGATAAATTGTGATAATTGTGATGTCTCACTCTTTCCTAGTTGATTATTCTTAATTTAACTTTGTAGATTTTTTTGTTGGCTTCATGTATAATTACTCTATAGATTTTAAAGATAAGTAGTTAAAGAGTGCTGAAAATCTCACTATTATATGAAATGTTCCATTTTGGAGGATTTTTCTAAACAAATTTTTTAATATCTATTACAATTCAAAATTTAAAATTTCCTAAAGGATTATTCTTTGAGAGACAGTGGGTTTGATTCATTAACATCTGGCCATGTAAAGCCTCATACGTTAGGTTGCTCCAATATGTCATTTAAGGAAAATTACTAAAAGAAAGGAACTGACTGTATGCTGGACATAAACTATTGTTACTGGCAAACAACCCTGCAAGGAAGGAGTGATTCCTACCTTTCAGATGAGAACCCTGAAACTTGAAGAGAGTAAGGAATTTGATCAGAATAAGAGTGGCAGATTCAAACTCAGAATTTTCTGTCACAATAGGTTAAATTCTATCCAAGCAGTGTTGCCTGTTTACTAAGCCAACAGACTTATAGTCAGAGAGACCTTAGTTCAGACCCTCTCTGTGTTATTAAAGATATGACCATAGGAAAAGTCAACACAACCTCTCTGAGATAAATATCCTTATTGGTAAAATGTAGCAAATCATAGAAATCTCATAGAATTGTTTTGAAAATTAATGAGATAATGTTTGTAAAAATGTTTTAGCACAGTGCCTGGCATATAGCTAAACTCAATAAAAGGCAGCTATAAAGAAAGAAAAAGTTACCATGATTTCTCCTAAATGTGATTTTTCAGTGTATTTATGTTGGAGGCTATATTCCACTTAAACACACTTTAATTCTTTTTCATAGTGTAATACCTAAAGATAACAAATTCCTAAAGATAAGAAACTACCAGCAGGTGGAGCTCAGTGTCAGAGAAACCAAGTTTCTGAAATTGAGCTATTTTTCATCTTATGAATTAAAAATAAAATTAAATAAATGCATATACAGTTTTGAAATTTACATGTGAAGGCTTTCTATTTTTAGCATGCTTACCAAAAGTCATCACCTGCCACATGGTTCTTGAATATGTAAAAATAATGCTTTGGTTATTCGGATCATCTAAAATTCTTTGTTGTTTCTGGTATTATATATAACGTATGACAGTCATTTGCATGACGAAGACATACTTAAAGTGAACTTCATTTAACAAGAGTGACTTAGAATTTGATTATTTCATTCAGGAATTGGACTGATAATCTCGTATTTAACTTGTCAAAACCCTCAAATCTGCCACTCTCACAGTATTCCACTTCTTAGTAAATGGTATCACGTTTAATCAGCTGTTAAAGCCAAAAATCATGGGAATCACCCTTGTGTTCACTCTTTCACAGATCTCACATCCACTCTATCCATAAGTTCTCGTGGTGCTATCTCTAAAATACATCCCAAATCTGACCTCTTGTCAGCATCTTCACTGTGATCATCAGAATAAAACAGTAAGTTGTAGCCTGACTGCTTCTTCCAGACTACCTGTCTGCTCCCTTGCCCTTCCTACATTGTATTTTCTACGTAGTAACTGAGTGATCTCAGTGTGATCTTGTGTTATCTCCTGCTTATGACCCTCCAGTGGGATCCTTGTGTAATCAAAATAAAATTTCTTATCAGAGCTTAAACTACGTGATCATGTCCCTGCCTAGCTCTCCCCAGCATAGCCTCCCACTCCTTCTCATCCTCCACACTCTAGCCTTTCTGATCTATTGTCCTTTGAGCAGGCCAAACTGCTTCTCGTCTCAGGGCCTTTCTGTTTCCTCTCTCTTTAATACTCTTTTCCCCAGTTTTTCATATGCCTGACTGCCTTCTTTTCATCATTTCAACTCAAATGTCATTCCTTTGAGACATCTCTCTGACTATTCTAGCTGTAATAGGCTCTTTCATTAACCCTCTACTCCCTGCCATCATTATCCTATTGCCCTTTTCCACTTCTTACATAGCCCTTACTTCTAGTTCTTTGCTGCTACTACTACAGTTTTGTTGGCTAACATTTACTATGTGATAGGTTTCTTTTAAGCGTTTCTATGCATTAAATATTTTAATATGTGTATTTGTATGTTATTAACTCATTTAATTATGGCATTTGATTATGTACATATGTATGATTTTAGTATCTATTTCCTTCCCCTATAATCCCTGCTAGCCCCCCAAACTGTAGCTCCACGAAGACAGGCACTTTCATTTTGTTTACTATGATTTCCTTGGCCTTGAGCAGTACTTGGCAAATAGAGGAGGCTTAGTAAACATTTTTTGAATATTGTGCAAGTTCTTAGAATTCATAATAACAAATAGAGTCATCAAATATTTAAGTAAAAAACCTTCTAGGGGAAAGGGAATATTTTCTAAGGAAGAAATCATACCTGATTGTTCTTAGAGTTCTTTTATATGAAGGTAATAGGGTACAGAAAAATCATCTACGTAGGTTTTAGGAAAGACTTGGCAATGTTCTTTACGAAAGATTGCTAAATATTAAGTCACCATTGGGTGGGAAGTATGCTTTTAGCATGGCCCAAGAAAAGATTTAAAATCAGAAATCAGAGGGTAGGAATAAACAGGTATTTATTTAACTGGAAAACTGTAAAGATAAAGATACCTTAGCAATTAATAATCCCATCTGTTATGGGTTGAATTGTTTCCTCAAAAAGATATGTTGAAATCCTAATATCCAGTACCTGTGAGTATGACCTTACTTAATTGGAAATAGGGTCTGTAGATGTAATTAAGTTAAGCTGAGGTTATTAGGGCAGGTTCTGATTTAATATGACTGGTGTCCTTATTAGAAGAAAAGATAGACTGACCTACAGGGAATACAGCCATGTGAAGGCCAAGGCAGAGATTGGAGTTATGCTGCTATAAACAAAGGATTGCCTGGGGCTACCGGAAGCCATAAGAGGCAAGGAAGGATACTTCCTTAGAGTTTTTGGAGGAAGCATGACCCTGTCAAAACCTTGATTTCAGACTTATAGCCTCTAGAACTGTGAGAAGACAGATTTCTTTTCCTTTAAGCCATGCACTTTGTGGTATTTTGTTAACAGAAGACCTAAGACACTGATACAACATCCATTGTACTTATTATCTATATAAGTGACCTGAAAGACTGCCTAGTGAGGTATCTAGATGACATCATATTTTTCTAGTTGTGAAGAGAAAACCAGTGGGTACAGATGATCACAGGAGAAATACCCGAATTAGCTTTTTTTCTGGACTGGACCAAGAAGCAAGATATCTAGCTTCTCTAGATTTTATATTCCTTGACTGTGAACATTAATTTTGATTTATTTTATCTCCAAGATTGTTTCAAGATTTAAAGTTTTATGATTTTTATGAGCCTGTGAATTCATATGCCAGGCATCTAGTAAATGCTCAATGATTATTGAAACTATAAATAAATAAAACCACACAGGAAATAAGGAAAGGTAGGAAAATATAAGTAAATCTATGTAGGTGTAAAAATACAAATTATATGTTTAAAATGGTTTAGAGAAAAAAATGAAACAAAGGAAAGAATATTGAGAATAAAAACTCATTGTTTCTTGAGTGTGTCAAACTATAGCAAAAAGACAAAATTAATAAATTGCTAATGCATCCTTTGAGACTCCATTTTGGCAACAGAATACTTTTGGTGAGATGGAGCAGGGCTTTAGCCCAAGAAGCATAATATAAGTTAATTGCATAGATTTTTGGAGCAGAGCTGCTTAGATTTGAATCCTGGGTTAACCGCTTATTGGCTGTGTGACCTTGGGCAAGTTAGTTAACCTTTCTGTGCCTCAGTTTTCTCTTCTGTAAACTAGGGCTTGTGATAGAACCTTTCTCATAAGGGTTATTGTGAGGGATTAAATGAGATAATCCACCTAATATGTTTTAAACAATACCTGGCTTATAAGGAGCTCCCTACCCCATGTTGTCTATTATTATTTATTAGTTGTAACATTTTATTAACTTATTCTCAAAATATAAAATGGGGCTTTTCCCTGATGGACATGATATAAAGATGAATGATTGTTATAACAACAAAATCAAAATGTATATATTTAAACTAGAGAAATAGAGGAAATTATACAAAGATGTAAGTCTTAATTTTGTTTTTTTTAAAGTGCATGGAATTGGAAAGGGAAGCAAAGGGTTTAAAAGAAGAGATTTTATATCAGAATTGTGACCCAGGAAAGTTTTACTGAGTAAGACTTTTGTATAGTAGGTCTCTCTTGCTCTTCTTCTATTTTTTCTTATCTGTTTTAAAAATGTTTCTTGAACTTTGGTCCATTTTAAAGAATGTGCTGCACAGTACCTGAATATGATATCTGGCATCTAGTATGGTTGCATAGTACCTTCTTTTCGAAAAAATGAATGAATAAAACAAGGATTTATGTAGCAATGAACAAACTATTATAGAACAGATTAACAAGATAGGAGCCCTATTTTCAAATTAAACGTTTATGCTTTAAGTATCCCGAACCCTCTACTGCTTCTCCAGCCCTTTCACCTCATTTTATGTTGTTAAGCTCAACACATTCCTGTCAGGAAATATTTAATTTTTATTTTTATTTAGACCTTAAAGATCATTTGTGTGTAATTTAGATTCTTTGTGAATCAGAAGAATTATAAAGAATTGGAGAACTATACCTCAGTAAAATTAATTAAAAAACACTGGATTAAGAAAGGCTTTTTTAGCAAAGCTTTTTGCAAGTTTTTTTTTTTTTAAACATCTTTATCGGAGTATAATTGCTTTACATTGTTGTTGTTAGTAGCTGCTGTATATCAAAGTGAATCAGCTATACGTATACATATATCCCACATCCCCTCCCTCTTGCGTCTTCCTCCCACCCTCCCTATCCCACCCCTCTAAGTGGACACAAAGCACGGAGCTGATCTCCCTGTGCTATGCAGCTGCTTCCCACTAGCTATCTATTTTACATTTGGTAGTGTGTAGATGTCAATGCCACTCTCTCACTTCGTCCCAGCTTACCCTTGCAAGGTTTTGTTTCAAGAGGTGCTTGAAAGTTTGGCCTGTTCTCAGAGATCTCAAGATCCAGGTTTCTGAAGCAGATGACTTCTACATGTTGAATAGGAAGGTATTTTATTCAAAAAATCAATTACAAAATAGATTTATTTCTTAAGTAATGGATCTTCACTTAATGCATGAAGATTTCGTCTTTATTGCTCAATAAACCAGTAACATTTGTTGGATATGTCAATTCCTTTCATCCAGAATTGACTGGTATACTTCCATGCCAACAGGGGGAGTTAGCGTCAAATGGGAGATCCAGATCTGTGCCTTTTCTATCTTGCTTTTGGCTCAGACAGGAAGGTCTGTGGACAAATTGGCTTCTGTGGGCCCACTATCACCAGCTCTTGGTTGAGATTTGAGATGGAGAAGAAAAATAGATGTTCCCACTGTGAGGGTAGGCTGGATCCTAGTTCTGACTCCCAGTCCTGTAAAACCTGTACTTTAAAGTACAGCTCTGAGGCTTCCTATCCTTCCACATCAGAAGTCAAAAGAGAACAGGTAAGGGGGAAGGCTGTCTCAGACCTACTTCAGCCAGGGCCCAGAAATGATCTCAGAGTCCAACAGATCATCTGTTTTATGCTGCTTCTTTATAAATGGGAAGAATATTTTTTCTTGACTTCCGAATATGATAGTAGACAAAATTCTTTTGAAGGAATTCTGTCACTCAGATGCCAAGCAAGCCCGTTAAAAAATGAAAGTGGCTTGTTTTCCATTTTCATTTTATTTTATTTGTTTCCTTTATTCACCTCTCAGATTTGAGAAAAATATGTGCTTTCTACTATTCCAAAACATGGGAAGGGAAAAGAGTGCAGTTTTGTTAGATATCTGAGGAGAATCATTGCTCAATTTGAAATCTGTGATGGTATTAAGATTTCTTTTTTCCTGATTTCAGTTTCTTTCCTGCCTGGTGAGCCCAATTTTACCTTCTTATTTTCAATTTCTGTCAGCAAAGGAAAATAATATTTTTCTTGATTGGTATTAAAAAATCGGTGATAATACCTGATAAAGCTTTTCACAATGATATATAACTGTATAGTTAGTACTAATTTTATAATCAATTCTTACAGTTTAATTTAGAAACCTGGAACACACTAATTTCTTAGTATTTTAGTGCATAGCATATCATTTCTATAAATAAGAGGAATGGAGTCCTATCTTAAATCTGTTGTTAGTAAAGGATTATGTTTGCATTTTATTTTGTAGTTTAAATTTAATTGCCTATATCCAGCAAGTCCCTTAATTAATGACCCTATATTTTAGGCT
This sequence comes from Balaenoptera acutorostrata, assembly GCF_949987535.1. Classification (NCBI taxonomy): domain Eukaryota; kingdom Metazoa; phylum Chordata; class Mammalia; order Artiodactyla; family Balaenopteridae; genus Balaenoptera; species Balaenoptera acutorostrata. The sequence goes on from NC_080065.1 coordinate 92,719,240, forward strand.
GTCATTCTTCTAGATTCACTACATTAGGAAAAACAAGTTCTGGCCTTCAAATAAGAATGGTAAATGTCAAAAAAGAACATTTGATGATTATGTAGCTTCATATATTTTTTCTTTTATATTTGAAGAGAGTTTAATAGACACGTAATTCTTGTTTTAATGTTACTAAATTCAATATTTAAGTTATGGTGTTCTAAATATTAGTGTCTTATAGTCATTGGGTAAGTACTATTCATAAGTATAAGAATCATTCCTTATATTTGTATGTTTTGTGTTATCTTGATTTAAGGAGTCATAAAAATGTTAGAGAATGTAGAATCCATTGGTGTCATCTTGTCTAATCTATCATTTTATATATAACAGTGTCTCTGAAGCCCTAGATAATTAGTGGCTCATGTAGCTAGCTAGTGACTTATACAACTCTAATTTTCTATAGCTTTAAAATAAAGTCCTGCTTCCTTTTCACTCTTCATTTCCTGATATATTTTATTATCTTTATTTGACATTTTTCTGTATTTGTATTTGTATTTTTTGTATATCTCTTATTGTTTTTGCAAAACAACTTTATGCTCTTTATTTACTGTTCTTGAAATTGTTTTTAATCCTCTTAATTTTTATTTTTTTCTTTTGTGTCAGCTCTGCTGCATGTTTTCAAAATAAAGTGGAAAAGGTTAAAATTTTGTTATTTAACTATTATATAAATTTCTACATTGTCATGCATTATTCCTACACTATCCTAAAGTAAACAGAATAAGAGTTTTTGTGTTGATGGCTGTCAGGCACCATCCTCAAGTAGACATTAAGTATAGGTATGCACACTGTCTTTAAGTAGATACTTACTGAAACTCTCATACCTGTGAACTTCCACCCATAACTGTGATAATTTATCTTTGGTTATTAGCTAATGCTGGCCTAAATACAATGAGATTTTTTAGACTTATGATAAATCTATAAATATACTTTTAAGCATTTAAACATTTATCATCAGTCTGCTTAGTCAGATGTTACTATACCCACTCACACACACACATATTCAGATCCACCTCTACTAGCTTATGTGATGATTCTGTACCTGAATTGATTAAAGGAGGGTTCTGTATTCTTATGGATTCACTATTTATCCTCCTTTCATAGGGTGTTCTGACTTCTTTGGTTCTTACTCTCTGATATTATTTTATGATGTTTCCAGTGAATCCTTATCACCGTAAGATACATACTGACTCATAAGTGTTCATTTTAGGCAGGAGCCATTCCCTTTTACCCAGAAAGTCAGATTCTGGTAAAAGATCCAGGCCTAGTTTGTCGTCTTCTGCTAAACTTTTGCCCCCCACGTTGCTGTCGCTAGCCATCTGCTCCCTCTGTCAATTAGTGTGTCATATTAATTCTGTGTTGTATATGGCAGATTCATTCTTTACTGTATTTTCACTTCCCTTAAGCATCCTCATACAGCTCTCATCTTTTCAAAAATTTTTTACTCTGCCCCCTGGAATCTTATTCTGGTAAGCAAACTTCCTTTTCAAGAGAGGATTCATCCTCTCATATCCAGTATAACTCAGTGTTGAGAAGTGTTCCTTAATACTGCCTTTTGTATTCCTTCACTTGATGTGAAAGCCTCTGTGTTATCAAGGCTTGTGGGGTTTGGTTGTACTACATTTACTCCTTCTCATTGCTGAATTCTTTCATGTTTTGGGTCATTCCTCTTCATTTATCAAAGAATGCGTTCTCTGGTTCATTGTCTGTTTCTCTACCCATAGCTATTTGGGATGACTTTAGCATTCATGTGGAAGATCCATCCAAAACCTTAGTTTCTATGTTCATCAATCAAAAAATAGTATTGACCGAGGGATGGTAGCTAGTAAGCAAGTTTAGGTCAAGAGAATTTCTCTTAAAGATGGAAGAGAGCTCCTTGGCCCTTGTTCCTCTTGAGTTTCTGGCATCAGCTCTTGACTGCTTACTTTCCTGTTTTATAAGAAACACAAAACCTTATTTGGTTAGGTTAGTTTTAGACACATTTTTGCCACATATAGTTTAATGCAATTCTGACTGAAGGAATAAGTAAAATTTTAGTGAAAATAGAAAAATGTGACTTGGAATAGTACTACTATTTTCACTGTTATTATTTATTTGTTTGTATGTTTTAGAAGGTGCTTGCTTCCACAGGAGCTTGTGTGGCATTAAGATTATTAAGGTAGAAGAATTTTAATGCCTCAATAGATGTTACTGATTTTAATATTAGCAAATCTGGTTATCACATTTTGCTTTTATAAATATCTATATTTTGAAGGCATGGTATTCTCCCTCCCCGCCAGCTCTCTAGTTTCTGGTTGAGTTTTTAGGAAGACTTAATTGCCTCTGCAGATTGACAGAGTGTCGCAAGATGTTTTAAAGTATTTCAGTGTTTGGTGATATGATAACAGTATTTATAAAAGTAGTTAATTTGGTGAGTTCTTGAGATTTATTGTAGGACATCTTTTTCATAAGGACAAAAACAAAGATTTCAGGATTTTAAGGGAAAATTTTACATATGTTAAGAGAAAACAAGGTAATTGTACATACTTCAGATTGTCCTTGCTAATTTTATAATTTTAGGTTATTGCTTTATATGCTCAATTTCTAATTAATTTCTGAAAAATGATTTATTCTAGCTATCAATGATGTAATTTTTATATGGCATCTGCCTTGAAAGTATACATCTATTAAAACTGTTTTTGCTTGTTTCTTAAGAGGATGAGAGAGAGTGGAAGTGGTAGAAAGTATGGTCAAAATTATAAAATAAACCAAAAGGATGAATGATAGGTGAATACTTTAGACTCTGTATCTAGTCATTTAGCCAAATAATCCCTGGGGTCTCTATAGTTTACTTTTTGTTATGCTTCTCTATGTATTTAAAAAATATTATATAAACTTTATTCTGATTAAGAAACATACCTAGAGACATGGGAGAACATTCGATATATGTTGAAAATTCATCCCAAAATACAGACTCTAGTAGCCCTGAGGGAACTGGTGAAAGAGGAATGGCATGAAATATTTTTTAGCTTTTTTTACTCAATCACAGCAGGTAAAGTATTTCTAAATTTCTAATATTATAGAGGTGTATATCCTGCAATAATCAGTAAAAATTGCTGTCTCTTGTTTTGTTTGTGGTAGCAAGAAAGCATTGGCTACCTTAAAGCTTCTCTTTGCCCCCCCCCCCACCCAAAATAATCTTGAATTAACAAAGCACACAAAAGTAGATTGCAGAATGTATTATTGCTAATTCACTCTAAGTGATTATGGAACCAAGGGCAAATACTTCGTTAGATAAAGCTAAATCTTGTAAGTGAATTCCTATCATAACTATATGTTTCCAGGTATAATCTAGACACCATTCGAGCTACTGTTTACTAGAATTCCAGAAATCCTCGGTTACATGGTTTATCTATTGCATTATTTCACCCAATGAAAAGTTAGCTTTTCCTTTGTATTTAAGTTAACAGAAATAAGGTACATGAGCATCTTATGGAATTGAGCTTGAGAAATGACGACTCTTACGGCTTGCTGATGATGGGCTCTCTGTGAATGAAGGGAACAGCAATAAAGTAAGAAGACCTGTTGATGAAAAAATTGTTCCAGAATATGGCCTTGTTTCAAGGTTAAGAATACTTTAAGCCCAGTAGTAAACCATGTATTTTTTTTTAAGAATGGTTATAAAAAGTGGTAGGCAAAATACTGCTTATTTTAAAATTATAGGTCTCTACTTAATCACAAATCTGTACCATTATTCATCTTTGAAATAAGCACAGAATACTTATTACAAACATAAAAGTTTTGAACTCCACAGTTGGCTGATAGTTCATGTAAACTTTACCATCTAACTTAGATTTTGGTCAAGTGTTAGTTTATATTTTATAAATTATTATAGATTTTTCTATCTAAGGCAAAAAAAAAGCAAGTATGGTTTTGGGGGGGGGTGTTAAGTGAGCAGGAATGAGTGACTAACTGGCTCTATGAGTGAGTGAGAGGGAGAGACATAGGTGGAGTGGAGGGTGGCTACCTTAGGTGACTGAAGTCATACTGGCTCCACTCACGAAGTGCCCAGAGCAGGAGGAGCAGGCAGATGGGAGCGAGTGATTGCAGTTTGGGACGTTTAAAATTTGAGGTGTCCTGAACTTTCTTGTAGAGATGATTAGCAGGCAGTTTGGGATGTCCTTCTGAAGCTGGAGATTAAGACTTGGGAGTGTCCAGTGTAATTAAAGAGGGAGTGAGAGAAAAAGAAGAAAGTAGGGTAATTTGAAAGATACAAGAACAAAGGAGTAAACAGTGCAGTGGACGGATAGATAAGGCTGAAAAGCTTTCTGTGATTTTGGCAACTTAAGAGGTCCTTAGTGAGCTCAATGAGAATTGTTTCTGTGGAGGGGGGAGGAAGGAGGTTTGGTTGCAATAGACCTAGGAGTGAAGGGGGTGAAGAAGTGAGGTTTCAGTTGAGGAAACAGTTTCAGAATATTTAAGAATAAGATGTATTTGAGATTAAGTCCAGAATGAGGGACTTTAGACATGTTACCTCACCTCTCTGAGACTGAGTTTCCTAAAAAACAGCTGGCGATTTGAGTCTGAAACACAGGAGGCGAGGCTGTCTTGGTTATCGTAGAATCAGTGAACACCCCACAGGAGCAGGAATTTTTTTTCTGTTTGTTTTTTCACTGATAGCTCCCTAGAGCCTGCATTACCATCTGGAACATTGTAGTTGTTCAACACACATTTGTTAAAAAATGAGAGTGATCACACAGGAAGATGGTACAGTATGAGGAAAAGGCTAAGACCAGAAGCTTGGGGAACTAGGTGGGTAGAGCAAGTAAGGCTCACAGTGGAGACTAAGGAGGGACAAGAGAGAGGAAAGAGGAGAGTCACACAAAGAAGCATTTCAGGAAAGGAGCCATCAGTAAGACACAAATGCTGAGAAGGCTTGCGTTAGTTTTCTATGCTGTGTTACCAATCACCACAAACTTAATGGCTTCAAACAGGACCTGTTTATTAGTTTACAGTTCTGTGGGTCCAGTTCTGTGTTGTCCAGGCCTGACCCAACTCTTTGCTCAGGGTCTCATGATGTTAAAGTCAGCGTGTTGGCTGGCTGCATTCTCATCTGAAGCGTGGGGGTCCTCTTCAAGCTCATGTGGTTGGGGCAAAATTCAGTTCCTTGCACTTGAGGACTGAGGTCCTCGTTTGCTTGCTGGCTGACAACTGGACGCTACTTTTAGCTCGCAGAGACCACCAGAATACCTTGCTATGTAGTCCCCTCCGGCAATGGAGAATCTTCCTCACACTGAATTTCTCTTAAGCTTTAAGTCTCTGCCTTCAGGAAGAGGCCAGTCTCTTTTAAGGGCTCACCTGATTGGGTCAGGCATACTCAGAATATTCTCCCTTTCTTACAGTCAGCTGTGCCACGTAACATAACCTAATCATGGGCGTGAAATCCACCATATCACCATCCTAGTGATCATGCAGGATGTGCATACGAAGGGGTGGGAATTTTAGAGGCCATCTGAGAAATCTGCCTTCCACAGAGCTCAAGCAAAATGAAAACTGAATAGAGACTAGGAGATTTGGCAATACCTTCTTCCAGGATGGTAGTAAAAACCTGGAAATACTACCCACATTTAAGGCATGCAGGTATAGTTTTACACTTAGAAACAAGTAGAAAAACACCCAATTTCTCCATAGGTCATTCTTTCTGTGACCTCTACTCTGAAACTAGAAGTAGGAGAAAAAATAATCTATTTGGATTTCACAGATGAATGTAACTAAGTTCACATAATAAAGATCAGAAAGAATCTTAGAATTTTCTACTCTTATTTGGAAGCAGTTCTAATGAACTTATTTTCATGATTTCTCAGTGTACTGTAGATTAGAAAGAGCAAATGGTAAATAGCGAGTGCAGGCGTGGGGTGGTGGAGGAGAGGGGGAGGAGTGGAATCAAGAATTGTCAGTAGCAATAAGTGATAACCCATATTTTAACACCAAGGGAGGAATCTGGGAAAAAAAAAAAAAAGGCACAAAATACAGATAGAAGAAATTCCAAAACAGAGTCTTATAGTTTTGACTCAGCAAGATAAGGCCAGATTATGTTCATTTTGAACTATGTAAGAAGACAGAAATACAAATTTGATTTGTGAGGATAATCTTTTTTAAGGATATGGTCAAATGAGGCATCTCATTAGTGCCATTTAGTTTTAAAGTAAGTTATTCTTTTAAAAAGTATTAATTTCTACTCATTAAGATATGATAATTAGCTATTTGATTTTATTTTGTACATTTAAAGCCTTAAGACAATTTGTTGGTAATTTTTTGAATCTATAGATAATTCTTAGAGCGCTGAAGCTGATTTAAAAAAATTATAGATATTAATCCTTTGGTTCTATAAATTATATTGTTGCTACCCAATCAGTGTAGGGAAGAGAACAAATGATGTGATTTAGATTACGTTACAGGTTTGAGTGTAAGAATTAGTATTCTGAGTAAGAACTTCTTATTGTCCTTGCAGAAGTTATTTACCCACTCCAAACTTTGGCTTTCTAATCTATGAAGTGAGGCTAACAGGACCTGCTCTATAGTGTTATAGATGATTAAATGTACAGAAGACTGCATGGACAGGGTCCATGGTGCTTGGCACATAGTTAGTGCTCAATAAATGTTAGCTACCTTCAGTGTTAAAGAGTCATTTTCTAAGCATGTCAATATTTTTTCCACAGAGACTTCAAGCAGTGTATTATGACTGTCTTCTTTGACATAGCCCCTAAAACTTTAGCAATAGTGATGTTTTATTCATGTATTTGAGAATACTTAAAATCATTTGGGTTCTCACTACTTTGAGATTTAATGAATTTATAGGCACTGAATGAAGCATTTCTGACATGTGGATCCAAACTTTCCTGTATTTGTATTCAAAGGCCTCTCCCCTATCTTAGTGTTTTATCTTTAGTGAAAAAAAAAAAAAGATAATTGTATCTGTCTGATACAGATACAATTTCGGTCATATCTAACATTTCGCCATTTCGGGTCCCAAACGGCTGTGTGTGTGTGTGTGTGTGTGTCTGTGTGTGTGTGTGCACGTGTGTGTGTGTGAGAGTGTATCTTCATATTAGCAGCATTCCTCAGTCTTATAATTATTTGTAATTAAGATTTACTGGTCGTTTTCTGTTTTTACTACATTCCTTGAGTTATGGTATTCAAAATAGTGCATCTTTTCTGGGTGTAAATGAACAACAGTTTTATACTAAATATTATAAATTTGAATGTAGTAATTGTTTCAATGTAACATTTCTACTTTAATGTCGTTAGAGCCTTTCCTCCCCACCTCACCCTAAATTTTTGAATGAGTGACCAATGCCCAGCATTTGGTTGACTTTGTGGATGTAATCTAGGCCATGTGTTACAGTGGAAAAAGGAGTTAGCTTTGGCATCATATGTGTGTCATGAGTCAAGTCATCTTACCTACTCTGATCTCCATTTTCTCAACTGTTATGAGTGAAAATGTTGAAGTAGAAAAATCTCTAGCTTGGAAGATTCCTTCTAACACTGATTCTATATAAAACATGAAAAAAGTGTGATAGAATAAGGACTATGGACCAGTAATTTTCATACTTATTTTCAATGTGAATCTTTTTACTACATGCCCTATCTGTGTAAACTTATACTAATCAACTTATTTTTTTTTCTTAGTAGTTGGTTGCCTTTGAAATTCCTTCTTTCTTTGCTGGCACCTTATTATCGGAAACAATATCGGACCCCAAAATGTAAAAACTGCATATGCTAATTAGTATGAAAATAGATGCTAGCAAAGCAAATAAAAAAGTTAGCCACTGTTCCAGCTACTGTACTGTAAATGAATGAAAAGCCAGAGGGAGACAGTCCTGTGACCTTGCTACTGCTGAGCTGTGCATATTGCTGTATACTTTCTGGAGTTATCAGGGTTCCTGTTGAGAAAAACTGTCTTTGGGACTGCAGCTATACTTCTGATAGTGGATTTGGGGGCAAGGTGTTGCTGGTCAGCAACCTAACCTTGGTCAGAGATTAGGTTCTAAAACCTGGAGTGGGAAATGAACAATAAAAAATGCGTATATGCACATTTTAATCTCACTGTATAGAATTTATGAGAATAATGCAATTTTTAACCAGTTTTCCTGATGAATAGAATTCATATAAGGGTGATTTTGGTGGGTTTTTTTTTTGATGTTTAGAATAGCTGATGATCACTTTACAAGGTAAATATTCAGTGATTCTTTATCAGCTGTGTATTAGTTTCCTAGGACTGCTCTCACAAATTACCACAAACTTGCTGGCTTAAAAACAACATAGATTTATTCTCTCACAGTTCTAGAGGCCAGAAGTTAAAAATCAGGGTGTCTGCAGAGTTGGTTCCTTCTGGAGATTCTGAGCGAGAACAGTTCCATGTCTCCCTCGTAGCTTCTGGTGGTTGGCTACTGGCAAACCCTGGCATTTCTTGACCTGTGGACACATCACACCAATCTCTGTTTCCCTTCTTCACATTTCCTTCTCTTCTGTGTTTTTTCCCTCTTCTGTTTAAATCTTCTTATAAGGAAGCTTGTCTTTGGATTTAGGCCCCACCTGGACAATCCAGGACGATCTCATTTTGAGACCCTTAATTTACTTATATCTGCAGAAATGCTTTTTCCAAGAAAGGTCACATTTACAGGTGCTGGGTGGACATATCTTTTGGGGGAGGGTGTCACATCCAACCCATTACAGCTGTGTATTATTCTCTTTAATTATCAAGAAAGTTTTCAAAAGTTGAAGCTTTGGTTGTAGGTGAGACCCTTAACTTTGAGAGAAGCCTAGTTCTTTTGGCCTTTCATTCAAATACCGTTTGAGTACCTATTCTGTGAGCCCCAGAAATATTACATAAATTAGCCCAAGGTTATGTGCGTCAAGCAGCTGTAATTAAATCCAACTTTTTTTAAAAAAATTAATTAATTAATTAATTTATTTATTTATTTATTTTTGGCTGTATTGGGTCTTCGTTTCTGTGCGAGGGCTTTCTCTAGTTGCGGCAAGTGGGGGTCATTCTTCATTGCGGTGCGCGGGCCTCTCACTGTCGCGGCCTCTCTTGTTGCAGAGCACAGGATCCAGACGCGCAGGCTCAGTAGTTGTGGCTCACGGGCCTAGTTGCTCCGCGGCATGTGGGATCTTCCCAGACCAGGGCTTGAACCCGTGTCCCCTGCATTGGCAGGCAGATTCTCAACCACTGCGCTGCCAGGGAAGCCCTAAATCCAGCTTTGATACCAAATTTTTGCTTTCAATCACTGTGCTATTTTGTCTGCCTGGAGTAGTTTTTGCCAGCCCCTGGCCTCATACTTCCCAAGTACTCTTTTCCAAACCCCTCAAAAAGGAATGTTGTTTAAATTTTGGTCAGTAAGTGTCTACGAAATTGCTACGAGGATACAATAAACACAGGACTTTCTGGTCTCATAATACAGATAGAGACACTTGATTCTAGTCCTGGTTTTGAGTTTAACTCAGACTTGAACCAAAAACATCTTTGAACTTCTGGTGAAACAAGATTATTTTTATGGTATCTTCCAGTTCTGAAATGTTATAACTATTTTTTAAAAGATTTTTCTCTAATTTTGCCTGTGGACATTTGGAAGTAGAATGCCTTTGCATATTATAATGTGTAACACAGAACTTTTCCTGTGTTTTGAATATGGCAGCAGCAGCATATTTAGAGAGGGTTAACTAGTTATTGAGTGCTAGGAGCTTTGCTTAGTCCTTTCCATGCCACATTTAATCCTTACAGCAACCCTATTAGGCAGAACTATTATTATTCTTAATAGGCAGTACTATTATTCTCAATTTATAGAGAAGGAAATTGATGTACAGACAGTTAGGCAACTTGATATGGATTGCAAGTAGGAGAGCTAGGATTCGAACACCCCCAGTCTGACTGTAGAATCTGTCCTCTTAACAACTGCTTATATAGCCTTTGTTGTATAGTTTCTGTAATTTAAGTGACATAATAAGGGTTGGAAAATTATGGCCCATGGGCCAAATCTGGCCTGCTGTCTATATTTGGGTGGCTTATGAGCTAAGAATTATTTTTACATTTTTAAATGGTTGAAAAAAATCAAAAGAAGGACTACTTTGTGATATGTAAAATTTATATGAAATTCAGATTTCAGTGTCCATAATAAAGTTTTATTGGAACACAGGCTTCAGGCTAGTTGGGTAGGGGTGACAGACACCATGTGGCCCAGGAGCCTAAAATATTTCCTGTCCAGCCCTTTACAGAAAAAAATGTGCCAGCCAATATAATATTGCTGGTAATTTGTTATTTTAATCTTTTTATTGCTTTTATGGCAAAAACATTAAGCACTTCTTTTTAGGTAATATAGTTTCTTTTTCAAAAAGGCAGATTTTAAAAATAGTTTTAGATTTTTAAAAATTTATTTTTAATATTACATGCCAAAATAAACATTTGTCAGTAGTCAAGGAACGGTAATGAATGTTTAGGAAATTGTATAATTGAGAATTGTACATGAAAATACATTTGTAGGCCTATTAGTAATAGTTTGTAAATTTTCATAGACTATCATAACAACTTCATAATGCAATGTCTAAAAGTATATTGAATATTTTCTCTATGTTTGAGGTAATTCTATATAGTAGAATATCCCTTTTTTATCTTGATGACTTATATTTAATTATTTATATTTGAGAAGATTCACATTCTTCATTGGTATACTTATTTACCCTTGGTATGAAGAAAGTGAAAATATTGTTTAAGTCTCAAGTGAAAATGTATTATTATTTGGTAAATGTAATAACTGTACTTGAATAGTCCAGTTAGCTAATCACGAATAGCCATCCCACACAGATTTCTCATTTAAATCTGTACCAAATGTCTTATTTAAGAGGACTGCATGTTGCATTTCTGGTGAAATTACATTCTTATATTTATCTGTCAGATGAATTTTAGTAAACTGGTACATGCCTGTTGAAGGGAGAAGTATGAAATTGTATCAGTAATAGGTCTCATCCAGACTAGCCACATGAGATTTAATCCATGTACTTGTACATTTTTTTCTCTCCTGGTTTATATAAGTATCGTTAACGTAAAAGCAAAACTGGTTAAGAAAACATTGTCTTTACACTCTTATGCATTCTGGTTAGTATTAGGCCAAATGATTAGCATTGTATCTGTGCAACCTACTTTGTTTCATTTATCTCTCTTCAACATGCATTTCAAAATAATGAGTTCTTTTTAATTTTTTACACCTAATATTATCTAAGTAACAATGCTTTTTGTTAAAGTTATAAGAATTTAAGGATAAACTCTATAACCAAAGTTATTTCTAGCAGATTTGAATCTTTAAAAATACAGTTTTATTTAAACTTAGTTTTTCAAGAATCTTTACCAGTCAGATGATTTAGTGTGCTTGAGTACTTTGCTGGTTGAATTGCTTTGCTAAGTATCCATTGGCTGGTATAGTTTCTGTTATACATTTTACTCATTCACTCTTGGGTAAAAGCTTTAAAATAATGAGAAGTTTGTATAATGTGCCAGCCAGTATCTTATTTATGTATCTGGATTTTTCTTTAAAATCTTTTCCAGTAGTATGGTATTTTTGTAATTCAAATAAATGGACTTCTGAATAATAATTTTTACAAGTAAACATGAGTAAATGGTAGACCAAATATCTATATACATTAAATTGTAGAGATCCAGTTAAAATACCTTGTTCTGATACAGAGATTATTACTTTATGTAGTATCTTTGGAACTTTCTATCTCAGCAGACATTTAGAAAACATTATTGCAATGAAAGATTTTAGAGCCAATTTCTCATGTTAACCTTTGCAAAATAATCATTATAATTTATCTTTATAATAACATAGTTATTAGCTTATATCAATGCATTAGGTACTGTAATATAAGTTTAATTGAAGCCCAAGGTGGAATAACTTATTTTAAGCCAGAAAAGTAAATATGAATTTTCTTAAGTCAGAAAAAGAACTTTGGTATACTGAATTTCATATTAGGAATTTGGATAAGTTAGGGATAAGAAAAAAACTTAAAACATCTACTTGAATTAAAACTTCCCATCCAAAGAGAGATGGGAAGTTGAAGATGACCAAGGAAAAGAATTTAAAAGAGTTACAGATAACTAGGGCTAGGTTTAGTGTAGCGTCAGCCCTTGATTATCCACTTTCTAAGTTTTTTATGGAATCATTTCTCTTTGTCACATAGCTAAATATCATGGTGCTAAACGGAGATAACCCTACAAGACTCCATAGAAATACATCAGTGAACCTGCGAATATGTGTATGTTTATTTCTGGACCACATTTAAATGCTGTTAAAGACATTACCCATGCTTCTATCTTGTTTCAGTCATTTACTAACTGTGCTTCAGTGTCCTCATCTGTAAAAAAGAGAAAATAATAGTACTTGTCTGATAAAGTTGTTTGTGAGGATTATGTGAGTTAATATATGTAAGGCCATTTACAAAAGTTTGTTATATATTAGCTTTGATTATATTTACCTTAATCACCACCATCATTATTATTATTCCATTAATGAGTATATTTTAACTTATCTTGATTTGTTTATAATTCTTGTTTCAAGGACTTTGAATTTAAAAAATATATCCGTATAAAACAGTTAAACATTTATCCTGCCTTTCCTATATGAACTGTATTAGCAGATAATTGCTGATTAACCAAATAATTGATGAGGGAAAGCATCTTTTTATAGAAATATTCCAACTAATAAATGGGAAACTCATGATAGAATTTGAAAGAATACCACCATTTTACAATACCCCATGAATTAGTGGATGTAGACATTGATCATCAGTAGCTGCTAACATCACAAAAAGAGAGAACCAGACGTTGTCTCCTGATATTTGCCACCATGATCTCACTAAAGGTACTGAATCCAAGTGTGATCTAGCCTCTGATCCTAGCTGCCAGTTTGTAGAAAAGAGGACAGAGGACATGTTGGACTGCCCCATGAGTATGAAATCATCAAATTCATGCTGTGGAAAACTCTGAGTCAAATGGCTGGGTCTTTTTTTTTTTTTTTTAACATCTTTATTGGAGTATAATTGCTTTACATTGTTGTGTTAGTTTCTGCTGTATAACAAAGTGAATCAGCTATACGTATACATATATCCCCATATCCCCTCCCTCTTGCGTCTCTCTCCCACCCTCCCTATCCCACCCCTCTAGCTGGTCACAAAGCACCGAGCTGATCTCCCTGTGCTGTGCAGCTGCTTCCCACTAGCTATCTATTTTACATTTAGTAGGGTATGTAAGTCCATGCTACTCTCTCACTTCGTCTCAGTTTACCCTTCCCCCTCCCCGTGTCCTCAAGTCCATTCTCTACGTCTGCGTCTTTATTCTTGTCTTGCCCCTAGGTTCTTCAGAACCAATTTTTTTTTTTTTTTTTTAGATTCCATATATATATGTTAGCATACGATATTTGTTTTCCTCTTTCTGACTTACTTAACTCTGTATGACAGACCCTAGGTCCATCCAAAATGGCTGGGTCTTTAAACAGCTGAATTGTAAGGAAAATATAGGGATGGAGAGGGAACTTATTGATTAAAAGATGCTTAAAGATACATTAAATAAAATTTTAAAAATGTTCAAAACTAAAAGTATAGTATCTAGGGATGCACACTAAAAACTAAAAATAAAACTAAAAATAATGCAAGTGAGTGATTTACTGTGGAAGGCATGATAGTGGTAACTTTGGAGGAAAGGATGTAGGTGGTTGTGACTGGGACCTGTCTGTCACCTGGAGGCCTTCTGCAGTATTTGATAAAGTTCTATTTCTTGAACTGGGTGGTGATTACGAGGACATTTACCCTAATTTATATATTTCTTGTGTTTGATTTTCTGAATCAGTTTTTGTAATGATAAAAAAGCTAAGATACTTTAACTATTCTAATTAAAATATTTGGCAACAGTCTCTCCTCTGTCCACCAAATCTAACTTATGGAGTAAAATTGATTTGGAAAATGTATTCGTTGATTCACCAAACTTTATGTATATGTGTTAGTACGTGTTGTGCATATGTATACTCCACTGTGTGTGTGTGTGTACTTTATGACAGGCACTCTTCTGATGATCTATTGCTATGTAACAGATCACTGCAAAACTTAAAGGCTTAAAACAACCAGTTATTTCATTTGCTCATGAATCTCTGTTTGGGAAGAGTTCAGTGTGGAAGGCTTATCTCTGTTCCACGTGCCATAAACTGTAACAGTTGGACTAGAGGCATTAGGATCCACTTCCTAAGTGGTTCACTCACATGACTTGCAGTTTGGGTGCTGCTGGCTGCAAGTTCAACTGAGCTCTGTTTACCTTCTTTTAGATCTGTCTCTGGGTTGCTTGATGTTTGTTACAGCTTGAGGTGGCTAGGTTCAAGAGTATATGTTCTAAGAAAACCAGAAGGAAGCTGATTGTATGACCTAGCCTCAGAAGTCATGTAGTGTCCCTTTCACGATTGTCACATACTCGCCCAAAATCAAGTGGAGAGAACATATGCCCCACTTCTCAGTGAAAGAAGAGTCAGAGTTTTTATGGTAAGAAGGGCATGTGTGATGGAGATATTGTTGAGGCCATTTTGGAAAGTACAATATGCCACACGCACTGTCTCAGCTTTGTATACAAAGCTGAATGAGATAAAGTCCTTGTCCGCAAGGAGCTCACAGTTGAGTGAAGTTAACAGATAATTATAACAAGAATGTGACGAGAGTAAAGTTTGGGTACTGTCAGAGAACATAAAAAGAATACTCTTGATTTAGAGTGCCAGATCTCGGGGTAAAAGTCTGCTTTGGGCCTGAAGAAGGAATAAGAGGTGGACCGGCCAAAAAAAAAAGAAAAATTTTGGAATAGTATTTCAGGAAAAGGAAGAAGCATCATGTATCACTTAGGTAAAAGAAAATATGGTGCATTCCAAATCTTCAGTATTTATATATGACCATATTATAGGTATGAAAAGTTAAGTGGAGAGAGAGGAGATTGAATAAGTATGTAGGAGCTATATTATGGAAAAACCTTTTTGTGTGAATTGGGATTTTATTGTGAACTCAGTGGGGGAGCCATTCAAGATAGTAAGCAGCAGAGTGAAATGGTCTGATTTACCTTTTTACAAAGACCACTCGGGGCTTTGTAGAGAACAGGAGCAAAGAACAATCCAGGGCAGTAATGCTGGTGCCTGAACTGAAGTCACATCAGGGAGTACTGAAAGAAAGGGGCTGATTTTAGAGATATTTTACAAACTTTTGAATTTGGTGACTGATTGGATATGGATATGAGGGAGAAGGAATACCAAGATTGACCTCCAGGTTTCTGCCTTCAGAATTCTGTAGTTGTCGGCGCTAGCCACAAAAGAAAGGCTCATAGGAATAGAAGCAGATTGGACTGGGGGAAGGATGATGAGTTCTAGTTGGAGGTCTGGCCTAGAGATGTAGCTTTTGGGCATCATCAGCATGCAGATGATAATTGAAGTGATAGAGATAAATGTGTTTGATTTTGCGGGGGGGGCAAGAGAGGAGGGCCAAGGATGGCAATGTTGGGTGACCGACATTTATGGGGCAGGCAAAGAAAAAGGATGTTGTAAGGGAGAATGAGGTGGAACAACCAGACAGATAGGAGGAAAACCAAGAGGCAGTGATGTTACTGAAGCCTAGGGAAAAGAGGGGAGTCGTCAACAGGGAAACGTTCTGTGGAAAGTCAAATAAAGTACCCAGTGGGTTTGGCAACATTGAGGTCATGTGGGAGAGCAAATTAAAATTTCAGTGACACGAGAAGCAAGTGGCTAACAAGGAATAAGCAGAGACGGTTATATAGTTGATTTTTTTTTTTTTTCTATCAACACTTTCAGGTAGCTAAGTTTCAGAGGGAAGGAAAAGTTAGGATAATGATCTGTGGAAAATAAAGTATATTTTAGTTGGACTGCTATCCCAATGTTGAGATTGATCATTGTGGGTGTCATTGGTCTTTCATCCATTGATAGAGTACTTCCTAATTATCTGCTGTTCTTGTATAATCTTCCTCCATTAACTCATCTGCTTTATTTTATCACATGAAGCAGAAAGAAAGTAGGCTAAGGTACTTATGATAATGCTTTCATATTGTATCTGGTGGGTTTTTTTTTTTGATTGTTTGTTTTTTTTTTATTTTTTAATGAGAGGAAAATTCCAGACTCCTTTTTAAAATAAAAAAAAAATTTTTTTTTGGTGAGATAATCTTTTTTCTTTATCCTTTGATAAAGAGGATTATTGTTTAATTAGGATTCATCCTTTATTGAATTGCTGTTTCTCCTGGTACTATTTCAAATGAAAATATTATGTATCTGTCAGTCAGTTCTATAGATATTATACTACAATTTGAGTAGTACCGGTAAAAGATTAAGTTTTTACTTGGAATAAAGTATAGCTGTGCAAAGGTATTCTGAATTAGAAATATTACAAACTAATCGTGTAGTTTCAATGACTTCTATGGCCAAGGAAATCATTGATATTTTTGTCTTATACTGAAGATTAGAAAAAGTAATACCTGTCTTCTTTCAGCTTCATATCCATTAGAGATAAAGTTCTTTATGCTCTTCGAATTTTAAATGTGAATTGTGAGCTTATCATGACTTAAGGGGGGGTGAAATGCTTTCTGAGGCGTGAATTTTGTCTTCTGAGAAACTCTGAATATGGCTAGATAGTGTTTTGAGGCTCTGGAAAAATTTTTGCTATGTCTAAGGCCATGAAAGTATGATTAGAATCAAATGCCCTACACCTATATAGAATTATTCTAATTCTCTTGGATATGTAAAAACAAAACAAAACAAAATAACTGCTGAGCTTGCTATGTACCTTTGAGCATAGCTATTTGTGTTAAGTAGACCTAGATTGGCTCTAAACCACTTCCTCTTTTCCTTACCCGTCCTGAGAAGTTGTGAATCCATCTGATTGCTACTAGACATTACAAATATTTGTATCAGCTTTCCTTCCCCTTTATAAGAAAATTTTCTTCTGTATAAACTTTTCTGAATCTCAGGTAAAACACATTGCAGCCACTTGTAAGGTAGGAAGTTAATGCTTGGCAAGGAGAAAATATTTCCAATGTGTATCTTGAAACGAGAGTTAGCTTGCCTAAGGAATGAAGACAGTGAAGAACAATCATGGTGCCTTTAAAAGCTGTGCTTTCTAAAATGTGTAGGTCATGCAAACCTAGGAAAGTTGAGTCAAGACATTTGACATTCCCTTTGGCCATTATTTAAATAAAATATAGCCTCTCAATTTTTAGGGCTGCCACTCCAACTGAACAAATCACTTCTTAACTCTAGTTATATATTGAAATAGAAAGTATATAATCAAAGTCAAAAAGAATGTTGTGGGATGAAAAATTCATCAGGAATAAAAATTTAAACACCATTTATAACCTTTCAGTTACTTTTATTAGAATCTTCATGAAATTTTGCTCTGAGTGAGGTAACTACAGGAAACCTTCCTGGAGAGGCCTTATTTTGAGGATTCAGTCATCTCTGTGCTCAGAGAGCTATATAGAGTTTTTACCTCAAACTGATGGATGAAAATACGATTAGTTTTTCTGGGCTATACTTTCTTTGTTATTATATTTTCTATGTGCATTTACGATAGGTATAAATTAAGGTTTCCTCTATAAGGACAGAGATAGACAACGCTAGTTATAAAATCTCTGGAGAACTCAGTAGGAACAAGGGGATTTAGGGGATGTTCAAATTCTCATATCTCTAAACTTTTTCTCCCATGTAATAATTTTGCTTAATAAAAAATACAATTTTAAATATTTGGAATTATTGTACTATTATTGTACCTTTAATAATTTTGTGAAACCATTGATATGGTTACTTGATGAATACCCACTCTAAATTTTCAGCTGAAAAACTGTAGTTTGGACGATGACACCTAATCAAAGTTCTTCCTGATAGTAAGTATGATATTTGGAGTTACATATTGACTGTTCTAGGCCAGTATGCTCTTCATCACTTATTGATTCTGCTCTGCTTATTGCCTAGTGATGAAATAATGAATGAATTTCTGAAAATACCAGTATATGCAATGGATGCTTTATTAATTTAAACAGATTAGTGCCTATTGTATAGGAATAGAGACTTGGTCCTGAGATTTCTAGCTCACATAGATAACTCTTTTAGAGATTTTTCTTTTTTTGGTAAAAAGCAAGCAGCAGCTGGAGCAGGATGTGTGGTAAAGGGAAAGGTTCATCCTTTCTTCTCTTCATTTCTCTCTCCCACCTCCTTTCTCTTACTACCTCTTCTCCTTGTTTTCCTATGAGAGCAACTTAAATATAAAAGCTGATGGGACAGTACATCAAAGAGAAATCTATTAGGTTTTTTTAAGGTGTAAAGTCCTTAGGAGGACAGGAAGGGATGAGGTACAAGTAGAGTGGTCACCCTTGGTGGGAGAGAGATAGCTTCATGTTTCCAAATGGGGAAGAGGTTAGAATGGGAAGAGAAGGAATGGATTTGTAGGTTTGAAAAGGGAAGTTGAAGGAGTTGCTGGCTTGTAGCTTCCTTCTAAAGAAGCTGTAGAGGGTAGAACAAGGTGGTTTTAGACACAAGAAAAGTAAGAAAGGTTTGAAATGGTTGACAACGGCAGTGGGAGAGTTAAGAAGTGAGTTGGGGGGCTTCCCTGGTGGCGCAGTGGTTGAGAATCTGCCTGCTAATGCAGGGGACACGGGTTCAAGCCCTGGTCTGGGAAGATCCCACATGCCACGGAGCAACTGGGCCCGTGAGCCACAACTACTGAGCCTGCGCGTCTGGAGCCTGTGCCCCGCAACGGGAGGGGCCGCGATAGTGAAAGGCCCGCGCACTGCGATGAAGAGCGGTCCCCGCACCGCGATGAAGAGTGGCCCCCGCTTGCCGCAACTAGAGAAAGCCCTCGCACGAACCGAAGACCCAACACAGCCAAAAATAAATAAATAAATAAGTAAATAAAGTAGCTATAAAAAAAAAAACACAAATGCCTTAGCCCCACCCCTAGAGATTTAAAAAAAAAAAAAAAAGAAAAAAAAAAAAAAGAAGTGAGTTGGCCAGAGAAATTTCATAGTATGTCAGATATTTAGGGCTCTTTTGAAGTAATAATCATGTGCTTCTCCCCATCAGTGGTGAGTTGCTGAATGCAGAAAGTTGAATCGATCCACCATTAGGGTTTGCTGCCTGGGGACAACTAAGAGACAGGAGAGCAAGAGAATTTAGAATATTGGCAAAAGTGTCAGTGAAATGATGTGTCATGGCATCTCAGTTAGAAAAAGAAGAGAAGAAATGAGAAGGTGATTGATTGGGAGAGATTAGGAGACTCAGAGCCTTAGGGTTTCAGTGACATTGGAAAATGATTATAGTGGAACTGGTGAAAGCAAACCAGTGGGGTAGGTGCTTGTGGCCAGAAAGAGAGGAGCTGGAATTAGTTAATTTGGAGCTGTTACATGTGAAGATAATGTCCAAGAAAAAGCCATGACTGATGTAAAGTGGAGGAGAATGTTTTCCCTCCTACTGCCTCATAATGAAAGCCTCATGACAGCATTTCTTGAAGTGAATTTTGCAGAATAATATTTCTTCCAAAAAAAGAGTGCATGTACTAATGCATTATTGAGGCTCTGAGACATGTTGCATTTAAGAAATCTGTTTAAATTTGTTTAACTGAGCAGTTCTAAAATCTGTGGAATTACTGAACCTTTTGTAGTATAACATCTATTAATAACCATCTAAACTAGGGTTTTCACCAACATGTTGAGCAGTTATTTTCTGTGTCATGTGCTGAAACTGTTAAATTAATGGGAATAAGTAAGAGTAATCATCACAACATAGTAAGTGTTTATTTTGCAAGTAATTGTTACATTTATGTTAATGTATTTCAATATTAAAATATTTATTTTCCTGTTGAAAGTAAATGTGTCCAAAACATTAAAAATGTTAGTGCATTATTTTGTTAGTGACAATTGTGATATTTGTAATCGTTTATTAGAAATCTTCAATTACTCATGGATATTCTAGGAAGGCCTGCTGTATTCATTCTATGTAGCAGTCAAGTAAGGCAGATTAGTTAAAGCAAAAAAGAGAGTTTATCCACTCACATAACTGGATATATCCAGAAATTCAAACCATGTCATCAAGAATTTGTCTGTCTTCATTTCTCACCTTTTATCTATTAACTTCATTCTCAGGCAGGCGGTACCAGCAATCCCATAGTGTGGAAGTTTCTCTTAGAAAGGGGTTGAGGGTGAGACAAATGCTTAGAACCTAACTGACTTCTTTCTAAAACAGGTTTCCCAGTTGGATTTTATTTGCTGATAATGGAAGCGTAACATTATAAGCGCCACATTCCTTTCTTTAAAATTTATTCTTTTTTGTTATTTTAGTCATGATTTTCTTTTGGGTCCTGCAGTTGCTGATTCCATTCTAATAAAGTCTCGACTGAGGCCTTGAAACTTGAAATGTTCTCAGTTATTAGTTCCAGTAACAAAAGGAGCTCTGAACAGATAAGAGGATTATTGATACATGTGCAGTATGAAAATATCAAACAGTAAAACCGTTCATGAAACTTCTTAGATAAAGTTGGAAACTTAAAATGTTTACAGAAATGAAATATGTACATAGTAGTCTTTGTAGTGTCCTTGTGAGGTCCTCTGCAGAAAATATAAAACCAATAAACTTTATCTCCCCTACCCCCCAAGAGCAATCAACAAAAGAAAACAAACAAACAAAAAAACCAAAAAACAAGAAAACCAAAACAGAATAACAATCAAAATTTTTGAGTTGTCTGGAGTTTAACCCTTTAAATAATCTTCTGAGGAACATAGTCTTTAAAGGCCTGTTGTGATAATTGACTGCTTTAGAAAATGGTAGTTAAATTAAAGTCTGTAACTTTTGATAAATTAATGGCTTCTTTGTCATACTGAAGACCCTTAAATTGTGTCTTTTTATTTTCTTGGTTTGTGAATAAAGGTAAATAAAATTATGACTGGTAGGTTACTTGTCTTAATAAAATACATATGAATGCTGCATCTTGTTTGGATATAGAAAGTCACAAGAGACGTTCATTCTTACCTCATAACCAAAATAAGGAGGATAAGGTACAAAATAATAGTTAAAAAAAATACTCATCAGGGATCTGAGGACAGAAAGAAACCTAAATGAACCAAAGTCCAGAAAGTGGCAAGCCTTTCATAGGAAACGAAAACAAAACCCAAAAACAAGCAAACAAAAAACCTGTGACTACTTCCATCCTTGGTGGAACTGAGTGATAGGAGGAAACTTCCATCGAAGGGAGTAAGGAGAAGTCAACTCAACAAGCTTTTAACAAACTTGTAAGAGCAGTGTGCAGGCTGGTGTGGCAGATTAGAATCTGAAGGAGCCCTCCCCACAGTGAGGCAGCATCCACTCACCAGCATTTACTCAAGGGTCTTCCACAAGTGGAGCAGAGAATCAGAGAAGGAGACTTGAGAAAGATACTCCAAGTGAAGTTCTCCCCGCACCAAAAAGGTGGTACACTGTTGTTGGGGGTGTGGGTGGCGTTTGAGGCTTTTGGACAGGAGGACTGAGCACTCTGGATTTTCACCAACAGAGGAAAATACGAAATCCCTCCCAAGTTGATTCTCTTCAGGGAATTCTGGGTCTTCACAGAGTACAGGGCAATGGCTCTCCAAAGGCTAGGAAGAAGGGTAGAAAGTTATCTTAGATATATATAGTGGGTGAGCCTGGAGAGTAAAGAGAACTCCCTAGTGCCCCCCTATCCCACACCCCCCCCAAAAAAAGAGGGTGCTGGAATCTTGCCAGGGCTCAGATTCCATTCCTAGCTGAAGAAAAACTCTTGATCTAGCCCAAAATATTTGAAGCTGGTGGTGAACTAATTCAAACCAGAGCAGCAGCAGAGGCCAGGCCCAACTTATTAACTACAGCCCCAATTCTAGCAGCCTGACAGAAAAAAGGAGTATGTGTGCCTCTTTCTTGAGGTAAATATTATTGAATTCAGATTCTACTGTTTTTTTTTATACAAACCATCTGGCACACAATCAAAGATTATATGGCCCACTAAAAAGTAAGAAATGTGACCCACAGCTAAGAAAATAAGCAGACTCAGATATGGCCCAGGTATTGGAATTATCAGACAATGTCTTTAATGTAGCTTTTACAAAAATACTAAGGGATCTAATAGAAAAGATAGACAATGTATATGAAAAGATGGAGAAGTTCAGCAGCAATGTGGATGCTATAAAAATAGAAATTCTAGAATGAAATATATAATATCAGTGCTGATCAATTCATTAGATGGACTTGTCAGTAGACTGGACACAGAGAGGAAAATTATAGTGAGCTTTGAAGACAGGTTGACAAAGTATTCACAATGAAGCAAAAAGAGAAAAATAGGTAATAGAGTGTTTGAGATCATGGGGTGATATCAAAAGGGCTAACATACATGTAATTAGAATCTAAGGAAGAAAGGAGAGAGGGAGGTGGGAGTAGAAACATATTTGAAGAGACAATGGTTAAGTGTTTTCCAACATTTTCAACCCACAAGTCCACGAAATTTAACAGATCCCAAGCAGGATAATTAAAAGAAAAAAAATAACATGTACTTATTTCCTAGTTGATTATAAAAGCAGTGAGAGAAAAAAGAAACATTATGTATAGGGGAATAATGACATGAATTTTAGCTGACTTCCTACCAGAAGCAATGGAGACCAGAAGACAAAGTGCTGGAAGAAAAAACAAAGCCATCGACTTTTAATTCTATATCCTGTGAAAATATCCATTAAAAAAATAAATGCAAGCAGCACTTTACAACCACTGGGATGATGATAATCAGAAAAACAGAAATAATAAGTGTTGGTGAGGATGTGGAGAAGTTAGAAGCCACATCCGTTGCTGGTGGGAATGTAAAATGGGTCAGCCACTGTGAAAGAACAGTTTGGCTGTTCCTCAAAAAGGTAAACATAGAATTACCATATGACACAGCAATTCCACTCCCAGATAAATCCCTGAAAGAGTTGAAAACAGATACCCAAGTACATGTGTACGAGTGTTCATAGCAGCACTATTCACAATAGCCAAAAGATGGAAGCAGCCCAAATGTCCTTGTCAATATTAGTAAAACCCAAATAATAATAATAACAGCTAATATTATAAGCATTCATTATGGTAAGGAAGAGAGGGAGGAGAAAAGAAGGGAAAATGGGAGGCAGAGAGGGAAGAGGGAGGAGAGATAAGGAAGCTGCTGTGAGAAAGACATGTTCAGCATACACAGGTAATGGCAAAGGGATTATTTTGATCTGTTCAAAATAGTGTATTAAGTAGAATAACGAGCTTGGGAATAATGAATAATAATGATGAATAATGAATAATTTGTTAAATAGAATAATGAGCTTTGTGAGGGTATGGCTGAAACTGGTAAAGTGCCTTGATTACTAGACATAGGGACCTCTAATGAAATACTTTCATTCTCATCATAATGTATTCTTTGTTTTGTAATTTATTAGTTTAAGCAAAGAAGATAAATGTACTGCCCTATTATTATGTCCCTTAATTGTTTTAAAAGCAGAATTTCAGTTAAGATGTCTTGATAATTTAACTCATAGTACTGTAAGTTTTAAAAAAAACTGAAATGCACAGTTGCTCACTGAGCAAAATCTATCAGTACTTAAATTGTTGAGTCAGTGAGGTGCTGAAAAGGAAACTGGTTGGTGTACATCTTGCACTACTGAATACTTTATTAAAAGAATTATAATACGTTTTTGCTCATACATTTGAGAAAATCTCCATGGAACATGAATTATACTTCGGTATTGAACAGGGAGGGAGCTGATTATAGCCTGGGGCTTGGGATTTATGTCCCTGGAGAAATCATTTAAGAAGTTACAGAGTCAAGAAAGCAGGAAGAATGATAGAAAGCTTTACAACCTAGGTTTCGTTGAACTCCATTCTGTTATACTATAAATTTCCTTAGCATTGTTATTTTAAGACAAAATCTTAATCATTCAGATGTTCCTTTTGCACATTTAGTTTCCAATTTCATTATTTCAAAATATGAAAATGCTTGACTTAGCAAGGGGGCTTTCTTTTAATAAATGTTCTTAATATGCAAGCATCAAAGAAAAAAAGAAGCATGACAAACTAGGTTACTAGGTAGTGAATACTTCTAAAATGATTTCTCTTCAGTCAGAACCCAATTGCTAAAATAAATCCTTTAGAAACTGTTTTATACTTAAATTGTATACCGTGATGGGATGGGAATAGAAACTGTGTATCCTTCATTCTCTCCAGCAAATCAATATCTGCAAAAGACTAAGTTATTTGTTGATTTATAAATGCATTCCTTTTATGAAGGACATATTGATATTTGAAGTATTTCATTTATGTTATAGAGTTATCAACAGTTTAGAATTTTTTTCAGGAGACAATCTTCTCTAGGGTTATAATTTCCCTGTAGTTATTTCTCACAAAATCCCTCCAAATTTCATGGCTGCTTTGCATAAGTAGTCCCAAAGATATTTGGCACTCAGCCTGGAGTTTGAGCATGAATGTTATCTTTTTCTTGAATCTTATTGCCTACTGGCTTGAATAAGTCTCTGACTGTTCCTACAGGGCCAAATAATCACTTTCATTGTTCCTTCTAAGAATGTTATTAGGTTGAGTTTATTTACGGAAGTCTGTAAGAAATAATATATGGTTATTGCTTCAACAAGCTATTATTAACAAAAAAGTGTTCCATTGTTACCTTTCACTCTCCTTAGTTCATCCTTCCATTGGGGAACAAGTTCTGAGGACACCCTCAGGCAGGATATAACTAATTGTCCTAAGGGGAGTAACTCTGGTTGCCAGCCTGATGCAGTGGAGCTCTTCTATGAAAGTTTCATCAATGATCAAGGCAATGCAAATGACTGGGGATTTGAACAATGGTCACGAATTTTCTGAGATGAAGATTTTTATCTAGTCCAGTGTCCTCCTGTTTACTGATATGGAAACTTAAGAGCCAGAATAGTTAAGTGATTTGCCCAGACTTAAACTCTTTTTTCCTTCTGACATCAAGAACCTTATTGTTTCTACCTTAGTGCCTCCTTTAAGAGCCTTGCTTTGAGAACTGTTCTGTGCTTTTTGGTTAAAGTTGTTCATTTGTAATTTACCATGGCATCTAAATAGACTGTCATTTGGAAGAGCTGGGGTGTTTGGGATTTTTTAAAAATCTATTTCTAGTGCTTGAGAAATCTTCTGAAATAAAAACATTTGGGAAGGCGAAAACTGTTAAAAAGGTATAGCCAAGATGTGGAGAATGGAAGAGTGGGGAGTAAGGCATATACAGCAGTTGTTTTGTAATTAAATTTATGAAGAATATGTCACAACTACAGTACCATCTGAAATTTTCTGTTAGACTGGTTCCTTCTAGTTTGTGTCTTTTTTTTTTTTTCCTCTGAGCACTAATATTTGGTTTTCTGTGTGTTTCCTTAGCATTTCTTGTTTTCTGTCATCTCATGAATTTCTATTTCTTTCTTATTTTTCCCCAAATCATGACATTTATTGAGGGACCAGGAAAATAAAATGCTATAGAGTTCATATGCGTTTGGTTATTTTTAATTCTTAATGTTAGGAAGCTTACATTTTATTTACTTGGAAGACAGAGTGGATGGACATAAGCTGTGGATAAATACCTAAATACCTAGCATAACTGTGTATATACTAGATAGTTTACTACTGCTGAAGGCTTCTTTCTTAATCTCTCCAGGAAAGAAAGGAGAGGCTATCCAAATTTGAGTCTATTCGTCATTCAATTGCTGGAATCATTAGGTCTCCAAAGTCTGCACTGGGCTCTTCAACAGTAAGTAGGATGAACTCTGTGTGCTACTGAAAATAGTCATTGTCTACCTTCTTTCTGATATACCAATGAATATAATATGTAAACTTGTATTTATGAATGGAAAGGTAAGTACACAATTTAACTTTTTGTGGGCATATGAGTCTGTGTATATATGTGTATATTAAAACCCCTAGTAACAGTGATGTAGGCAGGAAAGAAAGAAACTTGTATTGTAGATTTTCTGTACTACATATAAGTAGTTACAGGGAGTATTTTATGTACTTTGGGGCTTTATTAGAAGAAAAATATAAACAAATTTCTTTTACAGTGAAACATGTTTTTATAATAGGGATTATTGTATATGTATTTTTAAAATGTATCAGTTTATATGTGTGTTCATACCTTTGAGAACATTTTAATTAGATAATGGAAGTCCGTTTGAAATTTGGGCTAGGCACATCACAGTAATGCATAGAGTATTAATTACCCCTAGTAATAGCAGCTATAGGCAAGCAAGATAAAAAATATTCTTATCTCATTTATATATAAAATTATAAAATATTTTTTTTCCTTCATGACCTATAAAACTAAATTATCAAACTTTTTATTCTAGCCATGCCTCATTCACAGTAGAGCCTTATAATAATATTTTATTGAATGATGGTTAAAACAATATTAAGTACAAATTAATTACATGCTTTTCCCCCCATCTTGTGAAGTTTCTACAGAATAATATCTTAATATCATTTCTTATTCTTTAAAAGTTCAGCTAAGACAATGTGACCTCCTCTTATTTAGAAAAAAAAAGTGTTTCCTAACCTTAGATTAGTTAAATGTCCATTCACATTTTGGATTTATTTGCTCTAATTCCTTTTTAATATAAAACACATGTTCCCATATTTATTCCACTCAAGCAACAATCTTTTATGTACAATTGCGGCAAAGCGTCAAGTATTTTAATTAACAAAAAAGCAGAAAATTATATTTTTGTATAAAAGAGATAGATTTTAACCTTTGATGCTGCCACTGTCACTTCCAATATGCTGAAGTGTTCTATGGGAGTAGAACTAATGCAGACCATCTCATGTGGCATTAAATAGCAAGTGAAAATAAAAATAATTATGGGCAAGGGCTACCTGATAGAGTAAGTCTCTTTCAAATCTTATCTCCTACTTTTGTTTTCTTAAATTTACAACTTTACAGATAAATAGTAGTTCATAGGACTTGGTTTATTATGATTTGACAGTCAAAATAAAGTATAGGAGACTTGATTAAGAGTTTATAAGAAGTTTCAGAGACTCTATGAAGAGAGTCTTTTGATAACTTTTATTAGAAGAAAAAAAGAAAAACAGTTCTTAAAAGGAAATATTTAAAAACAGTTTTTTAAAAAAGAAAAACAAATGTAGTTCTTGAAAAGAAATGTTCAAAAACCTCAGTGAACCGTTTATAAAATTATTTAACATTAAAATGAGTCAGTGAAACCCAGGGCATAATTAAGTTGTCATTAACTCACCTTTATTTCACTTAGGTCAGAGGTCTTTGTGCCAGCACCTAATAGCTGATTTGTGAAAGGCGTCCCCCACCATTTTTTCTTCCTGTGTGCTGTTAAAGATCAAGCTTGACTTGAGTAAAATGTCTGAAATACTTGAGAGCCAAGGCTCATTATAAACTCAAGGTTTCCTTTAGTTTTACTCTTAGATGGAAATGTAGGAGAGTGGAATTTAGAGCTTAAAAAGTTTAGCTAGTGACAGAAAAATAAGAATTCTATGATTGTGGGAATGGGGTACGATTTCCCATGTTTGTCTTTTTCCCTACAACTTGGGCTGCCTGAGAACCTTGTGCCCTCAAGATAGGTGCCTAGGAGTACGCAGTGGCTCTGAGACTTCATGCTGCCTACATTACTTTGAAGTTCATTGTTATGGAAAGTTCAACTTTTGGCTCTAGGCAGAGCCTGTTTTGATAAATCAGGGTTGATCCGAGGACGAGAGAGGTTTTTTCTTTCAAGACACACTGATTTACATCTAAAATTAAAAAAACCCTATTTGTTCATTAAGATGAAGTTGTACAGGGTTGGCACTCCTAAAAGTGTGTCAGGTATAGTATGTACAATCTTCATAATTAACTGGTATAAACTGTAACTTTTTAAATATCTGAAAGTATTTGCATATTGTTTTCTCAACTTAAAAGTAAAATTATTATAAGTAATTTTACTTAATAAAATTCTTAAGTAATTTTACTGAAGAATAAAATTACTTTATTCTTCAGTAAAATTACTAAATTGACAGTGATTGATATAGGTTAAAATTTGGTGTTTACAAACTGCTTTTACCTGAAATGAAGTGCATTTCCCACAAAACCTGTGCCTCATTCAGATATACATTTTTAATAAATTTATCAACATCCTTGAAGCTATGAAATGCTCATTTCATTTAAGAATATGTTTCCTCTGTAATTTAGAATTCTAGGGAACGGTCACTTCCTCCCCCAGTTGATCACATTTTATCTTCATGATTACGGCAATCATTATCTCCATCAGTTAAGTGCCCTTTGATATTGCCTGATTTATTCAGAAATCTCATGAACTAAAAAGATTGAGATAGTCTGTAGTTTATGATGCTGTGGTACACTATGAATAAAGGTACAGAACTATTTCTGTAAGGTGTTAGATATCCTATTTATTTGAAGATTTTCCCCTCGACTACAGAGGTAACTGAGGTTTTAAGTCTTAATGCGAATGTGAAGGTTTCAGGTATTAAGTATGATAATCTAAGATGGATAAAATTTAGAGGCTCCTTAATTGTAATTTAAAATTTTTTTCTGACATAATTTAGTAGTTTTTGGAGTATTCTAGTTTGGTAAAGGTAACATAGAGGAAGGAAAATTTTTAATTGCTATAAATGATTTTTTTCTTCATAAAAAACATTTTTTAAAAACCCTGCAAAATGGCAGACTTACGCCTATTTAAATTATTTTATTGTGATATACTTCACGCAACACAAAAATCAGCATTTCAAAGTGTACACACAGTGGTTTTAGTATATTCATTATGTTGTGCAACCATCACCACTATAGAATTCCTGAACCTTTCAATCTCCGCAATAAGCAGCTGCATTTCTGTTAGCAATTAGTCTTAATTCCCCCCCTTTTCAATTTTCTGGTAATCACTCATCTATTTTTGATCCCTATGGATTTGCCTATTCTGGACATTTCACATAAAAAGAGTCACACAATATGTGACCTTTTTTGTCTAGTTTCTTTCAACTTAGTGTAATGTTTTCAAGGTTCATCCATGTTGTAGCATGTATCAATACTTCATTCCTTTTTATGCCTGAATAATGTTCCCTTGTATGGATTTATCATATATTGTTTACCCATTCATCAGCTGATGGATATTTGGGTTGTTCCACCTTTGGCTATTATGAATAATGCTGCAATGAATATTCACATGCAAGTTTTTAAGTGAATGTATGTTTTCAGTTCTTTCAGTTATATACCAAGGAATTGCTGGGTCGTGTGGTAATTCTACGTTTAAGTTTTTGAGGAACTGCCAAACTGTTTTCCACAGTGGTTGCAACATTTTGCATTCCCACCAGCAATGTATATAATGCATGAGTCTTCCAGTTTCTCTACAGTCTCAATACTTGTTATTTTTTCCTTTTTTAAAAATTGTAGGCATCCTAGTAAATATGAAGTGGTATCTCATTGTAGTTTTATTTGCATTTTCCTGATGACTAATGATGTTGAGCATCTTTTAATGTGATTATTGGTCACTTGCGTATGTTCTTCAGAGATGTGACTATTCATATCCTTTGCACACGTTTTAATTGGTGGGTTTTTTTCATTGCTGAGTTATGAGTTCTTTATATATTCAGGATACAAGCCCCTTATCAAATATATAATTTGAAAAAAAATTTTCTCATTTTGTGAATTGTCTTTTCACTTTCTTGGTAATGTTCTTTGACACACAAAAGTTTTAAATTTTGACAAAGTCCAATTTATCTAATTTTCTTTCATTTCACATGCTTTTGGTGTTGTATCTAAAAAACCATTGACTAATGCAAGGTCATGCCAATTTTCACCTGTGTTTCCTTCTAGAGTTTTATAGTTTTAGCTTTTACATGTAGGTCTTTGATCCATTACAAGTTAATAGCTGTGTATGGTGTGAGGTAGACATCCAAATTCATTTTTTTTCTGTGTGGAAGCATGTTTAATTTAAAATCTTAAAAAAGCAGCAACTATGAAATCACTGTTTCTTTACTCAAATAAACATATAAAAATTGGAACTATAGAGCATAATTTTAGATAAAATAAAACAGTTAATTGCATTATACATAGGGAAATGAATTAATCATGATAATATTCCCATTGAACTTGTCATAGCTACTTATTTTACCATTTTTTACAGTGTGACTAAAATGTAGAGCTATCTGTGAAGACAGTCTAATGGAACACTTTGATCAACAGTGTTGCTAGAAGGAAGAATGTTAGATAATTAGCTTTAGATGAATTTGGCTTTAACCGAATACAGTATCTGATGGTAGATGTTTAATATTTACTGTTATGATCAGCCCCAAGCATGTTTTCTTTTTTTTTCCACTGTACTAAAAGAGTTAAATAACCTATCCATGGTACCTCCAGGTACTGAGGTCTGCTCCACATCCAGCATCTTTCCATGCTTCAGGAGGTTATAAATTTGCATTGAGGACTGTTTCTCCTAGACTGCTTCTGAAGTCAAGGACAAAGGTGTTAGACAGGATTCATTGTATAATCTGAAAGCCTACTGGCAATCATGAGGGTCCATTTCCATTGAAAATCTTTCAAACCACAATATATTTGATGAGATCTGTTCTAGTCATGTCAAGAATACTGCCCTTTCTCCAGAGCCATTGCTTTACTGCAGAATTTTTGTTATAAGTGGCTGAGCAACAGTTTGTTCCATCTTACAGCCCCTTGTGAGTACTAGTTGTTCACTGATCTGCGGAGTACAGAACACCCTTATAACAATAGCACTCTTTGAAAAATGTTCTTTAAAACCAGAATAAAGCACATTTTGGTCCAGATAATTGTTCTTTAGATGTCAGAAGAATTATTAAATTATTCTTCTGTCTCTTTAAAATTAATATTTTTCTGGATTCTGTTGATATATAGATTATTTTAATTTTTGAATTACTTTGCATTTGAATTTAGAAAATAAAAATACTGATAAATAAAGATGTGCATCCATTATATATAATAATGTAGTAAATAAGATTTGCTTATTTACTTCTATTTAGAAAATTAGCAAACTATCATTTAGCTGTGTTTAAGTTGTATATCAGTTATCATGCTGGTATTGTAACGCTTGGCTTCCACCATTGGCATAGGGCAATATAGTTATTTTCATTCATAACATAATAAACTGCTTATATTTTTTAGTGTTTTCCTTCATGTCTAGCGGAACAACCTTGTACTTCCTCTGACAATGCATGTTAAGTTCAGCTTAAATATTATGTATTTTAAACCTTGGTTGTCTTCCTTTATTCTGAAGGTCTTAGTATTTATTTATTTATTTAGCCCAGACACTCAGATGTAGAAAAATGAGAAACAAGGGAAAATAAAAATTAAATTTCTTACATCATATCACTGACATAAATACATTGAATTCTCCAATATAGTTAGCCATGTTTAGGAAAACTAAATATTATTCTCAGAGTTGCAAGTTTTGAATCACTAGTATTATCATACATAATTTTCAAGAAGAGCTTATCAGGATTTATTTTCTATAATTTCATTATATAGAGAGTAAATCTCATCTTTTATGTGTTTGCTCAAATGCTTAAAACAACCCAGATCATGTCAGAACGATGCTATATTCTATATAAGCAATCCCAACTTGATGATAAATGTTTAAATTTACTGAGCTATGATTTCATACTGACTCATTAGAATGATCTGGTAAGAGTTTTAGTTGAGATGTGTAGTATAACATTGTCACTGATTACAGTTAATGGACTAAAATGTTATTGTTGATACTGTGGCACATTTTATATGTAATATTGCATGAACTTAAGGTAAAGATATTTGATACTGAAAAAATAAAGCTGTAGAAGAAATTGCAGTGATATGATGGGATGAGGGAGAATAAATGAGAGTCACAAGCACAATTGGAAAAAGTAAATGGATAAAAATGATAAAGAAGAAAAAAGAATAATTACGAATAAAGAGAAGATGAGTAAGGGAACTAAAGAAGCAGGCGAAAAAAGAGTAACGTGAGGGGAAATCAGAAGGTAGTGGAGGAAGCAGAAGTGTGAGACCAAAAATGAATGACTTTTAAGAAAATATATTTTGCTAGAGATAGGGTCTCTTGTTAGAGATCCAAGAAGGTGCATAAAAAGGCAATCGGGAGCGGGGGGAGACCTTCAAGATGGCGGAAGAGTAAGACGTGGAGATCACCTTCCTCCCCACAAATACATCAGAAATACATCTACATGTGGAACAACTCCTACAGAACACCTACTAAACACTGGCAGAAGACCTCAGATGTCCCAAAAGGCAAGAAACACCCTATGTACCTGGGTAGGGCAAAAGAAAAAAGAAGAAACAAAGACAAAAGAATAGGGACAGGACCTGCACCAGTGGGAGGGAGCTGTGAAGGAGGAAAGGTTTCCACACACTAGGAAGCCCCTTCACGGGCGGAGACTGCGGGTGTCAGAGGGGGAAGCTTCGGAGCCACGGAGGAGAGCGCAGCAACAGGGTTGCGGAGGGCCAAGTGGAGAGATTCCCACACAGAGGATCGGAGCCGACTAGCACTCACCAGCCCGAGAGGCTTGTCTGCTCACCTGCCGGGGCGGGCAGGGGCTGGGAGCTGAGGCTCGGGCTTCAGAGGTCAGATCCCAGGGAGATGACGGGGGGTGGCTGCGTGAACACAGCCTGAAGGGGGCTAGTGTGCCACAGCTAGCCGGGAGGGAGTCCGGGAAATAGTCTGGAACTGCCTAAGAGGCAAGAGACCATTGTTTCTGGGTGCTCCAGGAAAGGGGATTCAGAGCATAGCATAAACGAGCTCCGGAGACGGGCGCAAGCCGCGGCTATCAGCGCGGACCCCAGAGACGGGCATGAGACGCTAAGGCTGCTGCTGCAGCCACCAAGAAGCCTGTGCGAGCACAGGTCACTATCCACACCTCCCCTCTTGGGAGGTTGTGCAGCACGCCACTGCCAGGGTCTCATGATCCAGGGACAACTTCCCCAGGAGAACGCGTGGCGCGCCTCAGGCTGGTGCAACATCACACCGGCCTCTGCCACCGCAGGCTCGCCCCACACTCCGTACCCCTCCCTCCCCCCGGCCTGAGTGAGCCAGAGCCCCCGAATCAGCTGCTCCTTTAACCCCGTCCTGTCTGAGCGAAAAACAGATGCACTTAGGCGACCTACATGCAGAGGCGGGGCCAAATCCAAAGCTGAACCCCAGAAGCTGTGCGAACAAAGAAGAGAAAGGGAAATCTCTCCCAGCAGCCTCAGGAGCAGCGGAATAAATCTCCACAATCAACTTGATGAACCCTGCATCTGTGGAATACCTGAATAGACAGCGAATCATCCCAAATTTGAGGTGGTGGACTTTGGGAGCAACGATATATATATATTTTTCCTTTTTCTCTTTTTGTGAGTGTGTGTGTGTACGCTTCTGTGTGTGATGTTGTCTGTATATCTTTGCTTTTACCATTTGTCCTAGGGTTCTGTCTGTCCGTTTTTTGTTTTTCTTCTTTTTTGAATTACTTTTAAATTTTTTTATTTTTAATATTTTTTATTTTAATAACTATATTTTATTTTATTCTTTCTTCCTTTCTTTTTTTCTCCCTTTTCTTCTGAGCCGTGTGGCTGACAGGATCTTGGTGCTCTGGCCAGGTGTCCGACCTGTGCCTCTGAGGTGGGAGAGCCAAGTTCAGGACATTGGTCCACCAGAGACCTCCTGGCTCCACGTAATATCAAACGGCGAAAGCTCTCCCAGAGATCTCCATCTCAACGCTAAGACCCAGCTCCACTCAACGACCAGCAGGCTACAGTGCTGGACAACCTATACCAAACAACTAGCAAGACAGGAGCACAACCCCACCCATTAGCAGAGAGGCTGCTTAAAATCATAGTAAGGTCACAGACACCCCAAAAATACACCACCGGATGTGGACCTGCCCACCAGAAAGGCAAGATCCAGCCTCATCCACCAGAACACAGGCACTAGTCCCCTCCACCAGGAAGCCTACACAACCCACTGAACCAACCTTAGCTACTGGGGGCCAACAGCAAAAAGAACAGGAACTACGAACCTACAGCCTGCAAAAAGGAGACCCCAAACACAGTAAGTTAAGCAAAATGAGAAGACAGAGAAACACACAACAGATGAAGGAGTAAGGTAAAAACCCACCAGACCAAACAAATGAAGAGGAAATAGGCAGTCTACCTGAAAAAGAATTCAGAGTAATGATAGTAAAGATGATCCAGAATCCTGGAAATAGAATGGAGAAAATACAAGAAACGTTCAGCAAGGACCTATAAGAACTAAAGAGCAAACAATGATGAACAACACAATAAATGAAATTAAAAATTCTCTAGAAGGGATCAATAGCAGAATAACTGAGGTAGAAGAACGGTTAAGTGACCTGGAAGATAAAATAGTGGAAATAACTACTGCAGAGCAGAATAAAGAGAAAAGAATGAAAACAATAGAGGACAGTCTCAGAGACCTCTGGGACAACATTTAACGCAACAACATTTGAATTATAGGGGTCCCAGAAAAAGAAGAGAAAAAGAAAGGGACTAAGAAAATATTTGAAGAGATTATAGTTGAAAACTTCCCTGATATGGGAAAGGAAATAGTTAATCAAGTCCAGGAAGCACAGAGAGTCCCATACAGGATAAATCCAAGTAGAAACATGCCAAGACGCATATTAATCAAACTATCAAAAATTAAATACAAAAAAAAAAGTTTAAAAGCAGCAAGGGAAAAACAACAAATAATATACAAGGGAATCCCCATAAGGGTAACAGCTGATCTTTCAGCAGAAACTCTGCAAGCCAGAAGGGAGTGGCAGGACATATTTAAAGTGATGAAAGGGAAGAACCTACAAACAAGATTACCCTACCCAGCAAGGATCTCATTCAGATTCGACAGAGAAATTAAAACTTTTACAGACAAGCAAAAACTAAGAGAATTCAGCACCACCAAACCAGCTTTACAACAAATGCTAAAGGAACTTCTCTAGGCAGGAAACACAAGAGAAGGAAAAGACCTAAAATAACAAACCCAAAACAATTAAGAAAATAGTAATAGGAACATACATATCAATAATTACCTTAAATGTAAATGGATTAAATGCTCCAACCAAAAGGCGTAGACTGGCTGAATGGATACAAAAACAAGACCTGTATATAT
The DNA here is from genome assembly GCF_949987535.1 of Balaenoptera acutorostrata. Taxonomy (NCBI): domain Eukaryota; kingdom Metazoa; phylum Chordata; class Mammalia; order Artiodactyla; family Balaenopteridae; genus Balaenoptera; species Balaenoptera acutorostrata. Next base: position 92,754,482 of record NC_080065.1, read on the forward strand.
GCTGTCTACAGGAGATCCACTTCAGACCTAGGGACACATACAGACTGAAAGTGAGGGGCTGAAAGAAGATATTCCATGCAAATGGAAATCAAAAGAAAGCTGGAGTAGCGATTCTCATATCAGACAAAATAGATTTTAAAATAAAGACTATTACAAGAGACAAAGAAGTACACTACATAATGATCAAGGGATCGATCCAAGAAGAAGATATAACAATTGTAAATATTTATACAGCCAACATAGGAGCACCTCAATACATAAGGCAAATGCTAACAGCCATAAAAGGGGAAATCAACAGTAACACAATCATAGTAGAGGACTTTAACACCCCACTTTCACCAATGGACAGATCATCTAAAATGAAAATAAATGAGGAAATACAAGCTTTAAATGACACATTAAACAAGATGATCTTAATTGATATTTATAGGACATTCCATCCAAAAACAACAGAATACACTTTCTTCTCAAGTGCTCATGGAACTTTCTCCAGGATAGATCATATCTTGGGTCACAAATCAAGCCTTGGTAAATTTGAGAGAATTGAAATCATATCAAGTATCTTTTCTGACCACAATGCTATGAGACTAGATATTGATTACAGGAAAAGAATCTGTAAAAAATACAAACACGGGCTTCCCTGGTGGCGCAGTGGTTGAGAATCTGCCTGCTAATGCAGGAGACACGGGTTCGAGCCCTGGTCTGGGAAGATCCCACATGCCACGGAGCAGCTGGGCCCGTGAGCCACAGCTGCTGAGCCTGCGCGTCTGGAGCCTGTGCCCCGCAACGGGAGGGGCCGCGATAGTGAAAGGCCCGCGCACCGTGATGAAGAGTGGCCCCCACTTGCCGCAACTAGAGAAAGCCCTCGCACGAACCGAAGACCCAGCACAGCCAAAAATAAATAAATAAATAAATAAATAAATCTTAGAGCTTACATCCTTGTCCAGACATTGGGCTGATTGCCACTTCTGTGCCTTGTCAGATGCTGTTCTCTCTGCCTACCTATCCCAAGTGAACCCCAAGACACATCTACTTCTTAAAAATGTAATAAGTACTGAACAAATATAAAGGGTTTATAAAACATGTTTCAAAAAGTGTAACATACAAAGAATGACAATAAAACAAACAGCCGTGAACTCACCAATCATCTAAAAAAAAAAAAAAAATACAAACACATGGAGGCTAAACAATATACTACTTAATAACCAAGAGATCACTGAAGAAATCAAAGAGGAAATGAAAAAATACCTAGAAACAATTGACAATGAAAACATGACGACCCAAAACCTATGGGATACAGCAAAAGCAGTTCTAAGAGGGAAGTTAATAGCAATACAGTCCTACCTCAAGAAACAAGAAACATGAAACATCTCAAATAAACAACCTAACCTTACACCTAAAGCAATTAGAGAAAGAAGAACAAAAAACCCACAAAGTTAGCAGAAGGAAGCAAATCATAAAGATCAGATCAGAAATAAATGAAGGAAACAATAGCAAAGTCAATAAAACTAAAAGCTGGTCGTTTGAGAAGATAAACAAAACTGATAAACCATTAGCCAGACTCATGAAGAAAAAAAGGGAGAAGACTCAAATCAGTAGAATTAGAAATGAAAACGAAGAAGTAACAACTGACACTGCAGAAATACAAAGGATCATGAGAGATTACTACAAGCAACTGCCAATAAAATGTACAACCTGGAAGAAATGGACACATTTTTAGAAAAACACAGCCTTCTGAGACAGAACCAGGAAGAAATAGAAAATATGAACAGACCAATCACAAGCACTGAAATTGAGACTGTGCTTAAAAATCTTCTAATAAACAAAAGCCCAGGACCAGATGGCTTCACAGGCAAATTCTATCAAATATTTAGAGAAGAGCTAACACCTATCCTTCTCAAAGTCTTCCAAAATATAGCAGAGGGAGGAACACTCCCAAACTCATTCTATGAGGTCACCATCACCCTGATACCAAAACCAGATAAAGGTGTCACAAACAAAGAATATTACAGGCCAATATCACTGATGGACATAGATGCAAAAATCCTCAACAAAATACTAGCAAACAGAATCCAGCAGCACAGTAAAAGGATCATACACCATGATCAAGTGGAGTTTATCCCAGGAATGCAAGGAGTCTTCAATATACGCAAATCAATCAATGTGATACACCATATTAACAAACTGAAGGAGAAAAACCATATGATCATCTCAATAGATGCAGAGAAAGCTTTCGACAAAATTAAACAGCCATTTATGATAAAAACCCTCCAGAAAGTAGGCATAGAGGGAACTTACCTCAACATAATAAAGGCCATATATGATAAACCCAACAGCCAACATCGTTCTCAATGGTGAAAAACTGAAACCATTGCCACTAATATCAGGAACAAGACAAGGTTGCCCAATCTCACCGCTATTATTCAACATAGTTTTGGACGTTTTAGCCACAGCAATCAGAGAAGAAAAAGAAATAAAAGGAATCCAAATGAGAAAACAAGAAGTAAAGCTATCACTGTTTGCTGATGACATGACACTATACATAGAGAATCCTAAAGATGCAACCAGAAAACTACTAGAGCTTATCAGTGAATATGGTAAAGTAGCAGGATACCAAATTAATGCACAGAAATCTCTTGCATTCCTATACACTAAGGATGAAAAATCTGAAAGAGAAATTAAGGAAACATCCCCATTTACCACTGCAACAAAAAGAATAAAATACCTAGGAATAAAACTACCTAAGGAGACAAAAGACCTGTATGCAGAAAACTGTTAGACACTGATGAAAGAAATTAAAGATGATACAAACAGATGGAGAGATATACCATGTTCTTGGATTGGAAGAATAAACATTGTGAAAATGACTATACTACCCAAAGCAATCTGCAGATTCAATGCAATCCCTATCAAAGTACCAATGGCATTTTTCACAGAACTAGAACAAAAACTTGCCCTATTTGTATGGAAACACAAAAGACTCTGAATAGCCAAAGAAATCTTGAGAAAGAAAAATGGAGCTGGAGGAATCAGGCTCCCTGACTTCAGACTATATTACAAAGCTACAGTAATCAAGACAGTATGGTACTGACACAAAAACAGAAATATGGATCAATGGAACAGGACAGTAAGCCCAGAGATAAACCCATGCACATATGGTCACCTTATCTTTGATAAAGGCAGCAAGAATATACAATGGAGAAAAGACAGCCTCTTCAATAAATGGTTCTGGGAAAACTGGACAGCTACATGTAAAAGAATGAAATTAGAACACTCCCGAACACCATACACAAAAATAAACTCAAAATGGATTAAAGACCTAAATGTAAGGCCAGACACTATCAAACTCTTAGAGGAAAACATAGGCAGAACACTCTATGACATAAATCACAGCAAGAGCCTATTTGACCCACCTCCTAGAGAAATGGAGATAAAAACAAAAATAAACAAATGAGACCTAATGAAACTTAAAAGGTTTTGCACAGCAAAGGAAACCATAAACAAGATGAAAAAGACAACCCTTAGAATGGCAGAAAATATTTGCAAACGAAGCAACAGACCAAGGATTAATCTCCAAAATTTACAAGCAGCTCATGCAGCTCAATATCAAAAAAACAAACAACCCAATCCAAAAATGGGCAGAACACCTAAATAGACATTTCTCCAAAGAAGATATACAGATTGCCAACAAACACATGAAAAAATGCTCAATATCTTTAATCATTAGAGAAATGCAAATCAAAACTACAATGAGGTATCACCTCACACCAGTCAGAATGGCCATCATCAAAAAATGTACAAACAATAAATGCTGGAAAGGGTGTGGAGAAAAGGGAACCCTCTTGCACTGTTGGTGGGAATGTAAATTGATACAGCCACTATGCAGAACAGTATCGAGGTTCCTTAAAATACTAAAAATAGAACTACCATCTGACCCAGCAATCCCATTACTGGGCATATACCCTGAGAAAACCATAATTCAAAAAGAGTCATGCACCACAATGTTCATTGCAACTCTATTTACAATAGCCAGGACATGGAAGCATTCTAAGTGTCCATCAATGGATGAATGGATAAAGAAGATGTGGCACATATATACAATGGACTATTAGTCAGCCATAAAAAGAAATGAAACTGAGTTATTTGTAGTTAGGTGGATGGACCTAGAGTCTGTCATACAGAGTGAAGTAAGTCAGAAAGAGAAAAACAAATACCGTATGCTAACACATATATATGTAATCTAAAAGAAAAAAATGGTTCTGAAGAACCTAGGGGGAGGACAGGAATAAAGATGCAGACGTAAAGAATGGCCTTGAGGACTGGGGAGGGGGAAGGGTAAGCTGGGACAAAGTGAGCGACTGTCATGGACTTATACACACTACCAAATGTAAAATAGATAGCTAGTGGGGAGCAGCCGCATAGCACAGGGAGATCAGCTCTGTGCTTTGTGACCACCTAGAGGGGTGGGATAGGGAGGGTGTGAGGGATTCGCAAGAGCGAGGAGATATGGGGATATATGTATATGTATAGCTGATTCACTTTGTTATAAAGCAGAAACTAACACACCATTGTAAAGCAATTCTACTCCAATAAAGATGTTATTTAAAAAAAAAAGGCAATCAGGGAAATAGAAAGCTGTGGAAGTAAGGTAATATTTGAGTTTGGCCTAGGTGTGTATCTTTTTAAATAAAGTTTTGGGGAAAATTGTATAAGAATGTGAATTTGTTCAGCATATAATTCTGCCTAGTCATTATGATAGACCATAGTTATATTATTAGCTAAAGACTGAACAAACTCAAATTTTCAAAAAGTACAAAAAATTTTAATTAAGAAATTTGCACATAAGAATTTTGTTGCTAGTTTCATAGTGGAAAGTGAACATTAGGTAAAGTATATTTATAATAAAAATAACTAAGCTATCAGTGTATGAAAACAATGATCAGTTCTACTTTATTGCTAAAAAAAAATAGAATTCGTCAATTTACAGATAGGCCTTAGTGCCTGTTAATGATGGAACCATTGTTTTACATCCTGTTTGTCTAGCCTGAAGGCAAACAATCATGAAGATCAAATATCCCAAATAGTCTTTGTTTTTCATTATTTTAATAATTAACTCATTCAATGCATTCAAAACATAACTGTTTAGAAATTTGAAAAAAAGTGGCAGGAAGAGCATTATTATTCATGTTTTCATTTTATGTTATGCATTTGTTCAACTATCAAACTCTAATTGGTATAAAATACATTTTTTCTACCTATGGTTACATTGCCCTTTCAGTGAAAGTAGCTTTTAGTACCATCAGGCAGATTCCTTTTCAATAGGCCAATATTTCCCACCCTTTGCAAGTGTTTGGTGCTTCTCTTACTTCTGCTTATATGACATTTGATTCTTAATCTCCCCGTAAAATTTCCCAGTGATATATAGCTTTAAAATTAAAGGGGTCATTATGGAATTTTTGAGAAATGTTTAAAATCCTGTGAGTTACTTGTAATCACCATAGTATATTATTATACTAGATCTGAAATAATTCATTACTTAGATTATTAAATTAATAACTAAATTTATATAAGATATTAAAGAATTAAATTCACTTTTATGGTTATTAAAAATTCATAAAAACTTTTATGTTAGTGTTGAAGTTTTATTTAGCTTGTTGACGCTCATTGAGAGGTTTACTTGTATATTTTCCATGCTGTTATATTTTAGTTTTTTTTTTTAATGGTTTCTTTTTTGGGTACTTAATTTGAGTAAGATCCAGACTTTGATTTTTGTTTTTAAACACTTTTGTCTCTGCCTCTCAAAAAGGATCTCATCTTGTGCTCAAATGTTTGAGATAAAAGCATACAAATCTTCATTGAATTCTTGGGAATTAGCCTGAACTAGGCTAAGAAAAAAAAATAGCCTCTTATTCTTAAGTCAAGAAAAAAATATTTTCATTTTCTTGTGCCGACTCCTCATTGCATCTTCATTTAAACCAATCTTTTTATTTCACTAAGCTCAGTATGTTTTTGCTGGAATATTCTTTAAGAATAAGGCCCAGGGAAAATAACTAACTAAACAGCTAGCCTAGTCAATCAGAAAAGCTTGTCTTATTAAGTATAACTTGTTAACTGTATTGGATTACTATACATTTTAAAAAGGAGACTTCCCCTTCCCCATATCTTTGGCAAAAATTTTAGATAACTTAATGACAAGGAAAAATCTTTCCCCACTTAGGCTTAGAAAGCTGTGATATTTGAAGTAAAAAGCTTCATTTCATTTTTGATGTAATTATGAAGGCTTTTGGGATGCTGGGATTTTGTTGCTGGTACATCCTGCATTCTATCACTGTCAAGTTTGCAAAATTGTATTGGAATTTACTTGAAATCATATTAATTAAAACGTTCCTTCCAATGTTTCCAGGGAAGTCCCTGAAAGACCTGATAGAACCAGACAGGGGATAAGTACAACCTTTCCCTGTGTATGCCTGTCACACATATACACACACACACACACTCATAGTGAGTTCAGCCTACATTTCGTTACAGTATTGTCTAGGAGCCGGAAACAGAAGATTTCTATAAGTTTCCCTTCCTACCCAAAAGAAACTAATAAACCCAGAGGACTGACATGTAATCCCTATGAAATAGCAATATAAGTTCCTTCCTATTTACTCCTCTTTTTTAAACAAAGAAACAAACATAGATGGTTTTTTTTCCCCAGATGTATTCCTCACCTTCAAATCCTTAAATGAATTTCTCAGTGTTAGCTCACCTTTTGTATTTCAAATGCCCTTCTGACTTAATGAATTCTCCAGGCTCTTCATTCTCACAATTCTAAATAAATCAAAATTTGGGAGGATAGGTTGAATAGGACAAGAAATCAAGCATATGATATCCTTGTTTGTGATGCTTTTCTATTATGTAGACCTTTTTTGAGAGATAATAATAAAAAAGTTTTTTGCCAAGAGGTGACATTGAATTTCTTATTTTATTGATTTTTTTTTTCCTCTGGAAAAAAGCAATGAAACACTTTGCCATTGGTGAGACTTGGATATATTCGTATAACAGTAAAAATTTTAGTATTTTCTGTATTGAAATGCACTGTGACAAAATTTTGGAGAAGAAATATTTAATCATTTTGACCACCTACTTTAAGAATTATAAACTATTAGTATCAGTATACACAAAAAGTTAATTTTGTGTGGATTATGCATTTGTTTTTAAAAATAATACTTTTTTAATCTCATAGTTGTGGCTAGTTCTTTATATAATTTACTTTTTAAACCCATTTTTGGGAGCACAATTTAAAATTTCTTTGAAATATAGTATTTATCATAATTAGTACTAAAAGAAAAAGGCTTATTTAGCTTATAAATGATTTCCATGTATAGTCACATCATGTATGCAATTAAAGAATTAAAGAATATCATAGTGGTAGAAGTAGAAATCAAACTGTGGACTCTTTGAAAAAGTCTGATTGGGACTTCTCAACGTTCTTTTTTTAAATCAGTCAGATGGGTTTTGGATAATATAAAATGGAACTTTGACCAGTAAGTTTTAAGCCTCTTCGTGTGGTACAAAACAATGCAGGCTCTCTTCAAAACTAGTTCTCATTTACCAGAAAGGTACTGTATTTTATCCCTATGTAGAGTTCATAATATCAACCTGAAAAACCTGATTGATGTGTGAATATTTGTCTTTCATTTATTGTTAATTCTGATTTTTCCGATTTATGAATTACTTTCTCATGAGGCATTGTGCATATTATATTTTGAGAACCTTAAGGGTTAGTGCATATGATTATACCTTACCCATAAAGTACTCTTATCACCTGGGGCAATTTAGTTTCTGTGGGTAATAAATATAAGCAAACAAAAAACTTTTTACTTGCAACCGGAAAATGTGTGATTTCATCTATTATTAATTAGAAACATTTCAACGAAACATAACCAACTCTTAGTTATCTCTATTTGTTATTAGCACTTGGCCTCCTAAAATAACAGATAATTTGCTTTCCTGCTGTGCTCATGACTTATATTCCTCCCTTGTTTTTGCCATATGTTTGTAATTGAACATTGGTGGTTTCAATGAAGCTATTTCACCTAAGGCTTTGTCTGCCATTGCTGTACAGGATCAGGACCAGCCATGTGGCAGAGGTAATGGTTAAGGAAGTCAGGGGAATAAGGATGAGAATGAGAAGGCACAGCAACAGAGCACCATCAAATGACGACTTAGCACTCCTGGGACTCATGATGGGGACAGTCCACGGCCCATGTGATTAAGAGTTAATTCCATAAAAAGATATAACTCAACTTTTTTTTTTTTTTCTTTTCATAACTCAACTTTTAAAATGAAGTTATTTTATGATAAATTTCTCTGATCATACTCTCTTTTCATCATAATTCTCTGATTGAAAAATTTTAAATATATGGATTTATTTTATGACATGGTGAATAAGACTATAAGTGCCAACTCTAAATGTTGATGTTTTGTGTACCTATGTATGATAGATAGAAAAAACAAATAACCTTCAAGTATTTAAGGATATGTATTTGTACTAAGCTTCAGCACCAGTGCTCTAGGACGTATTTTCTTTAAAAATTATGAAAATTTCAGATTCATCATATAACTTTTAATTGGTTAATTAAAGGGAAGAACATAGGTAAGAAGTATTTATAATTGCTGTTAGCTTTACCAGAAAAAAATTGCTATTTTCTCTAATTTAGTTTTTTTTCAATATTTGCTCAAGTTCTGTGATACGATCCCCATAATTGAGAAGCCTCTGGCAGAACAGGATTGGTACCATGGTGCAATTCCCAGAATAGAAGCGCAAGATCTGTTAAAACAACAAGGAGACTTCTTGGTGCGAGAGAGTCATGGGAAACCTGGTGAATATGTCCTTTCTGTATTTTCTGATGGACAAAGGAGACACTTTATCATACAATTTGTTGATGTACGTTTCCAATTTAGTTTATATGTATATTTTGATATAGTTAATTGAGGTATAATTATAATAAATGATGAATAATTTGTGATAAATGCCTGTAACACTAACTTTAGCACTTAATTTTTCTTTTTCTGAATTCCATAAGTAGAGTGCTCTAAAATTCACTAAAATGTTAACCTTTTTAAGGAAATACATATTTTACAATATAAAGTTAAGAATAGTTGTTACAATTTACATTAAATTTAAATGCATAAATATTTAATGTTTTAAGTTAACTTTGAACATGAAAGATCCTTTGTATTAAAAATAAAAAGAAATAATGTGATTATCATAATTTTTTTTAGAGAAACTTAATTATGAATTTTATGCTCTTGAAACCAGCCCTTGAAATTGCTCAAAAATGTTACCATGAGAGATTTTTAAGAAATATTTTATTAAGTAGTAATAATGAAATACCTTAATGAATGGGACAGTGATAGTTGAATTGTTTTTATGATTCTTTGAGGATTAAGGTTGTTTTTCCACTTATGTATAAGCTATTATTTGTTGGCATTAACGAACAATAAATAGAAATCAAAGAAAAATTTTTAAAATGATCTGGGCATATTGCTTGTTCTAATACTGATTTATTTATTGAAGTTTAAGTATTGTAAGCTTATTTGTTACATTCTTTATTAAGCACTCAACAGATGAAGAGTGATCTCAAAATTTTGTTTAACTTTACCCACTGAGAAATTTTTAATATTTTTGGCATAGGAAGGAATTGATGCCTGTATTTGTCATTTTTTACCCCATCATATCAAATGGCATGCATTTTCAAGCTGGCTGTCTGTAGGATTTCAGTTTATGTCCAGGCACTAGAGTGATGCTAAGTACCGTATAAGAAGATTGGACCATTATCATTAGATGAACTTCAGAGGGTTTTAGGAACATATATGTTGTTCAAGTTCATATATAGTTCACATATATATAAGTTCATCTAGTGATAATATATATTGCATATTATATTATCTATATACTAATACAGATATAATTCTGAGGTGAAATTCACATACCATAAAAGTAACCATTTAAAAGTTGCATTTAGTATAATCACATCTAGGGATTATATTTAAATGAAAATAAATGCTGTTCAGATGGGTTAAAATAAGTATATTAAAGTATATATTATAATTTTCATACTACCTGTTAATTTTGCATAGTATTCAGACCTCAACTTGATAATTATATTTGCCTACTCTTATACATCCAACCTACTGTTTCTAATAATATGTCATCCCTTACTTTCTTTAAATTTGTATGTGCCTTTAAATTATGGATGTAGATAACCTTCCTTATTACACCCAGTGACCATGTTGGCAATATTTATAAAATTGTATGAGAATTGTAGAAGGAAAGATGGTAGACAAACTATAAACTACAACTTATATGAATGTTTCCTTCTATTTTCTAAGCTCTAAAAGTTACTCTTTGAAATATGTCATACATTAAATAAGACTGAAATATTTCCCTTATTACCTCTTGTAGTTTAAAATGTAACTGTAGGAATTTAACTTAGTATTTTTAGAAACAAAATGGAAAGGGTCCACTTGCAAATTATCACTTGTCTTTAATATTGCCATTTTGTTTTAAGTAACTAAAGTGAACAGCATAATATATTCTAAAAATAAGATATTGTTACAAGTTCACATTTAAAGATTTTATTCAGCTTCCTCTGTCATTGAAATTTTGCAAAGATCTCTCTTAAAGAAGAGAGTACTTGTATTTCTGTAAATGCCTCAGGTTTTCCAGTGCCTAATTTTATTTAATTTGCCCTCATTGTATAATGTTGAGTTCTTCAATCAGTTAAAAAATAAGAGTTTTAAGGTGAAATCGACTGTTTGGGGAAATTTTAATTCTTTTTCTTCTTGTGCAGGTGAATCTTGCTTGATCTAAAATTATCCCATTTCCTTCCTCATACACCTGTTGTCTGGAAGGGGTTTATAAATGGGGGAAGTCATTACCAGATATTTAATGATTGCCTATTATATTCCAATCAATGAATTTATAATCCATTAGTAGATTATAAAAGCTGTACATAAACGTGGGGTCAGGTGTCCTAAGTGAGGAAGACATAAAGAAATATAGGTTTCTGTGGAAAAAAAGTCAAATAGTAATCAATGAAAACTTGAGTTTCAGGCCCAGATCTGTACTTTACAAGCTCTGGTTTGGGAAGTAATTGGGGGTAATAGCTGATATACTGATTGTGAGAGTCAAACAGTGAATATATTCTTTGTAATGTGTGAAGTGCTATGCAGATCATTAGGCATTTTTACCATTGTTTGAACACTTTATTTAGAAAAACATACAAATGTACTTTGTACGAAATATAAGTGTAATTGGAAAAGTTAAAATTTTTCTTTTTGGTTCCTATTGAGATTTATTTGTGAAATTTAAATAGTAATGAAAATATTGTTTTAGAATTTATATATTTAAGTTTGAGGTATTCATTGATCACAAATAACGTTATTTTTAGCAACATTATCTCTGTCAACTAGAGTCTAGTTGGCAGTTATTTTGAAGCTTTATTTTTGTATGCATGTCACAGTTATTTTTTTAACATGGTGTGAAACTCTGCATGCTGTGAACATTATGACTGATCAAGATGGATGCAGATACTTTAGATTTTTACATTTTTTACTACTCTAGCGGAGAATATCTGTTGTTTTAGCTAGTTCAAGCAAGGAAAACTGTACTTTTTATTGGACACTAATTACATTAATTTCATAAAGCCAGATATATTAAGCATAGCTAAGTATCTGAATCTCAGTGTAATTCTAGTGTTATTTACTGACTTATTCCATAGTTACTAACCTGTTTATGGTGCTTGATGTAAAGCCACAGTTAGAGTTTGTACCTAAAACTGTTTATCTTTTGTCATAAATATTGACAGATTTTCATAGAGATTCAAATAGCATTGTTTCATTTGATAGGTTAGTATATAATCAAATCCTTGCTTTTGTATAAGATAAACAAAAAGAAGTGATGAAACAAAGTACTTCAGAAAAAAACTTTTTGTGCTGTTATTAATAGGAAAATACCAATTCATATTTCTCTAATTTTATTTATCTGACACATATTTGCTAAAAACACATTTTGGCAGAGTATCATGTTATGCAGTGTAGGGAGGTGAAACTGAAAATGTATGGCCTACTGCTCGGTGAGCTTAAGACCTGGTAGGTGAGACATTAGTAGAATTCATGAACAGAGAAACATTAAAGATGCAGATTTAAGGATAATTGAGCCAAACATTTGAATTAACATCTGGTGATGAATTGAAAAATCACAACATAGTAAATATTTTAAAAGTAAAACCTGGGGGAACATCCTCTACCTAATGGCATATCATCCTTTTTTATTTCTTCATTCATTTCAATCAAAAAATACTAATTGAGCAAGTATTCTATAGAGTCCAGGGATACGGGCCAATAAAACAAAAATAGCACAGAAGTGGAGGCTGTGAGTAGCTACTATGTGAAATTGGGTAGCTCGGTGTATTGTATCATCAGTTCATTCAACAGATATCTATTGGATGTCTATCATGTGCTGAGTTTCACTTTAAAGTGATGGATGTAGTCTCTGAATGTACCAGACAGGTTTACTTTGTGTTTTTTGCCACAATCTCTAGGCTCTTTGAACTACCTTTTAAATTCATACTGTGGATCTTAAGAAAGACTAAGTGAAAGTATATACAGACCCAAAACTTGTTTGTATGACAATTCCAAGTTTGTGTTCTTATCCTTGTACACTTAAGATTATTTTAACTGTTTTACTCCAGCCATTCAAAGATTCAAGAGAAGGCAATACGTTCCTTGAAGTTAAAATGAATCAGCATAAGATATCATTTTCTGTGCCCCAGACACACAATTAGGGACTTAGGAGACTTCCTTCTTAACAATAAAGCAAAGCCATTCCAAAACCTTATTAATTAGTTTCCAGGAAATACTAATTGAGTGAGTACTTTTAAGACCCAGAGATACAATGGTGGATCTTACAGTCTAGTGGGGAGGCTCATGGTCATTTGTAAATCACACACAATACATGTAATTATAAACTCTATTAAGTGCTGTAAAGATACACAGTGCTATGAACACTTTTAACTGGAAAACTTAAGGAAGTTACGTTTGAGACAACCATCTGAAGAATGAATAAAAGTTAACTAGGAGAAGCCTTACCAAAATCTTATTAATTTTATTCCTCAGATTCCCCAACAATCCTTCCTGTTTACTGGTTTAACTAGTAATATAACTAGTCAATGTGCTTTTTTTATTTGAGAAAGCTAAAATTTATGTTTTACATTTTTACTGTTGGGTACTACCCAAAAAAGGAGTGTTCTAGCCTTTTGTTTTTATTCAGCTTATTCATCTTGGCCTCTTTCAGAAATGATTTTCCCTCTTTCCTTTTTGTTTTTTTCTTATGCATGCTTATCCTTGATGGTTTTTCAGGAGATCTACTCAGGCATAATATTTCAAATTACACATTCATTGAATCCCCTTCTCATTTTTGTGTGCTTATTGTGTTCTGTCTGACTTCCTTGCGTAATAATAGTCCTCTGGAAATATGTGTAGCAACAAAATCTGATTCTACTTTTTATCGTTTTTCATCTATATGCATGACTGATTCTTAAGTAGCACAGTGATAAATCAGGAATGAATTCTAGATATAGTGAATGTTTTAAAAACAAAAATAATGCATACTCTTAGTAAAAATTCAGAAATATGTATCACGGAACATGTGCTTCACAGTTAATACCCCCTTACGGGCTCACTGTATATTCTTTGAGATCTTAAAAATGTATTTTAATTATGTGCAACTATGTAATTCTTATTTTACAAAGATTGATTCATAGCATATTTTTAATTTATACTTCTTATTTTTTAATGATATATTACCTGGTTTTTTAAAATGTAATACAAATGACTATCAACAAAATGATCTTTGTAGGAATTTGTAGAAATTTATTTTTTACTACTATTTTTTATTGCTTCTTTTGGAATTCACAGAAGAGATCATTAGTAGCTCCAAAGAGAAATCTCTTATTTGAAAGTTAATATGGATTCTCTCTGTCACATTATTAGTAAAGCCATATAGAAAAACTTTAAAAAGAATTCTCTATATGTGAACCCAACCTCAGGTTGTCTGAGCTATAAGAAATTTACACAAATTTGTACAAAGTCAAATGTAATATTCAGAATTTTGAATGTATCAAGAAACAAGTCCTCAACATTTTTGGTGAATGTATTTTTTTCTTTTTAATTGTAGTACAGTTGACTTCTAATATTACATTTGTTCCAGGTGTACATCATAGTAATTTGATACTTATGTACACTACAAAATGATCACCATGATAAGTCGTTACCATCTGTCACTATACAAAGTTATTACAATATTATTGACTATATTCCCTATCCTGTACAATACATCCTCATGACTTATTTGTTGTATAGCTAGAAATATGTACCTCTTAATCTCCCTTACCTATTTCTTTCATCTCTCTACCGTCTTCCCCTCTGGCAACCACCAATTTCTTCTCTGTATCTATGAGTCTGTTTCTATTTTGTTATGTTTGTTTGTTTTGTTTTTTAGATTCCACATATAATATTTGTCTTTCTCTGACTTATTTCACTTAGCATGATACCCTCTAAGTCCATCCATGTTGTCGCAAATGGCAAGGTTTCATTCTTTTTTATGGCTGAGTGATATTGTATTGTGTGTGTATCTTGTTTTTTATCCATTCTTCTTTACCCTTTCATCTATTGATGGACACTTAGGTCTCTTCCATATCTTGGTTATTGTAAATAATGCTGTAATAAACATAGGGGTGCATGTATCTTTTCTAATTAGTGTTTTTATTTTCTTCAGAAAAATACCAAGAAGTTGAATTGCTGGATCATATGGTAGTTCTCTTTTTAGTTTTTTGAGGAAAGTCCAAACTTTTTTCCATAGTGGCTGCACCAATTTACATTCCCACCAACAGTGCATGAGGGTTCCGTGAATGTATTATTCTTGACCTTAGTTGCTTAGGTGAACTTTATAAGCAAACAGCCATAGTATCATTTTTAGATTCATTACATTATCTTCATCTTTAAGGAAGTGAGTTAATTGGTTTTGCACTGTGTTAGGACTCAGAACTTCACTGATGTCAGAGGAATTGTTTTAAACAAATACTTGCTAGGAATCAGTTTCTCATTTTAGCCCTTGAAGGAAGTACTGCTGCTTGTATTACTGTATTAGTTCATCATGATTACTGTGTCAATGGCAGAAAAATACCTTTAGATTAAAAACTAGATATGTTCTTAAGAAAGGGAAACTGAAAATTCCTATTATTTTATTCTCTATTTCTCTAGTTATAAGGGGTATATTAGAAATTTATATAAGGCCTTATGACACTAGTGGCTGATTTAAAATTTTCATTCTGTGTGAACTTCATCTCATTATTTACTTTTTATTAAACATTCTACAGGGCATCTTGAGTTTGTGTGGGTGTGTGAACTTTCCAGTATTCATTTCTATGTTAAGTTGTCTTACTTTAACTTTATAGTCATTTTAGATGCATTGCATTTCATTTATTTCACACACGTTTATTTATCCAGGCAATATATGCCAAGCACTGTTCTTGACCAGAGGGATACTCTGATGAACAAAACAAAGATAAAAATTTATCATCTCAGGAGCTTATATTCTAGAGGAGGAGATAGGCAATAAACAAGATACATAAGTAAAATATATCTGATGTTAGATAGTGATAAATTCTAAGGAGAAAAATTTAGTAAGGAAAAGGAGGTAAGAAATTTAGTTGGGGTGAGAAATGGATATTGGATGGCCTGAGTAGACCTCACTGAAAAGGTGACATTTGTTGAAAGACTAGAAGGAAGTAAGGGAGCCATTACCCAAACGGCCATCCAAGGAACTATTTCAAGCAGCAAGTGTAAACTCCCTGAGGAGGGAATGTGTGTAGTGTGTTTATAAAACAAGAAGGAAATGAGTGTGGCTGGAGGGGAGTGAGGTGGGACGGGGGATTTGGTAAGAGATGAGGTGAGAGAGATGATAGAGGACAGATTAGAGGGCCCTAAAGACCATGGTAAAGACTTAGTCTTTTATTCTGAGGGAGGTAAAAATTTTGTGCAAAATAATGGAATGGTCTGTTATAACAGGATTTCCTGGCTCTTTATTAAGAGACTGAAGAAAGACAAAGGGAGAAACAGTGTGTGTGTGTGTGTGTGTGTGTGTGTGTGTGTGTATACACACACACACACACTTCACTGAGGAATACTAAGCAAATATAATTGTATATATTTAAAGTGTACAGCATGATGATTTAGTACACATTGTAGAATGATTGCCAAGATCAAGGGAATTAACACATCCATCATCCCATGTAATTAACTCTTTTTTTTTTTTTGTGGGAATGCTTAATATCTACTCTCAGGAACTTTCAAGTATACAAGACCATATATTTGGTTCAGATATTACTGTTATTACTACATGTTACACATCTATAACATTTTACCTTTCTTCATGTCTTATTTTCATATAAGAATGCCTTCTAGGATATTTGGTTATTTACAGATAATCATTATTCCTTGAGAACATGTTATTTACACTTTTAAGTGTCCTTTGAAAATGTTTCTTATCATATATCCAGATTTGGAATTATTTTTGTAATCCAAGGTTTATTATTGGTATGATGACTTAATAATTGAGTGTGTACCATGTACTGTATACTAAGCAGTGGTTTGCATGTTAATACTTGTTCAGGCCTCACGCTTTTTCTGTGAGGATGTCCAAATATTATTTCTGTTTTGAAATAAACTGAGGCATTGAGAGAACTTCCTCAGTGCATTGCACATCTAGCAATAGACTACTGTCCTTAGTGTGAGATATTCTTAAGTATCTTTACTAATATATCATAGCAGGTCTGGCTGTTGTATGCAACAATTCTTTAGTCAGTTTATTAACAACTGCCTTGAATTGACCCTAACACAAACTGCCTTGAGTTGAACTATATAGTTAAGTGTTAAAGTAAGCTAATGCATGTTTGTTCCTCACTTGACGAAATGGAAATATTCATTTTAAAAGTTGTATATAAATTAGATTCTGGGAAATTGAATCTAATTTTATATTATGGAAAAGGAACTTTGCGTTTTTTATCCTTTAACTGGGAAAATAATCTTCCAGTAATGTAAATAGTATCCAAATTTAGAGAGTTTTGAAATTTCTTATTTCTTAGCATAGAGTTTTCTTAAAATGGAGCACGTTTGTATCTGTATTTGTACACATCACCCGTATATGTACAGGTGAATTCTTTGTGAACAATCAAATGGAAGCCTTTATTACATCACACTGTATTGTAACGCTTTTTGCAATGAAAAATAGGCCCAATAAGATATTTTTTCTTTGCTAAATTTATTGCCATCAATTCATCCCTATGATTACTGACCTACATGCCTGTTTGAAATATGAAGACAGAGAAAAGGGATCTTGACAGAGTTTGGGAAAATGTTACTAACTTGATGTTTTGAAATCAAAAAGTGCTACGATTTGACTTTGCTGATATATGCAGTTTTGTGTCTGATGCATTTTATTTCTTTATCAAATGTAAGTGAATGTGAATGTCTGTGTGGTTTTGGTAAAAGAATAATACATGAATAACCCCAGTGTAGAAAAACCAATCAATACTGTATTGATAAAAGGGAAATAAATGATCATCAGAGGTATTCTTAAAATACTTATTATTATATTGGATATACTTCCTCAACCTTTTGACACTATTTTTGATCTTGAAAATTTTATCAAATGGAACATATAAGCAAACATATATACACATATTTCTTGTTCCTTAACTTAAATGTATCCTGTGCTTTATTTCCTTTGGTTATTATTTTAGCAAAATGCATTCCAGGTCTGTAAGTTTTTCTTTTCTTCTTTTTTATTTTTTAACAATCTGAATTATATTTAGTCATTATGCAAATTAATTTCTTGATGCAAAGGTAAATTTTTTTAGCATGTTGGAATTTTATTTATTTTTATTTTTACCATCATAACCATTTTTAAGTGTATAATAGTTCAGTAGTGTTAAGTATTTTCACATTGTTGTGCAATAATAGTTTTTCTTAAGTGGAACTTTGTTGATGAATGTAATGTTGCTAAAGCAATGTCTTCATATTTATTCTACTTTATTGTCCTTTCTCCAGAACATGTATCGTTTTGAAGGCACTGGGTTTTCAAATATCCCTCAACTTATAGACCATCACTATACAACAAAACAGGTCATCACTAAGAAATCAGGTGTAGTTCTGCTGAATCCTATTCCTAAGGTAGGTGCATATATTCACATTTTTTTTTTGAGACTGCTTCGTGAGTTATTTCCCACAGTAAATAAAGTTCTTAGATTATTTATAGAAGTTTGGAAACAAATATAGTCGAAACATGGAACTTCCTTGGTTTTATTAAGATGGGAGATGGGTTACCTTTTTATTCAGTGTTTGCAAATGGCCTGTTTTTCTTTTTCCTTCCCAGTTTTTCTTGAAAGACTTGAGGCCTTCCTTCACACTATAAGGTTCAGACTTTAAAGGCTCAGTTTATAAAAGATTCTGAGATGTAGAAGTCAAAGAAAATGTCCAGCAATCAAGAGTAAATTAGAATTTTAATTTTGGGTGTTAAGGTTACAATATATTATAAGACACTGGAATTTTTTAAAACTACACTACTCTTCACAAAGGCAGTAAATCATAACTTCACTATGTACAACCAGGTAACTGGGCAAGAGATTGTTCTAGGTCATTTTTACCTCTAAGATATACCACAGAACAGATTGCTTTTCATGAACTTTAAGAGATTTGCGAGGTAGGGAATGGGTATGAGGCAGGTTTGTGTTTTTAAGGTAAAACCTGTGGGGCCTGACCTGGGAGGAACAATGGAGCTGGCGTAACTTCTGAGCACTTTTAATGTTCCAGGAATTGGGTTGGGGTCAACAAAAGTCCCTTTCCTTTGGGGCCCGTCTCATATGAAGAACAGTGTAGAAATAGGAAAGTCATAAAACCTGGTAGGTTAATATTTGCTGATTTGAGGTTTACATATCTAGGGATGACTTTTAATATGAAGCAAGTGTTATTCCCAAGAATGCTAGTATATAATCCAAATTCACCTAAAATTTAAAAAACTTTTAAAATTTAAAACTTAAAAAACAACGGTTATATTTCCCTTTGTTAGTCTGGAACATAGTGTCTGTGTTTGTACTTGTGTTATATTACTCAGTCTTTATTGAGGGGCTGAGTTTTAACATTCTGCTCACAGAAGATTTTAACAGTCAGTTGCTAAATATTAATTCTGTGGCTAAGGAATTGTCCTTCTTGCATAATTTTCTAGAATTATGAGATGGGCTCATTCTTTGTTCATATTTTTCCGGTCACTTTTTTTTACATTTAATTGCAAAGAAACCCTATAAAAATTCTCCTTGAGTCTGGAACAGGTTGTCATATTTTATCTCTAGTAAAAAAAAAAAAAAAACGGTCTATTAATGTTTTCTCTTTCATCAACGAATAACTGCTGTTGTTTTACAGAATTCTAAGTTCTTTTTTTTAGTTAAGGTCCTCTATTCTCATAGCTTCATTTACTATTAATACATCAGTGACTTGCAAATTTATATTTCCAGCTCAGATATATATCTTTCCCACATCTAAAAATTTTCTACTTTTCACCTAAAACTGAGTTTATCACTTTTAAGTACAAAATTTGTTCTTCCTTTTTTTTTTTTTTTTAAATTTATTTATTTTATTTATTTATTTTTGGCTGCATTGGGTCTGTGGTGCTGCGCACGGGCTTTCTCTAGTTGCAGCAAGCAGGGGCTCCTCTTCGTTGCGGTGTGCAGGCTTCTCATTACGGTGGCTTCTCTTGTTGCGGAGCATGGGCTCTAGGCACGCAGGCTTCAGTAGTTGTGGCTCGCAGGCTCTAGAGAGCAGGCTCAGTAGTTGTGGCTCACGGGCTTAGTTGCTCTGCGGCATGTGGGATCTCCCCGGACCAGGGCTTGAACCTGTGTCCCCTGCATTGGAAGGCAGATTCTTAACCACTGTGCCACCAGGGAAGCCCTGTTCTTCCTTTTTAATAAGTGGTACCACCAAATACCCAGCTGCTCAAACCATAAATCTGGGGGTCCTTTGACATCTCTTCACCACTGCCCTTCCTCCAGCACTTTAAGTGACAGGAGTTTTGTATACTTAATTGTACATGTGAAAGTATGAACTCAATTCCAGTATATCCCAATATGAAGTAAAGTTCACTGCAGTGAAGATACTTTTTACCGTGTTAGGTTAATGAGATACACCCGAGTTTTCATAGATAGTGACGTCTCATTTCACAAGCCAACCTAATATTTGCATTGTCTCCTTGCTTAGCCAGGTCTAAATTGAGAGATCAAAGCCATAAAAGAGGCACATAAAAATGCTCATCTGGGCTTGGGTAGGAACATATAATTGCAAATAAAGCTATATCCCTCATAATATAAACTTTTCCATGAAACGAGCCTAGATAAATGGAGTAGATTCTCTGGACTGTTACATAGCCAATTATTCTCTTTCTTCCAAACCTCCAGCACTGGCTGTGGAGCTGAATATCCCATCATTTTATAGCACTATCTATGAAAATAACTAAACTGAAAGCTATAGAAGATTAAGGGGCTACATATGATTGTTTTATGAGGTAGAAATTTGAAGTTAATCTAGCTGACTATTAACCTGATCTAAAGTACTGATATTTGAAATATTCAAGTAATTATCTCAGTGTGTGGTAAATATTGTTATGCATTTGATTTAAGGAATCATATCACTCTTTTAAAAGAAAATCACAAAGCAGAGGTTGTGAAAGTAGATAATTTTCAATTATGAGTGGAGAACAAATTGATATGGATTTTTTTATGGTGGTATTATCTGTTATTATCTTCCTTTGGGAAGTATTTGTACTCTTATAACTGGAATCTCTTTCTTGATTTAATTTGTGTAAGAAGTTAATGTCTTTGACCATATAATGTGCTGTAAAACATCTAATTTCCATCTTGCCAGACTTCATTTTTAGCCTACATAAAGAATGCTATTTTGGTCTCAATATAATTTCTGTTTATAGTAACTTACTTCTCTCTTTCCATTTATTTCTCTCTTACCCATGAGAATG
The DNA here is from genome assembly GCF_949987535.1 of Balaenoptera acutorostrata. Lineage (NCBI taxonomy): Eukaryota > Metazoa > Chordata > Mammalia > Artiodactyla > Balaenopteridae > Balaenoptera > Balaenoptera acutorostrata. The sequence continues at coordinate 92,775,615 of NC_080065.1, forward strand.
TATGTATAACATCATATGCCTAACTAGAGGACACAGTAGCCAAGGTAGTCTCTTTCTTATCTCCAGAGGTAAAGGAAACTAGGCAATCTAAATTAGAGAAAGTATTTAACTTTCTCATGATAATAAAGCTAATGAGTGCCCTACCCACTCATGCCCACCCTCCACTGGCTGATTTCTCCTACACTATCTCCCGAAGCCTGTGTAAAGATATGGGAGTGAAGGTCATGTTGTACACGGGTTATTGATCACTCATAATCATCATCTTTATAATTAGGAAACACTTTGGGATGCACAGGGCCTGTTCTTTATTTAGTTCAGTCTCTGTTCAAATGTCATTTCATCAGAGAGGCCTTTTCTGACTACCATGTGTGAAATAACACCTTACCTCCTTATGTTCCCCTCTTCTTAATTTCTCTTTGTTATGGTTATGTTTACCTGACATTATATTGTATGATGTATTTTTAGTTGTCTGTCTCCCCCCAAGAGAAATGTAAGTTCCATAACGGCCAGAATTACATTTAATAATCAGTGCAACTATATCTCCAGTACCTAGAACAGTGCTAGCCCCTAGTAGGTGTTCAGTAAATATTTGTTGAAGAATTTAATTTACTGACCAATTCCTAGAAGCCAGGTACTTCCAAGCTTTATATATGCATTAACTGTATATATTCCTATGAAGTAAGTATTGTTATTAACCCCATTCAATTATAAATCAGGAACTGAAGCTTAAATGGTAAATGATTTGCACAAGATAACACAACTCTTAAGAGGCAGAGCTGGGATTCGAGCCCGTGTTCTTAACCATTATCTATCTAGATTGTAGAGTCTAGATCTTAGAGACTTCAGAGAAAAAAATGTATATTTTAAGGAACATGGATGCGGGTTTAAGGGAAAAGAAGAGTCTTTGATTCCATAAAATGTCAAATTGAATAAGTCTTTAACATAGCAATATAGGTCTCTGTAAAAGGTAAATTATTAAACAGTAATAGCAGGTGACAGAGCTGGGATTTTAGGTAAAATATAGGACTTTGTAAGATATAGGTAAGGAAGACATCTAGTTCAACTTTAACATTTAAATGGTGCCTTGAAAGTTTGTCTTTGTTAAGTTTAATATTTCTTCAGATTTAGCTGTTTAAAAATTTTTTTTCTTTCTGAATGGAAGTTAAAGTTCATGATTAAATTCAGGCAAGTTAGGAGTGAGTTGCTAAGTTGAACCTTAGACAAATAACTTGCCTGCCAGCTTAAATCAAGTAATTGTGGCTTTTTGATCAGAATTTGGTATAGCATGCCAGAATATTAGAAACAGATTTTTGCAAGGAGAGTAAATCTTTCTGTGACTGAAACTATCTTGTCATAAGGTGACAGGTTCCTGATAACAGCATTCTTGATCAAATACATGCAAACAAAGAACAGTTTATGAGAGGAGAGCTTGACTTTTGATTTAGGTACTCTATTCAATTTTTTAAAGTTTCAGATCACTTAAAGACTATTCATTTTACTTTATACTTGAGTAATATAGTTACTTCTTCCAATACTTACCAGATTACTGGTTTTTTATAAAAGGAGGTAACTCAGGAAAAGTCAAATTTTCTCTGTGGATTTTGGAAACTGTAAAATACCATATACTTTCCTGTTTAAAAACTTCTTTTACAGGACAAATATATCAGAACAGAAGGCAAATTTGGAAGTTTTTAAATTGTGAAGGAAGAAAAAAATACATTTATTGAGTGTATAGTCTGTTGATAACACTCCACTTCTATTATTTTAAAAATATTTTCAACAACTGTGAACTGAGTATTATTATTATCCCCATTATTAGGTGAGGAAACTCGGAGATTGTAATTAACCTAAACCACATTTCTCGTAAATTTCAGAGTCGTGACCTGAAAATGATTCTGTTCTGTTCATCATCTTTTTACTACAACCCCAGCTAGCATAAATTATAATCTATAGTCTTAGTAACGTCAGTAGTTCAAGAACAATTTTTTTCTGTATTTCGGTGTTCTAGCAGTACGTAACAGTGAACTTGACAGTTATGATCCCATCCCATATGAAACTTAGTCTAACAAGAACTATAATAGCATGTTGTGCTAAGGGAAATACAGAAAGTATTTGAATGTTTAGCCTTCATTTAGCATGGTTTGGGGAGTCAAATTAAACTTGGATTTTAGGCTTGTTCCATTTAATAAAATAAAAGAACCTTGTTATAGAACATAAAACACATAGACTGTCTTTCAGTTTTTTATCTCGAAATTTACCAGCAGATATTGTGAGGAGGAGCAATGTTGGACTCAAAAAATTAATGGACCTTGGAGACCGCTAATGTTTCTTCTTATGTGATCTCTCAAAGGTATTTCATGCATAAGTCTTCCTCAGACTTTCTTAAATATCATAATATTTTTAGTCTGAAGAGCCAAGTTTTTTGGTAGATATGAATATTCTTCTTATCCATCCTATAAATAGATAAAGGATGACAGGAGTAGGCAGATGGCGCCCAAGTGGTTAAAAGAAAAGTCATTGGAATTTTTTTAATGCAGATTGAAAGATAGGATTTGGTATTTACAGCACAAACATTGCCTGATGTGTATCATATCATCATTTTAAAGTATTTACAAAATCTTCTATATATGTATGGACCCTGGGAAATGTAGACATATACAAGAAAATATATAAGAGGATCTCTGGTATGAACAGGGTTGCATAACTTAACATTTTTTCCTTGTTCCCTGTTGGAAACCATAGAACAGTAACAAAAGAACAACAACAACAAAATACAAAATCTATAAACTGCATTTTTCATGAAACTAGGAGCTGTATATTATCCACAGGCTTAAAAGTACGTGTTTAGGTAGCCAAAAGCACCTTAGATTGGGCAGAAGTTGTGTAGCACAAAGTTAAGAAAAGACGTGATCAAAGAACCAAGTTGCTGTAGATCTTACCAAGCTCCAGCAAAAATACCTGTTGAAAGGGAGGAATTTACCCTAAATTTCTATATTCCTTGCTTGCATCAATGAATGCAGGACATGTGTGGGGAAAATAAAGTTTTATATATAGCTTAAGTGATGCGGATGAAACTGCCCTTGGAGGTAAATTCAGAGCCTTAAAAACTTAACATCGACAAAACAAAAAGAATGAAATAAATGAGTTAAGCATCCAACTCAGAAAATTAGGAGAAAAATCCACAGTTAAATAAAAGGAAAGCAGAAGAAAGAAATTAACAAAGGTAAAAGCATAAAAGAATGAATTAGAAAAAGGGAAAACAAAATATATATAATAACTGCTTTTTAAGAGATCAACAGAAAATTAAAATACTTGCTAATCTATTCAAGAAAACCCATACCACAAGGGGCTAATCTCTTTAATATATAAAGAACCTCTAGAAATTAATAAAGACAATCAAATAGCAAAATTGGCAATGGGTATGAGTGGATAGTTCAAAAAATAAAAATACAAATGGCTTTTAAAATATGACAGATGATTACATTACTCAGTAGAATAAAGGAAAATTAAAGCTATAATGAGATTTTTTTACCTATCAGACTGGCATAAACTCACAGTTTAATAATTCACTTGCTTGGCAAAGATGTGCAGATAAAGACCCTTAGGTAATTTGGCAATGGGGGTATAAATTAGAAAAACCTCTGTAGAAGGCAATGTGGCAGAATCTATAAAAATTATAAAACATATATACCTTTGACTTAGCAATAACACTTCTACAATTTATCCTTTACTTATATTTGTGTATATATGAAATGATATCAGTATAAGGTTATTCACTGCAGCATTGTTTGTAATATCAGGAGAGTGGAAATAATTAAATGTTCATTAACAGGAGTCTAGTTACATCAATTATGGTACCTCATCCAATGGAATACCATGAATGAGAAAGCATCTATGTACTGGTTGGAGAGAGTTCCAAGATATATTGCTAATAAAAGGAATTAAGCTAAAAAACAGAGTATATATTATGTTATCTTTTATATAAAACGTATGTGAGTATAAGATTATATGTCTGAATTTGCTTTTATATGATAAAGAAATTTTATATACTCAAACTAATAACGATGTTGATGTATAACAGGGGTTACATGTTTTAGGAGGAGGTTGAAATGGCAATAGAGGTGTTAAGGGAAACTTTTTAGAGTCTAAATTTGATATTTTTCACTTTTAAAAAACACTGTGAGTGTATTACCCCTTCAAAAGTTAAATTTAAAAAAAGTATTTTTTTTTTGGCTTAAGTGTAGTTTAAATTTTTTTTTCATTGAACATATTATTTTTGTAATGTTAAAAATTTTCTAAAACCATATTATATGATAATATTTAATAGAACACTATAAAGCAGTGTTTCCAAAACTTTTTTTCCACAATGCATAGAAAGAAATTGCATTTTATATTGAGACCCAGGACACACAAAATTGGAAACGTTGGTATGTATGTGTGTTTATAACTGAGACAAATTTTACAAAACAACTTTTCATGTTTCTTAATGTGATGCACTCTATTATATTTCTTTAAAGTCTACATCCAAAGAGTTGATTTTATGAACCTCAGTTTGAAAAATACTTATATAAAGGATTTTTAAAGTAGTGATAAGTGAATTTAGAAAAACATATGGCCTAGGAATGATTCATAGAGAAAGATAGACTTGAAGTAGGTCTTGAGAATAGGCAGAAAGACTAGGGAAATTATTTGGAGTTATAGTAAGGAAGTAATCTAAAACTTGGGAAATTCTGAGACTTGTTTTAAGGAAGGCAAGATCAGTTGCCTTGACAGAAGCAGACGATTTAAAAGATGAGGAATCTGAAAAGTTTAGGTTAAAGCCAGATTTTTGAGAGCCTTGAATACCACGATTAGGATTTATCTATGGAAAATGCCATTTCATTGAAGGTTTACAAGCAAGGGTTGGATGTGAACTAAGCACATCTAAAGTGTAGTTGGTGATAGCTCATACCTCACTAAATTACTGAAGCCTATCCAGCCTTTTAATTGCTTGTAGAAGTTAAGGTATTTATCGGCACATTTAAAAAACAGAAAGAAATCAATTTTGATTTTAATGTGTTTCACAGAGAACTTGTGTAGCCATATCCAAATTATATTTCAGTGAATAATATTAAAACATAAATAGAAACAAATTATCAATACCATGGAAAAATAATTGATAGTGAAAATTTAACAACAGTAAATAAAATACAAAATGCAGTTTCCTAAAGACCTATAATAGTTTCCACGTTGAGCTTGAAATTTAGCTGTAAGCCATTGTAGGAAAAGTTAACTAGTTTCATGATTAGAGAGGAGGAAGGTTATTAATTTGTTTAAAGTGAAGTTTTACTACCAATAACTTCTAAAGGAAATTTCTGTCTTGGGATTTTAGATATAACAGTGTCCTTAACAACATTTCTGCAAAAGTTTAAGGACAGATTTCATAGGTTGTTGCTTTTAGTGTCCTTTAATAATAGCCAAGGGCATAATATTAAGTTGTATTTTATACAACTTAATGAAGAACATTCTCCATTGGAATTTTTTGTCTACTTTCAATTTTTGCTGAACAGAATAGTAAAATTCTAGGATCCAGATTTATGATCAAAATAGTAATAAAATTAGCATTAAATACAGTAAAAAGTTTAAACAGGAGATCAAAAGTTTAACCAAAAGATCACACCTATGACACTTACAAATCTCTCTCTTAATTATATACCTGAACAATTTAACATTTAGCTAAGTTTTTCACACAGAGTGAAAAAACCCTAACATGGAATGAGGTTTTGTTGAAGTGTTGTTTTCATTCATATTGCCCTTATGGGAAAAAAAAAGTCCACAATATGTTGCCAATAATTGAGTTTTTTAAATTTTATAAATTACCTTTTCTGGATAATTTAATGGAGGTTTACCATCTCTTTTACTGTCTTACTTTCCAAATCTTGAACTTAGACATTGAGAACATATTTGATGTTCTAAAAACCCCAGAGTACAATGGATTTAAGTTAGTGAGATCTGGAAAACAACAAAGTCTCTACCAACTAAAAGACAAAGACATTCCAACAGAGTGTTCTTAATGTTGGTTCTTCTATCATTCAAGCCAGGAGAGAAGTGGTCAGTAGAATAGGAGGGACACATGAGAGGTGTTAAGGGGTGAGTGAGGTGAGTTGATAAGAAGTTGAATATGGCAGAGAGAGAAGACGGATCTGTTGCTTCCATGCTGGTTTAGTCTCATAAGTCACACAACCCCTTATCCTTATTACTACTCTCCTATCTCTGCCTCTACAGCCTGCAGCCCACAGAAACTTCTGAGGTAGAAAACCTCTGATGATGATGTGTAATTTCCATTTTATTATGGTCAACTTTATTTAATATAGATGTTCATGGAGTATTCCATAAAAAACATACTCTTCCTCTGGGCTCACATCTAACTTTGCAGTAGTTAGGGTACTTACTTTATTGTCTGCTGTTATTGTTCATTTTGTAGTTTGACATCCCCATTCGATAAGCTCCTTGAGAGCAAGAAGGATAGTTTTACTCATTCTTTATGTATCTCACAGTGTATAATGCATAATTCACTAAATATTTGTCATTATTTTTGAGAAAATCTGGATATTTAATAAATGCTTGATATAATATTTGAAAAAGATTTATAACTTAAAGATCTTAATACTCTGTTTTTAGAATAATATTAAAATGTTAGCTTTTACTGTTTCCAAAGTGGAGCATGGTTTAGATTTATGAATGAGATCTCTTTGGAAATGACACACTCCATTTCAGTTCTTTTAGTATAATAGCTTTTTTGTCATATTTTCATTTCCTTCTTTTATTGCTTTATATTAGAAGTTACTTTTTCATGTAGTTACGTTGCTCTTGCAGACTTCATAAATACTTTTTTTTTAAAATTTATTTATTTATTTTATTTTATGACTGTGTTGAGTCTTCGTTTCTGTGCGAGGGCTTTCTCTAGTTGCGGCAAGTGGGGACCACTCTTCATCGCGGTGCGCGGGCCTCTCACCATTGTGGCCTCTCTTGTTGCGGAGCACAGGCTCCAGATGCGCAGGCTCAGTAATTGTGGCTCACGGGCCCAGTTGCTCCGTGGCATGTGGGATCTTCCCAGACCAGGGCTCAAACCCGTGTCCCCTGCATTGGCAGGCAAATTCTCAACCACTGCGCCACCAGGGAAGCCCCATAAATACTTTTAAGTACAGATAGGAAATATTTCTGATGCTCTCATTCAGTTTATAAGTATTTTATACTACTATGAACTATGATTGGTTCCATAAAATTCATTTGACACCTTGTTGAGATTTCTCTCTGATATTAACTTTTAAATGGTGAAGCAATCTTATGTAATATTTAATATTTCTTATATGCAAATTATTGTCCTGTTTTAACCCACTTCAAAAGTGAAAATGAAATACAAGAATTGGCAGTGCTTGTTTTCACTTTTTAAAAGAACCATTTATCTTTCTTTACCATATTAACTAAATTAGTGCTCACCTTCTGCTATGTTGTCCTTGAGGGGGACAATTTAATTGTGCCACAAAAGATTTGTCCCACATCCTACTTTACAGAGACTAAATATGCATGCTAAGAATTCTAATGACACTGAAATAATAGGATTTAAATTAGAAAGACCAAGGACATTAAAAAGATATCTTCAAGTGATTTTTTAAAATGAAAAGCCTCATTCATATATAAGCCTTAGAGAAAATGAAACTTTAAGGTTTTATTTCTGCTATTTATATAACAACTGGCATGCATGAAAATTATACCAAAAAATAAGGTCTAATAACAGAAATACCCATAATGGGAAATTATAATCTCGTGGACATCCTTGGATCTTGATTGATAACTATTTAATGAGAAATAGACTCAAGAGCAACAAAGATCAGTTATAATTTCTTCTGAACATGAAGACCTCCATGTTCAAATCATGGCCCTTACTGTTTTATGGTTTTATTATTAGAAATATTTTGTAATGGTGAACTCAAGAGGTATGATTTTACTTATACTTTCTAGTAGTGCTATGATCGCTTTTAAATAATAAATCTATATCTTTTTTTGCCCTTGGAATCAAATCACTTCAGTTGGAGACCATGAGAATCATTTTTTAATGTCCATAACAATGAACTGTGAGAGAGTCAATAGAGTTTTTAAATTCTTCTCTAGGAATAACTTCTAAAAGACTCCTTCACTCCTTGCAGTCTTGAATGTAGGGTTTCTGGAAGGTCATCAGTGTTCATCTGAAGTAAATAGGTCAAAATTTTCTAGGAATTCACAGGTTTTAAGCATGCCTCTGTCTCTTTAATTAGCATTCAGTAAATATGTATTGAGTGCCTATTTTATAATAGAAATTAGGTACTGATTGAGGTGATAAATCCTATTCTAGAGGAAATATGGTCTTTTAGAGGACATAAGAAGGGCATCTTACCTTGATGGTTCAAGGAAGGCTTCCAAGAATTGTGAAGGATGACTGAGGGTGTATGGGTGAAGGGCCTGACAGAGCATAGTGGATGGACCTAGAGTCTGTCATACAGAGTGAAGTAAGTCAGAAAGAGAAAAACAAATACCGTATGCTGACACATATATATGGAATCTTAAAAAAAAAAAAAAGGTTCTGAAGAACCTAGGGGCAGGACAGAAATAAAGATGCAGATGTAGAGAATGGACTTGAGGACACGGGGAGGGGGAAGGGTAAGCTGGGATGAAGTGAGAGAGTGGCATGGACATATATACACTACCAAATGTAAAATAGATAGCTAGTGGGAAGCAGCCACATAGCACAGGCAGATCAGCTCAGTGCTTTGTGACCACCTAGAGGGGTGGGACAGGGAGGGTGCGAGGGAGATGCAAGAGGGAGGGTATATGAGGATATATGTATACATATAGCTGATTCACTTTGTTATATAGCAACAACTAACACAACAATGTAAAACAATTATACTCCAATAAAGATGTTAAAAAAAAATCTATGATACTTTTTTTGGTTTTGTGAATCAATGCAGGGTTATTAGTCCATTCTGGATTTTCCCTAATTGGATCCTTGTTCATCTGCCCAATTTAGCCCTTCTTCCTTGCCTCTTTTTGTCCCTTTCCTTTTGCTGTCCCTTTGGAATGCATATATAAGAATGTAGAACCTCAAAGTCAACATATACAAACAGGAACTCATGCTGATTCTTTCCTTCATTCCCCCCATGGCCCAGTTTCTCAGTCTTGGTTTTGTTAACACCATCCATTTAGGCATGTAAGATATAAAAAAATATTGGGAATATTCATATAATCCTCAGTCTTCACAGTTAATGAGTCATGAATTCCTGAAACTTTTGCCTCATAAATGGCTTTCCAGTCTGTTACCTCTTGTATTGCTCCTTGCTGCTGCTACCTCAGCTGAGGCCAACATCAAAATGGGTCCGAAGACACTTGTAAAGAGTCCCTTGCTTCTCATGCTTGCTAATCATTTGCCCTGTTGCCAGGCTTAGATGTCTGGGATGTCTACGTAGTAACTGATCAGGTCTGGGAGATGCTTCAAATACTCTTAAGGAATCTTTGTTTCCTGTTGCTCAGGTTGAAGCATTCTAGCATTCAAGGACCTTTTGCCATCTAGCTCCTTTCAGCCTTTCCAGTTGTTTTTCCCCACCAGTCCTTCACATGTCTGAAGTTGCAGCTTGCCAAAATCCCTTTCACTTCTCAGAATGGGATCTGCTGTTTCACAATTTTCGATCTCTGTAATGCTGCTGTCTTTTCCTGGGATGTAATATTTTGTGTGTCATTTCCTGTCTAAAGTCTTTCTTAACCCCACCAGTTCAAATTAGATTCTCCTTTCCCTGTACTTCCACAGAATTCTGCACAAACCATAATTATATCACTTATTTCATAGTATTAAAATTATTTTAATTTTTGTTTACTTCAAGTTGTGGATCTGTGAAGTCATGGACTGTATTAATTCACTTTTGTCTTCTTTGAGCCTGGTTTAATGGTGGCACACAAAAGGTGCTAAATAGATATGAGTTGAAAGAATAATTTAAAAAACATAGGGTAACATGAACTCATAGATGCAGCTGTGTACAAGCTGTCCAAAAACTTCTGGGCATTAATGAAAATGTTATAATTAATAAAATGGGTGATAGTCTGGTCTTTGTTCAGTGCCTATGGTAGCACCTAGATGACTTAGACTATAATTCTAGTAGCCACCTTCAAGAAAGGGGCAATGAAACTAGAAAAGATCCAGACTGGGAGAATTGTAGGGATTACTAATTTGGAAATGTTATACCACTACCAATAATTAAGCAAACAGTTATTGTTCAGCGATTCAATGATTTTTTTATGTGTATCATCCTTTCAGGGCATATTCTGAGATAATGGAGTAAATTTCCAAGCTGTTAAGAGTGTGCAAATTATTCCCAGCTACCACAGATCTTGTGAATCAAAGTATTTTCTTAGATATTTTGGAGAAGCCCAAGTCACTGATTTGGTTGATGGCAAGTTGTATTCCCTTATTAACCCCTTAAAAATTCTAGTTTGGAGTTAGAGGTTTTCCCCAATTATTTCCTGTAGTTGAGTAGGCAAGAAAGGCTGTTCAAAGTCTGATTCAGGCTGACCTCCTCCACCAAATGTATCTTCACTGGATTGTTTTTTGTATAAGACTTTAGACAATACACATGATCTCTTTGAGTCCCAATTTATTTTTCTGTACCTACTTCACAGTGTTGTTGTAAAGGCACGGTTATGAAAGCACTTTGTTAACTCTCAAGTACTTTAAAAATATCACATATTATCATATAGTATGCAATGAAATTATGGCTAACTAGGTTGGAAAGTCTAATATCCATAGGCTTGGGAAAATGTATTATCCATTAAGCTTTGGAAGCTTTAAAAAAATCAAGATATCTGGATACTGGTCATCTTTTTCATAATAGTGTGAACTTCCTTAATATCCCTTAGGTTCCTATTACAGAAATATAAGTTTGACCTAGATGTATTAAACAGATATGCTTGCAATATAGGACAAAAGACAGGGGAGACACTATATCATTGTGTGTGTAATAGATTGAAATAATGAGTTATACTGAATTCATTCTGAAAATAGAAAAGAAACTAGGTATATTGTGATGGTGAGTTCTCTCATTTAATAACCTAAGACAATAGTGGAGAAATACCTGGAAGTCAAAGTTATTAAAATGGAAAAGTGGAACAATAACTGGAAAATTAAGAATTTAGAAAGTCAGTGTTTGAAGGTTATAGGTTATATATTTCACATTTATATATTAAGATGTATTTCACATATATATATTAAGTCACATATTATATATTAAGTCAAATCCAAGAGTTCAAGAAATGTTATACGATATTACTTTGAGTGAAGAGAAAGACATGACTTTAAAAAATTATTTAAAAAAGTAATTCATATTGAAATATCCCTTTCCTATCTAAGTATATCATTAACTGTGGTATAAAATAATCCCAATTCTGTTAACACTGGATATTACGCAATATTACTTCTCTCCATTACTGGTAAAAAAATAATTCATACGACAGGCTAATTTTGCTATGTTGACTAAGTGGCCATGAAAGATAGTATGTCCTGTTTTGATCAATTCTTTAATTGTTCCAATTCCTGTGTCTAGTAGAAACCATTCAAGCCAAAATACTATTTAATACTATTTCTCTAATTCTGTTTCACCTGAAGTATATGAAAGTGTGAAACTTCATCCCAGATTCCCATGTCAAGAACTAATGTATTTGAAATTGGTTGATTATTTAGGCATTTTGGCAAGAACATAGGATATACTTAAAAGTCACAGTGAAAAAATTGTGCTTGAGGGTTTGGACCAATAAGAAAATGTGAATTTCCAAATACCCAAGTTGAACATATTTATTATTGTCACCAGATTCCCATAGTCCTCAAGTGGTCGTTAAATATCCCCACTGGGTCTCTTACTGAATGGTGCGAAGAAGCAAAAGAAACAAGTGAACGCTGGCCTCACATGTTTAGTTGCACAAACATGCACCCTAATAAAGTCTCTTGCTATTTGTTCAAATTTTAGTGAAAACTGAATATATGTTTCTTAAAAGGGCAAAATAATGACTTATTGGGTGGGGTTTTTGAGAGAAGGTCTTCTAGAAGGGATTTGGGTCATCATTTGAAGTATGTGGATAGGATAGCATATACTTCATGATTTGTCAAAGGCACTAAAAAATAGCTGAAGTCATTTTTTTGTTCATAATTGAAGCTTAGTTTGTTTTAGTTTACTTCCATTGTTTAATAATTGTGGTAAACATAAAAAAGTCAGAGCTATAATATTTATTGGCTTATTGATTTATATATATCATACTTCATTCCAGTAAAGGATTTGGAGACTCTTACAAAGATATGTTTAATAAAACAGACTAAAAATGAGGTGATGATGACACTGGAGTGAAGAGAAAAAGTACAATAACATGTTCAATCAGGGAATAATTGTTATATAGAAATGTTTATGAGGCATTCTTCCAAGTGAATATAGGCCGGAAATTCAGTTGTGTGTTAATAAACAACAAAAGTAGAAAAAAAGGAGGTTGCTCAGGAGAACAGATATTCATAGTTCTGAAATCTGAGAGAAAGTCTTTATTGAGGAAACGAGCTTTTACTTAATAAACACTTTTGTATACTCTAAGTCAGACGTTGGTGTATGTGCTTTCCTCATTTAAATATCAGAAAAACCCTTTGAGGTGGTATTATTTTCCCACTTTTGTAGTAAGGAAATTGAGGCACATAAGTTAAGTAATTTTCTCAAGAATACTTAGCTATTAAGTAGAAGTATAGCAGACCTTGGATTCCAACCCAAGCAATTTGCCTTCAGAGTATTTGCTCTTAAACACTACGCTACGTTGCCTTTCCAAGTGGTATAGAGAGGACAGTGACTGTAATTCCATGTTTGTAGTCAGTACGCTGAGTTTTGTGTGACTGTTATTACAACCATCAATGATGCTAATGAAGGACCAGTGAAATTGAGTTAATTTAGGAAATATCAGTACTTTCCACTTTTAGTTGTAGATCTCCCTAAGGTTCACCTCCTAGACATGTGGTTTTGAAAGTACATTCCCTGGATCATAGCATCAACATTACCTGGGAACTTGCTAGAAATGCAGATTTTCTGGCCTCACTCCAGACCTACAGAATCAGAAACTCTAGAGTGGGGCCTGGCTCTCTGTTTTAACAAGTCACTTAGGTGATTCTGATGCTCCCTAAAGTTTGAGCACCACTATTTCAGATGGAAAAAAAGAGCTATCTTGAACCTATAAATTCTCTTAATTACCTTATGTTTGTAATTTAGACAGGGAGAATATAGGAGGAATTTGAAATAAAAGTATGTGTATTCTACCTTTGGAAATGAGAGAAGAAATCACATTTATCAGGTAATAGGCTGGTAATTATTTGAGGTATAAACAGTGACCTCTTTAAACTTTAATCATCTTAAAGCATCCTAATGATCAAGAATCAGTGAAGCAGAAATGCCTATTTTACGGCTTTTTGGAGAAGTTGATGTTCCAAAATTGATTTTCACAGTCTAATCAGAATTCAGAAGAAAGATATGTAAAATGATATTCTGCATGAACACTATATTTTTTTATCTTCTTATTATAAGCTGTATATTCACTGTAATCATTCTGAAATGATTCTAAGACAGAAAATGATAAAGTTCATCTACTTAATTATAATTTTTAACCCTGTGTTTGGTTAGTCGTATTTTAGAGTGGTCAAGAAAGCTAAACTGTAAAAATTATTTTTTCAAGAAATGTGCTTGACTTCCAGGCAATATCAGATACCCCACTACACATTTTAAATTTCCTCCTCAACATTTTCCATTTTTTTTGTAATTATACATTTACTAGTATGACACTATTTAAGCCTCATTTCCTTACCTATAAAATGGTGATAATCTTACCTTATTGGTTCTGTTATCTCAAATGAGATAACACATGCTTGGAAAATTTGTAGTTGTTTTGTAGTCATTTAATACTACTAATACAATAATATCACTACACAGTGAGGCCCATGAAGGTACTTTCCATTGTGTCCCGTAGCACTTAGTAAGTAATCAGTATTCAGTGAATGAATTGGTGGATTGAATGATTCTAACCTTGATGAGATGCCATGGCAATGTGGAATTACGTACAGCACCAGTAACAATTTTAGAGATAATTGAGCATCACAGCATTTGTGGTGAAGGAGTCAGTAGCACAAAATTTTAAGACTGATAGCATCTCTGACCAAGATGTATACATAGACGATGACATAACACATTCGCCCCATCTTACCGCTTTTCTGCTTCCTCAAAACCCCTATTCTTTTACTTTACTCTCTGCTTCCTTAAAACATCTTGGTACTTTCAGCCTAAACCAAGTTGAAGTCTAATTATGTTTTGAAATTGAGTTGATTTTTTGGCAGAAATCTGGACAGCTGATTCGTAGTATTCTTCTAGGTATGAAATATATGCAAAGTAGTAAATTAACTTTTGTCATCTTATGACAGTGAATTTTTTGACATGACAATCATTCTTAGCAGTTTCATCAACACATCAAGCAGATGAGTGGTATTCCTAAGCCATATGGAACTCCTAGGATGAGAGCAGAGGGAACAGTAGAGTTACTCAACAGGAGTCTGTCAGCACAATTTGATTTTAGGCACTTCAGAATTTTAATAGCAGCAGCAAGGTCACAGAGGAGCAAGAGAATCAGCAGAATTTAAGGTCACAGAGGAGCAAGAGATAAATGGTGGTTTAAAAAGTTGCAGGTCCTTCTTCCAAAAAAGGATAAAATTGTGAGACAACTCAAGAACCCTACTCAAGGCATGCTAACCTAGATATACTCACATGTTCTTTTCCCCTTTGCTCTATCACCTTTTCTCTCCCTTTTTCTGCCCTCTTGGTCTCTTTCATGCAATCAGCAAATATTTATTGAGCACCTGCTGTGCACCTGGTGCTGGCAATGCAGTAGAAAACAAAATACACATAGTGCCTACTCTCTTGAAACACGTACTATGGAATGTTACACGATTTTTCAAGAAGGTTCTCTTAGGCCATCTAATCCTACTGGTACTTTTCTGTCTTCTCCTTTGCTTGCCCTACTTTCTGAATACTTTTGCAGATGTGAAAAACTCCTAAAAGACTTCCTAGAGCCCTATATCTTATCTTTCTTCGCTCTTAAACTTCTCTTTGTGGAGAGTTAAAATTAATGAAGGCAAAGATTTGGAGGCATGTGGGAAAAGGAATTGGGAATATGCTCACCAGATTTCCAGAAACAACTCAATTAGTCAAGTTAAAAATGACTCAGGAGATAGAAATATAAAAGTTGAATAAAATGTCCCACCTAAACCAGGTAATTATATGCACAAGTGTAAGTACCTTTAGGGTCTAAAACTGGAAAATATAAAATTAAATGTCCATCAACAGAGAAATGGATAAAGAAGATGTGGTACATATACACAGTGGAATATTCGTCAGAAAAAAGAATGAAATAATGCCATTTGCAGCAGCACAGATGGACCTAGAGATTATCATACTGAGTAAAGTAAGTCAGACAGAGAAAGACAAATATCATATGATATCGCTTATATTGTATGTGGAATCTAAAAAAGAATGGTACAAATGAACTTATTTACAAAACAGAAATAGAGTCACAGATGTAGAAAACAAAATTATGGTTGCCAAGGGGGAAGAGGGGTAGGGATAAATTGGGAGATTGGGTTGACATATACACACTACTATATATAAAATAGATAACTAATAAGGACCTATGTATAGCACAGGGAGCTCTATTCAGTACTCTGTGATGACCTATATGGGAAAAGAATCTAAGAAAGAGTGGATATATGTGTATATATAACTGATTCACTTTGCTGTACACCCAAAACTAACACAACATTGTATGCTATACTCCAATAAAAAATATTTGAAAACTAGACTCCAATAAAATTATTTTAAAAATTCAAAAGAAAATATTTATTGAGGTATAGTTGATCTGCAATATCATATAAATTACAGGTGTACAATATAGTGATTCACAATTTTTTAAAGGTTATGCTCCATTTATAGTTATTATAAAATATTGGCTGTATTCACTGTGTTGTATAATATATCCTTGTAGCTTATTTTATACCTAATAGTTTGTACCTCTTAATCCTCTACCTCTGTATTGCCCCCCCACCCCGCTTGCCTCTCCCCACTGGTAATCATGAGTTTTTTCTCTACATCTGTGTGTTTGTTTCTTTTTTGTTATATTCAGTAGTTTGTTGTATCTTTTAGATTCCACATGTAAGTGATGTCATACAGCATTTGTTTTTCTCTTTCTGACTTATTTCACTTAGCATAATACCCTCCAAGTCCATCCATCTTGTTGTAAATGATGAAATTTCATTCTTTTTTTATGGCTGAGTAGTATTCCGTTGTATAGTATACACATCTTTATCCATTTATCTGTTGATGGACACTTAGGTTGCTTCCATACCTTGAGAACTGTAAATAATGCGGCTATGAACATCAGGGTGCATGTATCTTTTTGAATTACTGTTTTTATTTATTTCATATATATACCCAGGAGTGGAATTGCTGGGTCGTATGGTAGTTCTGTTTTTATTTTTTTTTTGAGAAACCTCCATACTGTTTTCCACAGGGGCTGCACCAATTGACATTCCCACCAACAGTGTACAAAGGTTTCCTTTTCTCCACATCCTCACCAACATTTGTTATTTGTGTTCTTTTTGATGGTAGACATTCTGACAGGTACGAGGTGATATCTCATTGTAGTTTTGATTTGCATTTCCCTGTTGATTAGTGATGTTGAACATCTTTTCAAGTGCCTGTTGACCATCTGAATGTCCTCTTTGGAAAAATGTCTACTCAGGTCTTCTGCCCATTTTTTGATTGGGTTGCTTGGTTTTTTGATGTTGAATTATATGGGCTGTTTATATATTTTGGATATTAACCCCATATCAGTCATATCTTTTGCAAATATTTTCTCCCATTCAGTAGGTTGTCTTTTCATTTTGCTGATGGTTTTCTTTCCTATGAAAAAGCTTTTAAGTTTGATTAGGTCCCATTTGTTTATTTTTGCTTTTATTTCCTTTGCTTTAGGAGACAGATAAAAAGAATATTGCTATGATTTATGTCAAAGAGTGTTCTGCCTAAGTTTTCCTCTAGGAGTTTTACGGTTTCCAGTCTTACAGTTAGGTCTTTAATCCATTTTGAGTTTATTTTTGTATATGGTGTTAGAGAATGTTCTAAGTTCATTCTTTTTCCTGTAGCTGTCCAGTTTTCCCAGCACCACTTATTGAAGAAACTTTCTTTTCTCCATTGTATATTATTGCCTCCTTTGTTGTAGATTAATTGACCTAAAGTGCGTGGATTTATTTCTGGGCTCTCTATTTTGTTCCATTGATCTATGTGTCTGTTTTTGTGCCAGTACCATACTGGTTTGATGACTGTAGCTTTGTAGTATAGTCTGAAGTCAGGTAGTGTGATTCTTCCAGCTCTGTTCTTCTTTCTCAAGACTGTTTTGGCAATTGGGTTTTTTGAGTTTTCAGACACATTTTTAAATTATTTGTTCTAGTTCTGTGAAAAATGCCACAGGTATTTTGATAGGGATTGCATTGAGTCTGTAGATTGCCTTGGGTAGTATGGTCATTTTAACAATGTTAATAGTTCTAATCCAAGAACATGGTATATCTTTCCATGTGTGTCATCTTCAATTTCTTTCATCAGTGTCTTGAAAAACATAAAATTTGAATGAAGATTAAGCATATTTGAAAATATAGAAGAAAAATATCTGGGAGATGAAATTGTTCTTAACTCAAGACATGATGCTGTAGAGTGAATGAATACCAGTCAGTAGTTATTTCTCTACATTTTTCCTAGTTAGATTTCTCCGAGTATTATGCTTGTGTCTTCTCCTTACACTTAGAAACACACAGATGTAACAAATTACTATTCATGTGGAAGTATGTGGGGAAAATACGATAAAGGATGTGTCAGAAATCAGTTGGGAAGGGGATTTTCTCTCACTCAATGGCAGTGAGATAAATTGGTTAGCAGTTTGGTAAAGCAACAATTTAGTCACTGTCACAATATTATATGTTTAGAATTGGTTAGAATTACATATAAAAATCAAATGATAATAGAGGAGAAAATAGAATTTAATATTTATAAACTTCTGGAGATGGGACTTTCAGATGTTAGAAAACATACAGAAAATTAATAAGGATAATTTGACCAATTTTAAATATCTAACAATACACTAATCTTAAATTTTAAAAGAAAGAAGGTCTGAGATAATAAGACAAATCGCCAACTTAACTGATGCTGCATACAGTGTGTATTTTTCTTTACTTGATCAGATTAGGATTTTTACATTTTTTAATTTCTTGTATACAGCTATTTCTCTCACTTTGTGTCTTGATGATTAGTATAAGTCTTTGAAAAATGTCCAAGGAAGCAATTATGCAAATATAATTATTATATTAGTAGTATTTCTATTATAAAAATTTCATGTGGAATAAGCATGGGAGTACATAACTATTAGTATGAAGGAGTTTAATATGATATGGGTAGACATTTAATACATTTCTGTTCATTTGAACAAGATCATTTGTACTCTATTCACCAATGTTTGATTTAGTTATTTGCAAATATTCATACTGTCCTTTAATCAGTCTAAGGTTAAGGAGTATATCATAATAATTTTGTATTCCTATAGAGCCTTGTACTTACTAGGGACTCAATACATGTTTCAAGAATTGATTAGGTGATTTGGGCCATGCCACAGATACAATCCACTTAATTTTTTTCTATTGGAAACATACAAAATAAGCTGCTTCTTAACATTAACCTATGTCAGTAAAAGCCAAAAAATATTTTTTAAAAAAGTTAGCTTAGGCATGAAATAAAATATTGATGAATCTGAAACCAAGCTAATACTTTTAAGATCTTTTAGTGGTCGGTCAAGTCAAGCAATATTAGAAGAAAAACGTATGATTTTGCTAACCTGTTGAAACCTGGTAATTCTCATTTATATTCCGCTTGTATAGATAAATATTGTAATCAAATTGTAAAAAGTATTGTTGATAAGTAATTTTATAAGTTTCAAAGTGCCAGACTTAAATTTTGTAAAAAGTATTGTGAATGACATCTTGATTTATACATAGCAGTATTTCAGCTTAGAAAATTATGATGATACTTGCTATAATATTGGGGTATGCATGTGTATATGTGTATGTACCTGCATCCTACCTGCCTACTTATAATTCAAAGAAAAAAACAAAAAGAGAAGGGGATTTGACAAAAAATTGCAGATGAAGAGAGAATGAAAGAAATGGATGAAAGGATAATGGAAAGTAAGTTAATACCATAGAGCATTTTGAAAGTGTTAATATTTTTGGTGGTTGAAAGAGGTGAAGTGGATAATAGTATCAAGAGACCAATGGAAAATACATCTTTATAAGGCTAGAAATAAGGGAGAAAATGATGAGAGTTATTATTCAGTGAAGTAGAGAGTTGAGTCATCTTCATTAGCATCTGTAAAATAAAGCTTAAATAAGGCAATACAGAAACCCTCTACCCAAGTATATTGCAGAGCTATTTGTTTTTAGATGGACATTCATGATTTGTCACACTGATAACTACTAAAATAGTCTCAGTACTCTACTCTTAACATTAAGATATGTACATAACTTATGAGGCATGAAATAAGGCTTTTTTGAAAATGTATTCACACATTATACCTGTGAGCTTGACATAAACATTTCATATTTATACATACATATATATGTGTGCACACATACATATATATATATATATATATATACACACACACAAAGATATATCTTATACAATGGTACTCTTATTTATAATGAGACAGAAGGAATGTTATTAGCAATACAGTATATTGGAGAAAATGTCAATATTGACACTCAATACCCAGGTTGCCCCATACACACACACACACACACACTCACTCACGTGTATGTGTGTATTTCACGTGGATTCTAGCTTATCACTAAAGAAGTTGATTGGATTATTACATAGTTTAATTGTTTCAGTTATTAGCAAGGCAAATGAAAAAACTATAGGTATATTTTTAAATCATGAGTGATTACAATGAGCTATCATGTTTCCTACAAAAACAAACTTAAAAAATTCAAATTAATGAAGAATTACTGATTTGGTCACCTATATGTAAGGCTTTAAAATTTAATGAAAAGATACAGATTTAATAGAAATCAAATGCTTTTCAAATAGATGGACCAACTTTGATATATTATTTTTTAAGGGTTATATATGATTTTTAGGATCACCATTTATACCACATTTTTACAAAATTTGTAATCTCAAACAGATGAACATTTTTTTTGTACTTCCAGATCTCCTACTTTACTCATTTTTTATTCATTCATTCAATAAGTTTTATTAAGTGCTGATTTTTCTTTTTTTTAGCACTTGCTATTTTACTGAGGAAAAACTCTCTCTAAGCAATTTCAAGCCCTCAAGCTACAGCTTAGCCACAGAAATATGTTAAATAATCTCAAATTTTTTTCTTCTTTTGGGTCTTCTAGTTCTTTTTTCTCCCCATATATATCTCAAATTCAAGATAAGGATGTTCTGATATTAAATAGTTGAGTGAAATATATTGCCCCCCCCCCACTAATTCAGCCTTATCTGTCTTTATATCGAAAGCTTAATGTCCAACTTGAGACAGGTTTTGAAGGTGAATGAAAGGATAGGAACTTTGAGCTTGATATTTGACATTTAAATATCATTCTGTGCCCTGTACATTGTGGGGATGCTTGATGAATGTTAAGCAATCGTGATAATAAATAAAATGAATAAGATGAATTGAGGTAAAGCTGTAACCAGAATCAGTCTTACAGAACTGCACAGATTTTAAGAAATAAAATCTAGTCTCTGTTAAAATAGAAAGTACCAAAGAGTTAGTGAAAGGTCCCCTGGCCATAAAGGCAGGGTTTCTCTCTCAGTTTTTTGGTACCCTTTCCAATTAACACATTTCTTCTCTGAGTTCCCTGTGGGTCCAAGTCGGGGCCCAAGAGAAAAAAAATTAACCAGGAAACTCATCCTTGCTATGAGTTTTTATAAGTTTTGCATCTCCTCCCAATCTGCCTGCCATTGTTAACTTTTTAGTGTCCTCAGATAATTGGTTTTTGTATTTTGTCCAGAGTTTTAGATGTAATCAGTACCAGGGGTAGATGGTAGCGAGATGACTTCATCTTGTTTGTTATTGGAGGTCTCCACTCAAATTGCCTTTTAAGTGATTTATATACATTTTATTTTGAAAAAGATTCTAGAGAATTCTTCGTAGGTTCTTTTTTTTTAGTTTGGTAATATAAATTATTTCAAACATGAAAAACTACAGAGAATAAAATAGTACATACCCATATACAAGCTCATTTAAATTTTTTTCTAATATTTTACCATACTTACTTAAGTTTTTTAGAAATAAGAAATTGAAACAATGTGGATAAATGTGAAGCCCTCGTTGATTCTATTCCTTTTTTAGTTGCATTGCTACCTACTTATTTGATTTATCTTTTCCTATATTTCTATACTATAATTATACTCTGCTATTTGTACTAGCCAAGCACTGTATTTGTATGTTTCACATTTGTTGCATGTTTTTCAATTTTTATAAAACTTTATCATTCTGCAACTTGCTTTTTGTACTCAACATTTAAAAAAATTATATTTGCCCATATTAATAGCTCTGGTTTATTTATTTTAACTGGTTTTAATCATTTAAAAATTATGGATATAACACAATTCATATATTTTCCTGTTAATAAATATTTTGGTTTTTTTATTTGCCTTTAATTTTCACTAACACAAACAATGCATAAAGAATATCCTTGTGTAGATGTGAGGTATGTGTGTGAGTTTCTCTTATTATTTATACCTAGAAGTGGAGTAGCAAGATGAAAGGGTATGCACATCTTTAATTTTGTTAAATATTGCTGAGGTTGCTTCCCAATGTGTTTGTGCCAATTTATACTCCAATCAATAGAGTAAAAGAGTTTCTGTTTCCTTACATCGTTACCATACTTACTATTTTTGCCATTCTGTTAGATATAGTTTCAATTATATCCCTCTGATTGCTAGAGAGACTGAACGTCTTTTTCTATATATACTGGCTTTTCTGGTTTCCACTTCTGTGCATTGTATATTTGCTGTTTCGAGCTGAGATCCTGGGTCTATTTTTAGTTCCTTTTACTAAGTAGGAGGAAAGCCCTTTACCATAACTGTCTAATTCCAGACACATAACACACAGAAACACAGCAGATGAAGCATCAAGTCTACTTACTGCTTTGTATCTCTGTTCTTTGAAAGTATTTTTGTTTCTGAGTCCAGCACAGCCTTTTTGACTATTTTTATATTTTATTTGTCATTTGTATGTGTCTGAAGCAGGGGTGGTGTTTTGAAGTATGAGTTCACTGTTTCATCTTGACCCTTTTTTCTCATAAAGGTGATGAGTAAATTATGTATAAGTTGACATTTTATCTAATTTGGCTTGGGATAAAAACACAAACATAAGATCAATAAATTTAAAATGTAAAACTTCTGTATATCAAAAAGCACCATAACAGAATTAGAAAATTATTTGCAACAGATATGGCAGGAATTCATTTATTTAATGTATAGAGTACATTTATTCTGAGAAAAGCAAATTCACCCACTAGTAGAAAAATTGGCAAAGAAAAAGAACAGTTAACAAAAGAAAAACAGAAAACATGAAAAACTGTTTAACCCGTGCATTTAAAGAAATATAAATTAAGAAGCAATTACCTCTATCTTTGCCTATCAAATTGACAAGTAATACATTTTTAATGAACGAATGGGGAAATGAGCACTTAATTTCTGCTAGTGAAAATGTAAATTGCCACAACTTTTCTGGATCGGACGTTAGGTATCTAACACTGTGCTGTGCGATACTGCACAGCCAATAGCCACATTGGCTATTTAAGTTAAATATTTCTTCAGTCTCACCACATTTCAGGTGCTCAATAGACATACAGCTAATGGCTGCATATTGCACACAGCAGATATAGAACATTTCCATAATCGCAAGATGTTTAATTGGATATCATTCATCAATAGTTTCCAAATATTCATATCCTTTTCCCCCAATAACCCTCCTTCTAGGAATGTAGTCTAAAGAATTATTAGAAGTTTAGGGATCATCACCAAAGCATTGGAAACAATAGTAAAATCTTGGAAATCATTTAGATGTCCACAAAAAAGAACAGATAAATGATTATAAATTCATATAATAGAATATTATGAAGCCTTTTAAAATATGTTTTTGCATTAGTTAATATCATGGTAATATGCTCATAATATGCTGTTAACTGAACAAACAGACCATAAAATATTATTTATAGCATGATTATAAATTTACTATAAAATATTTTAAACTTTATATTACAAAGCATGGCAAATTTTTGGTAATATTTTCTATCAGACACACAAACACACTCGTATATTACTTTCATAGTCGCAAAAATTAAAAAATCAAAAGTACGTTTGTTTGGGAGCTGTCTGGTTTTGAACCTTATGAAGCAGTTAGTAATTGTGGTCGTTTTAGGTGTTCAGTTTCATTTGAAATTTAGTGTTGGTTGGTATATTTATATATGTAAGTATCACATTACGTATGTGCAGGTGATATACTTCTCTGTGTGTATGTATGTGAAGGCCTGGTAGAAAACACAATTCAATCCAGATGGCTTAAATGAACAGATTTTTTAAAATGAAGGAGCTACTAACAGGAACATGGACAGGATTAAGGGAGCACACTAAGGATGGTTAGTTTCCCAGAAACTGAACACGGTATGAAGTCATTACTACCCTTAGGAATAAAGAGACAAGAGACAGAAATAGAATTACTAGAGCCAAGTGTGTCCTAGAACTTTTCAGATCAGATTTCTCAGTAGAAGCTTTAATCATGAAGAGATGCAGCAACTGCCAAAAACACAGCACCAAGCAAGAGAGTAGTGGAAAGAAACAAGAAGCACCCAGACCTCTTTTCTTTCACCCTTGGAATCTAACTGGAAGTTCATCAACTCTTCAGAGAATCTTCAAAGTGAAGTCTGAGGAGGAGTCAGCCTCCGAAGGCACAGAACCCCTGTAGGTTGCCCTGTTCTGGCTGGAGTTGGATCAGGAGGCAGGTCGGCAAGTGGACAGTAACCAGACACTGTGTGTGCGTGTGCGCGTGCATGTGCGCGTGCGTGTGCGTGTGCGCGTGAATTCATACAGACTTGGATAACACTGTGTATATGGTATGTTAGTGGTTGGTATTATTCCATGAAGGGTGATACATATATGTAGAAGTCTATATCATCTATGTGTGGGGGGATTCTGGCATTTGTATATACTTATACACACATACAAACATATACACAAGATATTTACGTTCCAGTAAGTATAGAACACTGCCGAACTGGCTGGAAAAGAATTCTGTTCTAGAGAGGAGACTTCCAAAAAATACCTAGAGAATCTTCAGGAAACACTTATTTTAGTTCCATGTGCTCTTGCACACAAATGAAAGCTTACCAAACACACAGAGTTTAAATATCCCTTCAGTTGAAGTTCCTTAAAAGCAAAGGCTTTGTCTTCTGCCTTCTTGCACTTTGTAAACTCTTATATAGTGCTGCATGTCTAGGAAATGTCAATCATTATAAGAATGAGTGAATCAATTATCCCATCTTAACTACATATTGTTTTCCCTCAACCAGAGTATAACTTAAGACAAATTCATATCTTTATGGAGACCACTTTTAGCACAATTAACTGAATTGAAAAGCAACTGTAAATATTTTAAATTCTTGTTTTCAACTAGTGTTGCTTAATTCAGATATACTCTAAGATCACCTCATGGTTTTGTTTACAATACTTTACAAAGCTACTTATGTGCTCTTCATAAGAACCTCATGAGGCAGACAGCAACAGTATTAAAGTAATATCATAAATGATGAATCTTGGATAGTTAAACAATTTTCCTTTTTCTTTCTACTCTTCCATAATGAGATAGTGAAATGAAGAAAGCTATGACGCGTTTTCGCTGAGCCATAAATAAGATTTTGCTTTTTATATTTACCATGTACCTATGATGAAAAACAGGTCTCTTAGATTTTTTGCTTGTTTGTTTGTTTTGTTGTTTTGTTTGTAGAGTGCTAACAGAAATAGGGAAGTGGGGGAAGAGAATTGTTATTTACATATGATTTATAAAGATGAGTAAAAAACTGTAATCTAAGTTTCTTCTTGAACAAGTTTACTTTTATCTTACTTTATAATACAAACATCTCCTAAAATTAGCCTAAATAAAGTGATTGTGATGCTTATATGGTGGAAAGATCTTATCTACCTCACCTCACTTAAGATTATTTAAGCAATATATTGATTCTAAGAGCAAATTTGTAGAGGAAAAGCTTTCATAAAAATTTTTTTCAATTTTTTGTTTTAAACGTTTACTTAACTTTGGTATTGAATAAAAGTAAATTACTATGAAACCTATGCTTTGTATACTCTGATGTGCTAAGCAACTATCTTTATTATTGGAAACGATCCAGTTAATGGCTTTTTATAATAGGTTATTTGGAAAATTGAGAAGTAATCTTTAACTTCATTTTATTTAGGATTTAAAAAGCGGTTTTTAATTACATGGTTTATTGATATTTGTTCAATGGAGTTTTGAAGCAATACTTCACATTCTAAAATGCTATTATTAACATTATATTAGTATAGTAGTCCTGTTGTGTTTTGGTCCAAAATAGTAAGAGACAGCAGTCTTTGCAGTGTCATTTCATTTTGAAAGGCACTTTACATTGTTTCAGTCATACCTATGGAGGGATACTTTATATACAGAGAAATGAAAATTAATCCATTTGAGCATATATTCTAATGATTTAGACAAATGTGTGTATGCATTATATAACTTCCACCACAAATTATAGAACGATTCCAACACCCTCCAAAATTCTCCTGTGTTCTTTTCTAGTCAACCTAGCCCTTTAAAACTTATCAAGAATGTCACATAAAAGAAATCATGCAGTATGTATCCTTTTGCATTTGACCTATTTCGTTGAGCAAAGTACAAATGAGATTCATCCATATCGTTTTGCACAGATCAGTAATTTTCTCTTGTTGCTAAGTAGCAGTCTGTTGTATGGCCATACCACAGTCTGTTTTTCCATTCTTCAGTTGAAAGATATTTCCAGTTTTTGACAATTATTAATCTAACTGCTATGAACATTCATATACAGGTTTTTGTGTAAACGTAAGTTTTCATTTCTCTTGAGTATATGCCTGTGAATGCGACTGGTGGTTTGTCTGGTAAATGCATGTTTATAAGAAACTGCCAAACAGTTTTCCAAAGTGGCTGTGTCATTTTGCATTCCCACCAATAATACGGGAGAATTTTAGTCACTCTACATTCTTGCCAGTGCTTGGTTTTGTCACTTTTAAAAAATAATTAAGTATTAGTTATTACTTTTAGCCAGTCTCATAGGTATGTTGTTATCTCATTGTGTTGTTAATTTGCATTTCCCTAATGATAATGATGTTGAGCATGATTTCAGGTGCTTATTTGTGATCCATATATCTTCTTTGGTGGTTAGTTTACTTTTGACAACCACGTAATATAGAAACCAGTGTATTAAAATGATAATCTTGTACTCATGGAGGAAATAAAGTGTGCCCCTCTTTAACATTACATTATTGAGTTTATTAATACATGGAATTGAGTAAAAATACTGTCTTACTATCTATTTAAGTGACAAAATAGTAATTCTTCTCCCTAACTACAACTGTCATTACAAATGTTTACCACGTTGCTTGACATAATAGTTCTCATGTCTAATTGATTCTGCTCCCCATTTCCCACAGCTATTTCCAAACTTTACTATTTTTCTCAAGCTCTTAAACTATTTTCTGTTCCTTCCATCTTAGCAAGTGATCTTGCTTTCTTCTTTTTTCTAAGAACCTGGATAAGAAACTCCTGTGCACTCTACCAACAATTATTTTCACCTGTCCTAACCTGTCTTTCTCGCTTATCCCAGCTCTTATAATTTACCTAACATGTTTGTTTTTTTTTTTCATTTTTATCTGGTTAATTCACTGTTATGGACTGCATGTTTGTGTCCCCCTCCCCCTGCCCCAATTCATATGTTGAAGCCCTATCACCCAATGGGATGGTTTTAAGAGGTGGGGTCTTTGGGAGGTAATTAGGTTTTGATGAGGTCATGACGGTGGAGCCTCCACCATGGGATTAGTATCCTTATAAAAAGAGGAGGAGCCAGGGGCTCTCTTTCTCTGCCATGTGAGGATACGACAAGGTGTTTGCAAACCAGGAAGAGTGTTCTTACCAGACACCAGACATTTTACCTGCTGGTGCCTCAATCTTCAACTTCTCAGCCTCCAAAACGGTGAGAAATAAATGTTTGTTGTTTAAGCCACCTGGTCCATGGTATATTGTTAGAGCAGCCCGAACTAAGATACTACTCACCCTTGTCCCATCTCTTCTCACCTCCCTTGGGCCTTTGATATATCAGTTTTCTCTATTTAAAAAATATTTTTCTTGTCCTCTTGCAATCTTTTCCTCAGCCCCTCCATCCTTATCTTAAACAATCATGGCTAAAGCTTTTGTTCAACCAGTCTTCCTCTTCAGCCTTCTAAAGTAGCTCCTGTCTTTCCTTTCTTATAAAGTACCTTGTAAGAGTAATCCATCTTTCTGTGTCAGTTTTTCTCATCAGCTACTCATTTGAAACCCACCGAAAAAGGCTTCTACCCTGACCACCTTACTGAAATTGAACTCTCAGGTGTCTGAGATGACTCCTCTTTACTAGCTTCAGTGACCTCTTCTTAGCCCTCAGCCTTTTTAAAACTTCTGCTACTTCTTGAAAATTCTGACTATTTAATAGAGCCTGTCTTCTGCCTTTGCTTTTTGCTTCTTCCTGGATACAGTCCTCTGTTGGTTCTTGTTTCAGTTGATTATTCCCATATAAAACACCACCCAAAAACTTAGGGTCTTAAGACTATGTTTTATCATTTCTCATGATTCTAGACTGTTCTGCTGATTTAGCCTGGGCTCACTCACATGTTTGCTTTCAGCTGACAAGTTAAGGGGCAGGCTCACCTGACAGCTTAAACGGCTGGTCTTCAGTGCCAGTCTTCTTCACATCATCGTCATCTCAGCCTAGTGTTCTAAGATCGCCAAGATGAAAACTTCCAGGCTTCTTGAGGTCTAGACTTTGTAACTTGCACAGAACCACTTCTGCCATAGTCTATTGGTCAAAGTAACAAGGCAGGCCAAGATTCAAGGTGAGGAAGAAACTCTGTGTCTGGATGGGAGAAAAAAAAGTCACATTTCAAAATGGCATATATACTTGGATGTGGATATGAAACAGTCTACTACAATTCTTCACTTTTGAAACTTACTCTGTTTTCTCTTTTGATTCTCTTTTTCTATCCCTCTTGAAATGTTTTGTGCTCCCATTCTCTTACCAGTCTCATGAACTTTTGACCAATAATTATAATTGTCTCCAAGGATTAACACCTGTATTTGGGTGTCTTAAAATAGTACAAAAGATAATTCATTATCTTCATTCCAGACCCCACACCTTCACTTCTTTTCCTGATTTTATGTCTTAATCCATGAGCAAACTAGGTTTTGGGGCTATCTTCCATTATCTCCCAAATCTAGTGCTCATGTAGCTCTGCTGACTATAAATCTTAAACATCTGATCACTCTTATTTTCTACCCCAAACTGTTAGGAAGGTTCACATTATTCTCTTTACTTGACTATTATTTTTACAATGTTTTGGAGTTTTGAACATTTGGTTTTTGGCACAAATAAAATGAATTTATTTTGAAAAAATGAGAGATGGATATGCAAAAAATACAAAAGAAATTCTTTTTTATGCTCGACACTTGGTTCATCATGCTAACATAACACTTTCTTATTGTGAAGATGTCTGTGATGGTGAGCTTCTTGAATGTAGAGATCATATGTTAATATATGCCTGCCATGTTATAGGCTTGCTAAAAATGCTTAGCAAATTGGGTTAGTAAAGATAATGATTACACCAACATAATGTTTGCATACATCAAGACAACTCAGCTGGGTTTGTGTTTAAATGTAGAGAGGATGGTTGTGGAGAATGGGGGAATTGCTGATTTAGTTGGCTTTTCATAGCAGGAGTAGCAACATTGCCTTCTGTTAACTGTCTAGTTAGATATGTGCCGATCAAAATTGTATTTACCTGTTTTGTGACTAAATCTGAAACCACACTACTAATTTAGTCCTATTCAGAGGATACTTATGACCCCTCCCCCCTACTTTTTTTATTCATTTTTTTCAGAGTAAGAGCTTTTATTTTTAAAGCAATAACTTTTCTTCATGTAATACGATTTCCAGAAAGTCTTCTCAAAGGTTGCCTTCTTTGAGACTTGTGTAGTGTTACTGTGATGGCATTACATCAACATTGTGCATAGAACTTGAAACCAGAGAGGTTTGTTCAAAGAGATACAAATTTTTCTTGATGGACATTCAATGAACATAGAGCTATGGATGAAAATAAATGCTAACTACAATTTCCTTTAAATTATGAATTACTTATTTTCTTGCTTTTGCTTTTGCCAAAATGGAAAGGGAAAAAATAAAGGTAAATGCTGGAAAAGTCTAGGAGAATATGATGAATAATAAAGAAAAATTAAAACTACCCAGATCTTATCTGGCAGACGTAAAATGACAAAAGCAAAGGACACTAGAAGTAAACACTATCTTCGCATACTTAACTCACTGATTTCTTACATTGCTGAACACGGGGAATGGGATTACCTAGTCCCAGAAATCATGAAGTCTTAAATGCATTTTCTGACTTTAGTATTATCTCTGTTTTTAAAGTAATCTTTTTAAATGTTGATTTTTAAAGAACATTTTGTTCTAAATGTCTCTGTAGGTGTTAATGTGAAAGTATGATATTTATGTTTCCAGAAATACTGTCAGACTCAATCTAATTATAAGAAAAAGTTGTTCTTATGTTTGACAGTTATATGGATCATGACTCTTGTGTGTATGTATGATTTCATAAGCTCTTCGGTTCTAACACATAGCAATGCAGCATTTTTATCAAAGCAACATCTGCTAGCCCCTTTGCAGTCATCACAGTGGAATCATCATTTCCATTTATAAGTTTTTGCTATTCAAGCTTTTTAAAACTAGGCTGTATCAGTTTCCTTTGTAGTAAAACTTGAAATACCAGTTCTTGGCATCAAATGACTTTTTCTTTTAAAATTAACTTGTAGATAAAAGTGGTTTAGAACTTGATGGAGAGGCAAGTGCTTGACTTTAAAAAAAAAAAAACAATAGTTGGAGGGAGCATATAGTCACTCCTTTATTTATGCAACGTTAATTGAATGCCCATTATGTGACAGTTTCTTAATAAACTCTGGAACTATAGTGATGACTAAGACATAGTCTCAAGGAGCTCCCTGTCTGCCAGAGGAGCCTGACAAGTAAACAGATAATTATAATACAAGGAGACATAATCTAAGCATGAACAGAGAGCTGTGGGACGCACTAGGGCAGGATCAGCACACCGTGTCTGGGGGAATCAGGAGATACCATTATAACATGTTTTGTAAGATGAAATGGGATCATGAGCAAAACTATATTTTTAAGCAGAACTGTGGTATTCTTAATGTAAATTAAGCCACTTTTGTGCTGTGTCATATTACATCTGTGATTTACCTTCAGCGGCTTTGGGTGCCCCTGAATGAAGTATTTGTATTTCTCTCACTCCTTTTGGAGGACTGGGCCACATTCAGCCAAAGGATCACAATAAGTGGACAAAGAGGAGAATAAAAACACCATGAGCTAAGGCAGCCCTTTTCTAGGTGACCTTTTTTCCTCTATTCAAAGCCTGAATTGTCCACTTCTTCAATGGCCAGAGACTATAATTACATGTTTCTGTTTTCTCTCTCTGTATCTGCTTCGTGAGATCTTGGTGCACACCAGGGCACCCTATGTAGGAGAGTGTACAATATATTGTTAATTTTGGACCATTTTATCAGTCCATCTCAATCCTGTAGGTTGATACTAAGCTTGAAGATGATAAGGTCAGGTGACAACCTGCTGGAAGAACAGATCTTTAGTAGCTCAGGATCGTTTTTCTATAAAAATTCATTTTATATCATCCAGTCTGATTTGGACTTGTGCTGAGAATGAATAACAGCAAAATGAGCAAGTGCTATAAGGCAAGGTGAAGTTGCAAGCAAAGTATAGAGCACACTATTGTCACTTTAACCAAGGACCACTTTAATTACTAAATATACCTGTGTACATTTTGGTGTCTCTGAATATATCAAACCAACTTATGGTTTATTGATAAAAGTGTGGTTATGAATATAAATGACAATTTTCGGTCATGTCTTTTAAGACGAAAAGCTATTGTTGCAAAACAATAGCAAAATTTTGAAATGTATGTTAGTATATTTAGTCAGTGTTTAGAACTTCATTATTTCTTATTTGAGAAATGTATATGTTTACCTCAAGATTATTCTAGATTTTCCCCATGTGCTATGGACTGAATTGTCTCTTCCCCTTCACCTGCCCTCCCTCCCCCTCCATTTATATGTTGAAATCCTAACCCACAATTAGACTGTATTTGGAGGTAGGGCTTTTAGGAGGTAGTTAAGTTTAAATGAGGTGATAAGGGTAGGATCCTAATCCAGTAGGACTGGGCCTTCTCACAAGAGGACAAACAGAGAGAGCTATCTCTCTACATGCATCTAGAAAAGATCATTAGAGGACACAGGCAGAGTTCTCTCCAGGAACAAAATTGGCATGTACCTTGATCTTGGACTTCCCAGCCTCCAGAACTGTGAGAAAATAAATTTCAGTTGTTTAAGTCACTCAGTCTGCGGTATTTTATTATGGCAGCCCGAGCAGACTAATATACCATATTATGAACATGGTATTTTCTTCCTGTATTTCTCAATTCTTTTGTGTAGTTATTTTAAGAATTTTTGTATTGCATGCCTTTTAGTGAAAAGAGACTAGTTTTTTATGGTGACCTTAAATGTATGAGCATGAGAAGATAGTAAGTCCTATAGGGGGCATGGAAAGAAAATTTTTCCTAAATTTGTGAATTTTCTAGACTAAAACATCAAATTTGTCAAAAAGATGTTAGGCATTTTGCAAACCAAAATTGTTAGAGAAGACAAGATAGTTATTACAGAATTGAAGATACCAT
Organism: Balaenoptera acutorostrata; assembly: GCF_949987535.1. Lineage (NCBI taxonomy): Eukaryota > Metazoa > Chordata > Mammalia > Artiodactyla > Balaenopteridae > Balaenoptera > Balaenoptera acutorostrata. Next base: position 92,807,885 of record NC_080065.1, read on the forward strand.
ATTTTCGTGAAATTCTAGATACAAAATTTCAAAGCTAATTGATCTAAGAATTGTTTTGGATTGTCTTGTTTTGAAGCAAAATATTGGATATGCCTCTGTTCATGATTGCCGAGATAATAGACAAAGGACATAGTAAGATTTTCATGCTTTATAAATAAATACTGTTACTCATTTTTGGATCCTTTGCCTGAAATAATATAATTCACATGAAAAGATAAAACTTATTTCCATATGATGTAAATTTTAATTCTTTTAGCTTGGTCCAAATAAAATTATATTCATTTAGCTTTTATTCTGTTGACTAATTTTGGAGGATATATATTATATTACTGGCCTTAACTTTATTATGGTTATCTTATTATTTTAAGATAAAATATGTCCTTTTTTGCAATGGATAGATTTTTTTAATTGAAATGCAATAGACATATAACACTGTAAGTTTAAGGGGTACAATGTGTTGATTTGCTACATTTGTATATTGCAATATGATTACTGTAGCATTGGATGCCTATCACATCACACAATTACAACTTCCTTTTTGCCGTGGAAACAATTAAGATCTAGTCTCTTAGCAACTTTGGCATTTATATGATACAGTATTGTTGACTATAATCACTATGCTGTGCATTAGCTCCCCAGGACTTATTTATCTGCCAGTTCCAATTTTGTACCCTTAAACAACATACTCTTAATTCTCCCACCCACCAGCTTCTGGTGACCACCATTCTGCTATCTGTCTTTTTGAGTTTGGCTTTTTTAGATTCCACATATAAATGATAATAAACAGTATTTGTCATTCTCTGACTTGTCTCAGTGTAATGCACTCAGAATCCATTTATCTTGTTGACAAATGGGAAGATTGCCTTCTTGTGGCTGAATGAATGATATTCCATTTTATAAGTATACCCTACAACTTCTTTATCCATTCATCCGTCAATGGACACTTGAGTTGTTTTCATGAGTTGCCTATTGTAAATAATGCTGCTATCAACAAGGGTACATGTGTCTTCTCGAGATAGTGATTTTATTTCCTTCAGGTATATACACCCAGAAGTAGGATTGCTGGATCATATGGTATTCTATTTTTAATTTAAGGAACCTACATACTGTTTGCCATAGTGGCTGAATCAATTTACATTTCTACCAACAATGTACACGTGTTCCCTTATCGCCACATCCTCACCAACACTTGTTATCTCTTGTCTTCTTTAGAATAGCTGTTCTAATGGGTGTGAAGTGATACCTCGTTGTGGTTTTGGTTTGCATTTCCCTGGTGACTAGAGATGTTGAGTACCAGTTTCATGTACCTGTTGGCTGTATGGCTGTCTTCTTTAGAAAAATGTCTACTTAGTTCCTCTGCCCATTTTTAAAAATTGGGATTGTTTGGTTTTTTGTTATTGAGTTGTAGTAATTCTTTATATGCTTTGGATATTAAACCCCTTATCTGATATATGGCCTGCAAATATTTTTTCCCATTCCGTAGGTTGCCTTTTATTTTTTATTTCTTTTGCTGTGAAGAAGCTTTTCAGTTTGATGTAGTCCCACTTGTTTTTGTTGCTTTTGTTGCCTCTGCTTTTGGAGTCTTATCCAAAAAAATCAGATTATCCACAGAAATTACTTGCACTGACTAGAAAGCATTAGTAAGAATCATTGAAGTTTATACTTTTGCTTTATCCTGCCCATTTAAAAACATACTTGTCTTCATATTGAACATATAAAGATTTAAGGTTGATAAACAATCTATTATGATGTTGATGTAGAGTTAAAATAATACCTTATCATTGGGATTATACATATAGAGAACTCTAGATAACCAAGGTTTTTATAACCACCTTTTCCCCATTATCTTTTGCCTTTTCACAATTTTCAATGTAGTTTGGCAGTGAAGAATACAGACTTGAGTATCAAATCTGAATCCTGACGATGCAGATATGTAGGTTGGGTAAATTTATCATTCTAAACTTTCATTTCCTCATCTATAAACTGGATTTATGATTGCCTGGTAGGTTTCGACAGATTTAAATGGATTCATACATATATAATCATACACATGTGAACGTTATAGTGTCTGGCATAGAGTAATCTTTTAAAATGTCATAGCTATAAGAATTACTTCCCACAGCATTTTAAAGGATTCACTGTGTTCTCTAAGCAAAATATGAACTTTAAGGAGGGCTCAAGTTGTAGAGTTGCTTTCCCCCATGTTGTTTTCTGAGCATCTTTGCCTAGCCCTTGGTTGGGTAAATAATAAGGAAAAATGCAAAACAAGAATATGAAAGTTTGATAGCTAGTTAAGTAATACCACTATTAAACCATGTGACTTTGAGAAGCCACTTGTCTTAACACAAAAGGTTGAAATGTCAAAGCTGATTCAGGCAAATCACAGCTATCATCCAACACCAAAATATTATAATAATTCAAAAACTAAAGCAGAAATCAGGCACAAATGTAGTATTTTTTCCCTGAGGGGCTTGTGTCCATGATATACAGCTTCAGAAAGTGTCCCTTTCTTCACAGGAGGATAAGTTTTGGTTTTGGATTAACAGATAAGTTCCAAACAATGTATGGTTTGGGGACTCTATTCTTTCAGTCCCTTAATTTTACAGAAAAAAAATCCTTATGTAACTACTTCCTATTCTCTAGCTAGTCATGCCCTCATAAGTCCTAAAATTATAGGTTTATCTACAATAACCAATCTAGAACACCAGTTGTATCTGGCTTAACTTTATAGGTAAGCCCTCCCTGGTAACTTTCTCCTAGGTATATACCAAAGTACTAGTAGTAGTAGTGTCAAAGTATGATCAGCAGACCAGCAGCATCAACTTCACCTGGGAACTTTGTAGAAATACAAATTCTTGGGTCATCTGCCAGACCTACTGAGAAAGTCTTGGGGTGAGACCTGTCAATCTTGCAAAGTCCTCCAGGTGATTCTGATGCAGACTGAGGTTTGAAAACCAATCTATTCATAACTTTACAAGGAGGTCTGATGGAGGTCCTTCATTCCTTCTGGCATTCTTCCCTGTAGTGCCAGAGAAGAAGTGAGTCACAAAGCTGCTGATAACTCTTTCCTTCCCAAACTGAACCTTTGGTACATATAAATCTAGCTACTTCCATAAAGTTCTAAAACTAATGTAAAGAATTCTGATAATGATTTACGCTTATTATCATCAAGATAATCTTGAAGAAGAAAAATTCTAACAATGCTGTGCTTCCCTAAAAATGCTTTAAAATTTATTTCTTTTGCGACTGACTTCAGGGTAACTTTTTTTTAAAATAAATTTTATTTATTTATTTATTTATTTATTTATTTATTTATTTATTTAATTTATGGCTATGTTGGGTCTTCGTTGCTGCATGTGAGCTCTCTCTAGTTGTGGCGAGCGGGGGCTACTCTTTGTTACGGTGCACGGGCTTCTCATTGTGGTGGCTTCTCTTGTTTCGGAGCACGGGCTCTAGGTGTACAGGCTCCAGTAGTTGTGGCACGCAGGCTCAGTAGTTGTGGCTCACGGGTTCTAGAGCGCAGGCTCAGTAGTTGTGGCACACGGGCTTAGTTGCTCCGCAGCATGTGAGATCTTACCGTATGTCCCCTGCATTGGCAGGCAGATTCTTAACCACTGCACCACCAGGGAAGCCCCCAGGGGAACTTCTGAACCACACAAAATGCGTCTTTCTACTTGGCAGTCAACTTGTTTTTTTAGCAAGTTTGGCCACCTATCACACCCACCAGATTTGACTCTTAATGATTGACCCTACAAAATTCTACTTCCATAGGTTGATCATCTGCTAACATTGGAAATGTTCTTAAGTTCTGAAGGCAGTTTTTAAAATGGATTCCCAAAGTTGTTTTGAGCAAGAGCAGTATTCCTGGAATAAGTTTACTTAGAAATAGTGCTTTAAAAATATTAATTTAAATATTAATATTTAAATATGTAATATTACTTTATAGTCATAAATAATATAGCATATATTTGGTCATGTCTCTGGTCTCTACCACAATGTAGAAATACTCTGAATCAAATGGCATTTTTATTATCTTCAAAACATAAAGACCATCATGACATTAGTATACCTATAACCAGGAGTTAAGGAATCATTCTACCTTTATTCTCCTTGGGTTTTTTTTTTCCACAAATTTATTCAGTTTATTCAAAGAAGTTTACATAATTCCAACCACATTTCTACCTATTTCATTCACTGTATTTCTTTTATAAGAAAGCATTTGATTTTCTGATTATTAGTATAGGCATTCTATAGTAAAAGTGATAATACAAAGAAGAAAATAATTATTATTCAAATCCTAGAGATAACTTCTATTGATAGTTCAGGTTCTTTCTTTTCGATCTTTTTGTTTTTTTATTCTTTTTAAATTTCAAGTTATTTTCAGTATTTTGCTTCACATATTAAGTAAAATGATTCTAGTGTAGCTACTTTAACACATCTGTTCTCACAAATGCCAAAATATTTCACACCCACCTCATGATTAGATTCAAAGAAACAATGACTTTTTGCTCTACTCAGTGCCATCTTACTACCACTATAATTAACAAACTTAGATTTTTAGCTGGTATGCAGGAGCATTGTAAAATTTAAATTTTGGCTAACCATCAGCCTTTTTAAGTTTTCCTTGACCTGAATAAGAGTGATATCAGGGGCCATAATATTGGATTCTCTGCTGTGGCGTCTTCTTGGATCTTTCTTTTCATCTTGAAATCAAGAAACTTATAGTCGGATAGTTTCTTTGAAGAGATACAATTTGATACCAAATGCATAGTATAGTGGTATGTTTAAATAATTATCAAGTAATTTAATGAAAATTTGACTCACAAACAGAAATTGCTTTTCATTTTTAGTGTTCTAACAATTTGCTAAGTTCTGTAGCTAGAATCATGTTTTGAATATTCTACATATGCTGAATATAAAATACATTAGAATATTTTCTTCTAAAAGTAAGCCTTTTCATTGACCAGTTTCTTCCTACCTATTAGCCTTTAGTTTATAACGAAAGATTCTCAGTATTTATCTTAATATTCTATAAAATTACTAAGGCTTTCGGATAACATATCTGCCATCTTATAAAGTTGATAACTTTTACTACACTGTAAGTCTTACACAAATAAGATTAGTTGAAATGCAAATGCTTAGTTTCCTTAGATTTGGTAGGTATTTATTTGCAAAACATGACCTTGTGAAACATTTTTTCTAAAAGTTGTTGTATTTTCATGCTATCACTGTAAGAACTATAATCCAACAAGTGTTTATTAAATACCAGCGATGTATGTGTCAGACATTACAAGACAGACAAAGCTCCTATAAGTATGCAGCTTACCTTTTAGAGGGAGGAGATAGAGAAAAGTAAACAAATAAATTAAAAGATAATTATAGTTTAATGTTGCTGAAAAGGAAACAAGTGAACTGGTGAGGTCCTTAGGCCCAGAAGGAGTTTACGTAGCTCCTGCTGTGGCTCCACTTTGGCACCCCGCCAGTTGTGCTCTGCCTGCAGTTGAGGCGTTTGTAGCCCCCGGAATGTGTGCCCACATATGGTTGGTGGATTCCCCTTCAGGGTCTCGAGGACGTCAGATACCCTGCCCCAGCAACCCTGGATCCACCTCCATGGCCTATCCAGGTCCATGCTCTCAAGGGTAGACCATCTGAAGGGCAACCAACAGGTGGCTGTTCATGGCACACACACATGCAGCTTGGATGTGCAGGATGGGGTGTCCACAGGTGTGTATACATGCTAGGCTCCTTGAGGAGTGCAATGGAATCATGAGTGGGAAGAGAAGCAGCAAACTTAGAGAATGAGGCCTGGATCAAACTTTGCTTATAGCATCAGATTATTTCCTTCTTAAAGTAAGCTTTTTTAATGGCCAGTTTCTTCTCACCATGTTCTAGTGCAGAACTCTTGAGAAGTATTTGACTTCCCAGATATTGGGGGAGGTACATTTGACAAAGGAATGTAATAGAACATAATTTATGTAACAGTTTAACTGAATATATAACTTCTGCATATTTAGATAAGTGATATTGGGCCCCACAAATGTTAATGACATAACACAGAAATATTATACTACCATTTGAAATCCGTTTTAGATCAGATGGTCAGATAAAGTTTCTTTGAGGAGATACAATTTGACTGGAAGACCTGGAACATGAAATGGGTTATCTATGGAAGAAATTAGAGAGATGAGTAAGTCCTAGGTAGAGTGACTTTGTAGTACACATGTACAGAGTTCAAAATCAACAATAACCACAGACTTAGTCTATGTAAAGAATGTAAAGAGGTCCTCAAAGGAGGTAGTGGAATAAGATAAGTGTAGAGAACTGTGGGAACGAGATCATGTCCTAGTATGCTATGGGAGAGAGTTTGCATTTTATTCTAAGACCAATGGGACACTCTTGGAGTGTTTTAATAAAAGGGATGACAGTTCTTAATTACATTTTTTGTTTGTTTGTTTTTTTATACTGCAGGTTCTTATTAGTCATCAATTTTATACACATCAGTGTATACATGTCAATCCCAATCGCCCAATTCAGCACACCACCATCCCCACCCCACTGCAGTTTTCCCCCTTTGGTGTCCATATGTCTGTTCTCTACATCTGTGTCTCAACTTCTGCCCTGCAAACCGGCTCATCTGTACCATTTTTCTAGGTTCCACATACATGCATTAATATACGATATTTGTTTTTCTCTTTCTGACTTACTTCACTCTGTATGACACTCTCTAGATCCATCCACGTCTCAACAAATGACTCGATTTCGTTCCTTTTTATGGCTGAGTAATATTCCATTGTATATATGTACCACAACTTCTTTATCCATTCGTCTGTTGATGGGCATTTAGGTTGCTTCCATGACCTGACTATTGTAAATAATGCTGCAATGAACATTCGGGTGCATGTGTCTTTTTGAATTACGGTTTTCTCTGGGTATATGCCCAGTAGTGGGATTGCTGGGTCATATGATAATTCTATTTTTAGTTTTTTAAGGAACCTCCATATTGTTCTCCATAGTGACTGTATCAATTTACATTCCCACCAACAGTGCAAGAGGGTTCCCTTTTCTCCACATCCTCTCCAGCATTTGTTGTTTGTAGATTTTCTGATGATGCCCATTCTAACTGGTGTGAGGTGATAACCTCATTGTAGTTTTGATTTGCATTTCTCTAATACTTAATTACATTTTTTAAAAGATCATTTACAACTCTCTCATGCATTTAGAATATTTATGAGGTAAGGATGGAAGCAAGAAATCAGGTTAAAAGACTGTTTCAGTGGTCTAGGGAAGAAATGATACCTACTTGGTCTTAAGTGGTGGGATTAGAGATGGACAGAAAGTACATGTGTTAAGATCTTTTGGAAGTAGTTGCAGCATTTCTTGATGGATTGTCTATGGGAGACGAGGCAGAGAAAAGACTCAAGAATGACTCTTATGATTTTTGGTTTGAGAAACTGGATAGATAGTAGTTAACACCGAAATGGGGAACACCATGAGAATGCATTTTTTGGAGATAGGAATAGAGTTCCATTATGAACCTGGTTAGTTTGAGATACTGTTATACATTCTAATAAAGATGTCAAGTATATAATCGTATGTCCAAGTCTAGAACTCAGGGGATCAATATGGAATCTGTTTCTTGGACATACCATGCTCTTCCCGTGTCTCAGAGTCTTTGTTCCAACTGTGCTTTCTGTCTGGAATATTGTGTCCTTGTCTCTGCCTAGTTTCAGACTCAGTTTAAATGCCAGTCTGTTTAAATGGCTACCTCCACTGTTATTCTTTATCTCAGTATTATTGTTTGTGTTTTATATCTTTTTTTTTTGTAATTTGCAAACATATTTTCACTTTTTCCTCTCCTCAAGGAGAGGGACTGGCTTCTGTCACCTTTTTAAGCCAGTGCCTAGCACAGTGCCTGTCACTTAATAGACATTGAGTAAATCCTTGTTGAAGGAAGGAAGGAAGGTCTGAGCAGGATCATGGTTTGCTTAAAAGGAAAGACAAGGTGCTTGAGGTAGATGAGTGTGAAAGATGACGGACTGCTCTCTTCCCAAAGGTTTGAGGGATCTTGAGTAAGGAGAATGGTGAGTGTTCAGTAAGCACGTACTGTGTGTGAAGCGCTGTGCGAAGCTCTTTATAAAAACCTCATTCAGTGTTTAGAGCCACTCTGTATGGTAGCTGCTGTTTTCGTCTTCATCTTGAGATAAGGAGACGGAGGCTCAAGGAGGCGAGGTTGATGACATAGCACAGCACAGCCATACTTAAAGCCCAAGCACTTTGACTCCACAGCCTCCACTCTCAACCACCACATAGCACAGAGGGCTCTTGCTGCAGTGCCATAGAGCCCTACGTTCCTTTAGCCTTCGGAGCTGTAGAGGAAGGTTCTGATAAATCCCATGGAATTGTCCTCAATACCACTCAGCCGCCTTTTGCCAGTGTCTGGTTCCAGAGATAACTCCACTGACCCCCCAAAATGACCCTGCCATGTGTTCCTTGAGGAGAGGACAAGTGGCACTCCTTGCATATCTCTTGCTCATGAGGGTGCCACCCCCTACACAGAGTGGAGAGAGGTCCCAGAAGCAAGGCCCTGACCCACTTCACTCAGACACATCTCCTCCTGTTCAGTTGGCCACTGGGGAGAGAGCCGAACCCACCTGAGAGAGACCTCATCTCAATGGGCGAAGTGGGGGGGGTGTAGAAAGGAGCAAGGGTAGATGCCAAGACTAGAAGGAAAAAGCTAGAAATTTCATCTCTTTCGCTCTCTAGGGATAAAGGTACTGTAAGATCTGTTTCTTTCTCCTGTTCTCACTGGATAATAAACTCCTAAAAACAGAATCTATACTTTGCTGTCATTTTAATGAACCCTTGTGCCTTTCACATTGTGTTTGTTAAACTCAATCCCATCAGCAAAAGGGATAATTATCTATGACATAGTATTAATGGATGAATAATAAGGTATATCTTGTAGGAATTTGATAGACTAAGTTGAACCTGCATATTGTTCTAGCTGGTTATTTTTAGTCATTCAGTTTCCAGAACGTAGAAAGAGTCTGTATCAGCATTTTTTTTTTTTTTTTTTTTTACTTATTCCAGCTGCGCGTGTCTCCCTTTGGAGGGTGACTTTGGCTCTGAGAGTTTTAGTCAAGAAAAATGAGATGTTCTAAAGTTCAGATGAATGAAAGTGAGTTGAAAAATATTAATGTGTACAGAAAGTTATATAGCCTTTTTTCAATTAATAGTATACTAATAGAAACAGAAGTTTATAATGTAAGTAGAGAATTTGAGTAGGCATGCATTAAAAATAAGAATTAAAATTCTCTCTCAAAAGACAAAAGTATACCATACACATACAAAAACTATTTTATGTAACTTTCAGGTACAGTAATGAAATATTTTCTACGGTGATAAATGGAAGTTTCCCAAATAACCATTTGGGGGCAAAGAACTTTTGAATTATTTAGTATTAATTTATAGAGCATTTAAACAAGTATTCAATTACTAAAAGCTACTCAAGTGGATTCCAGACAGGCAGACTACTTTGCATACTTGTCAATAAGGATTTTTATTCTAAAGCAACCCTGATAACTTTAATGACAAAGCTGATCAAATTCTGAATAACCCTTGGACTCAAAAAATAAGCTGTGGCTGAAATTTTGAGTGGAACAAATGTGCTAAGCAGGTAATGAAGCAGACTGACTGAAAACCTGTGTATAAAAGAAGAGATAGCAATCATTTCTCAGTATGAATAGTAGAAAAATTACAGACTCTGACAATCATTTTATGTTCTGTATTGTGACATTTTGTTAATTATTCCTTCTAAGGATTATACACTGGGCTTGTGGCTTCAAAATAAAAGCTCTGAAATGTCATGTTGTCAATATATTCAGAAATTTATCTGCTTTAGGTGTTAAACCTTTGTAGTGAGATTTTTTTAAGTCTGTGTTTTTGCCTTTTTAAAAAATGCATTATACAGGAGGATTACTCCCATCCATTTAACCATGGGATGGATAAAGCTTGTATTTTCACTATTTTTGGTAACTAAATTCTCAAGTTGGACCTATATTACATTGGTTCTTGCTTGGGAATAGGTTGTATTATTGCATTAGTGAGTTGTCCTGTATTTGTTTAAGGCAGAAGTAATTACTAAAAAAATGTAAAAGTGAAAATGTTGCATTAAAATATATCTCTTCTTCACCCTTATGGAAGAACTCCTTTTACTGAATTTTTAACATGGAAAAGATATAGGGATAGATAAGATTGTTCTGTAGTACCGTTGGGAGTATTTTAGGTGGGCTTTTTTCCTGGAGAAGTGACTATTCTCTTAAATCATTCATTCAAATCATACTCCTAATCCCTCTGAGTTATCTGCTTAATCTAATTTCAGATATGTCCCTGTATCCCTGTAAAGCTCTTTAAAAGGATAACTGTAGGAAGAAATGCACAGCCATCCCAGAGCAATTTGGCAGGGATTAATTGGCATAATAAATAGTGACCATCTGCACCCTGTGGCAGTCCACCAAGAAGCACTGATTAGTCCCCTGTAGCCCACGCAGACTGTGGCTAGTTTTCTTCCATAGAACAAAGGAGAAGCCGCTTATTTGCTACTTTGTTCACTTCATTTAAAATAGCTACTTTTATGAAGCCAAAGTAATTCTAAAATTCAGGTTTTAACATTTTAAAGCTGTCATTGGGTTTTATTTGTAGCTATTTTTATAGCTCATGCCTATTATTATACCTGTTCATGTGCAAAGATGAAGGATTACAAAAGCCTAGTGTTTTCATGAAAGTGGAAAATATTATTATGACTTAATTTTTTCTTGTTTTTTATGATTTCTTTAAATTTTATAGAAAAATTGATAGAGTTACTATGGGAAAACGGAATATTTGTCATATCTCATCTAGTAGGAATAAGTGGTCTAGAGACTGAAGTTCTTATTTTAGGTTATAGATTATTTTAAAATTTTACAAAATTGATTCATAATTCTGCCAGCTATATGGAGTCATTTTACTTAACTACAACTTTAAAGTTTTATTGTGACTTTATTCTTTGACCCCCAAATTGTGAATGTGCAAAATGTAAGGCTTTAAATTAGATTATAATCTAGTAAATTCAGTTCAGTGAAGAGCAATCTATAATTGAATTACATAGCAATCATTTGCTGAAAGCGAAGTATATAAAACATAAGTCAGAAATCTTCTTTTAGGACTAGAACTTGAAATAGAACGTATAACCCATTGTGTTTCAGTTAATTAAAACTGATAATTGCATGATAGTCAATCTCTGAACTTGAACGAGTCATATGCATTGCTTTAAATATAGTACTCTATTTGGGGAGGCAGTGTAAGTTGTTAGAAAGGACATAGCCAGCAAAGTCAGAAAGATGTGGGTTCAAACACTGTTTCCGCCATTTGCTGCCTGAGGAACCTATCTCTCAGAACCTGAAAGCCCTGAGTGTCTTGATAGTCCCACCCCACCTACTAGTTCACTGGAAAGACTCACATAAACTTACTAAAGTTATACTCAAGGCTAAGATTTATTGCAGCAAAGGATACATGTGAGAACGGCAGGAACAGCAAAGGAGAGGTCAAGTACAGGCTTTCTTGCCCTGTTTATGCAGGAATTGCATGGGCATGTCTTTCCACCTACAAACTGCAGAGATATGCTCAGGAAACTCTGAGTCTTGGAGTCCAGAATTCTCAGAGGGAGCTGATCCCATACCTGCTACATGACCAGCCATGGTGTGAGGACCTCAGAACAGGTACCAGATGCACAGCATGACTCTTCAGGTTTATTTTAAACAAGCTAATAACATGTTCATCTTGACCTGCCACTTGAGGCATATGGACTAACATTACTCAGTAACATTTGAACATTCCAGAAGTTCTCAGTTTTGACTAAGGGTATGCTATCAAGGTAAGCAGGAACCAAGTGAAACTGATCTGTTGTGTTAACTCTTTCCTCACACGGAGTTAAATGAAAGTTAAAGGGGAATTGTCCCATGAGTTACTTTTCCTATGTCTCTTCTATCCTAATTAACGTTCCGTTGGCTTCAGTATCTGCCCCATTGGAGTATCTGGGGTACAGAAAACAATTCATTGAGGAGTAGAAAGAAAATATTACAACCCTGTTTATTTTTGATCACATCCTTTTAGTTTTCCTTCATCCAAGAATGTCTTTATTTTACCTTTATTCTTAAAAGATAGTCTTGTCACCTGTAGTGGCAATTGACAGTTCTTTTCTTTCAACAATTGAAAAATATTGTGCTCCCTCCTTCTGAACCCCATAGTTTCAGAGGAGAAATCTGTCTTTTGAATTGTTTGCCTATAGGTAATATGTCATTTCTCTCTGGCTGCTTTCCAGACATTTTCTTTGTCCTTAATTTTGAGAAGTATAATTATGATATGTCTAGTTTAACTGATTTCTTTGGGTTTATCCTATGTAAATTTCTCTCAGTTTCCTGAATTTGTAGGTTTGTGTCTTCCAAATTTGTGAAAAATTTGGAAATTTTTCAGCCATTATTTGTTTCAGTAGTCTTTCAGCTTCTCCCTCTCCTCTCCCTCTCCTCTCCCTCTCTCCCTCCCTGGGTATAAGATTAAGTGAATACTAAATTGCTTGGTACTTAAAGCTCTCCATGGTTTGGTCAGAAAGTTTATCTGTAGTTTTTCTACCCACCACTACCCCCTTTAAGAACTTTTTGCTTCTACCATATTGGTGTATTCACTCTGCCTAGAAGATCTGCACTTTTTTTCTAGGCATTTGCTGAAGTTATTTTCTCCTTTTAGTATATCAGAATTATAACCATATTCAAGGCTTATGTTAACTGTTACCTCTTTTTTTTTTAACTTTTACCTCTTTATGAAGCTTTTTTTCTGAGTTATCTAATACAATATGGCTTCTTTTCTCTGACTTTTATCATCAGTTATATTAGTCATGTGACACTTTAAATAACATTTTGAATAGAGTGTACTCTAAAAGTTTATCTCTAATTGATTCTTTGGAGATGAACTTTCCTAGAGAAGCAATGTTTGCAATGATGTTTGGATTCTTAAATTTATTGATCATGTATTTAATGTATGGGTCAGAACCACCATTTCATAAGGGTCTAATAGAATATACCCTTATGTTTTGAGTCTGTCTTGAAATTCCAGGACTATATATCTCCCTAGCGTTTCATCTCTTCCCCTCCAGTGTAGTTGTAACATTGAGTTCCATAGGAGTGATGGCTCCTATGGCCTATGGCAGAGACTGCTGCCTGGTATATGGGGAAAAAGTTTGGTGGGAATGAAATAGAAAAACAAACCCTCTAGTTTGAGGAGAGGCTGGGAAGAAGAAAGTTAGTGTTGGTGAAATGATGACAATCATCCACCACAGATAAAAGAAACATTGCGATCCCTGACCAACCCCTACCCTTCACTCCTGCACTGAAACACATACCTCCTGTGCCTTTTTTTTTTTTTTTCTCACCCCAAGCAGCTTCCACTTAACCTTTTCCTTTTCCTTTCATGGACCCTAGGGAGTAGCATGGCTGTTTTCTTTTCACAAAGACTATGTATGACTTCTGACCACCTAAAGCAAGAACTTTATAGTTTTCTTAGTTTAGTAACTTGTAGGAAATTAAGGAAAAGTTACTCTGAGAAATTTGGGAAACCTTTCTACCTCTTCTGTGAAGCCTTTTTTATGCATCTTTATATTGACCACATGCACCTCAGTGTTCCAGCTCTAGACTATTCATGCTTCTGACTCTTTACTCTCCATATGCTTATATTAAAGCCCTTGAGAATGGGAACTGTGTTTAACTCATCTTTGAATTCACATATCTTTGAATTTCTAGCACAATTCAGTGTATACATGGTAGGATGGATTTGGAGCCAGGCTTTGTGCTGTATCTCAGCTTCCATTGTTTCCCCAACATGCTATTTCACTGTTTTGGCTTTCTTTTAGTAAGTTGCATAGCTTGGTGTATACCAGACTGTTCTGTTGTCTTCTTGTGTATTATATTGTGCCTCAAAGTGAGTCCTGGAAAAATCTTTCCTAGCAGTAGTCTCTTTGACTATATAGAGCCCATTCATGTATATTATATGAACTAGACTAGACCTCTTTTTTTTTTTTTTTTTTTTTATTTATTTATATATTTTTGGCTGTGTTGGGTCTTCGTTTCTGTGCGTGGGCTTTCTCTAGTTGCGGCGAGCGGGGGCCACTCTTTATCGCGGTGCGCGGGCCTCTCACCGTCGCGGCCTCTCTTGTTGCAGAGCACGGGCTCCAGACGCGCAGGCTCAGTAATTGTGGCTCACGGGCTTAGTTGCTCCGCGGCATGTGGGATCTTCCCAGACCAGGGCTCGAACCCGTGTCCCCTGCATTGGCAGGCAGACTCTCAACCACTGCGCCACCAGGGAAGCCCTAGACTAGACCTCTTGACTGCTCTCTTCAGTCCTGCTTTCTTCCAAAAGAGTATAATTACATTTTATTGTTATTGCCATGGTAGTAGCAGGTGTATTCTAGTTTTCACTCTTCTCTTCCCCATTTCTTATTTGCATACCTTTCAGAAAAGGAAAGGAAAGAAAAAAAGATGAATCTCAAGTCAGTTAATTTTACTTACAATTCTGGTACTAGAATGGATGAAGTTAGAAGTTATAAGCTATCAAATCTATTGAATAAACTTTTGAGTTTCTTTTATATCAATTTCTGTGAGTTAAATATGCTTTCTCTGATGTTTATTGTGATATGTTTCTTTGTAAGAAGGGTTGACGTGTAAAAATTCACTCTAATATAAGGAATTAATTAGGAAATTACCTGATAGCTTAGCTATGAATTTTAACCTTAACTGTTTCAGAAAAAATTTCCCTTTAATTCACTTTGTGAAGCATTTTAATCAATACTGATTCTTTATGTTTCAGCATCTGCTTCTACTTTTGTCCATATTTACTAGTTTATTTCTGAAAGCCAAAGATTTTCTAAGAAATAAGAAACAAGGTTTGAGTTAGCAAATAGAATTGTCACGGTATTCTGCTTTAGAATATGGTGCTAAAATTGGATTAACTGTTAATGGAACTTCTAATCTCTGTTACTTTATTTAAATTTCATTCTTTTTACTTTGAAATATTTGTGTAAAACATGGACAATATGCCTGGTTAGTTAAATTCATTTCTTAGAACTGATTTTGAGTACAAATTATTCATATTTTCTTACAGAATTACCATTTTCCCTAAAAGTGTGTGATTTACAAGGATTGATCACATTCACAGATGAGAAATTTGGCCTCAAGATGTTATAAAATTACATCATTCCTAAGAAAATGGAATTAGAATATTTAATTTTGCAAATTTCAAAAATTTATTTTTAGGTAATTTTTAAGTGTCCTGAGTATTTAAACAATTCAATGTTTAAAAAAGTATTATCCTTGGGAGATTTTTTTAGATATCAATAGTTTTTTAGCAATATTTGTCATTGTAATTATTATGTCTCTTTGATAAGACTTAAATCATCTATTTAGAAATACAGAGGTATCAGGTGCATTCCGATGGCTTTTGGAAAAAAAAAAAAAAAAAAAAGGAAAGCCATTTTATGCTAGTTGTACTAAGCTTAAAGAATATGGAGTCTATGGATATTACTGCCAGAGCCCACTGGAGTATTTGCTTCTTCCAAGTGATAAAGCACCTCCTCTCTTAGTGATGAGGGTGAATTCCAGATGCACATTATGTCATAAATCTCCTAACTAGAGATAGTGGAAGCATAGGTATATACTCCAAAATATTACCTAAAAGTTTCAGGATGATGTCAGTAAAAACAACACTCAAAATAAATATTAAGATAAAATCCCCAAATGTTAATAATCTGTCAACTATATTGAATATTTGTTTAGCTTACCTAAGTCATCTAGTTATTGCTTAGCTTGCCCGTTAACTTAGAATTGCCCATTTCTTTTTGTCTTTGTTAAAGTAAGTATAACTGATATTACCTTTGAAAGTTAAATAAATTTCTTGTTACATTCAGTGAGTAGACTCTGCAAACAAATATATATATGTGGGAGACTTGGAGTAAAGATAGAAAGAGGTAATGTCAGACAGATTTGCACTCTTTTAAAGAGTACTTGGTAAGGACAAGAGGGTCGGGAAGGTCTAGAGGAGAGGCATCCTTTGGGATTCTAAGTCTTTGGGAAGATCAGGATACACATACGATAAAGTGTTGCAGCAGATGCTGCCAGTGTAGTGCTCATATTGTTTGGACCTTTCACTGCAGGATTTTTTTCATTTAGTTGCCTTCTGTCCAAGGGTATGAAAACTGGGGAGTTCATGAAATATTAAAATCCCATCACGTAGTGCTGGGAAACCTGGACAGTTACGTGTAAAACAATGAAATTAGAACATTCCCTCACATCACATACAAAAATAAAGACCTAAATGTAAGACATGACACCATAGAACTCCTAGAAGAGAACATAGGTTGAACACTCTGACATAAATTGTAGCAATATTTTCTTAGATCATTCTCTAAAGGCAAAAGAAATTAAAGCAAAACTAAACAAATGGGACCTAATCAAACTTAAAAGCTTTTGCTCAACAAAGGAAACCATCAGCAAATCCAAAAGACAACCCATGGAATGGGAGACAATATTTGAAAATGATGCAGCCCACAAAGGATTAATATCCAAAATATACAGACAGCTCATACAACTCAGTATCAAAAAGACAACCCAATCAAAAAATGGGCAGAAAACCTAAACAGACATTTTTACTCCAAAGAAGACATACAGATGGCTGACAGGCACATGAAAAGATGCTCCACTTCTCTAATTATTAGTGAAACGCAAATCAAAACAACAGTGAGGTAGCACCTCACACCAGTCAGAATGGCTATTGTTAAAAAGTCTACAAATAATAAATGTTGGAGAGGATGTGGAAAAAAGGTAATCCTTGTACACTGTTGGTGCAGCCACTATGGAAAACAGCATGGAGGTTCCTTAAAAAACTAAAAATAGAGCTACCATATTATCCAGCAATTCCACTCCTGGTCGTATATCCTGAAAAAATAAAAACTCTAATTCAAAAAGATACATGCACCCCAATGTTGATAACAGCACTGTTTATAATAGCCAAGACATGGAAACAACCCAAGTGCCCATCACAGATGACTGGCTTAAGAAGTGGTATATACACACAATGGAATATTTCTCAGCCATAAAAAGAATGAAATATTGCCATTTGCTGCAGTGTTGGTTGTCGTAGAATATTATGCTTAGTGAAACAACTCAGAGAAAGACATACTATAGATATTACTTATATGTGGAATCTAAAATAATACACAAATGAATGTATACACAAAACAGAAACTGACTCACAGGCATAGAAAACAAACTTATGGTTACCAAAGGGGAGAGGAAGGGAGCAGGGAGGGACAGATTAGGAGCACGGGATTAACAGATACAAACTACTATACATAAAATAGATAGCATCAAGGATTTACTGTATAGCACAGGGAATTATACCCAGTACCTTGTAATAACCTATAAGGCAATAGAATCTGCACTGTGCTGTACAGCTGAAACTAACACACTATTGTAAACTATTCTTCAATAAAAACAATCCAGTATTAGACTCGTTTACCTGTATAGTTTAGCAACATTTTTGCCCTCCTGTGTCAGAGAGGAATTTTGATATAAATATTTGATGCTACAAAAATGTAAATAACTCTAATAAAGATAAGAAGTAACCTATAGAAAAAATTACTTCTACACTTTATTTCTTACATTCTAGTCTCTCATATCTACTTGTAATGCAGTAATTTACTGAGTTTTTTAATGTACCACTAAAGCACTGACATATCATTAGAGTAATAATTATGCAGTTCCTGTTTACTATTAGTCTTAAAGCTCTTTATGTTAAACTACATTCATGAAGATTACCCATGGTTTTTTTATTTTTCATCATTAAGAAGAAATACTTGTAAATTTTGAGAAACTCCTAGTTGTTTATTTACTGGGTTATTATGGTTGTATGGTTATGTGAATTTTATGTTTGACCTAAAATTTTGACAACAGTCTTAATTACTTAAGGTCTGTTATTTAAGTTGTAAAAAAATAAAGATATCAAGTATTAACATTAGCTCTACACTACCTGCATCTTCTACTTATCATATCACTGACAAGATTCATCACAAAATCATCTTTCAACAAAGTTGCCCATAAAAATACAGAAAACAAACATTTCAATTATAAAAACCTCCCTTAGAAAACTGGGATGTATTCCAAATTTCAGTAAAAAGTCTTTTAAATCAGTTGGGAATGTTTATGTCCTGCCACATTTTTCTTCTTGAAAATACACTGTTTCCCTACTAATAATTTTCAAATGAATTGTTACGTTTTAGAAACAGAAAAAAAAAACTATTCCCTATATCATACTTGATGATTCAACGAATATACAGTGCTAAGATATTAGTAAAATAATCTTAGTAATGAAGGAAAAGTTTGAAGATTGTAATATTGTTTCCTTTATTTGTGAACATGAAAGCGGAAAGGTAGTGTGAGATGTACATACATTTCAGAAAACTAAGTAGATCACAATATATTGTTCATTATAATTTAACTATCATGTGCTCTCAGATATAGTTAATGACCACTACATATATTTCAGAAATGTCTAGAAGTCACTTCACATGAAAAAATGATGGAAGGAATGCTAGACATTTAACGTCAGAAAACCTTGCCTTCAGGAGGATGTGCTTTTCGTCTTCAAACATATAATTCCCTGTTAGGTAGTAGACAGAGGAGGTGCATCCTTTGTGTTCCTAGTACTAGAACCAACTGATTAAAAGTTAAATATAATAAAATCCTTGTAAGAATTAGAATAATTCAAAATTAAATTGGCTTCGTTAATGAAACAGAGTGTTCTTCATTACTGGGTGTTTTAGTGATTTCTTAATTGCTTAAAGTCATAATTCTCATCTGCTGTGAGTAGCAGTGTTTGATAAAGATTTGTTGAAGGAGTGGATAACTAAACTGATGAATGGATGGATGGCCTATCACTGTTGGGGCAGAAGGGTGGACTACATCACCTCTGAAATCTAGATTGGCGTCCTTGCCAATCTATATTTCTTTGGTGTTTTTATTCCAGTAGAGTCGGAGAAGTATATTCAATAGCAGGAATGGGCTATAGTGATTCTCCTCAAGAGAGGAGCAGTATTCCTAGCATACTAGACAAGTATTCAAAGACTTAAAGGATATCCAAGATTGTGGTAAGGTTTTATAGGTACTAGTGGTAGAAGCACAAGCCCGGGAATCAAGAAATCTTCATTGCTTTAACAAATTAAAAAAAAAAAAACTTTTGAATTTCTATTAATACCAGCTAATTAAATATTTCTCATTGTTTAGCTTACTTTACTTTTAGAATTGCTGGTTGTTCCTTGTCTTTATTAAAGTTGGTAAAACTGGCGTTACCTTTGAAGTTTAAACAAATTTCTCCCTACATTCAGTGGGTAGTTTGGACTCGGCAGCATTTGCTAACACAAGTATGGAGGCCAAAGATTTTCAGGAAGAGAATACAAATAAACTTGACACATCCTAAAACCTTGACTGAGAAATGTTGCCATGACAACCATGTTTTTAAATTGTACTTAAAGCTACCCATGGAAATAAATGATGATCTACACTCCCAATATAGGCTTCTAAATTGGGACTTGGATGACAACTTACAATGTAGTTAGAAAATAGGTTGAAGTTCTGGGAGGTGAGCAAACTGGAATCAATGTTATTGCCGTGGAGATGGTCGGCAGGAGGTGTGTAACGATTATGCAAGGTGCACTTTAGGCAGAATTCCCATATCTTCCAGCTGAGTTGCCGCAAGCCCATATGTTCTTTGCTCAAGATGATTCAATTCTCAAAGCTGCTTCATTGACCTTCCTGGTCTATAACTCAAATGAAAAACCTTTTTGCAATCGATTATGTTAAATATAACAGTTAAAAGTCTCAATGAGACTTTATATATGTGAAAATTTTTACCTCTAGGGTAGTTCTACAGTTTGGCATGAATTGGCTCTCTGGTAACATAACGCTCATTTATCATATATTGTAGGTAAATATCTAAGATTTTAAATATTAATGGCACTTATTCAGGTTATAGATAGTATGTCCTATATTTGACCCTTCTTTTTAATTACCTGACATAATATACTTATATTTATTATTCAGGCTCAGAAAATTATTATACTACTGAGTTTCATTTTAAATGTAATATTCTTTACCACACTGAAGAGACCAGTGAAAGGCAAGGAAGAATGTGTTGGAATAGTGGGCCAAAAGACAAAAGATCAAGGTTCTTATCTCAACTCTGAAACTTAGTACCTGTGTGATCACAGTCAGGATTTTATCTTCTCAAGGCCTTGGTTTTCAATGTGAAGTGGAGATAATGCATTTCCTGCCAATCTAATGGGGGTTCTTCTGAGATTTAGCAAGCAAGTGTATGTGGGAACATGTTAAAAATGTGTCCCCAGCTTTTCTTTACAAAAGTTTGGATTTCAGACAAGTGATAATACTTACTTTCCTTTGCCTGTACTATGGTGGGCTGACTTTAAATCTACTCTTAAGCAGTTTTAGAAAATATTCTGATCAGTTGATGAAACGCAGAAATTCCTTTTTTTTTTTTTTTTTTTTGCCACACTGCTCGGCTTGTGGGATCTTAGTTCCCAACAAGGGATTGAACCCGGGCCCTCGGCAGTGAACGCGCCAAGTCCTCAGTACTGGACCACCAGGGAATTCCCCAGAAATGCATAGTTTTAAAAAATGTATTAAGGCCTTAGAGTTGTCTTCCATTCCCCCCTTTAAAAATGAGTTGTCCAGTTTAGCCCAAATAATTTGATGTTTCAAAATGTTATTTTTTTCATTTTCAGAGATAACTGATAAATGGGGGAAGTATATGTTTCTTTCACCATGGTAATGATGTGTTAATATTCATGAATTAAGGAGTGGAGTCCTAATGTCAAGAACATTTGAAGAGTCTAAATCAAGTTTTTTGTAGCTTCAACATCAGACAAATTTAATCATTAGTTTTGGACATAGGTTTGTGGATATTCCTATATGGTCACAAATCACTAGCAAGCAGATGAAACAGTAAAACTGTCAACTCTATTCATTATGGTTTTAATGCATATTTTTACGTCTGTTTTACTTCTGTTGACTTATACTTTAGTACAACTTTTATTTTCATTCAGTTGATCTGTGAAACCAGGGAAGATGCTGCCATTCCTGTTTCTTGGAGGCAATCTGCCTCCATTCTTTCTGTTCCTTCTCCAGATTCAAGAAGGTTGTACAAATCTCCTTGCTCCTCTATAGAAAAAAGAGTAAAGATAAAGCCAAGAGTATGTGGTATAATCTCTGTAGGAGATACCAGGTCTGGGACAGTTGTTAAGGAGTGAACTGCAGCTCTTTCTGGCAACCCTTCTGAGTGTGACTTTGCTTTGGAGCAAAGGGGAAAAGAAGAGAGGTCAATAAAGATGGTGGGGAAGACAAGGATCCAGGCTCCTTCGGCAACTCTCCATTCTCCAAACTCCTTGTTACTTAATGTCCCTATTCCCTAACCTTACCTTTGAATTATCTTCTGATGTAGTCTCTGCTTGTTTGCTTTTTGTTCCCTTGACATAAATTTATGTAAGAGTTGGACCTCCTTTTGTTACCATATCCATCATTGCCTGAGCCAGAGGCCTAGTGTTTGGTGAAGCTTTAGTATCATCATGTAACTAAAGTTGCTTGTCTTTCTCAATCACTCAGCAGCCTCAGTAGGAGTATTTCGTTTATTGTCTAAGGGAGGAGTTGCGTAGTTCCCCTCTTCAGAGCATGTGTTAAATGCTACTGCCTTTTTCCAATTTGACAGTTTGGAGTTTGCCCCTCTATCCACATTTCTACAAAATTGCAGTTATCAAATTGCCACTGAATCCCCTTTGGGTATTTTGTCCCTCCCTCTTACAGATGGAGTCACAAATCTAAATTCTGAGGCTCTAGGCTCCTTCTCTGTGATCTTCATTTTAGCTAAAACAGATCAAGAGCAACCTTATTCTTAACTGACTCCTCTTCAATTTTAGGGTTTTTGGTTAGGCAGTTAGTCCTCTTCCCAGCCTTGTCTTCTCCCGGACTAATCAGTGGAAAGGTTATTTTTGTGACTTCAAATCAGGAGTGACCCCCTAGCCATTCTGGCAGTAGTAAGCATTCCACATCCCGTTTAATATCCCATTTCTCCCCTTACACCTCTTCCCTGACAATAGCACCCCTCATCTTTCCCCCAGGTAACACCATAGTCGTTATTTAAATTACAGGAGTTAGGGGTCCTTTCAATATCTCATCCTGTCACCAACTGTAAACAAGCATAAAAGATCTGAGAGACATCCCAGACACAGACAGGCTCTTCAAGGCACTTTCCTTTTTTAATAGAAATATAGTTGATTTACAGTGTTAGTTTCTTGTATACAGCAAAGTTATTCAACATATATATGTGTGTGTGTGTATATATATATAAACTTTTACAGATTCTTTTCCATTATAGTTTTTTTTTTTTTTACAAGATACTGCATATAGTTCCTGTGTTACACACTAGGAACTTTTTGTTTATCTATTTTATTTTATTTATTTATTTTATTTATTTATTTATTTTTGGCTGCGTTGGGTCTTTGTTGCTGTGCACGGGCTTTCTCTTGTTGCGGCGAGCGGGGGCTACTCTTCCTTGCAGTGCGCGGGCTTCTCATTGCGGTGGCTTCTTTTGTTGCAGAGCACAGGCTCTAGGCGCCCGGGCTTCGGGAGTTGGGGCGCACGGGCTCTGGAGCGCAGGCTCAGTGGTTGTGGCACACGGGCTTAGTTGCTCCGCAGCATGTGAGATCTTCCTGGAGCAGGGCTCGAACCCGCGTCCCCTGCATTGGCAAGCAGATTCTTAACCACTGCGCCACCAGGGAAGCCCCACCTATTTTATATATAGTAATTTGTGTCTGCTAATTCCAAACTCCTAATTTATCCTTCCCCACCCCCTTTCCCCTTTGGTAACCATTAGTTTGTTCTCTGTCTGTGAGTCTCTTTCTGTTTTGTAAAGTTCATTTGTATCGTTTTTTTTTAGATTCCATATATAAGTGATATCATATGATATTTGTCTTTCCCTGTCTGACTTACTTCACTTAGTATGATAATCTCTAGGTTTATCCATGTTGCTGCAAAAGGCATTATTTCATTCTTTTTCTGACTGAGTAATATTCCATTGTATATATATACCACATCTTCTTTATCCATTCATCTGTCCATGGGCATTTAGTTTGTTGCCATGTCTTGGCTATTGTAAATAGAAGGCACTTCATTCTAATGGTATGAAGTGGCATCTTATTTTGGTTTGTATTTGTGTGTCACTGACTAGTGATGTTAAACATCTCTTGATGTACTTATTGTCTATTTGTCCATCCTCTTTTGTTAAGTATTCTACCCAGTTTCTTAAAATTGGGTTGTTTGTCACCTTGTTTTTGAGGTATGCATTCTCTGTATGTTTTACATACAAATTATTTGTCAAATATACGTATTGCAAAAATGTTCTCCCAGATTGTAGCTGGACTTTTCGTTTTTTCAAAAGAGCCTTTGGAGGAACAAGTGTTTTTAATTTTGATGAATTCCAGGTGTTTCTTTTATGTGCTTTTTGTGTCCTAAGAAATCTTTCTTTACATACTTGGTAATGAAGATATTCTGCTATATTTTTTTTCAGGACCTTTATAGTTCTGGCTTTTTATTTAGGTTGAAAGACTTGTCATGGAGAAAGAAAACTTCCTCTACCCTTCTAGGTTCTTCTGGCTGGTCTAAGAATTAAATTGACATGAGACATATTAACAGGAGAATATCGGATCTAATTTTGTACATACAGGAACCCCACAGGCGTGAGAAGTTGAGTTAGAAACGTAAAATGAGGTATATGTGCCATCCTGAGCTAAGGGATAGGATAGGGGCGTGAGGCTTCAGAGAGAAGGAGGGTAATTCACAAATAGGAAGAGCAGTTGTTTAGTAATTGGATATTTGCCCTGTCATACAGATAGGTCATAAAAACTTATTTCTGGTAATAGCTCTTATTATGGGTAAGGCCCCCAATTTAAATTCTTTAAGGGAGAAGTAAAGCTTTGCCTTGAGCCCACAGGGTCTCAATTGCCTTTAGCTCAAAATAATCCACATGCTAAAGTAGCACATCTTGGGGAGGCTATTCTGAACCCCTAAAGATTATACATGTAAACCATTTTAAAAAATCATTGCTGTTCCCTTTGTTGAACAATCAGAGGGTGGTGGTTGAGTGTTTGTCACATGGTGTTTCAGAAGGTAAAGTACTTCAGATGGCTGTCCAGGACATTTTTAAGCCATAGTTAGGGTGGATTCTTACTTCAAGATGTTTGATTACTTGTTACAATTCATTCTATAGCTCATAATTATATTTCAGTCTGTGTAATGGGGGAATACTATACTTTAACATTAAATTTTTTAAAAATCAAGAATAAAATATACCATTCCAGGATTTTCTTTTCTTCTTTCTCTCTTTGCTCCATCCCCTCATTTTTCCTTCTCTCCTTTCTCCCGCCACCCCACTTCATTCATTTTTCCTTACTTCTTTTTTTTTTTTTTTAAATCTAATATGTCTTTCTAACATTACAGTATTGTGTGCTCTCATAGCTGAGACTTTTTAGATGATAAAATATTCCCTAAGTACTGATTAGCTCTTGAGATCACATAATGGGATGTTCTTTTATCATGGCATGTTTGCATCACTGATCTTGTGTACCTTGATGATACTGTAATTGATGTTTGGGAAAGATGTGGGACTATATGCAGTGTAACAGACAGCTATAATTCATGATCAGTTGTGGAAAAATTAGCTCTTAGTAATGTAGTTTGGGTATAAAATAATTCTCTATGATCAAGTGAGGATTGGAAATTTTACATTGCAAAATGAGATTCCCTCATGTACTTATGACACAGCGTTTTTGAAATGACAAATAATAGCATAGCCTAAGCTTTATGGTGGGAGGAGAATGCATGCTGTGTTCTAGTTACAGGGGTACTATCATTTTGAAGGCTGAGAATTCTGATAGAAGTTTGCTATAATGTAGACCTTAAAGTTCTATTGTGTGGTAACATTTCTTAAATCTGTTTTATAACCTCTTGAGGTTACAACTTCTTAGTGTGCTGATTATTGAATGGTCTGAATGCAATATCCCTTAGGTCTATTTGCCACTGCCTCAAATGCATCTTACAGGAACTGCATTCTTGCTTGGGCTAAAAAACTGTTCTTTTTCTTTGCCACAGGATAAGAAATGGGTTCTCAATCATGAAGATGTCACGTTGGGAGAATTACTGGGCAAGGTATGTAATCCACTGAGCTGAAAAACCAAATCTTGATAGTGATTTTGAACTCTACAGATTCATTTTCTTCAAAGCCTTTCTTATATTCCAGCACACAGCAAGGCACATTCCCCCATGAACCTAGAAGAACACAGTGCCATATCTGTTACAAATACTGTGATGTTCACTGAAATAGAAGTGTGAAAATCTTTGAAAAGTTTAAGAATTATCTTGACTTTTAAGAATATTATATTGTATATTTTCCTCTGAAAGAACTAAAAGCCACAATAATTTTATTACAGTGTAGTAAAGCCAAAACTAGTGAGCTGAGATTTGAAAAGAAACTGTGATGTAATAAAAGTTTAAATACTTAATAGTCTTGTTCTATTTGTTTCTGGTTATACATGATAGTTCAGAGAAAATGCAGTACTGCTCTTTGGGATTTCAGAATTGTATATAGAATCACAGTATGTGACAACATGGGACATGTTATTTCAATCTGAAAATTATGTGGACAGGGCACATGTTTCAATATATCCATTTTGTAGCTAGCTCTGTTAGTGGTCAGAGGAGGCAGCTATATATGATGAAAGTCTCTTTCTTCCAACCTGGTTGGGAGTTTCTTCCAACTCATTGGCCATATGAAAGTATATTATAACTAATAATGATGGCAGACATTTAATAATCAAATGGGCTATTTGGAAATTTGTTATTTGTTTATAACTGAGTTCCAATAGATAAATATTAACTTCTTTGTCAATGACTTAATTAGTGATGTTTGAATTGAGTTGAGGTTCATAATGCAATGTAAAAAAATAGTATAAAACCCAGATAGCTAGGGAAAACTATCACTCATACATTTCTGAGTGATCAGTACTAGAATTTAAGGCTCAACATTTCAAGTAAAGAAATAAATGATTATTCATTACTTTTTTTGATTTAAATGTAAACTTGATGAATTGACAAATTTCCCCTAGTTTTTAGTCCTGATGTGTGTTGAGAAAGTAAATCCCTGTTGAAACAATCTACTTTGCAGGATTCTTACTATTTTAAAATATCTTTTCCAAATAGAAGCATTAAATTGCTATTGGAAAACAGTTTCTATTGATTGCTAATACTTATTTAGTAAGTAAATTCTAAAGAATTTCAAGCTACAAGCAGTAGCTGGTATGTTTATTTCCTCTGTGATGTGGCCATAACTCTTAAGGAAATATTTCTTCTTTTTCATTACTTTAGGTAACTCAGTAGCAGTGATTGGGCTAAAAATTATTACAAAAGTAAATTAATTTCCATGAAAATACAATTAAATAATAAGTTATAAAATTAAACCAGTTACTGAAAATAGTGTGTTGAGAAGAGTAGATTTTTCAGTTCTAAGGAAAAAATACTTTCAGTTAAAAAGAGATGTTTCAATTATCTTTGTTTAATATGTGATACATGGTATTTCACATATTAGGAGGAATTTTAGCCTTTAGGTCCTCAATAAGGTTATTTCAAAGAATAATTGTTTTCAATGACAAGGCAGTAGCATGATATCAGCTTTAATAAATTTTATCATTTTTAGTAAAACACTTCAACTTTAGAGACACTATATAGCTTAATTTCAGCAAATATATTTGAGTTGAAAAATGTCCTTTAATATTTTCATTACCTATTCTGAATATTTATAGTATACTGCATGAAAATGCATGAGAAAAATAATTAGCCATGGTTCTTATACTTTGGAATTTAGTAGTAGTATAAGGTTGAGATGGGAACTCTGTTTTTGAGCACTGTATTTCTATAGACTGTACTTGATATATAATTGGTATTCAAAAATATTCATTCCTCAAATATTTACTGAATGCCTTCTGTGTGCCAGGCACTCTTCTAGGTTCCTGGGATACATCCGTGAACAAAGTAGACAAATATCCTCGCCCTTAATGAAGCTCATGTTCTATCTAGCAGGGAAAGACAGGAAAACAATAAACTTAATAAACTTAATAATAAGAAAACTGCATAATGTTAAAGGGTGCTAAATCCTGTGAAAATATAAGGAATTTAGGAGTGCTGTTAGACTGCTATTGGTTGGACTTGCAATTTTTAATGGGGGAATCCAGGTAATAAGCCTTATTAAGATTGTTTCTTTCCAATGAAAACCTGGGGAGGAGGGATTTAGCCATGTGGTCAAGTGAGGAATAGGGTGTTAGACAGAGGGAGTACCAATGCAAATTACATTTGATGAGCAGGAGAGACAGTTTGCCTGTAACCCAGTAAGCAAGGAAGAATAGGATAGGGCAGCAAGTCAGTGAGGTGGTGAGAGTATAGGTCGTGTAGAGCCATGTAGATCACCGTAATTATCAATACTTTAGCTTTAAATATGTGTGAAAAGGTAAGCTAGAGAATGATTTTGAGTAGAGGAGTGGCATGATCTTACTTTCTACAGAGTCCACTCTGGCTACTGTGTTGAGAATAGGCTGAGTTGGAAGGTTAGGAAGCTATTGTATTTACCTAACTAAAGATGATGGTTGCTGGATCAGAGGGTATGGCAGTGGAGGTGGTGAGAAGTGGTGAGTTTGGATTTGTTTTTAAGGTTGAACCAACTAAATATCCTGATGCTCTATGTGGGGCATGGGACAAAGAGGGCAGTTGGCATAGGTGTAGCAGGTTTGGGGGGAATGAGATTAGGAGTTTGGGATGTAAATATTAAGGTTTGTCTGTTAGACTTCTAACTGGAGATGTTGAGAAAATGGTTGGGTATTAAGTCTGGAGTTTGGAAAAGAGGTGTGGATCAAAAGTACAAATTTGGTAGTTGTCACTTACTTATTTTCTGGTTAATTTAGATGAGTTCAGCAATGGAGTGAGTCTAGATAGAGAAGAGAAGAGAGAGATTGAGCCCTGGTCACGTCAAAATCAAGAGGCTGGAGAGATGAGAAGCAAGATGATTGAGGTTGAGAAAGAGCAATCTCTTGGAAGGCAGGAAACCAGGAGATAGGATGCCTTAGAAGCCAAGAGAAGAAAGTATATGAAGGAGGAGAGAGTGATCAGTGGTGGCAAGTGCTGCTGAGAGGTCAAATGAGATGATGACTGAGCACCATTGACTTTAACAGTAAAGAGATCCCTAGTGACTTGGCTGAGCACTTTCTTTAGAATGCTTTATGTGAAAGCCAAACTGAAATATATTTAAAGGAGAATGGGAGGAGAGGAATTAGAGATAGCAAGGATGTAACTCTTTGAAGTTTTGCTACTTCATGTAGCAAACTACATGTGGTGGTAGTTTCAGAAGGAATGATTTGTGTGTTGTTGGTTAATCTGAGAGAGGCAGCATGCTGGTTTGCAGTTGGCAATATGTAGTGAAAAATTCAAGATTTTGGAAAGAGATGAGAATTGCTGAAATAATATCATCAAGTAGGTAAGAGGGGATGGAATTTAATTTACAATGGAGGATTGACTTTAATAGAAGCACAGTAGTTCATTTTTATAACAGCAAGGAAGATTGGTAGGAGGGTAAATGTGGGACTGAGAGTCTGGAAGTTCTCTTTATATTGCTTCAATTTTCTCAATAAATTGAGCAAGATTATTAACTAAGAATGAGGGTGTGGGGAAGGTATGGGAGCTTTAAGAGGAGAGTCGAAGCAGGGGGAATAGTTAATTGGAAGAATGAGAGTGTGAATGGTCTAGGGAATTGTAATATAATTATTGAGCAGTATTAAGGCCCCCCTAGACGTTTGTGTTCATGAATTTAAAGTGAAACTAGTCAACATCATTGTGGATTTTCTCCAGCCACATTTAGCTGCATAGGAACAGAGTAGGCCGTGTTGCATTTAATCTGGGTTGTGGATTTGATGAGGGAGTTCTACAGATGAAAAGGAACAGAGAAGTTGAGAGTATGTAGTAAACAGTTGTTATAATTATTGAGCATGGAATTTAAGCTGAATAAGGAAGAAAGCGAGGCTGTTAGGGGGTTATGGACAATAAAAAGTAATAGGGTCTGAAGATTTGGAGGTTCCTATAGGGTCAAAGGATTCTGAGTCCGAATACTAGAGGAAGTAAGCTAGAAAAATAGAAGCCAACCAGGAGATGGGATGAATGAAGTAGGTATTACAGAGGAGTTGCATTATTGGTGACGGCAAAGTTTAAGGTATGATCATAGAAAATAGGTTGGAACATGGATCATTGGAAGAGGGATGATCACGTAACAGAGTTTGAAGTGTTGGAAGGATCTTTAAGTGTCTATTGAAATTTTCAAAGTTTTAAGACAAGAGTAACACTGGATACAGTGATCCAGGAGCTCAAATTGTCAACAAATGAGGGAAAATATTTTCAAATTCAATAGCTGCTAGCAACAGTAAGGGGTAGTGGGTATATAATCAAATAATAACATTTCAAAGCTAGGGCTTTTTAGGAAAGCAGAAGGGAAAATGTTTTGAAAGTAGTGACAAGGAGCTCGATGAATCCTGTATTCCATCTCTCAGGTGGTGGGAGAAGCATGGTGTGTGTGTTGGGGGTGCGGGTGGGGTCATCACAGTTTTAGAAGGCACAGGAAGCTCACCCACCATTTGAGTGTTCTCAAGTGAGAGCCAGGTTTCTGTTAGAACAAGAAGGCGAAGAGAAGGACCAAAGAATAGATCAAGATAAAATTTTGATGATGGACCACAAGTTCCAGAAGGCAACTGGAGGTTTAGGACAGAAGGGAAATAGTTGGAGATAGCAGGTTGACGAGGAGTCTGCAGAACCTAATGAGAATTAGAGAGGGGGAAATGAGGACCACCAGGATCTTCTGTGAGGACCAACAGAAACACACAAGAGAAGTAATGAAATTTAGCCTCATGGACTTAAAGCCAGTAGCAGAGATGAAGCTGTGCCTGTTACATGGTAGGGAGCAATGGATGTTGTAGGCTTTTTCCTGACCTCTTTGGATGGAGAAGAGGTGGTCTGTGAAGCAGAGTCTTTTTTGCAGTGTTTGGAGATTCCTGCCTTGACCACTGTTAACAGAATTGAAATCTTCTGAGTAATGATTGTTAAATGAATGTTTACAATTTTCAAATGCCTTGTATGTGCCAAGAACAGTTATATAGGACAGAAACCATTAGAAAGGTACAAAGGGGCAATGGGATGATAAGTGTTCAGGAACAAGATGTATAATTTTGGGAAGATCAAGAAAGTCTTCATGAAGGAGGTGGCATAGAAATGAATTTAAAGATCAGTTAACATGTTCTCTGATTGGAGGTGAGGGGAAAATGTACAGAAGGCATGGCATATCTTTTGGGATCACTAAGTATTTGAATTTAGGACACATGTAGCAGTCAGAGGCTAAGATGGCTAGACAGAGGCTGAGAAAGGAATGGTAATGGAAGGATAGATATTAACTAAGGCAGTGGTATAATCAAAGTTGTGTCTTGGAGAGATTAATCTGGCAGTGCTGTGGTGGACCAGCTAAAGAGGGTGAGGGACTAAGGATGAGATCAGTTTAGGTGAGAAAAATGAGATCTTGAATCAGGGTAGGCTGTCTGAGGTGCTACGAGGAAGACAAAAGTGTTCCACAGGAAGAATCTGAATGCTTGTAGAGAGTAATGGCCCTAGTAAATGAAAAGGTAATGTAGTCAGGAAATGTCTTCTAGTGAATAAAATGTTAAGTTTCAGACAAGGTGAGTTTTAAGTGCTTCAGAATCATTCAGATAAATAGAGGCCCAGCAGTAATTGTGTGTACTAATACCTTCTCTCAGCTCTAAATGATGTGATAATTGTGGGAAGGAAAAAAACCTTGAATAACAGGGAAGGATATAAAGCTCAAATTTTTCTTTTTCTAGTTTGTGATGAATGTGCACTGTGTTGAAGTTATTGTATGTTTACTTTTCATGTAAGGGTGATCAATCATCATTTTGAATGAATAAGAGTTGAATATTAGATTTAATAATACTATTCATTACTTAAATATTCAAGTATACTTAAAATATTAAGTAAAATAAGTGTTAATTAAATTAAGCAAATAGTAATTCTTTAATAAATGAATTTATTAAAATACCTATTTTAGTAAATTTAAATGATTAGTAACATAAAATTTATACACCTTGGATCATAGGTTAAGAGTTACATTGAACTTAGAACTCAAACTCATTGATTATCAGACCTCTAGTTTAGTTACTTGTTGCTCAACAATGACAGCATTAAAGCTAATTATAATACAGTGCTTGCGCATTATAATTATAGCTATGTAAAAAATACATATGCATACATAGAAAGACTTGAAGAGAATACTCCAAAATAGCTGTTGTGTTAGCTTTATAGATCTTTTCTATATTCTTTTGTTTCATAACTATAATAAAAGTGACTTCAAACTGGAAATAAGGCATTTTAAATCAAAATATGTTCTAGCCATAGAGTAAGGTTAGGAGTTCAGACATTTGATAGAAATGAGCTCATCATGGGTGACACTGGCATTTGGGCAAGCACCTCGTTTTCCTTGGTATCTTTCAGGGACTGACAGCCTGCAGCAGTGGCTGTTGACAGTCCTTCATCTGCCTTGATTCTGTTGCCTCTCATCTAGTGTCTTACTCTCTCACACTCTCGTCCAAGTGACATCTGGCTGTGTGGATCAATACCACCAGTCACCTCACAGAATCTTGGCTTTATTTATTTATTTATTTATTTATTTATTTATTTATTTATTTATTTATTTAACATCTTTATTGGAGTATAATTGCTTTACAATGGTGTGTTAGTTTCTGCTGTAAAACAAAGTGAGTCAGCTATACATATACATATATCCCCATATCCCCTCCCTCTTGCGTCTCCCTCCCACCCACCCTATCCCACCCCTCTAGGTGGTCACAAACTTGGCTTTATTTTTAAACGCCAACCTAATAAAACTTAGAGCTAAGGGGGTGAAGGGAACTAGATGGAGTGAAACTTAGGTACTTCTGACAGCATTAGTTTTTCCTTTTATTCTATTTCAGTTTTTTCCCATTTCCTTTTCAATTCTCCACAACCCTCAGTCCCCCAAATGGTTGGTGTGTTGGGTAGTGTATTTAGAGTATTGGTAAGAGCAACATTCCCAGTCTTTATTTCCACTTAAAACTCTGAATAAAGCTAACAGAGTACTTTGATGAACTCAAAACTCATCATTACATGCTTTCCTTGTATTTTGCAAAGGTTTACGTGGCTGTCTTACACTCCAAACAATAAATATATTTGTATTTTCAGGGAAATTTTGGTGAAGTATTTAAGGGCATATTAAAGGATAAAACTGCTGTTGCTGTTAAAACGTGTAAAGAAGATCTTCCTCAGGAACTGAAAATAAAATTTTTACAAGAAGCCAAGTAAGTTCTCTAAAGTAATGTAAATATGTATTTATAATATAAGTAAGTGATTCATTAAAACGTAAGTTTGAAGATATCGTAAATATGATTTGATGAATTAGAAGTAAGCACTTTCAGGGCCCTCAAAAGTAGGCACTTATTATACAATGTGAAAACAAAAAGTTTTTATGTGTTTGAGTTAGACTGCAGGTCAGTTAGACAATCACAGTCAAAAGAACCAGATGCTTTTGAGAACAGTGAGTATTCTTTGAGTCCTTGAAAAATTTTGCAGTATTTTTTGCTTTTATCACACATGCATATACACATATGCATATATGCAGTGTTGTGATTGTCCTGATACTAAGAATATTACTGTATTCTATATATAAAATCCATAATTTAGACATATATTTAGGTATATAATTACATCTTTCCTACCGTCCTTAGATATTATTGCTTGATTCTTTATTCCCAGCTGTTAGCTTTATTTTCTGAGAATCTCAAATTTCTTCTTCAGCTCATTGCATTGTTTCTTTTCTAACTGATCTTTTAGGATGATTGTCTTCTCTTTTTTCTGTTTTAGCTAGAATTTAATGTTCCAGCTTGCCAGCCCTATGTTGCAAATAGTTTAAACTCCTCTGTTAGTGGTAAAATCTAATATATACAACAAAACACAAAACAAATGGAAAGGGGCTTTGGATAGAGTGAGAATGGACGTATGAATGGGAGATGGATGGATGGATGAGTAGGTGGATAGTTGGGAGGGAGAGAAGGAGAAGGAGGATATATAGATCCATAGATTGGTGGTATAAAGGGAAGGAAGGAAAGGTGTGTGTGTGTGTGTTGTCTCCATCATGGCATTGTATATAAAATTGAAGTTTTTATAAAGTGCCATGGGAGAACAGAGGACATGGCAATGAAAGAACTAAATCCCGTGGCATAGAGCATCTTGATGTCATTTCTCCATCATCTAAAAATGGATATTTATAGCAATGGATTAAACTAGTTGGGTGCATTTATTAAATATTATCTATGGAATAAAGTTGCAAACCTTTTTCATGTATATTATTAGCAATTCAGAAAAAATATCCTATGATGAATTTAAAGGTATGCTATCACAATTGAAACTTGTAGCCTCATTATTTTAGTTATTCATAGGTATCTTAAGGTATCTTTCTTTCTAATTTGTGAATGTTTTACTGAAAGTTTAATTTCTTCTTCTAAAGTGAGACTGAAATTTTATGTTAAAAATGACAATTACATCCACACAAACTCCCAAGTATCCTTTAACAGATAATAAAGCTATATATTTAGCTATTTAATGTTATTTGGATTCATCCTGGCTGTTTTGTGGAATTTCTTTATTAAGCAGTTTTCAACCTAAGAAATGACATTTTGGATTACAGTCAATCATTCTAAAACTTCCTTTCTAATTCCTCATAGAAACTGCAAACTCAGTTATTGACAGAATATTTTCTTTATCTCTAGAATTCTTCCCAGTGTATTTTTTCATTTATTAAACTTTATATATGTTCAATCGATAACATTTTTCTTAGAGCTATCTCTGCTTTAGTTGTCCATGTACAGCACACATATAAACTGTTTTATCTTTCTCCAAATGAAGTTAGTTTTTTCATTCTCCTAGAAAGGAAACTGTGTTTTTTCAAATACCAGTGAATTTATAACTATGTCAATAGGATAATATGGAATATCATTTGGTAACAGAAATCATCAGGGTAGACAGTCCTCTGAGGGAATCTAATCTATTTTTAACTCATGCTTGGGATCCTATAGATGAGTCTATGCTACTTTTATAGCTCTCTGAAATTCTGCTTTTAGCCAACTAAAACTTCTCTGCCTCAGCTTAAGTTATATTACTCATTGTTTAACCTTCTGCCAGGTTTCTCAAAACTTTTTGAGTTTTCACTATTTTGAAATTGATCATGATCATCAAGAAAGTATGTATTATGAAATCTAATATGAAGTGATTACTCTATAGCATTTACCAATATGAATCGTTCTATTTTTATTTGTTTTAAATGAAGTATATACATAAAATAAAACAAAACAAAAAGATGCTGCCCTAACAGCTTACAGTTTTTGGTCCACTAATACTTTCCAGCTTTTGTGAGGGTGCCTAAAACCAGATACTTTGAAGGGAGTTCTACATATTTTGGACTAAGTAAGTTATTCCTATTTAGCATGGTTATTAGCTATTCAGAGTAGATAATAATTTTTAAATGAATATTTAATTGAATAAAAACTGACTCATTTATATCTATATTTTGCCAAGATTTATCAAGACTTATATACATCCCATTTATCATAATTTGGGTTTGTACTAAACTTTTAAAAATTGTGTTGATTAAAGTGCATTCTACTTGTGCACACTACTCATGATCATAAATTAATGCTTACAACTTAAATGGTAACTATTCTTATACTTCTCTTATCCAGAATTCTCAAGCAATATGATCATCCCAATATTGTCAAACTTATAGGAGTTTGCACACAAAGACAGCCTATCTACATAATTATGGAACTGGTTCCAGGTAATATGATTTTAGAGGTTTCCTCAATGACATTTTAATGTCATGTTTTATTGCTTTTATATGTTCAGTCTCTTTGATTTCTCCTTGTAAAGTTTCCAAGGATTTTGTTTAACATTTTCCTGATGACGAAGAGCTTGTACACATACTTGATATTTTTATAGTCTATAATACTTGCTATTTTCTAGAAAGTGTCAGCCAACTTTTTTAAGAGAAGATATATTATTACATTGCAGTTACACATGGAAATTAGTTATATATAATCTTTCTGTGAGAAAGGCTCTTTAGATAAATAGTCTACTTAGGTTTACTTTATAATGATAGTACTGTCTTATATTTAGTTCATTGTATATCATTTTACAAGTACATTACCACACATCCTTTTGTTTAGTTGTATATAATAATATCATAATGCTTTGGGTCACAAACTATGAGCTTGTTTGATATGTGGACAAAAAAAAGGTAATCTCTCTAGGAATTTGTCCTTTTATTTCTTTCTGGTGACTTTTAACACCTCCAGGTATTTTGGTTAACTACTTTTGCCAACAAACAAGGATAACATCAAAGTGATATCGTATTATCTTTAAGTTATTTTTATTGTACATCTTTCTGTTGTAGAAAATATAATCAGAGGTAAAATATGATCTTGATAAGATTTATAAATACAGTATTTAATAACTGAAAAGGATTTGCTTTGTTACCTTAACTATTTATTCATTTTAAAAGGAGAAACTTAAAGGAATAGAAAACATTTTTCTAACTTTAATATGCATCACATAAACCTGATATTGTAGATTACCCATTAAAAACTTTCCATATAATTCTTTCATTATTAAAGGATAAATTGGTCCAATTTTACCATGCTGGTTTGATTGCTATTGGAATATTTCTTTATTACCATAAAACTGCAGGATTCCTAGATCATAATCATTTTCATCCTCAAGATGGAAATATATATTTGCATGGTTTACACTATTTACGATTTATATCTTAAAGTAGCTTTCATACAATTTTCATACAAAATTTTTAAAATAATTGAATAGCCTATAATTTTAATTAAAATGGGATATTTAAGTATTATAAATACATAAAACATTCACATAATACAAATGATGCCCCCAGTTACTAAGGGATGTCACTGAGAAACTTAGATTTGAGAGGTAGGGCAGACTTGATGAGGAAAAGTCATTTTGGTGTTACTATGACTGATTAAAGGAGCATGGTAACAAATTCCTGATGGCAGGTCCAAACTGAATAAAGCAAAAGATAGCTTTGGAAGAGAGCCAGGGAAGTGTTTATCTGGACACTAAATAGTAACCTTTATTGATTTTTTTTTTAAATGATTAAGAATAATAAACTTCATTAGAAAACGTCCTACTCAACAATCTGATCTCACCCCAAAGCTAATTGCTATTTATTTTTTTGTGTTTTTTCCCCCCAGGAAAATATTTAATATAGATACCATGATTTTATGCCAATGTTTTAATTATTCAGAATCTTAACATTGATGATCTTTTTTTCTATTTTTAATATAACATGGTTTCATTGTTTCATATTCATCCATATAGTTCTACCTTTTCTTTATAATGGCTACAGAATATTCCATTATATGGCTTTCTATAATTTAAATCGATCTTCTATTTATGGATACTTTGGTTGTTTGCATTTTTATTATTTGGGGTTTTTTTCTTTTTTAAACAGTGCTTGAGTTGGATCTGAGTTTATGTGCATTTCGATTTATGGTTAATGTATTAGTTTTCTATTGCTGCACAACAAATGATCATAACGTGGCAGCTTTAAACAATATCCATTTATTACCTCACAGTTGTGTAGGTTAGAAGTCCAGGCAGGCTTTACTGGGGTTCTCTGCTTAGGGTCTCACAAAGCCAAAAATCAGTACATCAAGCTGAGTTCTTGGCTGGAGGCACTGGGGAAAAATCCATTTCCAGACTCCTTCCGGTTGGTGGCAAAGTCTCATTTCTTGCAGTTGAGAAATGGCCTAAGGTTCCGTTTCTTTTCTTGCTGTGAGCCAAGGGCATCTCCCAGCTTCTTAAGGTTTCCTACATTCCTTGCTCTTCAGACCCAGTGTGTCACATCTTTCAAGTGCTTTGAATTTCCCTAACTTCTCCTTCTGTTTTTCATTTTGTTCTGTTTTGTTTTTCAAAAAAGCTGGGAGAATACCCTCCACGTTTTTGAAAGGTCTTGTGATTAGATCAGGCTCACCTGGCTAATCTGCCTATCTTTAGGGCAACTGTGCAATATGACAAAACATAATTATGGGATTGATATCTAATCATGTTCACATGTTCCAGGGATTAGGGTGGGACATTACTGGGAGGCCATCTTCAAATTCTGCCTACCACAGTGGACTTTGCTAAATTTTCTTGGAGGTTAGTTGCAGTGTGGGATCTGAAACTACATTGAACTTTTCGTACTCTGTTACATTAGTTCCATTGGTCAATCTTATAAGATGAATGCATGATTTTTGTAGCATCATGCTTTGTCATTTCTCATTTGGAAAATATCAAGTGACCAGGTTATATAGATCTTCCAAACAGTGAAGTAATTCATTATACAGTATCAAAAGACCACATTCATTAATGTCATCACTAATCTCACTGGAAAAGTAATAGGAAGTATCAATTTCTTTATAGCAAATGTGTTTTCCAAAATTTTAACTTTCATTGCAATGCTTGGATTTTTTTCCCTGGTAACAAAAACTGTCAGTTTTTTGCCTTGAAGTGTTGGACTTACTTAATTCAATTTTGAGAGAATGTCAAAAATCTAATATTTAATAATCATAATTTGTCAATCTTTTTGAAAACAGATTTATTGATATGTAATTGACATATACTTTATATATGTATACTTTATTGTATTGACATATGTATACACTTGTGAAACCATCAGCACAATCAAAGTAATGAACACATCTATCACCCCCAGATTTTCTCCATGCCTCTTCGTAGTCCCTTCCTCCTCCCCCTCTCAACCCCTGTCCCAGTCAGCCACTAATCTGCTTTCTGTCACTACATATTAGTTTGTGTTTCTTAGAATTTTATATAAATGGAATCATATAGTCTGTACTACTCTTTTCTTTTTTGGATCTAGTTTGTTTCATTCAGCATAATTTTGAGATCCATCCATGTTGTAATGTTTATCAGAAGTTCATTCTTTTTTATTGCTGAGTAGAATAGCATCATATGAATATATCACCGTTGTTATCAACTGTTGATAGACTTTTGGGTTGTTTCCTATTTGGGGCTACTGCCAAGTAAGCTGTTGTGAACATCCATGTATAAGTCTTTGTATGGGTATGTGCTTTCATTTCTCTAAGGAAAATACCTAGGAGTGGAATAAATGAATTAGATAGAATGTACATGTTTAAATTTTTAAGGAATTGCCAAATAGATATTAAAGTGATTATACTAGTTGGCATTCCCAGCTGTAGTTTCTCTACATCTTCATCAACATTTGGTGTGGTCAGTCTTTAGATATTATAATTTTATGCAGAAGTGTCTTATTGTGGTTTTCGTTGTCTTTCCCAACTGACTAATGATGTGAGCATCTTGTCATGTGCTGATTTACCATTCATATATCTTCTCTGAAGTGTCTATTTAAATAATGTGCCCAATTTTTTAATTGGGTTGTTTTCTTGTAATAAAGTCTCGGTTCTTTATATATTCTGGATGCAAGTCCTTTATCAGATGTATCATTTTTAAATATTTTCTCTCAGTTGACTTGTCTTTTCATTCTTTTAATAGTGTCTTCTGAAGAGCAGAAGTTTTTAATTTCAAACTTTAAATTATGTTTTTCTTTTATAGGTCATGTTTTTGATGGTATATCTAAGAAATCTTTGTTGAATCCCAGGTCACAAAGGTTTTCTCCTATGTTTACTTCTACAATTTTTATAGTTTTAGAATTTAGAATTTATAGTTCATTCTATGGTCCATTTCATATGGTTGTGAGAAATGGTTTGAAGTTCATATTTTTGGCATATAGATATTCAGTTGTTCCAGCACCAACGACTCTCCTTTCTCTCCTGATTTTTTTTACCTTCATTTTTTAAAATATATTTATGTGTAGTTTTATTTTTGGACTCTAATTTCTGTCGATCTTTTTGTTTGTCATAATGCCAATACTACACTGCCTTGACCACTGAAGTTTTATAGTAAGTCTTGTATCAGGTAATGTTAGTTGTCTAACTTTGTTCTTTTTTAGAAATGTTTTGGCTGTTAGAAGTCCTTTGCATTTCTCTAGCAATTTTATTATTAGTTTTTCAGTTTCTATATAAAGGATTGCTAATATTTAGATTCGGATTACATTGACTCTATAGATCAGTTTGGGGTGCATAGACTTCTTAACAATATTGAGTCTTCTGACCCCTCTACATGACATATCTTTCTAGTAAGATAGGTCTTCTTTAATATCCCTCAGCAAGGTTCTGTAGAGTTTAGTGTACAGGACTTTCCATCTTTTGTCAAACTTATCTCTGAGTATTTGATCTTTTGTGATGCTATTGTAAGGGATTTTTTTAAAGAAATATGTTCACTATGGAAGTCACAGAAGATGTGAATAACACTGTCAGTCAACTTGACCTACTGACCTTTATAGGACACTCTACACAACATCACCAGGACATACATTCTTTTCAAGTACACAGAGAATATTTACCAAGATAGATCATATCCTGGGCCATAAAACAAATCTCAATAAATTTATAAGAATTTAAGTTCTATGAACACAACAGAAATAAAACAGAACTCAAGGATAGAACAATATTAGAAAAATCTCTAAATATTTGGAAAGTAAACAATGCATAGCTGAGTAACCAATGGGTCAGAGTGGAACTTAGAAAGTATTTTGAACTAAATGGAAAGAAAAAAAAAAACACAACGTCTCCGTATTTATATGATGCCTATTAAGCAGTACTTAGGGAAATAAATATAGCACTAAATGCCTATATTAGAAAAGATGAAAAGACTCAAAATTTTGACCTCAATTTCTACCTTAAAAAGGAGTGCAAATTAACCCAAAATATATAGAAGAAAGGAAAAAAATATAGAAGAAATCAATGGAATCCTTTGAGATTAATGAAGTTGATAAAACCTCTACATAGACTCTTCAGAAAAAAGAAGGCACAAATTACCAATATCAAGAATGAGAGAGGTGACATCATTGTAGAATCTACAGATATTAAAAAAGATATTCATAATATTTCCTTAACTTTATATAAAGAAATTCAACAACTTAGATGAAATGGACAAATTTTCTGAAAGGCAAAAACTACCAAAGCTCATTCAGCCTTCATAACCCCATATCTTTTATAGAATTGGTCATTAAGAAACCATCCTTCAAAGAAAACTCCAGACCTGTATGGCTTCACTGGTGAATTATACCAAAGTTTTAAGAAGAAATACACCAACTCTACACAAATTCTTAGAAAATTGAAAAGGAGAGACTACTTCTCAACTCATTGAGATCATCACGACCTGATTCTGAGACTAGACAAAAATATTACAGCAAAAGAAAACTACAGACTATATGTCATTATTACATATATAAATTCTGAGCACAATTTTAATGAAGCAAATGCAGCAGTAGGTAAAAATACATCATGATCAAGTGGAATTTATCCTAGGACTACCAGCTGATTTAACTTTCAAATATCAATCAATGTAATTCATATTAATAAAATTTAAAACTACATAATCATTTCAATAAATGAAGAAAAATCATTTGGCAGAATCCAACATTAATTCCTGTTAAGAATTCTCTGAAAATGAGGAATAGAAGAGAATGTCCTCACCATGAGTGGCTCCTAAGAAAGACATGCTCCTAAGATGACATCATATTTAATGGCAAATGACTGAATACTTTGCTCATTTATATCAGAAATAAGACAAATATGCCTACATTTACCACTTAAACACTATACTAGATGTTCTAGCTTCTAGGACAATACAGCAAAAAATAAAGCAAGAAAAAGTAAATAAAAATCACCTTTTAATATGTTTAAGGTATTTTTCACCTTTGCCACAATATTTCTTTGCCAGTGTTTGAAATCAAAATGCTAGCTACTATATTAATATAAAAGACATTATAGCATTCTATGGTAAAACCACTATAGCACTTAAAAATAAATGATTGGTTTTTTTCTTTTAAACATTTTTAAAGTAATTTAAGATAACACATAGTCTTTAGTGATTTTTTCTCTTCAGACACAGCTTCAAAATCTCTAGTATTGAACCACTTATAATCTAACATTCTAATGTTACGAAACCTGGGCCAAAATAGCAAGTTCAAAAACAATGAGCTCATAATTTTGACATTTTCAAGTTAAGGCCTGATAAGAAACTCTTCCTATTCTCTCAATTTATTGTTGTTTAAGCCTTATGCATCTTTTCCTTTCTCATCAGTGAACACGTTTACATACCAGAATATAAAGATAAATGAGGCAAACACCATAAGGTTCCTTGTAAAAAAATATATATATATATATTTCCACAATAAGATGAAAAGCTGATAAATACATGGTTATCAAAAGCATAGGAGAGATTTATCCCAGGTTTGCAAGCCAGTTTCAACATTTGAGAATTTGTTAAT
The DNA here is from genome assembly GCF_949987535.1 of Balaenoptera acutorostrata. NCBI lineage: Eukaryota > Metazoa > Chordata > Mammalia > Artiodactyla > Balaenopteridae > Balaenoptera > Balaenoptera acutorostrata. The sequence goes on from NC_080065.1 coordinate 92,849,645, forward strand.
GTAATCCGTCACATCAGTAGGCTAAAAGAAAAAGGTGATCATATCAATAGATGCAGACAAAGCATTTAACAAAATCCAACACCCCTTCATGAAAAAATTTTAAAAACTCAGAAAACTTGAGGAACTTGCTCAGTTTGTTTTTAAAAAACTCTATAAAAACCCTACAGCTAACATTATAGTTAATGGTGAGAGACTTGAAGCTTTCCCACTAAGATCAAAAACCAAGGCACAGATGACCCTCTGACCATTCCTTTTCAACATCTTACTCAAAGTCCTAGCTAACATAATAAGGCAAAAGGAACAAAAGTTGTACTGATTGGGAAGGAAATAAAACTCTTTGTTTGTAGAAGACAGTTTGGCAGTTTCTTATAAAAGTAAGCATACTTTTACCGTGCAATCCAACAATCGCATTCTTTAGTATTTACCCAAAGGAGTTCAAAACTTACATCCACACAAAACCTGCACAAGGATGTTTATAGTAGCTTCATTCATAATGCCAAAACTTGGAAGCAACCAAGATGCTCTGCACTAGGTGAGTGGATAAACAAACTATGGTACATCCAAACAATGGAATATTATTCAGCACTCGAAATAAATAAAATATTAAGCCATGAAAATTCATAGAGGGAACTTAAAAATATATTGCTAAGTAAAGGAAGCCAATCTGAAAAGGCTACGTACTTTATGATTTCAACTCTGGCATTTTGGAAAAAGGAGAACCAAGGAGACAGTTAAAAAAAAAAATTTCAGTGGCTGCCAAGGGTTATGGAAGAGGGAGGTATGAATAGGTAGAGCACAGAGGATTTTTATAGGATATTTAAGCTACCATGTATGACATAATAGTAGATACATGTCATTTTACATTTTTTCAAACACATAGAACGTACAACACCAAGAATGAAACTTTATGTAAACTATGGACTTTGGGTGATAATGATGTGTCAATATAGGTTCATCTGTTGTAACAAATATAACAAATTCTAGCAAGGGATTTGATAATACAGGAAGCTCTCTAGTAAGGAGCAGGGATTATATGGGAAATCTCTGTATCTTCCTCTCAATTTTTTTTGTGAATCGAAAACTGCTTTCAAAAGTCTTAAATTTTTTTTTTTAACATAAATGAAATAGACTTGGCTGTCTTTGAGTAAGTTTAAGCTCTGTCTCCCTCACTCCTCCATTTAGATCCTCCTTCCCTCCCATTCTTTTTTTTTTTTTTTGACTGCATTGGGTCTTCGTTGCTGCGCGCGGGCTTTCTCTATTTGCAGCGAGTGGGGGCTACTCTTCGTTGTGGTGCGCGGGCTTCTCCTTGCGGTGGCTTCTCTTGTTGCGGAGCACGGGCTCTAGGCGCACAGGCTTCAGTAGTTGTGGCTCGCGGGCTATAGAGCGCAGGCTCAGTAGCTGTGGCGCACGGGCTTAGTTGCCCCGCAGCATGTGGGATCTTCCCGGACCAGGACTCGAACCCGTATCCCCTGCATTGGCAGGAGGATTGTTAACCACTGCGCCACCAGGGAAGCCCCCTTCCCTCCCATTCTAGCATTCAATGTCATGTGTGCACGGTTATTGGAAGCCTACAGAGGGTAGTGGTGAAGATCATGAGCTCTAATAAGTGTTGGTGAGGATGTGGAAAACTGGAACCTTCATACATTGCTCATGGATCGTAAAATGATACAGCCACTTTGGAAAAGTGTCACAGTTTCTCAAAAAGTTATACATAAATTTTCCATATAAACTAACAGTTCTGATCCTAGGTATCCACCTAAGAGAACTGAAATGTGTGTCCACACAAAGACTGCAGTTGTTCACAGAAACATTATTTATAATAGCCAAAAAGTAGAAAGAATCCAAATGTCCATCAGCTGCTGAATGAATGAACAATATAGTATATCCATACAATAGTAATATTACTGTTAAATGATAGAGTCATGAGCTAATAATATATGCTACAGTATAGATGAACCCAAGTCCGATACAAAATGAAATGCCCAGAAAAGGTATCTATAGATAAAGAAGGAAGATTCGTGATTTCCTGGGGCTAGGGGTTTAGATGGGGATTGACTCTATACAGGCGAGAGAGATCTTTATGGAGTGATGAAAATGTTCTAAACTGTATTGTGGTGACAGTTGTCCATCTCTCTCTGTAAATCTGTCAAAATTCACTGAATTGTACATTAAGATGTACAGCTCTTAAAAAAAAAAAAAAAAGGCCAAGAGCCAGGCATTTTGGCCAGAAGCTTGTAAGTTCTATAATCTTGCTCAATCTACTTAACCCTTCTGTTCCCTCCCTTAGTTTTCTTACCCGTGAAGTAAGAATAATATACTTGCTGTAAGAGCTAACGTACTGTGATTTTGTATGTGTATACCAAACACACATAGACACTTTACATATGTATATGTATATATAATTTATATTTATATATATAATCTTAGAATGTTTAACCATAATGACCACTCTGTGTATTCTCATCATGTCATAATTTTTATTGTTATTATTTTATAATTGACCAACAGAAGAAAATGACTATTTAAAATGACTCCTATAATCCAGGCAGAACTTTAACCCAACCTCTGAACTTGCCCCTGCCCCTGACTCTAATCCTAACCCTAGATTTCTTTAGCCAAGTGATGTGACAGCAAATTGGGAAGCATAAAGTTTGGTTTAGCTCTTCCCTTTCCACCACCGTTTGTAACTGTTTAGTTTGTATGTTTTAGTATTTACCCTTCATGGGTCTTTCTTTACTTGTATCTAAAACTAAAGTGGCTGGATTAAAATGGCTTCTAAGTTTTAGCTCTAACCTATAATTTTTTAGTTAGGAAAATTTTTCTTAAATTTGAAACCTCTCATAACAAACTATTAGATTACTTCAAAACAGCATCTTTCTGTCCTTTCCTCATTTTACAAAAGGCATGATGGGGAAATAACCAGTTACTTTTCATTCTTAATAAAGTAGCATAATAATAAACAATATTTTACATTTACGTAATATTTTACAGTTCTCAAAGGACTTTAATTAACATTTTGTCATTTGCTCTACCAGGCGGTATTGTTATCTCCATTTACAAATAAGCTAAATGAGGTTCAGAGAGCTTAGAGTGACTTGTCAACATCAGTTAAATACCAAGTGGGAAAACTGTGCTCTTTCTATTTTCTATTATGTCATTCAAGTTATAAGTGGGTCAAAATATATAATCCTTTTATGAATTGAAAATTTAAATGAAAATTCAAGCAAAATGCCTATGCAAGTACCCTGTGGGCAGATACATGCATCCCCATTCCATAATCTCTCAACCTTCTGCACAGATAAGTAAATAGCTTATTACAGTAAACAGGAAGATTTTTGTTTGAGTTACTTTTTTCTCTACTGGGAATCAAGCTGTGGAGAGAAGATTTAGAGAACTGGTAGGTTAAAAGCAAGATTTAATAACTGCTTGGTGTCTTATATGCAAGCCATTTCAGAAATGTATTATGCAGAGATTTAAAATGCTCCTGTTCTCGTCAGATAACTGAGCCCTTTGAAAACATAAATCTGAAATACATTTTAACTAGAGTAATGTTTGAGGAGATTATAAGCATTTGAGGATTCAAGTTTAGAGTGACTACTCCAAGATGATCCTTTCTTCATTTGGATCATTTCTTGAATTACAAATACTTTATTTATTGCTTGCTTATAGGTTGCTGGATAAACAAAATCAAACAAAAGGCAATTGTAAATGGTGCTAGGAAGTACTGAAAACAAAGACAAACTCTAATATGCTAAAAGATGACCCCATTTTATTTTGCAAACAAGTTGTTTTTTACTTAGAGATTGAAATGAAGGAAATGATGAGAGGACTTTTTTTTCAAATGACAAGCCATGATTTAAAGGAGTATTTATGGTCCAGGCAGCTGTCATTTATTTTCACATATGTGGTTAAATTAGGGCTGACGTAAGATACCCTGATGAATAAGAAACCAAGCACCTTAACCTCCAAGTACAACAATGTGAGGTACAGATCCTGGGTAGAGGTAATTAATTTTAGCAAGACAAACATCAGTCTCTAGTCTTATACTAGATATTGCTAACTGCCCCTTCTTTTGGACCTGGATGTTATCTTTGAGTTCAGAACTTCTTGGAACTAATTGAATGTTATATAATATGGTACATTCCTCAGCTCTCACAGGTGCATGCTCTTTGGCAATCCTCAAACTTATCTTAATTTTAAAATGACTTATGGCTTTGGAGTTTTTAGAATTACTGAAGAATTTTTACCAGGTTTTAGACATCATCAAAATATCTCACCTCTATAACAAATTTGAAAAAATATTGAGCTCGTGTAGTTTATATTGTCTAGAGATTTTAGCTTAGAAATTTGGACATTATTATTTATATAGTTCTCATAAATGCCTTTCAATAGAATCTTTCCATTGTCAGAATTTTTTCTTTTAATTATTCATTTCATTTGTAATTTCTAGGGGAAGTTCACTAAGTTTAGCCAGAAGGTTAAATTGTTTTAAAAAATAAATGTTTTTCCTTCCCAATTCATAATGAACTTTTATATTTTTATGTGATTCTAACAGAATCAATTTGTTACATGACATCACAGCTATAGAAGGTTATTATGGGAGTCACTGGAAATGACAGTTTCTGTTCCTTTGTTAACAAAGTCCCAGTATCTTGGCTCTGGATCCTTGCCTGGCATTTGTTTCTTTCACTCATTATAAATATAGAAAGGGTAAATTGTGCCAACAAAAGATTAAGGAACATGGCTCCTGGCACTCAGTAAAAGAGCCCTTGAAGTCTGAACTGGCACATGACCTTATACAGATTTAACCCATCTCGCATCATACAATCCATTACCAGTTATGTAACAATATCACTTCACAGCAGTAAATTTTGAGTTCAAGGTAAAGGACAAATAATTCTCAAATTAATATTTTGTGCTAAAGATTATAAGATATGTCAACTCAGTGGCTGAGTTTTTTTATGCTGCTGATAATTACTAAAGAAGAACCTAATTTTGTGGGCTTTATTACTTTGTTGTTTGGAGATGTCGACAGAATACTCTTTTAAAACAAAGTTTGTATGAGTCTAAATGAGTAATTATAAATTAGTGCATTGTAAATTTCTATTTGGAAGAATGGGTAACTTTTCTATGTTAACTGACATTATAACATCTAAACTTAGATATTGGTCTTTATAATTCAAGCATATTACATTAATGAAAAGCAAAATAAATGTGCTTAGTTGACTTTTTAATACTTGCAAAACAACATTTTAAAAAGATAGCATCTTTAAGTTGATATTTCTTTCTCGGCCAAATGATATGTTGGGTTACCCTAATGTTTCATTTGCTGCCTAATATCCCAAAGCAAATGCAGATGGAATAGTTTAAACTGGCCGTTTCTCCAGACAATAAAAGCACTAATATCTTTTGAAATCAGTTACTTTATTTAATTTATGCACGACTTAAATTGATAACCTGGTGGTATTCCACACATGTGGTATTAGCATTTTTCTATTGTTGTTTTGGGTAGACCATACCCTTCTTTCCCAGAGGTTGAGCTAAACACTAAAAACATTAACCCAAAAGAAAGCTATGAGAAATGAAATCTAAAATATAGCAACTATTACTGTATCCCCTCTTTGACTTGAATGGTTATAAATAAGTGCTTAGGGATTTTCTTTTTTATCAGCGAGCAAAGGTTGGTGCACTGTGTATATCTGAGCAATATTACCCATATGTTTTTCATGTTCTGAGCATCTGATGGCTCTTATACCTTAAGTACCTCCTGCAAGGAGGCAGATAGCTTGGTGAGAAGGAGAAAGCATATTCTGAACCATATTTTCACTCTTAGATCCTGTTTTGAAAATGTCTTTCTGATAATTGAAGTTTCTTAATGAATTAAAGGAAAATGTAAGCGTTATGAACATATATGCATCCTTCCTCATGGATAAAATACTGATTAGTTTTACTTTTGTTATTGTTTTTTTTTGTTACTGTACATGGAAAAGTCTTAAAATTTGCAGAGAAAGTTTAAAGTAATATAAATGATAAGAAAATTTGCTTCATTGTTAAAAGCCTACTTATATTTGATGCAAATGTTAGACGTATGAACAGGGCTAGTAAAACTGTGATGAATTCAGCTGAAATAAAAATTTTTACATATAATGTGTTTTTAAAAATAAATAAATAGGTTTTCCCCAATAGTATACCCAATGTATATGACTCTGAAAGAGCCTATTTAGTATGAGATTTTCATATTATCAGAATTGTAAGGAGAACAGTTATTAAAACAATGGGGAACACAAAATATTTCCAAGATTAAAAGACAACTGAAAATCGGTTGAATCAAAGTTCTTAAACAATGCTTATTTTATTTATGATGAAAGTTGAAAAGTGAATATGTTGGGAGGTTTTTTATTTGCATTGCAGTACCATAAATATTCAAACTATTTTACGTAGAAGCCGAACAAACGCCTCTTGTCAGCATTAGCCAAAGATATTGGCTCTCTCTTCTTTTGTTTATCCCTTTCTAGTTTTAAGTTATTTATATCCCTATCTAGTTGTAAGTTACCTTGTCTATTCAGAAATGATAGGCAAACTCTGGACTCTTCTTAAATTTGTGGAAGAAACTAAAACCTTATCCATTAATATTTGAGAAGGTACGTCACTCTCCTCAGATACACCAATATTCTTTAAGTAGAATTGTACTTAAAAACTATTTAAGGCTAGATATTCTGTTAGATTATTCAGTCATTTGGTCACCAAACGGTTACTGAATGCCTCCCGTATATGCCACATACTGGGGATTCAACACTGAAGAAAACAGACCAAAAGACCCACAAAAAGAAAAACTTCCTACTCTCGTGAACCCTATGTTCTGGTAGGGAAAGAAATAGGTAAGTAAAACATATAGGACGTTGAGTGGCGTGAAAAGATAAAGCATAGAGGGAAGAGGATAGCAACTATTGGTATGGGCAGAGGTTGGAGTCTTAGAGAGAGTGGCCAGGGAAGGCCTCAATATGGGTAGAACGTTGAGTAAAATGCCTGGTGGAAGTGAGGAAATCTGTGTAGACACTGGAGGATGGACATTCGAGGCTTCATGGAGCTGCAGAAAGAGTGGTGTGGATGAAGGAAGAGTAAGGGGAGAGTAGTAGGAGATGAGGTTAGAGAGGGGATGGGGTTCAAGCCATGCAAAGCCTCGTAGATCATAGTAATGAGTTATTTCATTTTAAGGAGTCACCCTGCAGTGATTACCTTAAACTGGGCATGCTATGTTCTTGCTGTTCTTACCAGCTTTCAGGGTAACTAATGTAAAGAAAGCTTCATCTTTATGAGCAATTCCTTGGAAAATACTGAATATCTTTTAGGCCCTTGAGGCCTAAGAGTCTGTGTTATGTTGTCTCCAATGGACAGGAATGTGTACATTTTTGCCTTTTTCCCCCCATTTCCTTCATAAATTTGAATACATTATTAAGGATTAAATCAATCTTCTACTTGCTAAATGCTCATTTTATGACCAGCCAAATTAATTACTTATGAAAATCTATTATGCATTTTTTCTTTTCTCATTTCTTCACGAGTCTTCTGGTCATATTTAATATCTCTCTTCTCATTTAGGTACTCTCTTTTTTCTTTTTCTAGATTTTCAGATGCTATATACATTAAACATCTTCACAGATTCATCTTGAGTGATTGCACTTTATGTTAAGTGTTGCATACCCTTTTGTCATTGAAAATGTGAAAATAATATTAGAAACTCTCATTATAATAAGGTTTTGTGTATATGGAACTTTCCTGCTCTTCGTTTGCCTTCATCTGTCCTTCTCTGTAAAACTGAAGTCGATTGTCATTGGTACCTATTTATGGGCATGAATTTCAGTTCCAGTAAGAATATTATTCAATACCTGACACAGCTGTGCCTCAGATCGAGAGCTTAATAAATACACATAGAAAATGTAACCTTTGCTAGAAAAGAAAAATTTGCCTAAATTCTTCTGTGTCAAACTTGAGAAAACAATATCACACTTGACAATACCTGGATTCAAAATGAAAGGCTTTATATAACAAACTGCAAGAGATTTAAAAAGTGACTTTATATAGCATCTTTAATAATTTTGTATCTTAAAAGATTACATGTATTCCCATATTTTCTGTTTTTCTAAGACATTGTTTTGTTTTCTTTTGTTTTTTCCTTCTCTTACATGTTAGTCTTTTACCTGTTAGTCTGTGGATTAGTATTGAGAACATTTTTCAAGATCTTTGATAAGACTTCCAAGTGAATTTGTCTTCTAAAATATTATTTGCTACCAGCAAGTGGTTGAATTTCTATATTTCCTATCATGGCTACTAAAATTAAGAAAGAAACCCTTTCTTTGTTTAACATCTGTCATTTGTTGAATAGGATAAAAGAATTAGATACTTATCTTTTTGCAGTTTTTTACATCTTTAAAAGTGCTTTTTAAGAATAAAGGATAGGTAATCATATATTAAAAATGTATAAGTATTGTATAATTGTTATTACTTTTAAGAGTCATAGTTATATTCTTCAATTCTCTTTAAAGTGGAATTTCTAAGCTAATGAGGCTGTAGTTTGAAGGAGCTTTATTATTCTGTCAAAAATATTCTAAACCAGTCGATTTTGATAAAAAATAAACACAAAAAATAACTATTTTTTAGACACATATATCACCCTGTGTTTAAGTGATTTTTTTTAACATCTTTATTGGTAAAGTGATTTTGAAACTTGGAAATACACCCCTTTTTCTTTAAGACTTTCCATTCTTTATAAACCTATTGTTGTGAGATTTGGATTAATTACTTTATTTGATAAATACTTAGCATTAACTGTGTTCCATACACCATATACATTGGTGAAAAATATAACTATGATCTCTTCCCTCATGAAATTCAATATAGTGGGAGAGACATATATTTAAACAGTAATCGCAAATAAATTTATTATTGCAAATTTTGCTATTAAGAGTTTTGCTCAGAGAGATAGTCACAGGTAGCACCTAATTTGTTTTAGAGGTCTTAGGAAACATCTCTAGAAGGTGGCATTTGTCTTAAGACCTGAAAGATAAAAATAATCTACCTTTGCTAAGTGTTGGGGAAAGGGTAGGAACAGCCTTTGTGTTTGAGGAACAGGAAGAAGGGTAGAGTGACTGAGGCATGTGCGCCTGGGAGAAACACGTAAGTAAGGTTGGAAAGGTAGGAGGGATGGAATGATGAAGGGCCTTACAGTTCAGGATGACCAATTTGTTATTTCCAATGCAATTATCTTTTAGGCAGTGACTTTTTTTTTAATTAATTAATTTATTTCTGGTTGTGTTGGGTCTTCATTGTGCTGTGCGCGGGCTTTCTCTAGTTGTGGTGAGCAGGGACTGCTCTTCGTTGCCGTGTGCGGGCTTCTCATTGCGGTGGCTTCTCTTGTTGCGGAGCATGGGCTCTAGGCGCGCAGGCTTCACTAGTTGTGGCACACGAGCTTAGTTGCTCTGCAGCATATGGGATCTTCCCAGACCAGGGATTGAACCCGTGTCCCTTGCATTGGCAGGCGGATTCTTAACCACTGCCCGACCAGGGAAGTCCGGCAGTGACTTTTTTTTAAGTGTTACTTTCAAAGAGTACAATAGGAAACACAATGAAAAGCCGTTTTTCTGTCCCCGACTCCCCATTCCCTTTGGAATTCTTTTTAGAGGCAGCTGCCCTTACTAGTTTTTTTGAGGAGGGATTTTGTTGTTTGTTTTTGTGTGTTTAATTTTACTTTTATCCTTCTAGAGTTTTTCTATGCACATGGAAATATATATGCATATACATCTTTTTATTTTTAACACGAACAATAGCTTACCATACATACTGCTCTGATCTTTGTATTTTTTTTACTTGACAAAATATCCTAGTCTTTTTACATCAGTATATATAGATTTATTTTGTCAGTAGTTGCATGGTATTTGCTTACACAGTGCTTGATAATTGTTTTTCTAGTCATCTGATACCATAAAGAGTGTTTCAGTGGACTTTTTTGTACATCTGTTCTCACATGGAGATACATTTTAGGTTAAATTCTACTGTCATGAATATCTAAATAGATATGTTATAGGAAAGATTCATAGATATTCTCCAAACTTTAGACCACTGGATCAACAGTTCAGGCAGCATTAAATCTGAACTCAAGAGATTTCTCTAGAAAATACGTGACTCCCTGTGGAACCTGTGCTTCCAGAAGCCCTCATAGTATTTTGTATAAAAGCAGGTACATGTGAGAGATGAGTTTATAGATGGCAAGCAAACCCCATACCCTAGTTACGGCCGTAATTGAGATTTAAGTTTTTAGGAGTAAGAGTATCAGAAAATGTTTTTCTTATCTCTATATAATGTTCCTTTTGTCCACATTTATTTCATCCGAATGTGCTTGATTATGGAGTCAGAATTTCTTTTAAGAAACAGGGAAGTGGGAGGTTGGGGTTAGCAGATGTAGGCTTTTATATATGCAACAGATAAGTGCCTACTGTATAGCACAGAGAACTGTGTTCAGTATCCTGTGCTAAACCATAATGAAAAGAATTTTTAAAAAAAGAATGTATATATATGTATAACTGAATCACCTTGCTGTACAGCAGTAACTAACACAACATTGTAAATCAACTATACTTCAATTAAAAAAAAAAAAAAGGAAAAGAAACCGGGAAAAATACTCACCTCCAAAGTATTTGAGGCTTCTCACTGATCACTTGTGATGTTCTGTTGTTATTCACTTTAACACTTACAATAAAAGAAATGCTCAGTGGGATTCAGAGTTCACTATGACTCTCATTTGGGAGTTGCTATACTGTAGAGTGACTTGCCTGTGTAAACATGACCGCTTTGGCTTTGGAGCCAAATATGGGTTTAAGTTCCTACTCTACTACTTCTAGTTGTGTGACTTGGGGCAAGTTACTGAATCTTTCTAAGGCTTAACATCTTTCCTTATAAAATGAGGGATGAGAATAATAATGTTCCGAGAGTTACATGAAGTAATATATATAAAGAATGTGGCACAGTTCTTAACACATTCTGAGTTTTTAATAAATATTAGCTCCTACTAAAGTAATCTGAGCTGAGGAGTATCATTAAGTATAGATTGGATTTTCAGTTCAATGAACTCTCAGATTCCTATCGTGCCCAGATACTTCAGAGTAAACAATATCCAGCCTTTGAAAACTGTCAGTATTTTCAAAGCACAGGTAGTTACCCATTTTGTCCTAGATTGTTTAGTCAAAATGTTAATTAAATAATTAAAAATTAATCCAAGACACTCATTTCTTTCTCTTCCTACTAGAGCATTACCAAATAATTGAATTTTAATTTAGCAGAAAAGAAGGCTATTAATGTATAGGTCAGTACGTTCTTCTTGATTTTTAAAATACAAAACCTTTAGATTTTAGGAAAATATACAAAAAGAATTTCAGAAAGCAGCTTGCAGTAGACCAAACATTTTATCTAAAGTCAACCGTAAACAAAGAAGGAACTATGATTCTGAGATAAAATACAAAACATATTTGTAATAGGAAAGAGTTTGAAATGCAGTCCAAGCAAAATCACAGTTGACAGGTTCAGAAATTCATAACAAGAGATGGACAAATCAAGGTTAGAAGACTAGTGGATAGTAAGTAAGTGGTTTGGAAGACAAGTAATCTTTGGAGAGCTCAAAACCTGTCAGAGGTGGATAGGAATGAACAGAATACCAATTTCTAAAATGTGTTGGATGTACAGAAAACCAGGGTATGTAAGACAAGGTTGGATGATAAAATAATTTGGCTGAACTGTCTTCATGCCCTGAGTGTACTGAAGATAGATTTATGAAGAGTTTAATTTTAATAGTTGAGGTGGGAAATGATTAAGCTATGAAGAGTAGTGTTGAGTCCAAGTTAGTATAGGTTCTGGCAGTATTCCAGGGAGAAATGACAAGGTTTTTGCCAAAAAAGAAAGATGATGTTGATGTCAGTGATCTTTCAAAGTGTTCTTGTATTTCCAAGGCAGTGTTTCGGTATGTTCCGTATCCATCTCATAAAGATGAGCCGTATGGGTTTTTCTATTTGAATAATAGCTAAGTTGTTAAGGAAATAAAAAATTTTTATTGTGATGAATTAAATATTTGACCTATTTTACTTCATTTTTTTTAGGGAGCTAAAATTTTCATTGTAGAATGGACATTGAAGTTGTTTTATATAATCCATAGGTGGGTATAAACTTAAACTATTGAATAATTCCAAGAACATGCTTCCAAAACTTTTTACAGTAGTTGATCATAAATAAACCTTAGGGTTTATGTGCTCACCTGTTGAGTGTAAGTTGGGCTCACTGACAAACTGTTATTCAGGTGTAGTATGTTACAGATTAAGTGAAGTGAAATGTGTGTAAATCTTAATTTACTGTGCTAAGTATTCCCTAATATTAACATAGAACTTCATTTAAAAAACACGTGATGATTCCCAAAGTATAAGCAAAGACAAAATTAATGAATTGATGACTTGCTCGTAGTATTCTATATGTATAAAATGATATATCTTATATATCAAATTGAATTTTTATCTGAACCAGGTATTGCTAATTTAATGAAAATCAGTTTTTAGGCATCCAAATTCTGCGTATATGATTAGTTTTCTGATGTTTCCTGTGTCTCCTCTGTATGCTCCCCTTCCTAAATCATTGAGTCTGCCTCTTGGCTCTCATTACTCATCACCTCTCATTTCCCTTTCCTTGGTCTTGCTCCCCCCACCTCCCCTTTTTATTGAGAAATAACTGACATACGATCGCTTTGTAAGTTTAAGGCCTACAGCATTATGGTTTGATTTACCTATATTGTGAAGTGATTACCACAGTAGGTTCAGCGAACATCCACCCTTTCGTATAGATATAATAAAAAGAAAAGAAAGAAAAATCGTCTTCCTTGTGATGAGAACCTAGGATTAACTCTCTTAACAACTTTGCTCTATATCATGCAGCAGTGTTAGCTATAGTCATCATGTTGTATGTTACATCCTTGGTACTAATTTGTCTTATAACTTGAAGTTTGTATCTTTTGACCTCCTTCAAATTCCCCTTCTCCATACTTCCCACCTCTGTTAACCTCAAATCTGATCTCTTTTTCTATGAGCTCTTTGTTTGTTTTTTCAGATTCCACATATAAGTGAGAACATACACTTTTTATCTTGCTTTGTCTGACTTATTTCAGTTAGCATAGTACCTTCACGGTCCATCCATGTCGTTAGGTTGTTGCAAATGGTAGGATTTCCTTATTTTTAAATGGCTGAATAATATTCCATTATGTGTATACACACACACACACACACACACACACACACACACACACACACACACACATATACACCACAACTTTATGCTTTATTCATTCATCCATTCATGGACACTTAAGTTGTTTCCATGTCTTGGCTATTGTAAATAATGCTGCTGTGAACATGGAGGTGCAGATATCTTTTCAAGTTAGTGCTCTTGTTTCCTTTGTATATATTTTCAGAAGGGGAATTGCTGGATCATCAGGTAGTTCTGTTTTTGATTTTTATAGGATTCTCCATGCTGTCTTCCATAGTGGTTATACCAGTTTACAATCCCTCTCACAGTGTATAGGGTTCCCTTCCCTTTTCTCCACATCCATGCCAGCATTTGTTACCTCTTGTCTTTCTGATGATAGCCATTCTAACAGGCATAAGATAATATCTTATTGTGGTTGTGATTTACATTTCCCTAATGACTTGTGATGTTGAGCATCTCTTCATGTACCTATTGGCCTTTTGTGTATCCTCTTTGGAGAAATGTCTATTCAGGTGTTTTGAAAATTTCTTAATTGGATTATTTGATTTTTTGCTATTGAGTTGTATGAGTTCTTTTTTTAAATTTATTTATTTTATTTTATTTTTGGCTGCGTTGGGTCTTCGTTGCTGCACACAGGCTTTCTCTAGTTGTGGCGAGCGGGGGCTACTCTTCGTTGTGGTGCACAGGCTTCTCATTGCGGTGGCTTCTCTTGTTGCAGAGCACAGGCTCTAGGCACGCGGGCTTCAGTAGTTGTGGCACGTGGGCTCCATAGTTGTGGCTCATGGGCTCTAGAGCGCAGGCTCAGTAGTTGTGGCGCATGGGCTTAGTTGCTCTGCGGCGCGTGGGATTTTCCCAGACCAGGGCTTGAACCCATGTCCCCTGCATTGGCAGGTGGATTCTTAACCACTGTGCCACCAGGGAAGCCCCGAGTCGTATGAGTTCTTTGTATATTTTGGGTATTAACTCCTTATCAGATACATGGTTTGTGAGTATTTTTTCACATTCTGTAGGGTTTTTTTTTTCACTTCGTTGATGGTTTCTTTTGCTCTGCAGAAGGTTTTTCATGTAATGTAGTCCCACTTGTTTATATTTTATCTTGTTCATTGTGCTTTAGGTATCATATCCAAAAAATCATTACCAAGACCCACAGCAAGGAGCTTCTATTCCTATGTTTTCACCTAAGGAGTGTCATGTTTAGGTCTTAAATTTAAGTTTTTATCCATTTTGAGTTAATTTTTATGAGTGGTGTAAGACAGGGGTCTGTTTTTATTCTTTTACATGTGAATATCCAGTTTCCAGCACAATTTATTGAAGAGACTGTCTTTTCCCCATTAAATATTCTTGGCTCCCTTGTCAAGTATTAGTTGACTATATATGCTTGGGTTAATTTCTGGGCTCTCTATTCTATTTCATTTATCTGTTTGTCTGTTTCTATGCCAATACCATGCTGTTCTGATGAGTATAGCTTGAAATCAGTAAGTGTGGTACCTCCTGCTTTGTTCTTCCTTCTCAGGACTGCTTTGACTATTTGGGATCTTTGGTTGTTACATATAAATTTTAGGAGTTTTTTTTTCCACTTCTATAAAAAATGCCATTGGAATCTTGATCGGCATTGCACTAAATCTACAGATGGCCTTGGGGAGTATGGATATTTGAACACTATTCTTCCAGTCAATGAACACAGGATATTTTTCCATTTATTTGTGTCTTCTTTGATTTCTTTCTTCAGCGTCTTGCAGTTTTCAGTGTAGGGATCTTTCACCTCCTTGGTTAAGTTTATTCCTAAGTATTTCATTGTTTTTGATGCTATTGTAAGTGAGATAATTTTATTTATTTTTCAGATAAGTCATTCATGTATAGAAACACTACTGATTTTTGTATGTTAATTTTGTATACTGCAGCTTTACTGAATTCATTGGTTAGAGCTAACAGTTCTTTGGTTGAGTCTAGGATTTTCTGTACATAAAATCATGTCATCTGGGCTTCCCTGGTGGCACAGTGGTTAAGAATCCACCTGCCAATGCAGGGGACACGGGTTCCAGCCGTAGTCCAGGAAGATCCCACATGCCGCGGAGCAACTAAGCCCGTGTGCCACAACTACTGAGCCTGCGCTGTAGAGTCCACAAGCCACAACTACTGAGCCCACGCGCCGCAACTGCCGAGCCCACGTGCTGCAACTACTGAAGCCCACGTGCCTAGAGCCCATACTCCACAACAAGAGAAACCACCGCAATGAGAAGCCCATGCACTGCAACAAAGAGTAGCCCCTGATAGCCATAACTAGAGAAAAGCCCGCGTGCAGCAACAAAGACCCAACGCAGCCAAAAATAAATAAATTTTTTAAAAAATCCTGTCATCTGCAAATAAAGACAATTTTGCTTCTTCCTTTCCAATTCTTTTATTTCTTTTATTTCTTTTTCTTGCCTGATTGTTCTGGCAAGGACTTCTAGTACTATGTTGAATAGGAGTGGTGAGAATGAGTACCCATGTCTTGTTCCTGATCTTAGAGGAAAAGCTTTCAACCTTCCATCATTAAGTATAACATACATACTTATATGTGGGCTTATCATATATGGCCTTTATTATGTTATGTTCCTTCTACACCTTATTGTTAACAGTTTTTATTAAGAATGGATGTTGAATTTTGTCAAATAGCTTTTCTATGTCTATTGAGATGATTATATGATTTTTTTCTTTCATTCTATTAATGTGATATAGCACATTGGTTTTACATGTGTTGAACCATTCTTTCATCCCAGGTATAAATTCTACTTGATCATAGTTAATGATCCTTCACCTCTCTTAAATGTGTCTGCCTTTTATTCACTGTCCTTAATGTCAGCTACCTTGTCTGACTTTTATCCATTGTCTTTAATATGAATTTAATACATTATTAAAAGCAAGAATGAAACCACATAGTGCCAGATTTTAACAATAGTACTAAAGTTTAAAAACTTGAGACATTTTGGGTCAAAAATGTTTCTGAATCAATCTATGAGAGAGTCAGGTATCAGAGAGGGTTATTCCAAGAGAAATTGCATTTAAAACACAGGATCAATTGTAATGAAGTTTGTTTAGATTTTCACACCATTTTGATTTCCCCTTACTGTATAAATTAACTGCTAAATCCAGTCTAGTATGGCCATTTAAACAGAAATCCTTAAAAAAAAATCTTAAGGTAAGGTAAGATAATCTCTTATTGTATCAAGAATTACGGCATTCAGAATAATTTTTAAAAATTATATACATCTCTTATTAATGGAAATTACTTTCAAAAAAAAGCAGGCTGTGGAATTTAATTTTTCAACAATATTCTCCCTATTTACTACCCACATAAAAAGATAATATCAATTTGTTATGGATCATTTACATTGCAAGGCCTTTTGGAAGCTCTCTGTCCTTAAGCCTAATAGAAGCAGACCACTTACTCTGGGCCACCCATCAGGGCAATACTCCTGGTTTCCTGGGCCCATTTTCTGGACAGGTCAAGGGCCCATCCTTCCCCTTCCATCTAGTTTTACTACCTTGTCATTAACTTACTTATTTGACTTTCTTTCCTCCGTGACCAGTAACCAGTCTGCATATCATTTGGCTAACAACAGCCAAACAGAAATAAAGGAATAATGGCAAAAAAATGTATATCACACAACAAATATTATTATTGTTTTTCTTTAACTTTTTCAAATTTGATGAGAGGACTTTATTTTATAAAGGACTTTAAACATATTATTGGGTTAGTTTTTCATAATTATAAATAAATCTGATTTGTTTTACCCTATATAATATTGAAGTATTACTATAGTTTTCATTTTAAAGAGGAAATTGTGACTCAAAGATTATTTAGTGTAAGCGTGTAAATCAAGAGTTTCTGAAATAAACTAGCAATCACCAGTATCCCCAGAGGGTTTTAAAAGTTCAAGGCTGGGGCCACAGATTAGCTGGGAGTGGTCCACCAGCTGTGAGAAGAACACCTAGAGTATAAGAATAATAAAGGAACAAAATTGAAGACGTATACTACTAGTGACATCCCTCTTTACTTTATATTATACAGCGATTAAGGATTCAAGAATATGTCCATGGAATCTATAACGTGTTGCAGGAGTGGTGATCTTGAAAATAATGCTTATGGAGAAGCTGGTAGTATATTAGTTCATTACTAACCAGAACTTTTTTTTACTCCTTATTGTCAAGAAGGTGATTAAAATCTGCATGATTAACTTAATGGTGCATTATTTATATATAACCGTCTCTGGGTAATTTCTCTACATCTTTCTTAAAATGAGTAGTCACTGTCTGACTTCCAGTTTCTTCTTTTTTCTCAGTCAGCTTGGATAGGTCTGCAGAATCAGGCCAGGTCACACTAATGTCCTTTCCTATTGGGCTTCCCTCAAGAAAGATGTATGTGTTTACTGACTTCTCTCCTTTCCCATCATCCAAGCAATGAGATTAAGAAGGTGATGCACTGCTTTAGAGTAGACAACTGTTGTAAAAACTAGGTATATACTCAGTAAATATTTACTAAGTCACTCTTAACATGATGAACATAGTTACTCACTAGGAATATAAAATACCATAAGTCTTTGCCCTATAGGAGTTGGTCTGTAGTTTACATCTAGAAAATTTTGCCACCAGCAGATTTACATAGAATGTCCACATTATGTCTCATATTCGAACACTGTCAAAATTGGTTCCTTGTAACATCAAAGTCCATGAGAGAAGGTAACTATAAGCCACATTTTAAAATACAGTTACCAGGTGAATATTTTTGCCATAATTATTACCTGTTCTCTAGGATGAAAGGAAGAGAACAAAGTGAAACTGTATTCATTTTATTTCTTGTTCCCATATATTTATAGACTCTGTGATGTCTTAAATCTTTTCGCAACCATACCCACCAAGCTGAATACCAGATTGAGTGAATGATGGGTGGCTTTTAAAGATAAATTTGTATAAAATATCCTTTTCTGTTTTTTCCAGTAGTAGTGGAAGAAGACTAAATACATTTTGACTAGAATCTGTTTTATCTTACTTGAATAGTATAGACCTATTTAAAATCAATTGAAGAAGATGCTGTGGTTATGGAAGCATCCTAACCACTGCTGCTACACCAGGGGAGAAGGGAAGAGAGAAGAAATAGTCCAAAACAGTGAAGGAAAACTTCTCTGGGGGTGATACATATATATAACACTTTCTTCTGTGTAGGAAAGTGGAGAGAGATTGGGAAATTGTTGAAGGCTTTTTTGACATATGGTGACTCCAGATTAGTGCTCTAAAGTATGGAATGAAAAGTATTCTTTCATCATAAGTCTTGAATGTCTTATGGTGTGGTATTACACCATATTTGCTGAGTGAATGAATTGCAAAACGCAGTAATAGTAATTTCAGGTTTTTTTCTCATTTTTTCCTAACATTAATAAGAGATGTCCTCATTTTGTACAGCTGTAAGTCAGATAAACAGCGTCCTGGTTATAGAAGGAAGACTTATCCATATAGATACTAGAACCCATAGGCAAAATTCTGGCTTGAGTGTACTGTAGCCAAGCAAGAAAACGATACCCGGAAAAGGTTATAGTTACCCCAGAGAAATCTATTCAAGGCAGAAGCTGTCCAGTCAGATTAGATCCTGCAGATTTTTAGGGCACCCTTTCCCCTGTGTGCATTGCCCTGTAGTGTGCTGTCAGATACGACAGCTGAGCCACTGGCCACTCTATAACTCCCTTTGTCCTCCTGACCCCACTGCTGGACTAAATGCCAACATGTGCTCTTGAAGCCCTTTCTGGCAATGTGGGAATTAACTTAAAGGAGCTCATTTCCTTTTGTCATTCTATCCACATTGTTTGGATCATACTCTTACCATGGTGTACGTTTATGGTTATGAGTTTGGTAGTTTAATAAAACTGGTGTCTTTTTTTGAAAAATAACAATTATTTTTTGCTCCCAGGTGTAATGATAAATTATAACCAAAATGAAAAAGAAAATCCCAGTTATACTTGGCATTTTTCTCTCTGCTTGCTCATTGAGCTTGTATTCATGTCATAAAATGAAAATAATATCCAATAAGAAATGACCAACAATAACTTGAAGAGAATGCCCATGTAATCTAAATCTTTTGTTGGTCTCTCTGTGACATTTAACCTATCACTTTAATGAAAAAGTTTTAATTGCCTATTTGAACTTCGTGTTGAACGAAGTGACTTACCTACTGGGCTGTGCCTTCTGGAAGTTTATGATAAAATACTTGGAATACTCCATGTGAGTGGTTGTGAAAAGGTCACATAGATAATAACTTAACAAAAAAATCTATATAAACAGTGAAATATTTACTGTTTGTAAAAGTGAAGTTTTGGGGTTATGAAGGGATAGAGGCTGCATTACTCATTTCGAATTGGTGATATTGGTAAAAGTCATCTTTTGTTCAATGAGGAAGGAAGATGCTTAAGGATTTTACGTCTGAATAATGGGAGTGAATTAGCTGGCAAACTATAAGGCAGGATGATTCCATTTTCTTCCTAGAGTTTGATATCAAAAAACAAAGTTCTCACTAATCCCAAAGTGAATGACTAAGAGTTCAGGTTAAAGCACTAACAGTAAAGGTTAAATGATAGAGGCAAGGAAGAGGATTATAAATTGGATATGCAGAATAAAGTATGTTAATAAAGAAATCATTATTCTCAGATTGCTTGAATGAGATTTCAGAGAAGTGATGACACTAATGTTTGGGATGGGGAGAGTCAGGAATGGCGGAGAACGGCTGAGCAGCTCCAGCTTTATCAACAGGTCATACACACAGATGACAGTGCCAGAGCCCTGGCATAGAGAGAGATGATATTGGGGGGTAAGAATGGAAGGCTTCTATAATAAATAAAATATGACAGCGTGCACCCTGTCCAAAGTAGAGCATATTAAGATTAGGAACCCAGAGATGGTGACTGAATAATCCTCACTGTCTGTTACACTGAGCTTCTGGCTCTAGATTGGAACTTAGAGGTCAGTCTAGCCCAGTCCCTTTATATAAAGTGAAATGGGTGAAATCCAGAGAAATTGAATGATTCACCTAAATTCCTACAACTAATTACTAACAAAGTTGGAATGAGAAGACAGTCTGCAAGTTTATGTAGTAAAACCCTATTAAAGTTAATCTTAAAGATGTATAGAAACTTTTTTTTTCCTTTAGATAACTAAAATTTTACTGCATGCGTGGTTCTTATCTCTTTCCTGAAAGTACTTATCCTAGGAAAACCATTTAAGTCAAATTACTTTAATAAATCTTTTTTTCCCACTTAGATTTGAGAACATTCAGCGTCATTGGGAACCCATTTCATTATGATCTGAATTAGTAGGAATATCTGTTTATGGCCAAACATTCTTGTGCTTCTAGAGGATCATAATTGTTTCTAGCACAGACTCACATTCCACCAGAAAAATTCCAAAGAAGGCATTAATTTTTATTTTATATCCAAAATCAAGTTTAAAGAAAAAGATATTTTCGATATTAGAGTGAACCCAATTTAGTTTTTCCTCCTATGCAGTTACCCAGGAGAAAACGTCAGTATTCATCATCAGTAGTGCCAGTTTAGCGCAAAAAATTCAGCAACGTGAAAATAGAAACAAACACATACAGAAATGTGAGCCTTTGTTCTGTAGATGTTTACTTCTCGTGAGCTCTTTGTTTTAATTTATATCTTTCACTTTTAAGGTAAATACAGGTACTTCTCCTTTGTTTTCCCCCCACTGAAATCCTGCTCCATCCTTCACAGCCTTACCTACTTGCTGAATCTTTCTCCAGTTCCATAAGTCAGATTTCATCGTGTGTTTCTGAACTATTACAACATATTACTTGTGTATATATTTAGCTACTATTTCACTGTGTCTTTTAATGTAGTTTATTTCTGAATTTTTTATCTTCCTTATTAGATCGAGAACCACTGGAAGAGAGAGTATCCATTAATCTTTAGTAGGCCTTCAGCAATTTACATGGAATCCTATGGAATTGAATTAAGCACTTCCACTTTTTTTAGGCTTAGTTTTTCTTCTGTAAAGTCCTTTGAACATTACTCTTTCCTGTCTCCTTTCTTGATGGAGCTCTGCCTCTGCCTAATGTATCACAGGAGACTCTCTGTGAGGCGGCTGGCAGAAGAGCTTATTAACTGTCTCCCTTGAGAGGCTGTACACAGGGCAGCCTGCCAGGAGGCCTCCACAGCCCCTTCACACGTGGAAGAGTTTGGTCACGTGTGCCCCACCTGACACACGACAAGCGCATGTCCTTTCAGGACACAGTCACTGCTCTGTGCCTGGAAAACTGCTATAGCCGAGAGAATTCTGATCTCTAGACAGCATAGCATACATGGACTTGAGACCCAGTACTTCCCTTTTGTAGTATATTCTTGGGAAAGTCAATTAATGCTTAAAGTATTGTTAAGAGAATTCAATGAGATAATGCCTGTGCCAGCACGTGTAAACTATTAAATACATGCAAGACACTTTTAATATTAAACTCCTCAACCGAGGGTTTTACTTATTAGGGAAGATGAATATTTTTCCTGATTCTCACTGAAATCCCAAGTGTAGGGGGGCTAACTCCTTGTAATGAGATATTGCCAAACTAAATATATTTGCTGTACGTATTAGAATGTCAGCAGTCCTATTCTATATGTTTGCCTAAGATAGATCAAGTTAAGCCAATTTAATCTGCTAAAAAAGTCATCCATCCTAGGAAATTTTGATACCTCTAAAATCTCTTATTCAATATGAGAAATCATCTTTTTATCATTGATTATTCATGATTGTAGAAATATGTCAGACTCATCACAAGTACTCACTTTGTATTTTTTTTATTCTAAATGGTAAGCAACATAGCTTTTCTGCTCTAAGCAAAAAGGGAGATAAAATTTCCTGATGCAGATATTTGAAGGTGGAAAGATAGTGTGAACTCACACATGAGGATTTCTCTTAGTATTTTTGAAGAAATAATTTAGACATGGTATCCTGGCACACAAAACATAACCCTTACTTGAAACCTGAAGTTACACGAGAAATAACGTTCTTATTTCATTTTTTTTAAAAAAAAGCTCTTTACATATTTGAAAGCAGCTTTGATATCTCCTCAGAATTCTTTTTGTCAGATTATTAGAACAAGTTCACTTAACTTTTTTGTACTACATGTAACATGCCTTTTGTGTCTTCATCCAAATTCTTGCCGAAAATTTTGAAAATGAGAGGATTAAGCATGGAATTCCAAGTCATACTTGATCACTTCCTGACAAATCTCCATCAAACCTTAAATCAAGATTCCATGGCTATCATTGTTCAACCTACAGATCCACTTGCTATAATTCTGTCTAGCTCACTTCATCTCCATTTCTACAAAGTGATTACAATGATGAGTCAAATGACTTGCTGAAATCTTGTTGTACTTATGACCTTCCTCTGATCTATATTTTTTTGGTATTAAAAAAAATCTAGTAAGCTTTTTATTAAAGTATGTTTAGAGGTACTCTTCCATTGATCTCTTGCATTCCTACTCATCTTACTGGGTATGTCAAGAATGCAAGGCCCTGACTGATCTTTACCTAGGCCATTTCTCAGGGATGTGTTTGTTGTGAGCAGCTTCTAGGGATAAGGTAATGTCTCCCTCTCAGACAAAGAGCAGGCTTGCTTACTGCCTGCTATAAAACAGCAGCTTTCCCAAACTCATCGTTCCTCTCCTGAAACACATCCTGCTCTATGTGCAGGTATCCATCTGGGCTTATCCACAACACCCCCATGCTGTGCTGTGAGTAATAAAGGTCTTCATCTCTGACCCATGAAAAAGTAACAGTCTAACTTATTAGCTTATAAATAGGGTGAAGTACTAGATCAAACAAAATATAACACAGAAGAGTACACAAATTATAGAGCTCAAATTATCACAAAGTATACACTTCCATGGTAACCATTTTCCTGACTTATAGATTAGTTTTGGCTGTTCTTGAACTTTGTATAAATGGAATCAAACCTTTATCTCAGAGGGAGACACTACTGAACTATATACCTAAAAATAGTAAAGATGCTAAATTTTATGTATTTTTTTAACCACAATGAAAATGGTTTTTATTTTAAATTAAAGAAAAAGTCAATTCCTTGGCTTAACTCTTCACTTTTTAAAAAAAAATTATTATATTGGAATAGAGTTGATTAACAATGTTGTGTTAGTTTCAGGTATACAGCAAAGTGATTCACTTATGTATATACATGTATCTATTCTTTTTCAAATTATTTTCCTATTTAGGTTATTACAGAGTAGCTGTTCACTTTTTTTTTAATGTTTATTTTTTTAAATTTTATTTATTTTCCTTATTTTTTTGGCTGCATCGGGTCTTAGTTGCAGCACATGGGATCTTCATTGAGGCGTGCGGGATCTTTCGTTGTGGCACTCGGTCTCTTTGTTGCACTGCTTGGGCTTCTCTCTAGTCGTGGCACGTGGGCTCCGGAGCATGTGGGCTCTGTAGTTTGCGGCACGTAGGCTCTCTTGTTGAGGCACTCAAGCTCAATATTTGTGGCGTGTGGGCTTAGTTGCCCCACGGCATGTGGGATCTTAGTTCCCCGACCAGGGACTGAACCCACGTCCCCTGCATTGGAAAGTGGATTCTTTACCACTGGACCACCAGGGAAGTCCCTGTTCACTTTTTATAATGATGTATGTATGCCTCTCTCTCTCTGTCTGTCTCTTTCTTTCTCTTTATGGTTACTGCTTTCTAAGTTCTAAAAAATCTTCACCTTTACCAAGATCACAAAGGTATTTCCTATGTTTCCTTCTCAGAGCTTTAAACTTTAGGTCTATAGATCACTTGAAATTAATTTTGTGTAGGTGTGAGGTAGAGATTGGGGTCTATTTTTCCAAGACAGTTATCGAGTTCTTCCACTACCAGTTCTTTAAAATGGTATATGAATTCTTTACCAGAATTTCCTTTTCCCATTGAATTGCTTTGGTGTCTTATGTAGTATATGAATCGGCCATTAAGTAGGTGGGTTTATTTCTCGACTCTGTTCTGTTCCATTGATCTACTTGATTATTCTGAAGCCAAAACATACTCCCTTGACTGTAACTTTATAGTAATTCTTAAAATTGGGTAGTCTGTCTCTTCCCAATTGGCCCTTTTTTTCATCATTATTCTCTATTCTAGATCTTCTGCATGTCCATGTAAAAATTTATAAGCAGCTTGTGAAATCAAACCAAAAAGCCTGCTTGGAACTTGGTTGGGATTGCACTTGATCAGTTTGGGGAGAATTGACTCTTAACACTCAATATTAATCTTCCAATCCATGGACTGGGTATATTGTTCCATTTAATTTGGACTTCTTTAATTTCTCAACAGTGTTTTGTAGTTGTCAGTGTAAAACTGTAACACATCCCTGTCTAAAAGTATTTCTAAGTATTTTGGTTTTTGATGCTGTTATAAAGGATATTCTGATTTCAGACTATCCCCTCTTTATTCAGCCAGTGCAGTTGAAGGTGAATTATAGACAATTAAGATAGCCCCAGGTGGATGAAATGATCAAGAGCTCCTTCAGAAATGAACGATCTCTTACAGAGAGAAGCACTACAGAAAGATACCTGTACTGAGACATGTGGTTCATCTAAAGAATCAAGTGTTATTGACAGTGAGCCAGGAAGTCAGAAGAGTTTCTACTATACGCTACCTCAGATTTCTGATGAGCAATTTTAAAATGTGTATATTTTGTTCTCTGATGAGTGAGGATGGCAGTTAGTACTTGACATGAAAGTAGAGACAGAAACAGTCAGTTAGACTTTGCATAAGTAGCAGACATTGGGTGGGGAGGGTAGAAGGAAATTTGTGATCTAAGTGTAAGTGTGTTTTATGTGTAAATATGATACAGGGGTGATTCAACATATGAAAATCCATAAATGTAAGATACCACATTAACAGAATAAACAACAGAAGTCACAGGATCATCTCAACTGATGCAAGAAAAATATTTGACAAAATTCAACACCTTTTCATGATAAAAACACTCAATAAACTAGGAATAAAAAATTTATTTCAACATGATAAAGATCATATGGAAAAAAGCTCAGGGCTAACATCATACTCTGTGGTGAAAAACTGAAAACTTGTTCCTCTAAGATCAGGAACAAGTTAAAGGTGCCCACTCTTACCACTTCTATTTAACATAGTACTGGAAATCCTATAACAGCACTCAAAAATCAGTTGTGTTATTATACAATAATAATGAACAATCCTAAAAGGAAATTAAGAAAATAATCCCATTCACAATAGCATCAAAAAGAATAAATTGTGTAGGAATAAACTTAACTGAGGAAGTGAAAGACTTGAAAGACTTGTACACTGAAATTATAAAACATTGCTGAAAGAAATTAAGACACACAAAAAATGGAAAGGCATCCTGTGTTTATGAATTGGAAGACTTAATATTGTTAAAATGTTCATACTACTCAATGCAATCTACAGATATGATGCACTCCCTACAAAATCCCAATGGCATTTTTTTGCAGAAATAGAAAAAAAAATCCTAAACTTCACATGGGACATCAAAGGACCCAGTATAGCCAAACCATACTATTGAGAAAGAAGTAAAAATTTAGAGGCTTCACACTTCATGATTTCAAAGCCTATTACAAAGCTACAGTAATCAAAACAGTATGATACCAGCACAAAGACAGACAGATAGACCAGTGGAACCAAATAGAGATCCCAGAAGTAAACCCTAACATATACAGTCAAATGATCTTTGACAAGGGTGCCAAGACTACAGAATGGGAAAGGATAGTCTCTTCAATAAACGGTATTGGGAAAACTGTATATCCACTTGCAATTGAGTGAAGATGGACGCTTATCTTACACATGTACAAAAGTTAACTGAAAATGGATTAAAGACCTAAATGTAAGATGTGAAACTATAAAACTCCTAGAAGAAATAATAGGGGAAAATGTAATGGCATTGAAATGGGCAGTGATTTCTTGGATATGACACCAAAAGCACAGGCAACAAAAGGAAAAATATACACACATAAAATGATACTACATCAAAGTTAAAATCTTCTGCACAGCAAAGGAAGCAGTCAACAGCGTCAAAAAGCAACCTACAGCACAGGGGAGAAAAAATTTGCAAATCATATCAAATAAGGGGTTAATATCCAGAATATATAAAGAATGCCTGTAACTCAATAACAAAAACCCAAATATCTCAATTAAAAAATGGGCAAAGGACTTAAATATACATTTTTCTAAAGAGATAAACAAATAGCCAACAAGCATATGAAAAGATGCTCAGTATCACTAATCATCAGGAAAATGC
The DNA here is from genome assembly GCF_949987535.1 of Balaenoptera acutorostrata. NCBI lineage: Eukaryota > Metazoa > Chordata > Mammalia > Artiodactyla > Balaenopteridae > Balaenoptera > Balaenoptera acutorostrata. Next base: position 92,876,255 of record NC_080065.1, read on the forward strand.
AAATAAAAACCACAAAGAGATATTACCTCACACCCATTGGGATGGTCACTATCAAAAAAACAAGACAAACAACCCAGAAAATAATGGGTGTTGGCAAGGATGTGGAGAATTTGAACGCCTTGTGCACTGTTGGTAAATTGGGACAGCCACTATGGAAAAGAGCATGGAGATTCTTCAAAAAATTAAAAATAGAACTCCAATAATGATCCACCAATTCAACTTCTCTATATATATCCAAAAGAATGGAACAGGATCTTGAAGAGATATTTGCACACCTACATGCATTGCAGCATTATTCACAATAGTCCAGAGGTGGAAACAACCTACATGTCCATCACTGGGTGACTGGATTAAGAAAATGTGCCATGTACATACAATGGAATATTCTTCAGCCTTAAAGAAAGAAGAAAATCCTGTCAAAATCTGCAACATGGGTGAAACTTAATGACATTATGTTAGGTGAAATAAGCCAATCACAAAAAGACAAATACTGTATAATTCCACTTTATATGAGGTATCTAAAGTTATCAAACTCATGGAGACAGAAAATAGGATGGTGGTTGCCACAGGCTTTTTGGAGGGGGAAACAGAGTTGGTCATTAGGTACATAGAGTTTCAGTCATGCAAGATGAGAAGGTTCTAGAGCTCTGTTGTACAATATTGTGAATATAGTTAACAGTATTATACTATACGCTTAAAATTACGAGGATAAATTTGAGGTTTTTTTCCACAACTTCCTAAAAAGTGAAAAAGGAGACTGTTTTTTTCTGATTTTTCCTTAATGCTGACATTCCAAACACTTTGCTGCAATGTGTTCTTTAAAAGTATATTTTAAAGTAATAATTTTTATTTTGATAGAAAGTTTCATAATTTGTGAATGTTTTTCTGATCAAAACCTTTGCATAAATTCTGACCATATCCAACAAAAATGTGTAAATGTGAAGATATAAATGTATGTTTCTAATTATTTTAGATAACAAGATTATGTAATAGGTCTTAATAAAGTAGTCACTGATATCATTGATTTGGGGAATATAATGTCTCTAAAATATCTAGCCTATGATAAATTCAATTTCTAAAAATATTGCTAGCTTTTTTAAACATTTTTCCCTTATTAAATGTAAACGTACTTTTGGATTTGTCTTTTTATCCCTCATCTCTTTAAAAATCTAAGGAAGCTTGAATTGATGCCTTTTTCTTTTTCTCTGCATTTTTCCTGTACTAGATAGAGATATCAAAATAAGCATTCCATTGAATTTTTTATTTAGAAAAAATGCCATTGTAGCATCTAAGTATTTAAAGGGTATTCCAGGAGCCAGCATCTTTATACACCATCTTCCTGTCCATTCTTTATATTTTATATCAAAGGCAGCTTTGAGGGGCATAAGAAGCCACAAATAGAAAAGTAAGTCGTTTGGCCTGAAAGCAGGGAGAGACGGACTGTGGAATTTCTTTGTCTTGGTGGCAGACAGTGCGTTGTGGCTGGGGAGGATGGCGGGGGATTTGTGATCTCGCTCTATTTATGTTTTCGTGTGTAACTATGTGTGTCAGCCTTAGGACACAAAATTAATTGGTGAATCTGCCTTTTCACCTTCCTTTTTGAGCATTAAAAAATAGCACTATTGAGCCCTCATGCAAAAAACACACAGTGAAAAGTAAAATCTTGGTTCAAAGTAGCCAAAGCAATCATAAGAACCTTTGAATGAAAGGGACTACAGCTATATGGAATACTGAGTAATATCTTAAAACAAGAGTCAGCAAACTTTTTCTATAAAGGGCCAGATAGTAAAATGTTTAGGCATCAGTCTCTTGTCACAACTCTGGCATCATAGCTTGTAAGCCTCTGTAGATAGTATGTAAAGGAACGAGTGTGGTGGTTTTCCAATAAAACTTTATTTACAAAAACAGGCAGTGGGCTGACTTTGGCCTCTAGGCCATAGTTTGCAGACACTTGCCTTAGAATTTCAATTATATCACCAAAATCACCACCTTAAGAATAAAAGGTCAATTCAGTTCCCTCCCCCACAATATGAAAAAGCTGATTATCTCCAGAGTACTTTCTGGAAACTGACATTCTGATGGTTTGTGAAAGTTGACTCTGGTATCTGTCCTGGCAGATCACATAATGTCTAGCAATATTATAGCTGGTGCCCCTTGAACCAGCAAGTTAAAAATACTGTGAAATGCACTCTTTTATTTCATAGAACTGTTATCATGACCCTTAGGGAGTTATGTTCTCGGAGATCATCTACAAAGGAGAAATACAAAAGGTCCCGGTACTCTGCAGTGCTGGCAGAGCGTGGCTATTAGGAAACCTCATCTGAAAAGACTAATGTCATGTATTAATCTAAACTGGGAAAACCACACACTCAGCTCTGCCTTTGGCCCAGCCGAACTACGTTACTTAGGTAGCAAGCTGTTCATAAGGTGCATCTTTAAAAAGAACATGATGGTATCAGAAAAGCCAGTATATTCTTGGAGTCACTTTGTTTTTCAGTGTTTCATGTTTCTCATCTTTCCCCACAAACTGACCCATGTCTAGCTTTAGTACAGAGTCTTTTCAGATCTAATGCTTTTGTCTTTTTTTTCGGAGGGGGGGAGGCAGATAATTCTTAGTATAAGCCCTCATCACCTCGATTAACAACTCACACGTTCTCCCAGCTAATCTCTCTTTCTGTGAAATCCATGTCTCCTAAGTATAACCTACATGTACCGGTCAGTATTCTCTGCTTCAGTGTTTGATGAATCCTTTCTTCTTCAAGAACTTGTTTTGGCTTACCTCCTATTATATAAAACCTATTCTGTGTCGCATTGGGTAAAAGTTGAATCAGCATTCATTGTTTATGATTATCATATAGATTTTTTTCCCCTTATTTTTGATGGGCTGGCTAACAGTCAAAACTCTATTGACTTAAACAAAGGTTTATTTTTGTTTTAAATAAGAACTCTGAACAATGACATAAATGGAGCCCCCATAATAGCTCTCTATAATTTAATAGTTGCTTTGATTACGATCCTATTTTAAATGTATAAGTGAATACAACTAAACCAAACTTCTCAGGAATAAATTGATATCCTAAAAAACAAGGGTAATGAATTATACATTTTATATATCACTAGGGACTAGTATCTTAGTTTAATAACCTTTGAAGTTGTTTGAAGATAAATTAAGATCTCTACATGATTCAATGACAAGAAGTCATTAGTGGTATGGCCCTGATGATCCCTTTTCTCAAATGACAAATTGATAAATTAGTATTCTTGTTTACATAATAACCTCTCCGAGTTTGTTTAATATGATCAGTTCCTCAGAGTCCCATTAATACTGAAAGAACAGGTAGGATCAGATTTTCACAGCACAGAGTAAGAAATCTTGGAGGAAGAGCTGCTGAGAATAAAATGGTCTTTTATCCTCTTACTAAAAGTTGGCTGCAAACAAAATAAAGCACTTCTATTTATTATTTCCTAATTGTTCCAGACATTTATATATATATGTGTATATATATATACACACACACATATATATATATATTATCTTTTTAATTCTCAAGGTCTTCTAATATAGATACTATTTTATCCATAAGGAATCGTTGAGTGCTAATACGGGAGATATATCAAAAAACTTACAGAGCTTGTATTCGTTCACTTAATTGGAAAATCTAGAGGGAAATCACTCTTGAGGCAGTATGTGATCCAGTGGATCAAACATGTCACCAAAAAGTATTCTTTTTCCTTTACTCTTTCTGCTTTCCATGGTGATAGCTTGATCCCAAGGCTGCCCGTCTTTGTGGTGCTACATGCTGTCCTGTACACTTCCACTTGCAGAGAATACTTCTTTCCTGGTACTTCTCTCAAAAGAAAAAAAAAAGTTTATTTCACCCTTTAAAGTATCTCCTTGTATCTCAGTGACCTAAATTAAACTATGTGCCTATCCCCGAGCCAGTCACTGGGAAATGGACTCCATTGATTGGGGTAAGCAAATCTAGGATCACCTTTATTGTTGAGGTGAGGTAAATACTTTCCAAAATGGGAGAAGGGCAGTCTCCTAAAGGAAATTGAGGTGAATGAGGGAAAATTGATGTGCGACAAACAACCAGTCCCTGCTACAACTCTTCCTTATTTTATATGCAAAATAACTTCAACAAAATTAATGATAAGTTGTAGTGTTTATTGTGTGTACCATGTGCTAGGCATATGCTTAGTGCTTTAGATACATTTTAGTCTTCAAAACCATCTTGAGAAATAAAAGGAATTAATCCTTATGTTTTAAAGAAGTTTAGAGAGATTGAACGACTTACCCCAGGTCACATAGCTAATCATGTAACCAAAAGTGGGGTCGGCCTGCTCGCCGCTCAAAAGCCAATAAAGAGGCCAGGTTGGGGGAAAGGAAAGTTTGCTTTATTTTGGATGCCAGCAACCAGGGTGGACACCTGTCCAAAGGCCGACTTCCCCCACCCGCCGCCCCGACAATCAGGGGCAAGAGCTTTTATAGACAGAGGGAGGGGGCTACGTGCAGAAGCAATACAGTCAGCTCTGACAGTCATCCTGAAATTGGTCATCGGTGGTCTGACAGTGTCATCTTGATTGTCCTAGGTACAGTTAATCTTCAGTTCCCGGTTCGGTTTGTTTCCATTTCTTTGAGGCCAGTTCTCGGAATTGCGGCAGCTTATGTCATGGCCACAGCCTAGCCATCATGTAGTTAACTTCTTCCACCTGGTGGCGGTTTCAGTATCTATAAGACGGCTCACAGGATACGGCTCAGAATATTATCTATAGCCCTTAAGGAGGAACTGAAGGTCCTCGATTATGCTTAATGACTAAACTATTATTATTTGGTCTCCTTTGACTGTTTCCTCTGTTTCTGCATTTTCTCACTTCTCTGATTAAACTTATTCTTTAGCTAAAGTTTTTCCACAGACAGAAGGCAGGCTGAGGACATGGGGTGAGGGGGGCTGGGCAAGGACCATAGGGCCTGCTCTGTTTCAGTCAGACCTAGATCAGCACGACTTCAATATCCATGTTCCTTTCACCATGTAATGCTGTCTCGTGAGTAAACTAAAAGTTGGCTCTAAGAACATGCTAAGAATTGTCTTAGAAATTGATCACTGGTGAAGAATTCTAGAAAATAATCCATCCTGTCTTGGTTTAATGTGCCATACAGAAGTAAGCTTTGGTAAGACAGCTACAAAGGGGGAGTTGTGATCTTGTTTTACCCAGTTATGAACACCACCATCTTATTGCAGTGGTCAGGTGGGGTACTCTAGCTACACACATACACACATACATATACAAACATGTGTACACATGTGCTGCATATATGATTCTTGTATGTATCACACATTCTAAGAGAGGTTCTTTAAACTTCCACAGTGAAAATGACAAAAGAATGAGTTCAAAGAAACAGACACTATCTTCTACAGTAACCTCACAGTGAATACTAAAGATCGTATCATCTGATGTCAGTCTCCAGTTCTTCTTCACTAAATGATAATAATCGAGTACAGTCCCCACGGAAATGTTTCTGGCCCAGTCTGAATTATTTTCTTGGTATCCTAGCTTTAGTCTCATAGTCTGTCCTTTGGAGAGTTTACTCTTTGCTTCAGGGTCCTTAATGCCTACACTTGCCCAAGGCTTAGGCTTTCCGTACTGAATCCTAGTTATTCAATTTTTTTCCTGAAGACCTTGCTTCTCGACAGTGTTCTGCAGTTAGCTGACTAGGGCTGTGGAATGGTGCAACTCTGCTACTTTACTAAAGATCACTGTGTCTGTGGCATGAATAACTATAAATTGGAATTAAATTAAAATTTACTTTAATGATTTAGTGATTTTAAGCAAGAAATTTCTCGAAGGTAGAAATAGTCTTGGATTAACTAAGGGACAATCAGATACCCTTTGTCTGTATCTTTGGCTGTGTCACAGTATTCTGAAATAGCTGTATCTAACTCTACCTTCCTAGTACTTTATTGACTTGGCATCACTTTTCAGCCAATTTTTAATTCTATTTAAGTGTTGTCTTCTCTTTGTTTATTAATCTAGTGTGCATTTGTTGGTTTACAGTCTTATCTATTAAGGATTGCTTCTTTACAAATTATTTTTGTAAATGATGCAGTTTGTAAGGCAGTGGTGTTACAGAAGCATCCATCAAGATGAGCTCAGAGTCTTAAATGTACTAAGTTTTATTGTTGGAATCTAAAGAATTTTATGGCATCTGTCAGGTGCCATTGATAAGAGATGTAATGTCATCCTTTTCTAAACATTATTTTAACATTTAACAAGTACTTGAAAAGCATAGTTCTAACCATTGGAGAAAAACTAAGGAAGAAATGTTTAAAATGAATAAAAAATTTCTTGAGTAGCTTGTCTTCATGCTTATTGAGGTATTATTACATGCTAGACAGCCTGTGGTGGGCACTGAAATTAGCATACTGAACAACAGAAGCGCAATTCTCTTCACAGGGTTTACAGGCTGGGCCGGGGATTGGGGTATGAAGAGGATTATGTGAAAGACTAATTTAAAAAGAGCAGGAGGCAGAAGGAAAAGTGCTGAATGTGAGCTAGTTTTGGAAAGAAATAATATTAGGATTCTGCAGAACACTGGGGTTATGTCATATGCTGCTTTAATCAAATTGCAGAAAAGATTTTTTCATTTGAAAGTTATTCCATAGCTTAGAAAAAATGCTATGTGGTTTCAAGACCAGAAGGGTGCACTTTTTCTAAACTAGGCCAATGTATATCTAACAAAAGAATTAATATATGTGAATATTGGTCCAGGAAGTAACTTGAACTAAATATTGATTTCAAGTCCATTTTAATAGACATTTTTTGTACCTATTAAAGTTGAGAAATTAGTGGTAATTTTGCTGTTTACTGTTGCATTTAGGTGTTTTTGTTTTTGTTTCCGAAAATTAAGTCAAGCTTGATAGAAGCTATTTCAGTAATGTTCATAGTAATAAATTTGATATTCTCTTTAAAAGAACAGAAAAAAAAGTAAATTATCTGACACCATTAAGATTATTTTTAAAGCATATAGCTTAGTGATTTTGCAAATAGTCCACCTAAATTTGTGTAATACTGATTTGTGAATAGGAGAAGAGATTAGAAAAAGAGAACTTTCTAAGGAGAGTTAGGTGTTTATTTTCTAGGTATTCTCATTAAAGAAAAAGCCATTAAGTCTTCATCTCTAGAGTTGTTCTATTTAAGGAGGCCTAGGTCCCTGGTGAAGAGGATCAAACGCATCAGGAAATGACAATTAAAATGTTAATCCCTCTTGCAAAATTCTGGCTTAATATGGGAGGGCCTAATAGAAAGAGAAAGTAGGGATGAGTGTTTTTAGAGAACGTTCATTCTAATATACTTTAACTTGGTTTTCTTTTGTTTTGTTTAATAATGCAATACATTACACTATACATTAACAAGGAAATTGTTTAATGCCATGCTGTTAGTGAATGCACGGTGTAAGGCTACCCTATTTAACATGGTTGTCACTGGCCATATGTGGCTCCTGGGCTCTTGAATTTTTGAAATGTATCTAGTGCTTCTAAAACACTGAATTTTGAATTTCATTTAATTTTAATTGATTTAAATTTTAAAATTTAATTTAATTTCCAATAACATGATTCAGTTATTAGAAAAGGTTAAGTATGTTTGGAACAACCTAGGTATGTGAGTCTACTTTTTTAACCGTAAATTTGATGAAATCTAAATACAGATCAAATACTTCAGATGGAAATGTGCATCTAAATTGGGATGTCCCATACATGTAAAATACACAACATATTTTAAAGACTTAGGATGATAAAATGTAAAATATGTCCACAATAATTTTGTAATGATACATGTTGATTTAATAATATTTTATATATATTGGGCTAAAGAAAAAACATACTATTTCAGTCACTTTCACCTTTTTATTGTTGTAACTTTTTAAAATGTGGCTACCGGTATATTTAAAATTACTATGTGGCTTGCATTACATTTTTTTTGGACCATGCCGTTTTATGGAGTTTCTCTAAGTCATCACTGGAATTCATTTGATGCACAAAAATGCAATCTGACTCAGCAACTAAATCTTACCAAATCATAGCCTTCTTTTTTTTTTCCTGTCTGACTCTACTATTAGTGATGGTGTTGTTAATAATCTCAATTTTTTAAGCAGTCACTGAATCTGATAACTAATTCGATATCATTTACTTTTTTAACTCATAATAATTATAATCTTTTATTTGGTATTAGAGAAAATAAAATTTCTTAAAAAATTTTAGCCAGGCAAATTGGTAAGAAATTGTGACAGAGGAAGAAGTATGACTTTGAATATTATTATGTGTTGGGTAATATACAGTGTGAAGCACTTAAAGTACTTAAACTGCATCTAAGAAAATTCATGGTGTCTGCTTTCTAATAAGATGTGTTCTTTTCATATTTTCTTTTATCCTCACCTTAAATGAAATGAGCAAAAGGTATGGTTAAATGTGTAATGCTTTTTGTTCTGTCAGGTATCTCTAATAGGTGATAAATATGATTTTCATCATGATCTTGTCTCATTGTTCATCTTTCAATTCTTCTAGGAGGTGATTTCCTCTCCTTTCTGAGAAAGAAGAAGGATGAAATAAAACTCAAACAATTAGTGAAATTTTCATTAGATGCTGCTTCTGGTATGGCCTATCTTGAGAGTAAAAACTGTATACACAGGTAAGGAGAATATTTTTTAAACATTTTCCAGTTTTATTAATAGGGTATTAGAAAACCGATATACTTGCTATCATAAAGCAATGAATTTCTTTCACAAAACATGTATTTTCTTGTTGGTTTTCATATTTTGTGTGAAAGCATTCTTTGACAGTTGCTTACTTAGTTTACAGAAACACTTGTTTTCTGTCTTCCTGAGGTAAGTATACCTCATTAGACAATGACTTACTAATTAAAATTTGTTTTATTATAATCATGAATAGCATAGTGATAAGATATACCACAAGTTAGTTGTATAAGCAGCTACAAACTTATAGCCAAATAAGATTGTTTCATGTGTTACTTATTCTCCTTTTTCAAAGAAATTACTTATAAAGTTACAGAAAATCCTACTGGTAAAACAATTCATGACAGTGAATTTGGCCAAGGGTAAAAGATTTGAGCACACTAGTTATTTCAAAGGAGATTTTAGCAAACTTTCTCTAATTATATCAAGACCAGCAACTTGGTTTTAATGCTTTATAGATTGTGGTTTTAGCTGCTTGTAGCTGAAAGTAATCTTCTTTTGCTAAGTGTGAATACAAATTAAGATCTCTTGCAGAATTCATGTCAGATCCTAAATATGGCTAAGTGTATATAAGCAAAATAAAGTGGGGGATTTGATGTAGTTTTTATTTACTTGAAACAGCACATGTACTGTTTAACGTGGGGAGGGTTCATTGTCAGATTGAACCATTGTGAACTTGAAGCTGGTTGGTTATAGAAGTATATTTTTCTCTCATGTGTTTCATTATGCAGCCTTTGACTTCATCTTCTTGTGAGGTTGTACAACATAGAATTGCAGCAGAACAAAGTTATATGCACCTGAAATATACATTTATTTGACCTCAATGAATATTTTTTACTTAATTCCCCCCCCCCAAATTTTGCTTAGTGTTCAGTTTTATTCTGAAACTAAAATTATGGCTTATGTTTCAAATATGGTTCAACAGTCACATGTGTTTTAAAATACATTTCAACAAGGATACTATTTTTCTGGAAATTAAAACAACTAAAACTAAGCTACTATCATATTCCTGTTTTACTTTCTATGAATATAGACTATATTTACTTTCAATGAATGTAGGTCAAATCACATTGTAATAGATATTTGTGAAGACTAAAAAAATTGATTTTGGACAAGAATTGCATTATCACTAATTTCATTACTTCATGTTAAAAGTAACAATTAAGGATTTTGCCCTTTATTTAGAGAAAACCTATAATTTTGATTGCTCAGGTGTTAAAGCTACTTTGGGTATCACATTCTCTACTGCAGTTTTTATCGTGTCTCAGATTTTTTTTTAAACTCTTAGACTATTTATGGCTTTAAGCCATAATAAATACACATTCTTGAAACTGTTTTAATGTCAGTTACCAATAACAGTCTTTAATTTCTGGTGTGTTGTGGTTGAGGGAACTGTTGTTTCAATTTCTTGCTGCCTTAGTGATTGCTTTTCTTGCAAATGGATGATTGTATTTTTTTAAGTGCCTCTATCATGAGAATTGAAACCATTCTAAATTGCCGATGGCAGTTAGCTTTCAAAAATTTATCCCACTTACAGAATCATAACATTATCTGCTGTAATTTTATTTTCCCATTTTGGTTTTTAAGAATTTTCATGCATTTCCAAATGTTTGAAAGTCAACCCGCGCTTGACCACATATCCTAGAAGGTTGTACATAGTCCTGTACTATTTGCCTGGGGGTAAGGTTCCTGATTGAACATCTTGAACAATGTTGCTGAGAGCAGGTTTGACAAATAGGTTTCAGTGCCGACTTTCAGTGATTGGTAGTGGCTGTCTGTGTTGTGCATTGAGAAGGATTCCAGGATCAGTGACAAAGAGTCCAGTGATCGATTAGTCACATCTGTCAGGGTGCTGATAAGCATTAACACAAAAACTCCAAATTTGTCATCTGTCACATAGAATATTTTCTTTTTGTCTTTATTTTCATAAATACATTTTTGATATGATTTTCCTTACTAGGTATATTATAACAACAATATAATATTTTTCTATAATCACTTCCACTGATACCTTCTAAACTATATGCTATTCTTATTTCTCTTGTTAATCATGATTACTGGATGAATTTCATGATATCTCTAGCCAGTGATCTTTTTGTTCCTCTTCAATCTTAACGTAAATGTTCTTTTGGATGAATTCAATTTTTTTCTCTTCCTTTTTGGTACCTCACCAATACATGACTCTATATTGAGAAAGTAAATCATTCTTTGTGTTGAATTTTTTATGGAAGTGACTTGTGCTACAGAACTGTGTTCCTCTGTGTCATTCTGTGGAACTATTTCTGTGGTAGCAGTAGTAATTGCAGTGGAGTTTTAATTGATTTATATTTAATAGATATACTCAAGGCATGTTATACGTTTTTTTCTCCTAAGAAATATCATATATATATTTATGTAGTGTAAATATAACAAATATATAAATACTATATATGTATATAGTATACACTACAGTGAAAAATATTTTTCCTCATTGGAAAAATTTCTAGTAAGGTATTTCAAAATTTAATTAAAGTTTCTAAAACGTGATTAAAAGTTTCCTTTCATTTTTCAAGTAATGAAGAAAGGCCCCAAGCCCCATTCTTGACATCCCAAAATATATGTATGTCTATGAATTCTAAAGTCTTTGTCCTACAAATCAAAGCAAAAAAATTTAAATATGCTTTAAATTTTATATGAACTTATACATTTTATCCTGTTAGAGGCCACTGGAATTCAGAACTTGAAAATACTTCTAATTGAATCTCTCCAGAATATTATCTTAACTTTTGGGGGACGCATTCTCTTTCTTTAGCTTTGTTGTATTGTTTTGATTACTATGAGAAGAGCAGAGCAATGTTTCATTAAAGATAAACAAGTATGACAGCTATAAAATGGAAACAAATAATTGCATAAAGAAATGGCATGCTTTTTTGGAAAGTGTTCTTGTTGTAATTTCCATTTCACTTCCAGGAGTGTTCTCTTGATACACTAAGTTTCTAATTGAAACTATTTCTGCTTATAATTTGAGAGTGTTGGATATTTTGTGTTTCAATTTAGTTGTAATCAACCCTGTTTTCTTTATAATTATTCTATAAGCCAATGTGAAATTTTCTTTCCTACTTGTACTTCATACAAATATTTGAAGTACACTGATAAACTTTGCAGGGGTGTGTTTACTTACAGTGAGTGGCATGTTATTAGATCGCTAGGTGTCACTCTGGAAAAAGTATTAAACCTGATGATTCTTGATGTTAAGTGGATTGAGGTTTGACATTATATTAGATTTAAATGGTAACGGTGTTTATGGTTTTATTGCTGATGAGTTCTACTGCAAGATTTATTTTTATTTGGGTTTATTTTTAAAAATTGGTTTTGTGCCATGTATTTTATTTGTCCATGGAAAGTAAAGGGAGGATAAACTCTTGATTGCCATGTATTTGAGTTAAAGACCATAATCTATTGGGAGTCTTGGAAGCATTTCTTCATTTCATGATATTTTATGTCATTGTCAATGCCAGAAAAAGTATCTTGGGAGAGGTACTATAGAATATGATTTCTGTTTCTATTTTTTTTTTTTTTTTAATTTTATAGCTACTTTATTTATTTATTTATTTATTTTTGGCTGTGTTGGGTCTTCGGTTCGTGCGAGGGCTTTCTCTAGTTGCGGCAAGTGGGGGCCACTCTTCATCGCGGTGCGGGGACCTCTCTTCATCGCGGTGCGGGGACCGCTCTTCATCGCGGTGCGCGGGCCTTTCACTATCGCGGCCCCTCCCGTTGCGGGGCACAGGCTCCAGACGCGCAGGCTCAGTAGTTGTGGCTCACGGGCCCAGCTGCTCCGTGGCATGTGGGATCTTCCCAGACCAGGGCTCGAACCCGTGTCCCCTGCATTAGCAGGCAGATTCTCAACCACTGCACCACCAGGGAAGCCCTCTGTTTCTATTTTAACTCTTGTACTGATTTCTCTTCATTTTTGATTACTCTACCACAATGATGTTTCTTTGTTATGGAGTAAGATTAATAACTCTACAAATGAAAATATATGACTGCAAATATTTTATTGTTTGCTAAATGTTTTGCTTATCCATTGAGAACAATGATATTTCTGGCACTTCAGAAACATGAACATTAGCTTATTCTTTGCCAGGATGATAGCAATATGAGAATCATGATCCCTGCCTTCAGATGGATGTAACAGAAAATAATAATAATGCAAAGAGATTATCAGTTTAGTGACAATGTGTACAAGATACCATGGGAGTAATATCAAGAGGGTCTAATATGACCTGTCAGTATGGGAGCTATGGTGGGGAGTAATCAGGGAAAGTTTTGCAGATGATACTGTTTGAGTGAGACTTGAGTGTATCATTGAATAGAAGGGGAAAGAATTTTCTAGCTGAAGCAAAGTTGAAAGCAAAGTCACGTTTTTCATGAGAAAGCATGACAATCATGGAACTACAAAGAGTATAATACTATCAAAATGGGAAGACCAAGGAACATTGGGCTGAGCCAGATAAACAGGGTCTTTCTTTCCAAGGGCCGTGTATACCCTTTAATTTGGCTAAACTTGGGAATATCTAGCCATACATTCAGATAATTTTAAGACAGTTAAAAGTCTGTGGTTTTTAACTGGAAAAGGAAAGTAATTTGAACAAAATTTACAGAATCTTGAAAAATGTATAATCTTGTGAAAAGGTGTAGGTATGGGACCAATTTTATTTTTAAGTTTCATTGGAAAAACAATTTAAGAAAGCTAAGATTGCCCAGAAAGGAACAATATTACATTTCACTTAGATATGTTCCAGAAGAAGATTATTTCATCCAGTGATTTCTGATAAGACTTAGGCATGTGTACTTTTTAAGATAAATGTAAGATGTAGCTTCTGTCTTATTTTTGTTGTTTGTGATTTCATATTTTATGAAGCTAAAGATTTGGTATGATATTGATCATTTACATTTTTCCCTTGAAAATGGAAACTCTCTTGAGAGTTTTCTTTATTTTTTAAATGCAACTGACTAGCATCTGAGTTCTTCCTAAACTTTGAACGTAGTGGAAAAGTATTCTTGTGCTTAAGGTATCTGCATATTTTCTTCAGTGTTTTTGAACGCTTCATCTTTTCTGTGTCTTATGATCCACCATATATTTAATAAAAGGGATCAGTTTACAGATTAAGTAATTGCGGCCGAGAAAGATTAAACGAAGGTCACCTAGAGAATTAGTGGCAGGGCCACTGTTAGTTCTTGGATGTGCTGACTTCATTATGACACATTCCCATTCCAGTGTTTTGTTCTGTCTCATCAAGTATTCATGAACCTAACAGCTGACATTTATTGATTACTTACTGAGTACCAGGCATTATGCTAATTAAGTGCTTTTGATTCAATATATGAGAAATTAAGCTTCAGGAGGGCAATAATTTTTACCTATATTGTTTACTTTTGGATTCCAAAAGCCTGAAACAGTGCCTGGCACTTAAAGGTGAATGAGTGAATCCACAAGGCAACAGTAGGTACTATTGTTGGGCCTGTTGTAACATGAGGAGACTTATGGTTAGGGAGGTTGAGCATCTTGCCCAAGATCATTTTAAAAGAAAGTGGCAGATCCAGGACGTGGATCCTGGCACTCTGGTTTGAGAGCCCCACTCTGAATCACTACACTGGACTCAGCTGCTTTCCATAAGACATGCATCTTCTGACCAATTAGAAGATTCAGGGCAGAAGGCCAGGTGGTGTTTGGTGTGATGGCTCAGCTTATAATCAACATCTGGACTCTTTATGGTCATGAGTAAAAACAGAAGAGGATGCTGAAGCCTGTGAAATATAATTTTAGAAAGACATACCAAGGTGTTTTCTGTTGTTTTTTAATGAACAGTTGCTGAAATGCAGCAGTATTTTGTTATTGCTTCTCCATTTAATTAGAGCTTGAAAATTTTTTTCATTTTTTTGTACACTATTGTTTAGATACCCCCTTCTGCTTTATCTGTTAATTAAAAACACAGGATTAGCGTAGAAATGTGATAATCTCAGTTAGTTGACTAAGCATTTATGACTGGTTTTCTTGTTCTAACATTTGATTATAATTTTGAATATATTAAGCTGTACTTTTATTTTTAGCTTCTAAACCAATTTTGCTACAGTACAAAGAGGACTGTAATTTTAAATGTCTCAAAAATATATGGTCCTCCTCTAGTTTAACCTTTTTTTTTTTTTCCTAGAGCAGTTTGGTATTCACAGGAACACCTTCCTAAAAATTATTTATCCTGCTACTTTATTCAGTGTCAGAATTTCCTATCGCTAGTTTCATTCATTTTAATTAAAGGATTTTTTCCTAAAGTCACATGTATGTTTCCAGGAATGAAAAAGGAGGCCTTCTCTTATCCTGGAATCAATTAACATGTTGGCTTGAGTTAATGTACCAGAGTATCTAACTGCCTTCTTAGAAAACAGAAATGATAGATTTGGGGTAAAGGGTCAGAGAACGGATGAGTTTTGATTTATGGTTACGGGTAGGAAAGATGCAGCATATGTAGGATACTGTTCAGGAATTCAGCTCAGTCCAGTAAACGGAATGAAAGTCCTTGAGAGTGAAAAGAGAGGGGAAGAAGGGAATAGGAGTACATGAACACTGTTTCATGGCTTAGCGAGGGCTAGCCTTGTCTTATGTTACATAGAAATGATGCAGGAAAATTGGCCTATACCTCATTCTCTATTATTTCTGACTTTTATTCACTTAATTACATTAAGTACATTTCTGGTTCAGAATGTCAAAAGTGATCTTTTACATTAAACAAACACAAATGGTTGGTTTACCATTTTCTCTTAGGGCCTATTTGATTACAAATAACAGAAATTGCTTAAGCTAATTTAAGCAATAGGAAATTTATTAGAGGAAATAGAGTTATCTCACAGAACTCAAAAGACAGGAAGTTCAGCCAGCTCTGGGGGTCATTATAATTAGGAACTGGGAAGCAGTCAGGAGCCAAAGCAGCATCTCTTTCTGTTTACCCTCTGTGTTCACTTGGTCTTTCATTATTTCTTCTTGCTATGTTGCTACTTCATTTCCCTCTTGCTCTGAAAACTACATTCCTCTGCCCCGATGTGCAAAGGTCCCTCAAGTGACATTCGAGTCACAACCTTCCAAGCCCCTCATCTGCAGATAATTAATTACTCTTTGAGGTCTCATTTCAAATTCTTGGCAGAAAGAATTGATTGGCCCAGTTTATATTAGGTGTCTACCCCTGTTTTAATCAATAACATGGCTAGACAAGGGAAAAGTAAGCAGGATGACTGTTACATAGATTTACGGGAGCCGGTTACTGTGTGTGAGGGGATAATTCTCAGAGGGTGGGACACATACTGAGCAGGCTCCCTAAAGGATGGCCACCACACATTCATTGAATGATTCCTATTGGGCAAGCACATTCATTATCTTATTTAGTCTTCATATTTCTATGACCATTTCTCTCTATTTCACACTAGAAAAAAATTGAGCCATCAAAATAAGTAACTTGTCCAATGTCATACAGCTGGTGAGTGGAAGACCCAAGTCTAGATCAAGTGAACGACAAAGCCTGTGAAACGAAGCAAAACACTTAAACTATGTGTTAGATATACTTTTCAGTTTCTTCCCTTTTGTGAATATAAGCAGCCATGTGGACATCTCTTGTATGAAGCAAATCTTAAAACCATTTAATAAATGCTGATTTAGAGAAAGCCTCATTGTAGAGATAAGAGAGTGCTTTACAAGTCTTAACTCCATATTTTCCTGGGATGATTCATCCCCACCCAGTTCCTTGGTGAAGGGCTGGTGGGTTTACTCTTTCCTGCAGGTGGTCGTGCAGTCTCCTTGAATCCTAGCTCACACCACATCCATACGACAGAGAGGAGATTAAGGCCAGAACCGTGGAGTTGAGTTCATGATTACCCCAGGGATTTGGGTAACCATTGGTTGAATTCAGGTTCTAAAGCAAAACCTGATTTATGCTAGAGTAGCTAGCTTTTCCTAATAAGTCTCGGTCAAATAGAAATTCTGGCTTCTGAAGAATCCATTAGAACACGGATGACATAGAAACAAGCTTAACCTTCTCGCTTGCTTTTTTTGTTTTTTATGTTTGTTTCCTACTCTCTGGCCGCCGAGGCAGGATCAGAGCAATCAACATGGAACTAGAGAACTCAAGCCTGAGCCATTTACTGGGCATTGACTCACCTCACTAATATTGAGAATTACTAGGGGTTTTGTCCAATTGTTATCTTTAAATATGTTTTTTATTTGATGAAATTCAAAAGCACAATGAGAAGGCCTTTTCATTCCCAGGTTTTCCTTTTCAAGTGTCTCTGTGCCACTCAGACTATCTGCCTCTGCACTGCCAGCTCTAACAGCCTGGAAGCCTAGTGTTTGCAGAGCCATTTAACAGCTTCAGCATAGTGGTTAAGCCCACAAATTTGACACTGGAATGCTCTGTGTTTGAATCCTGGCCCTGTAGCACATCAGCTGTGTGACTTTGGACCCCTTCCCCGCCCCTACTTCAGCATTCACTGTAACTTTTACCCTGCTTCATTTTTCATCAGTCCTTATCATGACCTGACATTTATTTTATTTATATCTACATATGCAACTGTGTGTGTATAAATATATGTATATGTATAACAGTGGTACATGTAGACATAGAAACCATAAAAAAGTACTGGTTTACTTTTTGTTGTCTGCCTCAACTAGAATGTAAGCTCCATGAGGATACTGGCTTTATCTTGTTCATTCCTTGATACAGAGAACAGTTGCCAGTATCTAGTTTTGGTGCTCAGTAAAAGTTTGTTGAATGGATGAATGAATGAAGTTACCTACTATACTTTTGTCTCTTCCAATATAAATTGAAGATAATAATACTCTTTCTGACACACTGATTTGGGTTAGACACTGCAAGGCTACTTGAGTAGGAAAGGGGTATCTCCAAGCTCTCCAATAAGAAATATCCCTACAGCATTTCAAGAGGCTCACAATTTAGCAGGAAAAGACCACTCATGTCCATACCACTGTAAGATTAGATTCAGTTGTCTACTTAGCCAAGGATGCAGAAACTTTTCAGAAGAAGATGGCCACGTAAGGCAAAAGCAAATGCAGGATATCTCAGTTCACTTGACCATGGTCCCCAGAGTTTCTAATGATGACACTGTCTACATAGGATAGGGCCTTGTTGAATCTGAGACGCTCATTTTCTTACTAATGGCTGTAATGTGGAGCTTATGACACTATTCACGGAGTACTTATACATCTGTGTGATTTTGTTTAATGTGATATTTTAAACATTGGGCTCTATTGGTTCTTGTTGGTGCCAACAAGTCCACATCCTCACCCTGAAGAAAAAACAAAATTAAAGCCTAGGAATCTCCAGGTGGTTCATCTCTATCTCCAGCCCATTTCTCCACAATTTGCTACCTTACTCTCATTACCCTTTGAGCTATGTGTTTCCAACCCTGAGTATGTTTGGGCCAGACACTCTTCTAGATACTATGGCTACAGCAGTATAGGGGAGGATAATAATTTTCCCTCTGCCCTTCTAGGTTCTTGGCTGAGAGTCCTGTAATGAAAGACAGATTAACAGGAGAAAAACAGAAGTTTAATAACAAGTATACCTCCTGTATACATGGGAGATACCCAGGAAAACTGAGTAACTCCCTGAAATGGCCCAAGCCACCACCTTAAATACCACCTCCAGTTAAAGACAAAAGAAAGATGTTGGGGAAGAGGGGAGGCCAGTTACAGGAAGTTACCAGGAAAAGCACAATCAACAAGGGTAAGGTTGTTATGCAGATTTAAGTCGGTGTTTTCTCCATTGATGAGTTTTTAGAGATTTAGTCATCCCTCTCTTCCTGGTACAGAGAGGGAGACACCCTTACAAATGGAAATTTCCCTTAAAATGGGTAACTACTCAGTTTTCCGAGCTTCTCCTGTGTCTGCTCAAATAATCAGCTCAAAATAATCCTTAAGCCTAAAAGTCATATTTTGGGGTGGCAAATTCTGCTCCCCTTCAGTAGCGAATAAACAAAACTCTGCCCTTACGGAGCTTACGAAAGAGAGGGGAAGCAGATAATAAATGCACTTAAAAAAGAATAAGCAAGTAAATATAAAATATTCCACATGGTGAGAAATGTTATAGAGAGTCACAAAATAGGATTAAAGGGAATGGGAAGGTAGGGCAGGCACTGTTTTATATAGGGTGTAAGAGAAGACCCAGAAGAGAGAAAGGAGTGAACCCTGTGAATATCAGTGAGAAAAACTTTAGCAACTTTGTAGCAAGTACAAAAAGCCCTGAGATAGGCACCTGCCAGGTATGTCCAAAGAAGGCCAACAAGGGAGACAGAAAATGAGGTTAGATGGTTATGCGGTAGCCCGATCAGGAAGATCTTGTAAGTCATTGAAAGGGCTTTGCTTTTAGTCTTCATGAGATGGGGGCCATTGAGGACTGACTTGATCTGTCCCAGGTTTTTTAAGGATTAGTTGGAATTCTTTTTTAAAAATAGACTCTAAGGGGGCAATTGCAGAAACGGGAAGACTGGTTAGAGAGCTATTGCAGTAATCGAAGTGAGAGACCATGGGAGCTGGACCAGGAGGGTAGTGGTGGAGAGCATGAGAAGTGGCCGGTTCTGGGTGAATGTTGAAGGAAGAGCCATCAGGATTTGCTGCGATATTAGACCCTATATGTAAGTGAAAGAAAGAGTGAAAGATAACTTCATACTTGCTCAGATATCAAACAATGATCTTCCAGTATTATTTTCCTCATAAAGTCAGGTGACTGTAAGACACTCTCCAATGTTTTATGTTCTGTAATTCTAGTAATTCAAACATGACTGCTTCAAACTATAATGAGCCAAATAAAAGCATAACACGTAGTTTTCTTTTTACTGGGAGCCTGCTAAATGCTGAGAACTGTGCTAGTGACAGAGCCAAGAGTAGACAGAGCGCCACTCCTTCTGGCATTCTCACTTTCCCACACTAATCTTATATTTCTCATAATGGAAGAAAATAAAAGAAAGTAACCTCAAGATCTCATCTGTAATTTTTTGCATTTAATTGGACTTATGTTTTCCAAATAAGATACAGATCTTTAAGAAGGGTACCTTGAAAATAGTATCCTAGGTCACAGACCCATTGATTTAAAGAAATAAGTAAAATTAAATGTATGCATAATTTATAGAGGGTTATATTTTCCCCCGGGTCTCTGGTTTTATGACTTGTGTATGAAAATAATTATTATTTACCTAACCTAATAACTCGGTAATGTTGCTGGTTAATAATTACCTAATAACTCGGTAATGTTGCTAGAAAATAATTATTATTTACCTAACCTAATAACTCGGTAATGTTGCTAGTTAATGGTTTAAGTCTGATTCTTGGAGGTATAATGTCATCTGTAGAACTAAAGTGACACAAGAGAGAAGATGTCATTCACTTGCTATTTTGTTTACTAAACAAAGGCCATTTCCTTCTAATGTAAGGTTATGTACTGTAAAATAAAATGGCCTCTATTATAATGAATATCAAAGTTTTATAAAATAGCTTAGAGACTTACTGTTTGTGGTCCGGTACACTTATTTATACTTCTTATGAATAGACATTTTTATTATTATAGAAAAGAAACACGTCCCTATTTTGTGTTCTCAAATTGACCTTTTAATACTGAACATTTTTTATTGCACAGTTTGATTTGCTTTTTTGTGGGGAAGGAAATAGTGTAAATTTTCTGTGAACATTTTTCACTGGGTACTTTTCAAAAGGTAGGAGTGTGATAAATATCTGATATATGAATAAGTGGATAAATTAATGAATAAATGAAATAGGTCTTATCTGCTGTCCAAAGTACTAATCGAATGCCATTAGATGACTAAGAACTTTCTGGAAAAATAATTCTAAATTCTTTCACTCTTAAATGTTATTCTTCCATTTTTATTTTTCACTGATTCATTTCTTTATATTGCATAAATGAAGAAGTAATTATGTGTGATGCAAACCAGTATGTGTTATACAAACAGACCAAAATTCTTTTTCTGTTGTGAGTCAGAATGAAGGTTTTAGGATGCTCAGAGTATTTTTTTGATTGTGTGAATGTGATCACCCCAGAGTTTTAGTGAGACAATGTCAGTGCTCTTCTCCAGATGTTGTCATCCTCCAAGAGTCACAGAAGGTGAAGACTATCCTGTTTCAATCCATTTTTCATCTAACAGTAGTTATTTTTTATATTGACCCTGTCCCATTGCAGACAATGATCAGGGCTTAAGAAAACAGCAGTAGTTTATAACATGCCAGAAAGTATTAATTTTTAACATGTAGTTTGAAATAATTGGGCAGCAAACATCAGATGTATTATTATGTATTAGAGAGCTCAATAGGCACATATTTCATTTAGCTTCTTTCTCCCTTACGTGCCCTCTGTCCATTCATTGTGTAAATAGAGAATATAAATGGTATGGCTAGAATAGTACAGAGGTACTTAGTTCCTTGCGTTTTAAGACAGTATATAATGAGTAACTTTAATTCTCAGTGAATAGTATTTCTCCCTTCATTCTTAAGTTCCCATTATACTTTTTTAAAATTAGGTATCGATTTACTTATATAAATTAATGAAGGAAAAAAATTAAAATAATTATGTCTGCTATTTGAGATGTTTTAAAACTCAAGGTAGGACATAACCATATGGCATGATATACAAATAATCTCTAAATCTCTTCGTAATCAAATGAAAACATAAATGGTGTGTAATTTAAGAATTCACTCTTTTTTTAATCACATTGTGCCATATTATAAATTTTAAGACTATTTTTTCAAATATATATTAGTAGAGGAAAGAAAATTATAATTTTTATATCAAATTTATACTTAAATGCATATCCTAGTAGAAACAATTATTGAAATTTCTATATTTTTGCTTTTTGATATCATATAAACTTGCCTGGTAAAATTCCTCAATTTATTCATAATTTCTAAAGCCTCTATATTCCATGGGTTAAATCAATGAAAAACCATGTATTGAATGCGTTCTTTGTAAAAGGCCCTGTTTAACCATGCTCTCTGCTCTCAAGGAAAGTGAGAGAAATGAAAGATATTTGATAATTTGTTAAAGAGTACATTGGGGGAAGGGAGTGGACAAGAAACAAGATAGGATTTCCAAAGGCCTTTTATAGTAGGGATTTAAAAAATAGCATACAGGGGCTTCCCTGGTGGCACAGTGGTTGAGAATCTGCCTGCTAATGCAGGGGACACGGGTTCAAGCCCTGGTCTGGGAAGATCCCACATGCCGCGGAGCAACTAGGCCCCTGAGCCACAAGTACTGAGCCTGCGCGTCTGGAGCCTGTGCTCTGCAACAAGAGAGGCCGCGATAGTGAGAGGCCCGTGCACCGCGATGAAGAGTGGCCCCCGCTCGCCGCAACTAGAGAAAGCCCTCGCACAGAAACGAAGACCCAACACAGCCAAAATTAAATTAATTAATTAATTAATTAATTATTTAAAAAAATAGCATACAGCGGTCTAAATTGCAAGAGCCACCCAACAAATATTGGGGTAATTTACTGAATTTCTTTTATGTGACTGGCTGTATTAAAAATAAGCTTAATTCCCAAGGGATTTCTAAATTGACCTTTTACCATATTTAGCAGAACTTAAACATTTTACTTTTCCCTTCTAATTTTATTAAAGAATACTTTATCCGCTTACTTTGTAAGCATCTGGGTATTGAAAAGCAGTCAAAGGGCAAGTGTTCCATAATGTTAGTTCAGTTGAAGTCATCACATATTTACTTAAGTACTTTCTATGCGTCAAGCACATGGTTGGTGTTTGGAATAATAAACTGAGCAAATCAGATGGGGTCTCTGTCCTTGAGGAGCTTAAAGTCTAGTGAATGAGCCATACATTAACAGATATTCATACAAAGAACGCATTTTAAAGTGGGATATGGCCCCATCCTGAGGCTGTGGAAGGCATCTCTGAAGAAATGACATTTGAACCGGAAGTTAAGTAACTAAGGGAAGGTGGAAGAGGAGAGAGGTAACAATCAACTGGGAGAGAGTGGCTTGGAGGTGGGAAGGAGAATGGCCTTTAAAGGCAATGAAAGGTAAATCAGACTATGACTAGGTTAAATAGCGACTTGACGTGCGACCAGAGAGGTAACAGGGGCCAGACCCTGTGAGGTGTAAGCCAGGTGCAGGAGGGTAGTCCTGACCCTGAGAGCAATGGAAGCCATTGTAGGGATTTTGTTTTGTTTTGTTTTGTTGTTTTTTAAATTTTTATTGGAGTATAGTCGATTTACAATTTTGTGTTAATTTCTGCTGTATAGCAGTGTGAATCAGTTATACATATACATATACCCACTCTTTTTTAGATTCTTTTCCCATATAGGTCATTACAGAGTATTGAGAAGAGTTCCCTGTGCTATACAGTAGGTCCTTATTAGTTATCTCTTTGTAGGAGAGATCACATTCATGTTCCATGCAGATTACTCTGGCTGCAGTGTGGAGACCGGACTAGAGGGAAGAGTGGATGCAGGGAAGGGAAGCTTTCAAGGAAGTCAGTATCAAGACATCTTCCATGTTTCTGGCATGTGCAGCTGGATGATAGGTCTCTAGACTCAGGAAATACTGGAAGACGAGCCCGGTTTTTTGGTTTGTTTGGTTTTGGGGGTTTTCTTTGGGGGGGGGAGGAGATTGGGGATGAAATAATGAGTTTATTTTGAGGCATGTTGAATCTGAAGTGCCTGTAAGATATTTGTGAAGACATTGAAAAGGCAGGTGAGTATTTAGAAGTAGAATTGAAGAGAAAGGTCTGACATGGAGATAAACAATGTGGAAATGATGAAAGCAAAATGAATGAATAAATGGATGAGTGAATCAGTGAAACTTTGAATTAATCGTGAATCAGTGAAAGAAATATTTGAGGGTAAGAAAAGAACATGGAAAAATATATGTGATTTTTTTAAACCATTCATTCATTCATTCATTCATTCATTGAAAAACTATCAGTTCATTTTGCCCCTAGCTTTTTTAAATGAGGAGGCAATTTCAATATTACTTTTAACTTTTGGTGGTAGTACCCAATGTTTGTCATTTCTAGTACTGTTAATCTAGTTTGACAGTAAAATGGCTCTAGAATAACGTTTGTTTATTTAACTTATTTGCTTACTTAAGGATTCACTGATAGTTAAGTGTTTCCTTTAAGATCTTAAATTATTTCATCCTTGATAACTTTATAGTGCCACAAATAACAATGACAACTGGAAAATGAAAGAGAAAAATATTTTTCACTCTATTCAGAAATGTCCCTAATTCTGTACAAATAAACTATCAGTCAAAGAAAGAAATTGATAAAAACACCGTTCATAGAAAGAAACCTGTTTCCTTTGGAAACTTTTCTTCTCTGGGAAGAAAACCAGGAGAGTAACCGGGTTTGCTTCTTGGGAGTCTTGCTATCTGGCCAATAGAACTCACTGTAACATGTGAAACAATGTAACAATGAAATACCTGGACACAGAATACAGCTTTGTGCTATTCTCAAATGACTGGGATTTAACAATGACAACACCGAAAGTGTCTCTTGTTGTTTTTTTCACATCTCAAGGCATGTATATTGGTTTACCTAAAATAAAGACATTTCCCTAGTTTTTCTATGATTTAAAAAAACAAATTAAAAGAGAAAATTATCTTGAAAAAAGTGTATTATATCCAGATTTTCTCCCTTCCTCTGTTAAGAGAGGGTTAACAATACCTACTTCACAATCAGTGGCTATAAGGTTAAATTAAAATAAGAGATAAGAAAGCCTTTGAGAAAACTAAATGGCAATTCAAATGATACATAGTGTTAAATGACTGTCTAGTTACAGAGGAAGAGGGGGTTGTTCACCAAGGCACCTTAGAACTAGATGAAAGAAAACAAAGATGGATGAAAAAATATATGGGTTAAATTTTTGTAAAACCTTTTGTAAAAAGGTTTGAATGAGGTAAAAGCAGCTGGTGATCATTCTTCTGTATTTACAGTGTGGTCTCTATGTAGCTACAGTAAAGGACGAAGATGTCAACCATAGTGGTCTGAAGTAATATTTACTATTGACAGCCAGTGCTAGCCATCTCAGTGGGTCTTCCCTGGGCTACTGCTACAAACCGGCTACTGAAAGAGGTCACTGCCCAGAGCTATTTGACTGTATATACCTTTTCTCTTATTTTTCTCTTTCCATTTTCAAGGCTTTATTTATTTAGAAGAAAAACACTACAACATTGAAAAAGTTTTACCTGATGTATTTATGTCTGTTCTTTTCTTTATAAAAGAGAGGAATTAGCCTTTTCCCCATCATCTTTATTAACCCCCTATTTTTGAGCTGAATTGAAACCATTTTATGAAATATTTGAATATTGCTTAAAAAGGAACATTTAATGCAGAAGGGCCACTGCAGTTTTCAGCAGTGCATGTTCTTCCTATTCATCTTGTTGCCGTTTGTCTGTACCCTGTTGGGAAGAGCAGACAGGCAGTTTTCTGATCTGACATATCAGATATACTGCCTCTCCATAGCATGAAACATTCATATTTTCATAGATATCTGTTGCCATTTGATTCATCTGCCTGTCTTTCCTGAACCATCTGCCTGTCCAGCTGTCTTTCCCAATGCAAGAAAACATGGTCATGGTCTAGAATCCCCTAGATTTTGAGAAGAGATAAGAATAGATTTCTGTCACTGCTGAATCTAAAACCAGCCTGGTGGCACTGGAATACAATGCTCATCTTCCACAATTGCTGTTAACAGTTGCAGAGTTAATAATGTGAGGGGGCTTGTTACATCATTGCTGGACTGAAAAGTGGTTTACTCTTGCCTGCCTGAGCTTGATCTGCTCTAGCATCTTCTGCCTGTGTACCTGTGACTTGGACATATCAGGAGTCCTCAATTAAGCAGGAGGAAAGGATACAAAAAAGGTGTGAATTTTATATATCTTTTTCTCATTTTTTTTAACTTTAAGAAACAAGGGAAACTGGATATTTCAGGAAGCTTTTTATATTACAGGATGAGAAGGTCAGAGAACCACCGCTTTCAAACACTGTCTGTTGAAGGAAATCTCTTGTCACCTATTGGGTGTCAGAAATTTACTTAAATTTTTTATTTGAAGCTCTTCTCTTTGAATTACTCATTTCTTCTGAAGTTGTTTAAATATTGTTGCTTTAAACATACACACGTGCACAGCAAAAGCTGTGAATCTCTTGAAGGGTGAAACTATTTCCTTCATGTTAAGGCCTTATTCCCATAGGTAGCACAGTGCCTGGCATGTAGGACAACTGAGTAATGTGTGTATTAAAGAATCAAATGTAGATTATTAGTTAGGGAATCTTAAAATTTTTGCAGCACAAAATATACACAATTTTTATAGCTACTTTATTTATTTATTTATTTATTTTTGGCTGTGTTGGGTCTTCGGTTCGTGCGAGGGCTTTCTCCGGTTACGGCAAGTGGGGGCCACTCTTCATCGCGGTGCGGGGACCGCTCTTCATCGCGGTGCGCGGGCCTCTCACTATCGCGGCCCCTCCCGTTGCGGGGCACAGGCTCCAGACGCGCAGGCTCAGCAGCTGTGGCTCACGGGCCCAGCTGCTCCGCGGCACGTGGGATCCTCCCAGACCAGGGCTCGAACCCGTGTCCCCTGCATTAGCAGGCAGACTCTCAACCACTGCACCACCAGGGAAGCCCCCACAATTTTTAAAAATACTATTTGATAATGGTACTTGGTAGAAAAAAGTCAATTCCCCTTATTTGCTCCAAAGGGCATAATATACTCAAAATATTATCTAATGCTAAGTTATTTAATATGCAAGAGAAAAGCCATGGGAAATAAATAACAGGTGAAGCAAGACATCAACATAGAAAAATATATAATCAGAGGCATAAGAATGGCATTTCTAAGATAGTATTGCCCTTACACTTTCTCAGTGCATGTGGTAATGATGGTTCCTACTGAAGGACATTCTTAGACATGGAAGTCTTTGTGCACCCAGTCAGCTATTTATAGGCAGTGATCGGTGCTCATTTCCCTGCCCACTGTGTTAATGCTCATCCCTTGGAGGTACAAGGACTTGTCATAGGATTGATTCCATAAGCCATGTCTTTTGTAACTTACCATGAATGTAGATGGTGAGCATGGGACACCCAGGACTAAGTTCAATATCACTCATTTCTTTTAAGGTTCCTAATAGCTCAGTTATTAATTTTTTCCTTTGTCACTTTTGAACTGTACAACACTACAGATGTTTGAATAGACAGAAGTAACCTTTATTAAAGTGATATTCTGTGAATGGTACTACCTCCCTCATTTTTCATATGCTAATATCAAGACCTCATTGCATATAAAGATATCTGTAATATTGCGCACAGGATTTTTTTTTTAACATCTTTATTGGAGCATAATTGCTTTACAATGGTGTGTTAGTTTCTGCTTTATAACAAAGTGAATCAAGTTATACATATACGTATGTCCCCATATCTCTTCCCTCTTGCGTCTCCCTCCCTCCCACCCTCCCTATCCCACCCCTCTAGGTGGTCACAAAGCACCGAGCTGATCTCCCTGTGCTATGCGGCTGCTTCCCACTAGCTATCTATTTTACATTTGGTAGTGTATATATGTCCATGCCACTGTCTCACTTTGTCCCAGCTTACCCTTCCCCCTCCCCATATCCTCAAGTCCATTCTCTAGTAGGTCTGTGTCTTTATTCCCTTCTTGCCCCTAGGTTCTTCATGACCATTTTTTTATTTTTATTTTTTTTTAGATTCCATATATATGTGTTAGCATATGGTATTTGTTTTTCTCTTTCTGACTTACTTCACTCTGTATGACAGTCTCTAGGTCCATCCACCTCCCTACAAATAACTCAATTTCGTTTCTTTTTATGGCTGAGTAATATTCCATTGTATATATGTGCCACATCTTCTTTATCCATTCATCTGTCAATGGACAATTAGGTTGCTTCCATGTCCTGGCTATTGTAAATAGAGCTGCAATGAACATTTTGGTACATGACTCTTTTTGAATTATGGTTTTCTCAGGGTATATGCCCAGTAGTGGGATTGCTGGGTCATATAGTAGTTCTATTTTTAGATTTTTAAGGAACCTCCATACTGTTCTCCATAATGGCTGTATGAATTTATATTCCCACCAACAGTGCAAGAGGGTTCCCTTTTCTCCACATCCTCTCCAGCATTTGTTGTTTGTAGATTTTTTGATGATGGCCATTCTGACCAGTGGTGCACAGGATTTTAACTTGAAATTTTTGAGAATAATAAAAGGATTAGATGAACATATATGAATCCTTGCTCTAGAAATTTTTCTTCAGGGCCAGATAGTCAATATTTTAGGCTTTCCAGATCATCTCCATCACAGCTACTCAACTCTGCCATTGTAGGACAAAAGCAGCTATAGAAAATATGTAAACTAAACAGCATGACTGTGTTTCAATAAAGCTTTGGCCTGTGGGTCAAACATTTTAAAAGGGTTACATCCCTCTTCTAAGCCTTTCTATCTCTTTTTCCCTTTGAGACCAGGCTCAAATCCTCCTCCCCCCACCAGCTTCTTCTCCTCTTCATCCCTGTTGTCTGATCTGTGTGTTATTACCTTCCAAAACGAATGTCTTGTTTCTCCAACTACATTGTTAGCTATTTGATTGTTTCCTTCCTTCCTTCTTTACTCCTTCCCTCCTTCCTCCTTCTACCTCTTCAGTTCTTAGTAGATGAGCCAATAGATATTTGTTCCTAAAAATGCATTTAACTCTTAACTATCATTATAAAGATATTATGAAGTAATTATTTTATTTTAATGTCTCAGGCCTTAACATAGTAGCCATTCAATGCTTCTTGTTGCTAATGAAGATCTTAATTTTTTTTCCTAACAGTATTAATAAAACTTTAGAACAGTGGTCCCCAACCTTTTTGGCACCAGGGACCATTTTCGTGGAAGACAGTTTTTCCACGGATGTGGGGATGGTTCAGGCAGTGATGCAAGTGACGGGGAGCGATGGGGAGCGGCAGATGAAGTTTGGCTTGCTAGCCCATCACTCACCTCCAGCTGTGCAGCCCGGTTCCTAGCAGGCCGTGGACCAGAACCGGTCTGTGGCCCGGGGGTTGGGGACCCCTGCTTTAGAACACGTAAGACTAGGAAGACCACTTAGGCAAAAATACGACAAAGGCCTAAACTGTAGTAGACATGGAAAAAAGATGAAAAATTAAAGACAATTTATGATTTATTGATAAGAGTCATTTATCTCAGACCCAAATTAAATACAGATGTTTTCCAAGTAATACTACCATACATATTAACCAGCCTTGGCAGTTGTAAGTGGAAAAAGGCTTACACAGGCATAGCAGAGTAAGTGGCACATTAACGAAGTATCTCTACGTCTAGGAGTTTTGTAAGATTCACTTATAATAATGGTTTTCTTATATTCAGGTTATTCACCCTAAGATTATGAAAACACTCCAAGTTATTTTTAGACATCTCTATAAGTAAGGTTTATTAGTACTCTACCAGACAGATTTTATAGGAGTTTTTGCCAGGAAAGACTCCTCTTCTTTTGGAAGGATTATTATTTTCAGCTTCCACTGACTTTTTGTGGTTTGTGGTACTTTTATCCTTACAGTTTGTAGTTAGATGTTTTTTCTTTATAATTCAAAATTGTAAGACTATACCATACAAAAATATGACTATAAGTTCTTCCCTTTTTTCCTACTCCTCCTCTTTCCTTTCTTAAGCCATGTTGGTTTACTCTGTGCAAATGTTAGTTCTGTTAGGGAATTCTAAAATAAGAAACTCCCTTCCAAGTGTTTTTTTCCCCTTGGAAAAGAACATATAAGACATACATATGCAACCAGACTATAACATGGAAAATGATGAGCTGCAAAAGAAGTCAGATAAAGTAGTTTGAATTGAGGAAACATGACTTCCATCAGCTCAGATGAGTGAGCAAGAGAGAATGTGTTAGAACCCTGTGTAAGTTACAGATCTCAGACTAATGGTACTGGTGTCCTGAAGAGGTCACCACACTTCCAAAAATACTTAAACTGCACTAGAGAGATGGAAACCTGTGAAATATGATTTTTACCAGTTTTCTTTGCTGATAGATGTTGACAAACAATGTAATACTGCTGACTGTAGATATCAGTTATAATGGAATTGTTTTAGCTTTAGCCTTGGTAAAAGCTTTGACTGCTTTGTAGATTTTCTCTTTTCCCTTTGCAAAGAGAATATCAGATGATCCAAAACAAAACAACAGTGTCAATAAATTGCTTTATTTCTGCTTGCAAGTATAATTTGACAATGTGTTTGTTATGTAAAATGTTAAGAAATTAATCACTCTTCCAGTTCTATAGCATACCCATTGACTTAAATCAAATCTGAACCAAGTTATTTGTTTAAAATGTTGCAATTTTGCCTTATTCTGAGAAACAAATGGATATTCACATTCTACTTGTGCTGATGTCCTTGATTGTAGGCTGCCACTGTATTTCAAGATAATTATTACTGATGCATCCTGTCTTCATACACATATAACATTTGCATTGCATTTTGCCTTTGGGATGTCACTCTTTGTAAGTAGACAAACACATAGTTTGAGTGAAGACAAATGGCATTTTAAGCATAATGTTATTTTCCAGTTCTTCTTCTTGTATGAATGAAAATTATTCAGCAGTTCAGAGGAAGGACTTAAGTGAAGTAAATAAAGAAAAAGTATATCCATATGTGATCAGGCTTTTTGAAAATGTCAGAACATAAGATGAATGGAATTTCAAGGTTTATGATAAAAGATTTAGCTACCTTCTGTCAATATGCGTCAGAACTCTTGGATGAGAACCTGTTGTGAGACAATTTGTCCAAGCTTTTCGGTTTCCATTTTATCTGACATCTGGGATTTTACTTTTATTTTAAGGGACTTTGTTGACAATACTGATTCTTTCTCAGGTGTAGTATGTTAACTCCATTATGCTCATAATGTTACAAATACAGAAAAGTTTTCTTCCCTGCAGGATAACATCCTAGAATGGTAAAGGTCATCCATTAAGCGTTGAGCTTGTTTTTCTATACATGGATGAGATCACTGTATGAAATTCTATGGGTCAGAAGTATCATTGACTACAACATAATGATTCCCATGTGCTTTTAATGTATACAATTCTACAAGTTCATGCCAAACAAGGAAATATCAAGCTCTTATAAATCATTTAGGCATAGTTATATACTCAAGTAGGGGTAAATGTACATTTATCATTTTGTGAATTTAAAATATCAGTCCTGGGAAACCGTGAGTAAGATGAGGTCCCTGGGAGTAGGGTTTTCAGATGCCTGCGTTTTTGTAACAATTAGCTATACATTATACTGATATGCTCCCTCAGTAGTGAAAATTGATGGTAGCTCTGCCTCCCAGTCACTTAGCAAAGGGACTTTGCATCAAATAGGAATCACCAAATGTTTATTGACTAAGTGATAATGTACTAACATAAATAAAAGTTATTTATAAATGGTGAGCTATACAAATAGGTAATGTTATTATTTTTATTGTATAGGATCAGACCTAGAAGCTATTGTGTTGAAATAAAAAGAGAGAAAGTATTGCATACTACTTGTGGAGTATATATACCCAAGTATAGCTGACATAGTTCTTAAACTCATGAAAAACATCTTTTAAATATTTTCTCCTAATTTTCTTCACTTAATAACATTGTATTCACATTTACTTTTTAAATTAAAAGCTGTGTAACCATTCTGTGGTGTATGTAAAGACTGAAGTTTTAATACTTCAATCAATGACTGCTAGGCCAAAGAAGGTTAATTTACATTTTCATCATTGCTTCTTTTAGCTAAAGAACATTTTAATCTTTCAGTCATCTCAGAACATCTCAGTCAGTATCTCTATAAACCCATAAGTTACTCTTGTGGGCTTATGTTAGCAGTGATATTGGCCAGAAACCTTTCAAAGGAACAGAAAACTAGGTGCTTGGCAGTTTCCTTTATCCTTGTTATAATAACCAACTTGAAAGCTTTGAGAAACAAAATGCAGGGGGAAATTATTAGCAGTATTCTTCCATTCAGTGGCTTGTACAAAAGACCAATAATTCATACGGAGTATGAACACCTTGAGCACTGGTGAAATGGAAGACATTTTTCATTAGATGCCTGTATAAATTCCTAAAAATCACTGTGTGGATTCCCTTCCCTTCCTCTGTGTTCAGAAAGGCATCAGTTTTCCTTAGAAACATAACACCTGTCATCTCTAAGATTTTGCTCTGTCCTTTCTTACAGACGTTTTTGTTGGTGGTTTTCTTTACCACCTTCCTTGATGGACAGCAGCCTTCAACTGAGATCTCAAAACTGTGACTGAGCCAATTACTTAAGCTCTTGTGGGAGAAAAGCGTTTAATAGGAAGAAAATATAAGATTAGAAATGTGAGTTCTCCTTTTAAGACAAGTTGACTACTACTCAGTAGGGAAAGTCTTAAATCAAATATTTTTTTTCTTTCGGTAAACTTTACTGTTCTCAAGATCCTAATACCTCAGGAGGTAAATATTTAGAATTATTGGCTGTACTTTCCTCTTAGATATGTTAGAACCCTATATACAAAACAGTGGATTCAAATGATTTGTGAACCATTGTTTGGATAAATATATAACCATAACGTAAGAAGCACTGTGAAAGTAGTGATTTAAACATCTTATAAATGCATACAAAAGATTTTATGTGAATAAGTTTACTAAGTTTTTCTTAGAGGTGAATTATAGTCAAAGACTGTAAAAACATCTGCAGTTCAGCTTATTGTCTCCTCCTACTACAGTCAGATTTTTTAAATAACATAACCCCAGCAACTCATGTAACACAGTCTGTAAAAGTGGGATAATAGCAGTACTTATAGAATTTTGGTGAAGGTTGTGTTTAGCACAGTACGTAGAATATTCTAATCACTCCATCAATGTGAGTTAGTATTAGTAGTAATAGTATTGTTTTCGAAATGTTAAAGTAGCAGACAGGAACTACTGGATTTTTTTTTTTAATCTTTTGATGTACTTCTTCTAAAATCTGATATTCCCAAGTGTTTTATATTATAAATCATCTCATGGAAGACTTTGTTACTTGAGAGGTAGCAGTTTTAGGGTAACAGCATCCACACATTGTCCTTAATATCCTTGTTCCTAAATTGGAAATTCTTTTTAGGCATCACCTCTAGGACTCCTTGTTCTTCTGACTTGTCAGAAAGGATGAAACAGTGAGGGCTCAGACCGCTACATCCAGGGATGGCTCATTCATTTCTTAGAGCTCAGAACCTCATATCTACAGCTGTTGTTTCTTTCCTGATGCAGCCAGTAATTGACTCAGTTCCAGAAACTATACTTTCAGTCTGAGAGACTCCCTGACCTTTATTGAATTCTCTGTGGAAAACTACAGTTATGTACTTGGAAATAATTGCTGATGTACCTTTAAAACACAGAAAAATATCTCTAAACATCCACCGTGTGGTCTAGGATAGCTACTTAAGTCCAAAGGGGACTTCCTCTCCCCCTCCCTTGCACCCAGTTGTCTAGTCATCTGGGCCCCATTATATGTGCGTTCTGAGGTAAAGGCCCTGCAGCTTCCCACACTTGCTAGATCTTAAAGCAGTCCAGCTCCATTCCTCTTGGAAGGGCTAGAGCAATAGGAGCTGTACTCCCTTGCTTTTATCCTCTGTTTACTTATTCACCTTAGCCATTATATGTGGAGCTACTACACAGAAGGTGCTTGAAAAAAAGAGAGTTTGAGATCTTGATTTCAGGGTTGTGCCCATCAAAACCCAAAAGCATGGACAGGAAAATTTTCTAAGTCAAAGTAATTGGATAATTTTCATTTTCAATAAAGGGATTGATTAATGAATCAGAATTCACTGCCTATGCCATTTCTCACAGCTACGAACTTACAGTGACTAAAGCAAACCTCCTCCAACCTAATCTCTACTTTCTTTCATCTTGCAGACACTTACTGGAGTGTTTATTTTGTGCAAAGCATTGTATTAGGTACTGGCTGTATCACTCCTTGTAATTATATAGCTTATAATCAGGTACAGAAGGCAGATAAAAAGGTAAACACATAATTAGGTATTCACTAGTTGTGATAAAAGCTGTGATGGAAGCAAACAGGATACAATGATGAGAATAAATTGTATGGAAGGGGGAAGGGAAAATCTACTTACATGGGGAATCAGGAAAGACTTCTGAGAATTATTCATTTTGGTGAAAACTGAAGGAGTTAGCAAGGTGAAGACTGGGGGGAACAGGATCCCAGGCTCTGTTTTGAAAGGTCGCTGTGGGGTCCACCAGCCAGTAGAAAAGATTATAATAGACTCTTACCCTTTCACATACTTCCAACACATAGAAACCTATTAATAACCCCAGAATTCTTAACTGGCAAAATTCTGAGATTATTTTTTACAGTGTTTTAAATATTTATTGGCATTTATTATATGTACTTCCATCTAATCATGGTTTATCTTTCAATGTAGTCACTTTGGGGAAACAAGAAGGCTTTGTCACACATCTGTATTGAATGCCAGCACAAAATTCTAAATACAGATCATTTTAAGGTTATCTGCCTTTGCGGATTATCTTTGCTGCTATTTATTACAACACATAATGAAGACTTGTATATATATTGTGTGTTTGTCATACCTAAAATAATAATAAATTATTAATGTTAATCCATACAAAGCATACTTCAACTCTTGTTACATTTTCATTTTTAAAGATTACTGTTTTAAGAAAGGTATTCCTAATTCACTATATTAGGAGTCATAAAAAGCAAAAATATCCTTCATGTTTTTATGTTCAAACTTAATTTTTACATTTCACTTGGGACCCAGAATCAGCCTGTACTTTCAGAAGTAGGCCCCTGAAATCAATACATATGTTCTCTAAATAACAATTGTTATTTCATAATAGCATGGACAAAGAACATATATTTCCTCAGCCTCTCCTTCTCTACCCAATTATCGGTCACACACATCTTTGTCATACCTTTGTGAGATATACAAGTTTTTTCATGAGAGAAATACAGGTAACTATTTCTTAATTATGAAGTAGTATACTTTAAGTTCCTAGATCCTCAAGGTATATTTTTTACATGTAATCATGAACTTTGGCATATTGTGAATATCTGTGACCACTTTCAGTTGTCAGTTTTGTAGGCATAAAATAACAGTCTTCATCTTAATAAGGCATTCACAGTAAACACTTTTAGTATCAGTACGTGATTTTAGACTGTTGTCTTTGGCCTTGTTAATAATTTGATGATATTTCTAAATTCATATTTGGGAGTTACTTAATAAAAAGCAGGAAAAATGCAGTTAGGATAGTTTGTCATCATTTGGGTGTTTGCTGCTTTATAGTATGCACTTCATCATGTGTATAATCTGTAATGCAGCAATGCACAGTGAGGATTATAAGTACTATGCTGCCCACACTAACATTCAGCAATACCTATAGGTTAATCAGGCATAAAGTTCTAAAGTATGTGGATGGCAATGTATTAAAATAATGAATACACATGTTATGCAAATAAAATGAATTGTAATTTTTATTTTAATATCTGGGGCATGCATTTAATATACTTCCTGTTAAAACTGAAATGTAGTTTTGCTTTGGAAACTTTATAAAATGATTCTAAAGTATATATGGAAAGATAAATATGCCAAAATAATGAAGAAAACATTGTAAAAGCAAAAAGGATGAAGAAGTTTCCCATTTGTGTGTTAAAACACTTTATAAACCTATAGTAATTAAAACAGTAATGTGTGGGCATAAATGTATACAAAAATATTGGGAAAATAGAATATAATGTCAAGAAACAGACTAAAGTATAGATAAAGATTTGGAGTACAATACAAGTGATATTGTAAATTAGTAGGAAAACATTTATTTTAATAAATGGTGCTGGAACAATTAGCTAACTATTGGTGGGATGAGGGCAGAGGAATAAACTTAAATACTCACACTTCATTTTATTACAAAATGAACTCCAGATGGAGAATCTTAATAGTCTGTTAAGGTTAAATAATTATTATTGGAAATATGGAAATTTTATAACTTAAAAATTAAATGATATTTAATATGTACCTTAATATTCTCATTAATTCTTCTAAAACCTTGCATATCTATGTATACTAACTTGTTTATTTTTTGCTTGTTCTGTTTAATGCTAAAAGTGATATATTAAAGTTCTCTATTATTTAGTAATTTTTTCAAGACCTCCTTGAATCTCAAGCCTCTTTGCCTTTTATTTATTGCCTGTTGTGTACTTCCACATAGCAATCAACCAACCACTGTTACACAGAAACCTGGAAGAAAAGGTTTGAAATAGATGTGGTAAACTAGATCTGAATATTCCATAACATATAAAGAGCTCTTAAAAAGCAATAAAAGAGCAAATAGAAAAATGAGCAGAGCACATGAACAGGCAGTTAATTTAGAACATGAACAGGTTTATTAATTTTTAATAAACATTTGAAAATGAAGAAATGTAAATTTAAAACAATGAAATATTTTCTGCTATCAGATTGGTAAAGATTTTTTAAATCTTTAATTCTTATTATTAATAAGTAATGAAAAACACATTCTCATATGCTCTTGGAAGAGGTATATATTGGTACAAGTTTTTTGGATTCAAATTATTAAAATGTACTAAACATCTGTAAGAATGCATACCCTTTGACACAGCAATTCACCTCTTAAGAATTTACCTCAAGGGACTTCCCTGGTGGAGCAGTGGTTAAGAATCCTCCTGCCAATGCAGGGGCACAAGTTTGAGCCCTGGTCCGGGAAGATCCCACATGCTGTGAAGCAGCTAAGCCCTTGCACCACAACTACTGAGCCTACGCTCTAGAGCCCACGAGCCACAACTACTGAGCCCACGTGCTGCAACTGCTGACGCTCACGTGCCTAGAGCCCGTGCTCTGCAATGAGAGAAGCCACCACAATGAGAAGCCTGTGCACCACAATGAAGAGTAGCCCCTGCTCATCGCAACTAGAGAAAGCCCGCATGCAGCAACGAAGACCCAATGCAGCCAAAAATAAATACATAAAATAAACAAATTTATTTTTAAAAAAAAGAATTTACCTCAAATCAGTAATCAAAGAAGACATAAAAAATGTTTTGAAAAATATACTGTTTTGAGTTGTCTAACATATCATTGTATATAGTAGCAAATTTTGGGAAACATCCTAAATCTCAACATATATGAGATTATAATTTTACTATTAATAGACATAATCACAATACTAAATAAAGTATGATCTAATTTTATAGAAATAAATTTGTATTTCTATATGCATAAATATTGATACTTTAGGACATATAGCAATGTGTTAATAATTGTGAATAGGTTTTCTTTTTATATGTTTATACTTATCTCTGCTTTCAAAATGATTCAGAGTGGACATACTTTACAATTAAAAAAAAATAAAGCCATCTCCATATTTTAAAAATGATGAAGGGGCTTCCCTGGTGGCTCAGTGGTTAGGAATCCGCCTGCCAATGCAGGGGACACGGGTTCGTGCCCCAGTCTGGGAAGATCCCACATGTCGCGGAGCGGCTAGGCCCGTGAGCCACAACTACTGAGCCTGCGCATCTGGAGCCTGTGCTCCGCAACGGGAGAGGCCACGACAGTGAGAGGCCCACGCACCACGATGAAGAGTGGCCCCCGCTCGCCACAACTGGAGAAAGCCCTCGCACAGAAACGAAGACCCAACACAGCCCAAAATAAATAAATAAATAAATAAATTTATTTTTAAAAGAATGATGAAGAAGATGATTAAAGATTTTATACTGTAGTAAATATCACAGTTAAAATATATTTGTTTAATAAAAAATTTGACATTTAATATGAGACTTACATATTTGGTGAACTTTAATTGATTTTTTTTCACATTTTGATGCTTAAG
This sequence comes from Balaenoptera acutorostrata, assembly GCF_949987535.1. Lineage (NCBI taxonomy): Eukaryota > Metazoa > Chordata > Mammalia > Artiodactyla > Balaenopteridae > Balaenoptera > Balaenoptera acutorostrata. The sequence goes on from NC_080065.1 coordinate 92,913,941, forward strand.
AGAGATCAGTTTTCCCCTGAGGAAGCTTTTTTTTATATTCCTTCCTCTCTTTACTGTACTATGCTAGCACTTATCAAAGATGACAAACTATAGTCCTCTGTTAATTTATCTGTACCTTCTATTAAATATGTCCAATGAATATGTAATATGAGCCACTATGTTATTTAAAATATTCTAGTAGCAACATTAAAATGCAAAAAGAAAAAGGTAAAATTGATTTAATAGTATAGTTTATTAACTCAATATATTAAAAATTTCTTATTTTAACATGTAATTAACATGAATCATTATTGAGGTATTTTACATTCTTTTGTTTGTTTTACAAGTTTTCAAAATCCAGTGGGTATGTTATACTTAAAGCACATTTCCATTTGGACTAAGTGCGTTTCAGATGTCACATGTGGCTAGTGGCTACCATACTGACCAGCACAGCATTAGAATGTTAATCTCTTTGAGGACCAGGGCATCTCTTTTACGCTTATATCCCCAGTGCCTAATAAGTGTCTGGAACTTAGTAAGCACTTTTAATATTTGAACCTGCTTCTGCAGAGTTTTTTCTGCTACTCCTACCTCGGTAGTATCACTTGCTCTGTTGTACTTTTCATTTACGTGCCTATCTCCTGTAATAACTGTGTGTTCCTCAAAAGAGCAACCATGTTTTATTCAACTTTATATGCCTGATATAGTAGATGTTCCATACATGGTTATTGGAAGGAAGTTGGGGAAGAAGAGAAAATACTCATTTTTTATTACAGAGAACTTTTTTTTCTGGTAATTCAGTCTCTTGAAATATTATATGTTAAATCTCACAACGTCAAATAGAATTATATAGTGTTTAGCAATAGAAATTGAAAAACCTCAACTCTTCATTTATTGGGTCTTTAGATTAAGACCAAATTGGGTCTTTAGATTAAGCCATCCAAAATGGTTGGTCGCTGATTTTCTTTTTGAAGATCACTATGGTTTAGAGCTTCAGTAGCCTTACTTAATATAACTCTGTCCCGTGTTGAATAAAGTTTATAGCTACAGAGTTCTTCCCTGTCAATCCTAATAATCCCTTGCTGTAACATAAGACTTTTCTCCTGTGATCCTCAGTGGAGGCAGACAACAGTTGGTCAGCATTAATCATAATGTGAGCTTTCACATTAGTAATGTTACTTATTATATTTTCCTTCAACGTTCTTTTTCTAAATTATTGAACACCAATTTTTCAAAATTTACATCAGAATTTTAAAAATATATTTTTCTAATAGAAAAGATGAGATCAGTAATGTGTTTATTTATTGGGTTTGTGAGATATCTTTCCCCACATAAATGATGTTATAAATACCACTGGTGAGCACTTGTCGACTGTCAGTAATAACTGAACAGCCATCAAATGCCAATATGGTGTTAATTGCTAAGAGCAAGAAATAATCTATGTTTTTTTTCTGATGTGCTCTTAGCTTATAGTTTTATTTTAGGTAGGGGCCTAGGAATCACTGTTGAGCCATGTTATCATCATGCATACTACTTATCAGAGTACCTGGAGTGTAAATTAAAATAGGTTTGCTGTCAATCCCAGTTCAAATCCAGGCTTTGCTACTTGTCTGGCATCTGTACATCTTACCTGTATGTTATCTATCTCATAAATTAGTTGCAAGGATTACATGAGAAAAATCTGTCTGAAGTACTTGACTATTTATTGCACATATATGCATTAATATACGATATTTGTTTTTCTTTTTCTGACTTACTGCACTCTGTATGACAGTCTCTACATCCATCCACGTCTCTACAAATGACCCAATTTCGTTCCTTTTTATGGCTGAGTAATATTCCATTGTATATATGTACCACATCTTCTTTATCCATTCGTCTGTTGATGGGCATTTAGGTTGCTTCCATGACCTGGCTATTGTAAATAGTGCTGCAAGGAACATTGGGGTGCATGTGTCTTTTTGAATTATGGTTTTCTCTGGGTATATGCCCAGTAGTGGGATTGCTGGGCCATATGGTAATTCTATTTTTAGTTTTTTAAGGAACCCCCATACTATTCTCCATAGTGGCTGTATCAATTTACATTCCCACCAACAGTGCAAGAGGGTTCCCTTTTCTCCACATCCTCTCCAGCATTTGTTGTTTGTAGATTTTCTGATGATGCCCATTCTAACCGGTGTGAGGTGATAACTCATTGTAGTTTTGATTTGCATTTCTCTAATTAATTAGTGATGTTGAGCAGCTTTTCATGTGCTTATTGGCCATCTATATGTCTTCTTTGGAGAAATGTCTATGTAGGTCTTCTGCCCATTTCTGGATTGGGTTGTTTGTTTTTTTAATATTGAGTTGCATGAGCTGTTTATATATTTTGGAGATTAATCCTTTGTCCGTTGATTTGTTTGCAAATATTTTCTCCCATTCTGAGGGTTGTCTTTTCGTCTTGTTTATGGTTTCCTTTGCTGTGCAAAAGCTTTCAAGTTTAATTAAGTCCCATTCGTTTATTTTTCTTTTTATTTCCTTTTCTCTAGGAGGTGGGTCTAAAAAGATCTTGCTGTGATTTATGTCAAAGAGTGTTCTTCCTAAGTTTTTCTCTAAGAGTTTTATAGTGTCCAGTCTTACATTTAGATCTTTAATCCATTTTGAGTTTATTATTGTGTATGGTGTTAGGGAGTGTTCTAATTTCATTCTTTTACATGTAGCTGTCCAGTTTTCCCAGCACCACTTATTGAAGAGGCTGTCTTTTCTCCATTGTATATCCTTGCCTCCTTTGTCATAGATTAGTTGACCATAGGTGCGTGGATTTATCTCTGGGCTTTCTATCCTGTTCCATTCTGTTTTTGTGCCAGTACCATATTGTCTTGATTACTGTAGCTTTGTAGTATAGTCTGAAGTCAGGGAGTCTGATTCCTCCAGCTCCATTTTTTTCCCTCAAGACTGCTTTGGCTATTCAGGGTCTTTTGTGTCTCCATACAAATTATAAGATTTTTTGTTCTAGTTCTGTAAAAACTGCCATTGGTAATTTGATAGGGATTGCATTGAATCTGTAGATTGCTTTGGGTAGTATAGTCATTTTCACAATGTTGATGCGTCCAATCCAAGAACATGGTATATCTCTCCATCTGTTTGTATCATCTTTGATTTCTTTCATCAGTGTCTTACAGTTTTCTGAGTACAGGTCTTTCACCTCCTTAGGTAGGTTTATTCCTAGGTATTTTATTCTTTTTGTTGCAGTGGTGAATGGGATTGTTTCCTTAATTTCTCTTTCTGATCTTTTGTTGTTAGTGTATAGGAATGCAAGAGATTTCTGTGCATTAATTTTGTATCCTGCAACCTTACCAAATTCATTGATTAGCTCTAGTAGTTTTCTGGTGGCATCTTTAGGATTCTCTATGTATAGTATCATGTCATCTGCAAACAGTGACAGTTTTACTTCTTTTCCAATTTGCATTCCTTTTATATCTTTTTCATCTCTGATTGCCATGGCTAGGACTTCCAAAACTATGTCTCCCTCTTTTTCTTGATGAGTCTGGCTAAAGGTTTATCAATTTTGTTTATCTTCTCAAAGAACCAGCTTTTAGTTTTATTGATCTTTGCTATCGTTTCCTTCATTTCTTTTTCGTTTATTTCTGATCTGATCTTTATTTCTTTCCTTCTGCTAACTTTGGGTTTTGTTTGTTCTTCTTTCTATAGTTCCCTTAGGTGTAAGGTTAGATTGTTTATTTGAGATTTTTCTTGTTTCTTGAGGTAGGCTTGTATAGCTATAAACTTCCCTCTTAGAACTGCTTTTGCTGCATCCCATAGGTTTTGGATCATCGTGTTTTCGTTTTAATTTGTCTCTAGGTATTTTTTGATTTCCTCTTTGATTTCTTCAGTGATCTCTTGGTTATTTAGTAACGTGTTTCTTAGCCTCCATGTTTTTTACGTTTTTTCCCCTGTAATTGATTTCTAATCTCATAGCATTGTGGTCGGAAAAGATGCTTGATAAGATTTCAATTTTCTTAAATTTACTGAGGCTTGATTTGTGACCCAAGATGTGATCAATCCTGGAGAATGTTCCATGTGCACTTGAGAAGAAAGTGTAATCTGATGTTTTTGGGTGGAATGTCCTATAAATATCAGTTAACTCTATCTGGTCTATTGTGTCATTTAAAGCTTGTGTTTCCTTATTAGTTTTCTGTCTGGATGATCTGTCCATTGGTGTGAGCTGTGAAAGCCCCCCACTATTACTGTGTTACTGTCGATCTCCTCTTTTATAGCTGTTAGCGGTTGCCTTATGTATTGAGGTGCTCCTATGTTGGGTACATATATATTTATAATTGTTATATCTTCTTCTCAGATTGATTCCTTGATCATTATGTTGTGTCCTTCCTTGTCTCTTGTAACATTCTTTATTTTAAAGTCTATTTTATCTGATATAAGTATTGCTACTCCAGCTTTCTTTTGATTTCCATTTGCATGGAATATCTTTTTCCATCCCCGCACTTTCAGTCTGTATGTGTCCCTAGGTCTGAAGTGGGTTTCTTGCAGACAGCGTATATATGTGTCTTGTTTTTGTATCCATTCAGTGAGCCTGTGTCTTTTGGTTGGAGCACTTAATCCTTTCACGTTTAAGGTAATTATTGATACGTATGTTCCTATTACCATTTTTTTAATTGTTATGAGTTTGTTTTTGTAGGTCCTTTTCTTCTCTTGTTTTTCCCACTTAGAGAAGTTTCTTTAGCATTTTTTGTGGAGCTGGTTTGGTGGTGCTGAATTCTCTTAGCTTTTGCTTGTCTGTAAAGCTTTTGATTTCTCCATCAAATCTGAATGAGATCTTTGCTGCGTAGAGTAATCTTGGTTGTAGGTTCTTCCCTTTCATCACTTTAAATATACCATGCCACTCCCTTCTGGCTTGTAGAGTTTCTTCTGAGAAATCAGCTGTTAACCTTATGGGAGTTCCCTTGTATGTTATTTGTCATTTTTCCCTTGTTGCTTTCAATAATTTGTCTTTAATTTTTGTCAATTTGATTACTGTGTGTCTCAGCATGTTTCTTCTTGGGTTTATCCTGCCTGGGACTCTCTGCTCTTCCTGGACTTGGGTGGTTATTTCCTTTCCCATGTTAGGGAAGTTTTCGACTGTAATCTCTTTAAATATTTTCTCGGTCCTTTCTCTCTCTCTTCTCCTCTGGGGCCCCTATAATGCGAATGTTGGTGTGTTTAATGTTGTCTCAGAGGTCTCTTAGGCTGTCTTCATTTCTTTTCATTCTTTTTTCTTTATTCTGTTCCACAGCAGTGAATTCCACCATTCTGTCTTCCAGGTCACTTATTCGTTCTTCTGCCTCAGTTATTCTGCTATTGATTCCTTCTAGTATATTTTTCATTTCAGTTATTGTATTGTTCATCTCTGTTTGTTCTTTAATTCTTCTAGGTGTTTATTCTTTACTTCTTCTAGGTCTTTGTTAAACATTTCTTGCATCTTCTCGATCTTTGCCTCCATTCTCTTTCCGAGGTCCTGGATCATCTTCACTATCATTATTATGAATTCTTTTTCTGGAAGGTTGCCTATCTCCACTTCATTTAGTTGTTTTTCTGGGGTTTTATGTTGTTCCTTCATCTCGTACAAAGTCCTTTGCCTTTTCATCTTGTCTATCTTTCTGTGAATGTGGTTTTCCTTCCCCAGGCTGCAGAATTGTAGTTCTTCTTGCTTCTGAAGTTGTATAGTTTTGCCATGTTTGTTCCTGACCAGCTTTCATGCCAGGCCTCTTTTTCTCTGTTCAGATATCTCTAGAGCCTCTGCAAAGGCACCAACCTTGGTCTAGCTTTTAGGAATTTGGGAACGTATAAGAGAAGGATAAGGCTAGCTTCCAGTTAGAGGGAATAGAGCCATGGGGGAACCCAAGACAGTATCCAAGGTAAAGTCCAGCTCATTAATCACAAACTGACCTAACAAGCCTCCCATCTAGAGGAGAAATGAAAGAGAATGAACCAATATCTGGTGGAAAGGAGCCACAAACAGAGATAGAAATATCAGTGGTAGGGGCGTAGTAAGAGGCTGAGCTTGGTGAAAGGCCCATAAAAGATAAGTACTCTTCATAGTGCCCTTGTGGCTTCAGCCCTGTGAGGAAATAAGCAAATAAGGACACCAAAACTGGTTTTCAATTCCACTCCACTCTTTAGTGCTTGAGGTTTCTATCAGGCTTGATTCTACTCTTTTCCTTATGGACTTGGCCCCCACCCAATTAACTTGGGAAGGATGTCCTCTCCTAGTTTCCTCCTGAAGACATAATAAGCCTACCATCCAGCCCTAGCCCCTGACTGATTCACTGACTGGCTCTTCCCAGTTCCCTGCAGCGTAATTCAAGCCTGGAGGATTTCTGTCACATTGGAACTGGAGGGACTTCTGCCTTGGAAGTGTAGGAGAGGATGTCACGTGTAGGGCTGGAACAAAGGATATACAGGAAAAGGAGGGTGGGGAAAAGAGGAGGAACAGCTACTTTACCCCTTGGTTTAGTAAAAGAGGAAAATACTTTATCTCCTTGAATTGACCATGGGATACTTGCAGGTCTTCAGGGTGTTTTGTAATTCATATTATTATTAATTATCCTGCATGTTTCTTGTACTGGGCATTATCAAAGACAGTAAAAAGATGTTAGAAGAGAGATTCAGTGAGACCATAATGTTAACTAAAAGCCTTAGACTTAGTTACTCTCCCCAGAACTTCCATTTTTCTTGTTTGAAGCTGTACTACTGCCTTAAAAATTCTTCATTTCTCCAGTTTCTCCCACTCTTTTAGGATGCAGTCAGCTGTCCGTGAGTTTCCATCTGATGTTTCACAGATTGGAGGCTGTGAAGTCACTTACCCGCTCTGAACAGTTAGACTATCCTAGTTGTCTAAGAAAGCAATGGAGGGCCTGTACTGTGACACATGCAATGTGAATGACAAGGAAAGGTTGAATTCAAGAGTTTTTTCAGATGTAGAGTAATTATAAATTATTGATGTGACAGAGTGAAGAAAAGGGAAAGGTCAAAGAAGATTTTGAGAGTACATTTCTAATGCGGATAGGGGGCCCATGGCAATCCATGAACCAAGATAGGGAATAAGAGTCAGGAGCAGATTTGTGGGGGAGGAACAGTTTGACATTTGTTTTGGACTTGTTGAGTTTGAAATAATTGTAGGCCATCTAGGAAGAGGAATATTTAAGAGTCCAGCTGAAATAGTGGAGTGGGAGATATAAAACTGGGATCTGTTGATGGCTCTATGTGATCATTAAAGCCATGAGAGAGAACAAGGTTGCCTAAGGAGAGAGAAGTGGGCCTGGGCTAGAGCAACATTTAAGGAGTAGGAAGAAGAAGAGCCATTGAAAGACTCAAAAGGAGCACAGAGGGGCCGGATGGGTCAAGGGAGGTATAGATGAGCCTCAGGTCTTTTCTTTAATATTATCTATCAAAATCTCTCCCTTGTCTCCCACAGACACCTTCCTGAATCTCTGCCCTGCTGCCAACCCTGCAGAAGATTCCCACTCTCACCCTGTACCCCAAAAGGACAGGGCCCATGTCTTTACTTCTCATTCTTCATAACTTAGGGACCTTAGTAAAGGATAGGAAAATTGTTTCTATTGAACCTTACCAAGGGAGCATTTTTTAAGGAAATATAGTTTGACCGTTAACTTCAGATGTCAGAAGTAGTTTTTATTTCATTTTTTCCCCATTAAGATTTAGAGATTTTCTGGTTAAATCAACATAAAAATTGTAGTAATTATATGCGCTGGTATGAAAGCAACCCCCCCCCCATTTTCTTCTGGATAGGATGTGTAGATATGGGAGCACACATTTTGCTGACATGTTCTGAAGCTTAGTATTTTGATAAATTTACCTGGGAATAAGAATTGATTGAAAACTTCTCAGTTTTACATTGGCTGAGGTTAAGTATCAGAAAGATGGGCAGCCAATTAGCTGACAGGACCTGCACAGTGCTAGATGGATTGCAATAAAAAAATTGAGTCAAAGAGAGAACACTGCTATCAGTTACCAGCTGACTGGAGAGTATGTTATTGAATCATATCAGAAATAAAGGCCCAAACTTTTTTCTCTGACTTCCCAAAAAAGCTCAAATTGCAAATACCTTTAGTGCCTAGTAAGCAAAACAGTGCTGCCTTATGTAATGTGAAATATTATTGTAGACAATGAAAGTGCTTAGGTTTTTCTTGCTGTTAGCAGATGAAGCCTGGTTTTATTCTGTGAACACAAAAACCATATTCACATTACATTAAAAAGTAATGCATTGGGGCTTCCCAGGTGGCGCAGTGGTTGAGAATCTGCCTGCCAATGCAGGGGATACGGGTTCGAGCCCTGGTCTGGGAAGATCCCACATGCCGCGGAGCAACTGGGCCCGTGAGCCACAATTACTGAGCCTGCGCGTCTGGAGCCTGTGCTCCGCAACAAGAGAGGCCGCGATAGTGAGAGGCCCGCGCACCGCGATGAAGAGTGGCCCCCGCTTGCCACAACTGGAAGAAAGCCCTCGCACAGAAACGAAGACCCAACACAGCCATAAATAAATAAATAAATAAAAATTAAAAAAAAAAAAGTAATGCATTATTTTAGTGGCTCTTAATAGTGATTCATATAAAGCCTTAAATAGAAAAAAATGGGTTAAAGTAGAAGAGAATTACACCTATAATAAATTAAAATCACATTTCCCTTTTCATTATATTGGATAATTACACAGACACAAAAGAAGAAATAGTACAAAAGATATCCTTTCTGAAGCAATATTACAGTCATCTTGAACTGGGCAACTTACCACATATTAATCATAAGGTCAGTTCACTTCATGCTCATATTGGCCAAATTTTTCATATAAAACCCATGGAAAAGAGTTTGGTTGTCATTTGTAAGATATGTATCATCAGTGGTATTGTTACTAGGGGCACAGAAAAATAGAAAAAGCAGGGCCCAACCCTGCTTAGCTTCTGAGATCAGATGAGATCAAGTGCGTTCAGGGTGGTATGGCCGTAGACAGAAAGCTATTGATGATTTTTGAGAGAGCAGAGAAAAAAAATGACTAAATTCTAAACCTGTTGAAATGATTTTGGTGTTTGATGCTGCCCCTTCTAAAAGTCTTGGACTTCAAATGCTTCTTCCTTTAACACCCCTGTTAGTGATAGACAAAGATTAAAGCCTTCTAACTTATAACTGGAGACATTAAGAATGCACAGAAAGTGCCTTTCATCATCTGAGTCATCTTATAATAGGGTGGAGTGTATTTAAATTGCAATGAACTAGGGGGAAAGAGATTGTTATGTGGTGGAGATAGACATTCTTATCATGTGAGTGGAGAACTTGGAGAGTTGAGCATTCTCCTCATAACTCATGACTGCCTTTCAACTCACAAGCAGTGCCAGAATCCACTGGACCCATGCTCTGTGATAGCTCCTCTTCCTCCACATTTCTTGCGTATGTTTAGAGAACTGGAAAAATTTGTAGGAACTAGTAGCTACCTATATGTGAGTCCCTATAAGGGTCTACATTCGAGTATAAGACTGAATGGAGGCCTAACTAGGTCAGCATCTCCAGAGGGCACAGAGGTGGCCTCTCTTACCTTGTGTACCTAACATGATGAGTTCTACATGGCACTAGAGAGGACCTTTTTCATGAGTAAAAAAAATTTTCATAATTTGAAAATATAAATTAAACTTCCTTTCTCCATTTTCCCACAAGCCATGTTAATGATATCCTATTTCATCAAGAGTATCTGAAGTATTTATTAGGAATGTGAAAAACTCACAAAAGTTTCAGGTTATAAAATAATTAAAGATAGCAATTTTTTTCCTCTGCAGTGGACTTGATTGAACATTCACTAAACTGAAAAGCCATAAGAGGTACTGCAGATCAGCTGTAAATATCACCCATATTCCAGCCATCACTAAGGACAGAAAAGTTTTGCCTTTTGTATCAGTTAGGACAAGCTAGATTATGCTGCGGTAACAAACAACATGAGAATCTCAGGAACTTAAAACAGCTAAATGTATTTCTCACTGCAGTCCATCATGGGTCAGAAAAGGAGCTCTGCCCACAGACACAGGAAGAATCTATTGCTTCTACAATCACAGAGGCAGGGAACTTGCCAAGCCATGCACTGTCTCTTAAAGTTGCTTCCTAGACATAACAATCATCACTTCTCAAAATTTACTGACTAAATCAAGTCACATAGCCATGCTTGGGTTCAACGTGGTAAGGCTGTATATGTTCAGCATGGTGAGGTATAATCCTCCTACAGGGAGAAACACTATACATTTGTGCACAATAATATAGCTACCACAGTGGCAATTCTACCTGCTATGCCAGTGGAGTATAGGTTCTTGAACAGTTTCCTTGGTTTATTGTAGTTTTAAAAGCCACCAGCTTAGAAGTCTAGAGACACATCAGGTGGGAGAGGCCTTAGACTTCGTGGCCTGCTCTTCCCAGTGTGGCTTCCAGAGCATGGATTCCAAGGTTCTTTCTTCCTAATTTGTTAGCACCAGTGAAATTTCCATGAAAATTATTACCTCCACCGTGGATTTCACATAGTAGCTTTAGGCTGAGGGGAAAAAAGCATTAAAAACCATCTCTGTTAGGAGACTGAAGATAGGAGAAGGGTACAAGAGACTGCTATAAAAATCTGTTTACCTTCTGTTATGGACTTAATGGGATTTTTCACTAGGAACTGCTTTTTACATGAGTTTTTGAAAAAATTAAATAAGTTGTCAGTGAACCGTACTAAAGCATTTGGAAGCTCAGTTCCATTCTTCATTTGCTTGACTCTAATAATCTGACCCCAACTCCCTTCCCCATTGTTTTTATTATGTAAATTATATGCATGGCAAGCGTGGGTGCATTGTTTGATGGAGAGCCACTGAGCAGGTGTGGGAATTAGACAAACAAAGAGGCTTCAATCTGGGAAGTTTTCATAAAAGAGGTAGAACTTTAGGGACTACAAAATTATTTGAAACTGTTAAATAACAAGAACTGTACTTGAGGGAAATAAGAAGAATGACATGCCTTCATGGAGCATTTATTAAACAACTGCTATAGAACAGACTGTGCAAGATGTCAGGGATCCAAAGAAGAGGAAGAAATGATCTTCCCTTGAAAGACATACAAAAGCATACCTAGTGTACATAATCATTTGGGGGGAACTTTGGAGGGAGATTTATTCAAAGGCCTCAGAAGGCAAATTCAGCTAACAAAAGACATGAAGATGGGGGAATTCCCTGGTGGTCCAGTGGTTAAGACTTGGGCTTTCACTGCTGTGGGCCCAGGTTCGATTCCTGGTCGGGGAACTAAGATCCCACATGCCGTGCTGCATAGCCCCACCCCCCCAAAAAAAGAAAGACATGAAGATGGACTAGAGAATAGGAAGAAATTAAGCATCAGAGCTCTCAGTGACAGTTCAATATATATATTAGCTCTGAGCTCCTTTTACACTTCATTTCGGCCCCTTCTGAGAAATCTACTGCTTTGTATGAAAATGTGAGAAGTGTGGAGTATTAGAATTGTAGATTGTATTCTAGTAGTCAATACTAATCGAGCTTAAAAGTTCTACCTCTTCAATGTTAGGGAGATTGATGGCCAGACAGTGACAAATAGGTCTTTTTTGTTATTATTCTGTCACTAAAGATGGGATGTGATTACTTGATGACAAAAGCAACAACCTTGCATCACTTCTGTCCACTCTAATTTAGGCAAGAACCCAACTAGGTTGAGTGGTCTGCTCCTGTTTCATTAAGAAGGAGTTCAGGGTCAATGAAAAATGCCAGCAGCTTTATCATCCCATTAAGTAACTCGGACAGTCCAAGTCAGCATTTGGAGCAATCTTGGGCACATCAGGAAGAGTTATATCAGGGAACAAGATACTGTACTGCTCGAGCCAAGTTCACTTGCGGGGCACAAAAAGAAGAGCTTGTTCTATGCAATAAAGTGCTTGACTATAGACACATAAATGCAGTTGTCTTCTTGCCAACCTAAAAGATAGATTGTCTAATCAGTCTTGTGAGTATTGAGTTAAAGAAAGACCAGCAAAAACATTTGGGGAAAAACTAGGGTCCAGTGTGAATAAATTTTTCTTTAACTTATCTTTCATCTCAGAACTTTCTACCAGCCAAACTGCCACTCACAGTTCAAAATTCAAAGGTCTCCTCCTCTTCTCAAATATCACCTCCTCGGAGGCCTTCCTGTCAACCCTGTTAAAATCATCTCCACCCGCTCCCTTACACTCTGTATTTATACCTGTTCTTTTTTCCCTAATAACAGAACTATCAGCAATTGTATTACTTATTTACTTGTTTATTGTCTGTGTGTCAAACTAATTTGTAAGCTCCATGAGGAAAGGAATTTATCCTCTTTACTGTTGTATCTCAGTAAATATTTGTTAAATTAATTGTCAAAGCCATTACTCACCACAAATGTGTGATTTAGGAGAACACATTTTTCCTGGGGAAGGCAATTCATATAGCTGAAAGTAGAGAGCTCTCTAGGCTTCGAATCCCTTCTCCCCTGCTCTTTTTTTCCCTAATACTTTTCCTTCTACCATTTTTTACTGATAGTTGTTTTTATAAAAGTAAATAGTATTAAAACACTGATAATTTTAGAAGTCAAACATCAAAATAATTCCTTGTGTCTCAGAGGCTGCGTGGGAGTCCTTCATAAAGTGCCTACTGGAAGGAGTAAATGTTCCTTGTGGCCCTGATGGGGCCTCTGACCAGCCATGGGGCCCTGGCTTCCTCCGGAGACCCAAGCCTTCCATGGAAAATGAGGAACTTAGAGGGAATCCTTTCAGGGCCTTCTACTCTGTAGCATGCTAATTGTGATTATCGACATCTAGGTGATCTTTTCTCACCCTCATTTATATCCTGAAAAGTGGGAACGTCTGAGAAATGGAATTTGTTTGTATGTTTATTTGTCTTAGGGTTTTGTTTAGTTTGGTTTGGCTGAGCTAGCCAGAACCGGAAAGCTTTTCATTTTTTGGCCACATGGCTTACAAGATCTTAGTTCCCTGACCAGGGATCAAACCCGGGCCCCAGCGGTGAAAGTGCCAAGTCCTAACCACTGGACTGCCAGGGATTCCCCAGGAAAGCTTTTTAAGGACCTAGTCAATTTCCCTTCATTCCTGGAATCACTACGGGCCCAAGAGCTGCTACCAAATGTCGTTTGGACGTCCTAAGGACACAGAGTGTTTCAAGAGCTTACTTCATTCGTAGAGCAAGAAAGGAGTGTAATGAATATGAAAACAAATGTAAATACCTTTTGTATTCATTCTAATTCCACATTAAGAAAATTGGAGAATATGAGAATAAATATGATATTGAATTTGTAACAATTTCTCTTTAATTCTTCCCTCTATGAGTAATCTTCAGGTTGTGAAGAGACAAGTACTGCTGCTTTTATTCATCAAATCTCCTGTTGCTGTTTTTTTCAGGAAGCTCAAATAATCTGACTAGGATTATTTCCTTTATTTTACTTTCTTGATTGAAAACATAACCACAATTTTATTGTTATGTTTCTTACAGACAAGAATACACGTTTGTGCTAACAATGTGTGGCAAACTCAGCTATAGAAAGCTTTGCCTAACAAAATTCTATTTTTCCCTTCATTGTAAACTTTCTAACAGCTCCAGTGTTGCACACGCACATAAAGTCACTGACTACCCAGTGTGTCCCAAAGAACAAGGTGACCCTCACCAGAGCTTATACAGCCAAAACAGGAAAGTGACTCTCTCCCCAAAGGAAATGCTCTCTTTGAAATCTACAAGCTAACAAATAGCAAAAACATTTCCTTGTAGAGCTTTACCACAGTGACATAAAGAAGGAAACAGGATGTTTAAAGAAAATTTTTTCATATGACTTTATGAAGCTAAATCTACCTTCAAATTATGTGCTTTGGTGCTTTATGTTTGCTTTATAAATATTTTCGTGCCTGAGTTGTAAAGAATTCTCCCTCTCTCCCCCTTAAATCACTCATCTGTGCTTTGCAGTAGTTGGCATCAACCAGTACTTGGTATCTTTCCATGGAGGCAGACTCGGGGGGCATCCTGAGTGCTAGCAACATCTAACATGCAAAAGCAAAATAATGTTTTTCAGGGGATCTTTATTCAAATGTGGTTCAGTGTTTTCTGAGATTATTCAGAGTTGAGATTTGTGGAAGAGAGAGAGGCTGTATACGTAAAGAATGTTGTTATTGGGACTTTATTGTCACTGATATTGCATTTGTCAGGAAATGTATGATGATGTGTTTCTGCTTGCTTTTGTTTAAGGCCTTGAGTAAATGGGCTGATACTGAAGCTATTTGGCTACCTACAAAATAGACCTTACAGTTTATAAACTGTATATTATTATGTTTAAGAAAACAACAATAATCTCACAGAACTTTGTATAAATAACAGAGAGAGAAACTGAGATGATTTACATCTTGATATTTAATTTTTAAGGTATGTACAAATAACATACCAGGCAAGCAGTAAAGAACTATGTGATAGAAAGGTTCCTCTCAATAAAATTAAGAGAATTTTTTCAAATATATTTTTTCATCAAAATTATATGAATATATTGAGACTTCCCTGGTGGCAAAGTAGTTAAGAATCCGCCTGCCAATGCAGGGGACACGGGTTCGAGCCCTGGTCCAGGAAGATCCCACATGCCACGGAGCAACTAAGCCCGTGCGCCACAGCTACTGAGCCTGTGCTCTAGAGCCCATGTGCCACAACTACTGAGCCCACGCGCCCAGAGCCCGTGCTCCACAACAAGAGACACCACCACAATGAGAAGCCCGCTCCCGCTTGCCGCAACTAGAGAAAGCCCGCATGCAGCAGCGAAGACCCAACACAGACAAAAATAAATACATAAAATTATATGAATATAAACAATGAAAGAGGAAGACTGATAGATATTTGCAGCAAAAATATCTTTAGTTTTCAGCACTTTTCTAGGGGTTTTAAAATATTTTGGGGCTGTGAAGTAGAGACTTAGGTCCAGCCTCTTTCCATCTCAGAAACAAAAGTAGAAAACTTCTGATCTAATCCAACTGGCAGTAGAGAGATTAAATACATGTATTCCAAGGCTACTGACGTGAGTAATATTATTGACTACTAATCTTTTCATGCTTATAGCATATCTATTTATGTCTCTTCTTTCATTATCGTAATTGTTTTATCTTGCTTGTTTTTACCTTTCTACATGTAGTAACATTTTCCTTATATGTCAGAATTTCTAAATTATAATTTTGTGACATTTATCCATGTATTCAACATGTATGAAGTACCTATGATTTATGATATTATATACATCATATAATTACATATGCTTCAAAAAAGACACAAAGTCCTTTGCAATCCACATGTCATAGATGAAGTACTGACAGAATGAACTGCAGAGTTTAAAATATTGCTCCATATGGCAAGTACAGCATTGGCACAGCTTTATTTACCATGCTGTATGTGTCATTATCTCAGAACTGATGGGTTGGGAGGAAGTTCAAAGGAGATTTTATTAAAAAGCAGAGTAGAGCCTTAGAAAATCTATCAAAGTGTTCAGTAATGGGATAAAGGAACAATTAAGAAACAATAGATTTTTAATTTAAACACCAAGAGTAAAATTGAGGCAAAAGTGTTGGGAAAATATATAATATATATGACAAATGACACTTTTAACCATAAAGACTCTTTATAAATCAATAAATAAAAAGTAAACAACCAAATGGAAAAATTGGTAAAGGCAATGAAAAGGCAATTGAAAATGATGAGAAGGCTATTCACAGAAGAATGATGACACAAATGCCCCCCCAAAAAAAGGAAAAAATTTTGAATTTAGCATATTTATATATTTAAAATTTTAACATATTTGAAAAAAATGTTAAAATCCCATAGTCATAAAAAATGCAAGTTAAAAATGAGTATCATTTTTCTCTTGCAGATTGGCAAGAATCGAAAAGAATGCTATGATGAATCAGTGTGAATGAGGATATGGGAAAGCAGACATGCATATGCCCCTGGTGGGAGTGCAAATTGCACAGCCTCTTTGGGTTGTAATTTTAGAATATGTCCCTAAAATTATGCAAGTTTGCATTACTTTATCCCAGATATTTCACTTCTAAGAATATATTCTGTGAAACTAACTACAGAGGAGCAAATAGATGTGTGTGACCACGTGTTCATTGCAGTCTTATTCATGATAGCCCAAAAAAGGGGGAGTATCTGGAAAAGTAATCTAAAATGCCCAACGATCAAGTGTTAGTTATATCAATTATAATATGCCCATTAATGGAACACAAATGCTGACATTATAAATCCTGTGATGCAAGAATATTTGTTGGCAGGAGAAAACGTTCATACTATATTCCTAGCTTAAAAAAAAAGGAGGACAAATTTCAGAATCTACATAATACCACTTTTTTAAACAGTGTATATGCACACAAACATAAATATTCTCTATACAAAGGGAATATATATGTATATATAAAGAGAGAGAAAGTAACACTAATAAAACACACCAAAATATTAAGAGTGATAGCTTTAGTTAGATTTCAAGTATTTTTTTTCTTTATTTTCTTCTAATTTTCCATATTTTTTCCACTGAGCAATTACTTTTGTAATTAGAAAAAAATTAATTTCTCCATCCATACTCAAATATATTTATTTTGGAATTACATATAATGTCAGTTTTTCTTCTTTAATTATGTATTTCTTTGGTAGATTTTTTTTTTAATGTTGTACATATTTATATGGTTAACCATAGTAGGGACACCTCTTAGCTGGGTGCACTCGGGTGCCGGAATCTATATATAATAGCTCCCTTACCTGGCATGCAATTATTTAGCAACTCCATCTATCCAGAGCACGTTAAGAATGGGAAATAATCAATGAAAGATCTCTAAAGCCTAAATAAACGCCGTAAAATCCCCTGCATTGAAACTCCAACACTTTAGATATGGGAATTTTCCTTTGGAGCATCTTGATTTTTTATTCTAAGCATAAGCCTCTTAAGTTTGGTTTTCAAATTCTCACAGATTTGAATCAGCAAGTTAGAAAAGGCCATGGGGGGCTTCCCTGGTGGCACAGTGGTTAAGAATCCGCCTGCCAATGCAGGGGAACACGGGTTCAAGCCCTGGTCCAGGAAGATACCACATGCCGTGGAGCAACTAAGCCCGTGTACCACAATTACTGAGCCTGTGCTCTAGGGCCCGCAAGCCACAACTACTGAGCCCACATGCCCCAACTACTGAAGCCCTCGCGCCTAGAGCCCGTGCTCCGCAACAAGAGAAGCCACCACAATGAGAAGCCTGTGCGCCACAACAAAGAGTAGCCCCCGCTTGCCGCAACTAGAGAACAGCCCGCATACAGCAATGAAGACCCAACACAGCCAAAAATAAAATAAATAAATTTATAAAAAAGAAAAAAGGGCTTCCCTGTTGGTGCAGTGGTTGAGAGTCTGCCTGCCAATGCGGGGGACACGGGTTCGAGCCCTGGTCTGGGAAGATCCCACATGCCGTGGAGCCACTAAGCCCGTGAGCCACAACTACTGAGCCTGCGCATCTGGAGCCTGCGCTCCGCAATGGGAGAGGCCGCGACAGTGAGAGGCCCGCGCACCGCGATGAAGAGTGGACCCCACTCGCTGCAACTGGAGAAAGCCCTCGCATGGAAACGAAGACCCAACACAGCCATAAATAAATATAAATAAATAAATAAATTTATTAAAAAAAAAGAAAAAAAAAAGGGACTTCCCTGGTGGTCCAGTGGGTAAGACTCCGTGCTCCCAAGCAGGGGGCCCGGGTTCGATTGCTGGTTGGGGAACTAGATCCCGCATGCATGCCACAAATAAGAAGTCCGCATGCCGCAACGGAGATCCCAAGTGCTGTAACTAAGACCTGGCACAGCCAAAATAAATAAATACAATAAATAAATAAATAAATAAATATTTTTAAAAAAGAAAAGGCCATGGGAAGGGTGTAGACCAGGGAGAGAAGAAACAGACACTTTGAGAAACGGACAAGACAGTACAAGAAGGAGGCAATATTCTTAAAGCAGTAGATAGCATGTGAGAAGAAATCTACTTCCTTTTAAAGTCTCACTCAGGCATCACTCTCTTATACTAAAGTTTAGTAATCGTTATTCATAATGACTGCCAGTAAGTCATGGGGGACAGAGAGACGTTCTTTTCAGTCTGTAGGAATGTAAGAGAGTGTGCTACATTTTAGAAAATTTTTCATTAAAAGTGGTTAAAACTGTTTAAAGGTTTTTCTCAAAGGGTTATTAACCCTTAGTTACTTGGGTATTTTCCTTATGTAAAATACTTATTTCCTTGACCAGGACAGTCAGAATGAGGCTTTGCTGTGTGTATATTATCACAAGGCAAGAGAGTCTCCTGCAACATGATTTGATGGTTGGGATCATACATACCAAAGTAGCAATGATTGTGCAGGATAGTTTTGAGGATGCTGAGAATTAGAAATACTATAAAATAAGAATCTTACAGAGACTTGCATTTTAACCTATCAGTAAATTATAATATTATTTAGGAGAGTAAAATATTGCCAAACTATATCTGCTTTACCCCTTGTGATCAATTGCCACCTAACCAAGTTGGATCAGAATCTTAGTTCAAAATGGTTACTCAGGTCACCTTCCTTTTTTCTGTTACATTAAACAATAAAGAAATGCAAAACCAGGTTATAAAAATAGTGACATCTTTTTACTATCCAGTCTTATCAGACTGTCTCTGTGATCATATGTGCAACCTCATTTAGATAGAGATAATGAGAAAAGTCAAATTTGAGGCCTCCTAAATGTAGGCGTTTCACAAAGCTCTCCTGCTCTTCCCCTTCACCACCACCCCAAAGAGCAAACAAGATATGAAGTAGTTCACTTGTAATGGGTGTAAGGAGGAAGAGGAGAGCGAGAAAAGTCTTGGGCATGAGACACCTCAAACCTTTCTGAATGTCTACAGTCTTATTCCTTAGACTGAGCATCTGAGAACAGAAGGTCCCTCAAGCTGAGGGACCTGATCAGCTGGTACCTCACTTCCTGTCACCAGTGCCTTCTCTGAACCCCCCCTTTCCCAGTACACCTCTCTTGTGCTCCACTGGCTTCAAATATTCTTTCACTTCCCCTGGAGCATTCTACACCCGTCTCACCTTGTTACTTCTTTCAGATTCTAGTTAGACCTCATTTCACTTAGCAAGCCCTGCTTCTCTACCAAATCTTGGTTACCCACCCTTCTTTTTACCCTATCACAGCACTCACTGCACTAAATTATGATTGTTTATTTAGTTGTGATCTTTCTCCCCAGTAGGCTTTATGACAATGCTCTAGAATATAAAGTACTACCTGCAGTTATCTAGGAAGTAGAAAACCTTCATAGAATAGCATGGAAGTCAGCTAGCTGGTTCTTAAGAGAGGAAATAGAACAGTAAAGTATCCTTTTTCAGGTCCTAGAAGCCAATATATCTTTGAAGTGATAGTTGGTGTTGTGTTAATCCCTATCATTAGTATTCTCCTGGCATATAAATTTACTGAGAAGCTACTGAAAATGAAGTTTCATGTGTCTTTGCTTTTTTGTTATTACTAGAACAATCTGTAATGTATTTGTGACATTTTAAACATTAGACCTTGAAGTAGAGCCCATTGCAAATTTCTCATACTTAACTCTGAGTCATCCTAACAGAATATTATAACTAAAAGATTTTAAGGTAATCAAAATGACATTTTATAAAATTGCTATTATCTTGGAAATAAGTGATGGGCTCTATAAAATGAATTATAGACAAGTGTTTGGAAGAACATGTATCTTTGACTGGTTTGTTTTCCCTCTGAAAATGGAAAAGTAATCTAAAATGGCCCTGCTGAACAGAAAATTGTTGTAATTCATTGAATGATGCTCTCCTATTGTGCTATACTTTTTTGATGGAGGTTTCAAAAAATTTTTTGAAAAACATTTTCTATATTTGTTTTCTCTATTTTTGAGCGTTAGTGGTAATATTTTTTCCACAAACCACTTTGAGACACAAAAACTAGAATCATAAGTTTAAATTCAGTCAAATCGAATTGGTGGTAAGACTACTAACTTCAAAATTAAAATTTTCTATTTTACCTACAGTATACTGAATTATCACTTCAAAGACCATAATTGAAAAACTTGCTTAATAAGAGAAAATGCAGATTGGTAAATTTACAAACTGGTACAAAAGCTATAGACACACATTTACCCAAGGTAAAAGATGAAAAAATATACGAAGTTAGAAAACATGTCCAGGGTGTGTAATTTCCATTTTGCTTTTGCTAGTAGGACCTATTTTCCTTCATTGATATATTAGGGCATTTGCTGTAGCAGAAATTAAGGGAGAACTTGACCCTGGAGGAGATTTCTCCAGCAAAGACACTTTTAGAAATTGGTTGTTGTCATTACTCTGACAACTGTCATCTTCTGGAAGGTAAGTTACAATAACTCTGGTCAACGCATAATCTGACATCAGCTCAAAACATGTTTCATATTTCTGATGTTTTAGAGACAGTCCAATGGACATGTTTACAGCCATTCAAAAAGATTTTCTAAGTCTCATCCCAAATTAACTTATAAAACCAGAAAGCAAATGATTGCGTCATTTTAGCTCCTTAAAAATGTGTCTTCAGAGTTAAGGTTTACTGTGGTGCCTCCTGCTTTTAGGGAGGATCAATATAAAAATTGTCAGTTTATACAGCATTTCTGAAACTTTGAAGCAACCATAGTTGAAGATAGTCAAGATCATTTATCCTAGGAGAGAAACTATTTCTACATGAGTTTAGTTCCACGAAATATTTGCATGTACAGCTGATTTTGTACATCAAATGAGGAACCAAGGCTATGTAACCCCACATATTTGTCATTCTGCCTTAGCTGCCAAAAATTTAGAACCAGAATAAATGCCTGAATATGATAAATCTGCTGTATCATCAGCTCGTTCTTCCATTTAGATGGTCCAAAATTTTTTTTTATCTGTGTTTTACCTACCAGAAAAAGTCATCAATATAGTTATATAGTTTGTGCCCTACACTAGGGAGTGAATGGGAACTAAACGCAGCCTGCAATCCACTTGCCCACCCAGAGAGGGCACCCTTTTTAATTTTTCACAAAAGCATTGTAAGGGTAGCGGTGCTCCCACTACCATAAGCCCTTTAGAGTTAGGCAGGGATAAATCATTAATAAATACAAATATCAGTTTTAGGACTCATGCAGCCCTCTGGCAAAAGGATTGAATTATGATTGCTGTCAGAAAAAGGTCAACATATGTCTCTGATTTATGTATATAAAATATATGAAACAAATATAATAATTCAGATACATATTGAATTACAACTATTTGCAGAATAATTTCTCTGTGAAATTACTTGCATATGTATTGCTATCTTATACTTATGGCTACATTTTCTATTTAATTGTTCAGGAAAACAAAGCCTTTCCGGTAGACTGTGTCAAGGAAGGAAGTATGAAACTTGTAGCTTTATTTACTACCTGCCTTATTATCACCATTTTAATAAAATTTGCATTATAATTTAAACCATTAAAATGTGTAATTTTGGAAATTTCGTTTTATAGTATTGAGCTTAAAGATCATTTATGTTGTCTTAAAAAACAGATTAACAATGGATTAACAAAATACAGATTAAAAATAAAGAGTAACAAAAATACAGCAAGAAGGTACCATAGTTTTATATGTGTATTTAGCTAAAATCAAGTGATGTAATCTTTGGAATTAGGAATGTTCACTAATTAGCCAGAGAGTCAAAATGAAGTTGAACATAAAGACTTCCTTAGCTCCTAATCAGCATAAAATTCCATTTTACTCTGTTGGTCCTGTTTTCTAAGTGAACTTGTAACAGAATTTTAGGGTAAAAAAATTAGTTACATATCCACTTGAGTTTTTATTAAAAAGCAGCATTATAATATGATCAGTAAAATTAACCTATCCATTGATTTAGTTCTGTTTTCTGAGTGTATGTATACATAGGGAGATATTCCAAGTGAAGGGATTTGAGGTGATATTTTTCCTTTGTAGTTTTCTATTATTGCTTGAATTCCTTATCAAAAACATGTATTATTTTATAAAAACAATGAAAAATTCTAAAAATTAAAAAAATTGACTTATGGTTGCATTTTCAGTAATAAAGCATACTACCAAGTCAAGTATATCATATCTGACTTTAAGGATCCAGAGTGGGGTAGTGGAAAAAACACTAGATTCACTTGTAATACTAAGTCAGTTATTAACTATCTGCATAACAAAATGGTCTCAGACATTTTTGTATTGCTTGCTTACTATGTGCCAGGACTGGCTTTATTTTTTATTTATTTATTTATTTATTTTTGGCCATGCCATGCAACATGAGGGATCTTAGTTCCCCGACCAGGGGATCAAACCGGTGCCCCCTGCATTGGGAGGGCGGAGTCTTAATTAACCACCAGGGACCTCCAGAAAAGTCCCTAGGACCGGCTTTAAATTTTACTCACTTAATCCTCACTATGAGGTGGGTAATACTGTTTTCCCAATTTCACAGATAAGGAAATGAGGCCCACAGATGTACATGTAAGTGGCAGAGTCTGAATTTGAAGCCAGATTCCAGAGCCCTTATTATTAATCATTAGCAATTATGCTATCTTTCACCTTAGGAAAGTCGCTTCAGCTATCAGAGCCTGTTTCCTCATCTCAAAAATTAAGATATTGGTCCCAAAATGTTATGTACAATTTGACTGGAAGCAGCAGAAAGCATCAAGTAGCAGGGGAACAGTGAATGACCCTGTTCTCAGTGATCTTACTTGCTGACTTCAACAGCTGTTTTCTCTAGTCATCGTCCTATATTTGTTTAAGTATCTCTAGGTTTACAGAAACTAGCAAGGATATTGACAGTTATGTTTGGGGAAAGTGCAAAAATCACATACTGTTGAAAGGTTAGGTAGGCCCAGGCTGCTTAAGAATTTAGTTCTTAGGAGTCTCCCACTTGGAACCAGAAAACAGGTGTAACAGATATTTGGTCATTATACTTCTTCTCAACA
The DNA here is from genome assembly GCF_949987535.1 of Balaenoptera acutorostrata. NCBI lineage: Eukaryota > Metazoa > Chordata > Mammalia > Artiodactyla > Balaenopteridae > Balaenoptera > Balaenoptera acutorostrata. The sequence goes on from NC_080065.1 coordinate 92,936,951, forward strand.
GGTGTCAGGGATATCTATAACATTTCTGAACCTTTACCAGAAGTATGAAAACTGAAGTAACAGGCAAAAAATCTCCAAAGATTGTACCACATTTGTCTTGCTGCTGGAAGGTATCACCAGCCCTGGGAATATTACATGCAAGGTGATCTTTACAGTATATAAGGTGAAGGCTTGATGAATCGATTTCTGTGTTCCATATTACTTGGGAAGATAGAATAAATAATTCAAAAATGGAAATAGGAAAGATCTTTTTTATCGCAAGTAAAAAAAGAAGCAAAACCTATGCCTGTAAGATGAAAGTGGTAAAATAGGTAAGTGTAAGAATATAGGGAGAAGAAACTCTTATCCAGTAGCACCTACTATTGATACTTAGATAAAGAAAGGAAAGAAAAATATAGTTTAAGACATCATTCTTGGATATGTTTACCTCAGACTTTAGAAAGTCATTTTCACAATTTTTAGAGAAAGAAAAAGTACTATTCAACATCTGTATTACTTTCCTGTTGCTGCTGTAACAAATTACCACAAACTTAGTGGCCTAACACAAGTTTACTTTCTTACAGCTCTGGAGTAAGAAGTCCAAAATGGGTCTCACTGGACTAAAATCAATGTGTTAGCAGGTCTGCATTCCTTCTGGGGTATGCCAGGGGAGAATCTGTTTCCTTGCCTTTGCCAGATTCTAGAGGCCACCTGCATTCCTTACCTCATGGCCCCTCCATCTTCAGAGTGCATCACTCCAACCTCTGCTTTTATTGTCCATTCCCTTTTTCTGAATGGCCTTCTTATAAGGCTTGTGATTACAGTGGGCCTGTCCAGATAATCTGGAATAATGTCCCCATCTCAAAATTTCAAATCCCTTTTGCCATGTAAGGTAACATATTCATAGGTTGCAGGGATTAGGACACAGACATTTTCGGGAATGGGAGATGGCTAAATTATTCAACCTATTATAACATCTTAAAATCCTAAGGGGGAAAAAAATGACTCAATTGGATCAGGAGCCCTTCAAAACTAAAATTTTGAAATAATGGTGAAAAATGCTGTATTAGCTAGGAAAGATTAAACTATGCTGCAATAACATAGAAATACTACATCTCAAGGGCTTAATGTATAAAAGAGTATTTCTTGCTAATGGAAAATCTGTTACAAGTTCTGTAACTGTGTAGAGCAGCTCCCTTCCAAGCAGTGACTTAGAGATCCAGGGAGGTTTTAGCTTATGCCTCTACCATCTCAGTGTGTGCTCTGCTGTCACCATGGCAGGGGGAAAGCCAGATGGTTGTATAGGAGCTTTTCACTCCCTTAGACCAAAAGTGACACATGTCACCCATTCCCTTGTCATATGGCACATATAACTGTAAGGAGGCTAAGAAAGGCAGTCTTCCATGTGTTCAGGAATGAAAGAACCAGATATTGATGTGTCTTAAGTAACTGATACGATACTGCCTAGGATACTTTCTAGAGAGAAACTCTGCAAAAATAGCATCAGCAGGTTAAAAGTTAAAATGAGGTGAAGCTATTGAAAAATATGAAGAGTAGTCAAAATAAAAAACTAGATGGCCATTTTTTGGTGGAGAGTAATGTTTGGACTAGGAAGAATAGAGCCAGTTCTCGGAAAAGATGTGATCATTTTAGCAAGTGACAGGGCAAGTTTGGAGAGAGCAGTGAAACATTAAACACGACACTCTCTCGAGTATGACTTGAGAGTCTGAGTGGATGTTGGTACCATTCTTTGTCAGGGGAACACAGAAAAGACCCACTTGTATCATAATGCATTTTAGGTTTCTGTAGGGTAGTGAAATGGAGACGTAGGGAAGCTCTGGAACAAAGGAGGGATCCAGGGTAGACATAAAGGTTTAGGAGTCATGAGCGCATAGATGATCATTAGAAGTGGAGCAGTGTGTGAAACCATCCAGAGAGAGCCTCTAGACCGAGAAGAAAAGCACCCGGGACCAAACCTGGGGGAACATTGATGTTGAAGGGTGCCGTGGGCAGAAGAACTCAAGAGGGTATCGTTGAAGGTGGTCTGGTGTCTCAGAAGCCAAAGGGAGAGTTTTAAAGAAGCAGTTATGTCAGGCCAAGCAGTAATGCGAGGCCAAGAACAGGAAGCAGTAATGCGAGGCCAAGAACAGGAAGGCCTTCGAGTGTCCATAGCCAGTAGCCACAAGGAGGCAAGAGCATGGTCAATAAAGTGACAGGAAGCGGGGGTGTGGGGTGGAGGGCAAGATTTTTACGTTCAGATGCTAATGAAAAGAATCAGAGAAGAAGAGGCAGAACAGGCTAATAGGAAGTAAACTGTGCTAAACTGCGACCACTTATTTCTCACAGGCCATTTAACCCAAAATATCACAGTATTTTTTGAAAACCGGTAAGTTATGTGAACTTCATACTGGTCACATTGTTTGGAAGCTGGGTGTAGCCTCTTCCTGTCTCCACAAGCCAGTCAAGCCTGTGGACTTACTATTTTTCAATGAATCGAAATATATACACTATTAGATTGAATCAAGTCTTTATTATCTCCCAAGAGATACTGTTGTGTTTTTAAATCTGCTGGCAGTTCGGTGTTACACAGATTTTCTTAGTGACTATTTCTATGAAAACACTTTAAAATGAAATTTACTGCTGTGATCAGCAACGGGGGAATGCTGTAAAATTTCCACTGTTCTAAGTTCTATTCCCCTTGATTTCTCGTGCCTGAACTATAATTTTTTTTAACCCATTTATCTTCTTGTTGGACTTTTCTGTGGGCGTATACACTGCTAGTGATTTTATTTGATCACTGGCAACGAGTTCTGATATTCTTTTTCTGATATTGAGCATTTCAAGCAGTCCCTTAATGAGTTGGCCTGTGCACTCCAGTGCTGTTAACTTTGATAGATTTCCTATTGTGAGAATAAGTTCCAAAAATAATCGACTTATTTTCCTTAGTGCTTCTCCATTTTTGTGGAATTTCATTATTTCTAAAATTGTAGATTTTAGTTTGCCTACCCAGAACTTCCCTATTTAACTTCCCAATTTAAGTAACATTTGAATATCAGGGACTTGGAAAGTTGGGAATTTTCATGCATTTATTGAGCAAAAATGTATCGAGAACTACTATGTGGCGTGTACCTGAGTGTTGAGGTGCCAGGCTCTCATCAGAGGCTCTGCACAGAGCTGACATTTAAGACAGAGTCAGACAAGTAAATCTGTGATTAGCATTCAGTGAGATACACAATGAACTATGCTATGGTACACAATCAGGAAAGACTTCCCAAAGGTAACGGTGCTTAAGTTAGATTTTGAAGAATGAGTAGGATTTAGCTAGATGAAGAAGGGAGGGAACATCTGAGTTAGAAGAAAAAACTGTTTTTTAAAAAATAGTCTGTATTTTATATAAAGAATCTGGGAGTCTGTGAAATAAATGAATTGGAAAAAAATGTTGGCAGGGAGAATGCTTCACTTAAGAATTAATCTCCTCCTAGAATTATGGCCTCTATTCTCTCCCTCAATCCACCATCTACTCTTGCTTCAATATTCTCGTAAAACTCAGCTCTGTCCATGATACCTCTCTTGAGAAATCTTTAGTGGTTCAACATTGCCTTCCGATAACATTCAGAGGCTAAAACCAGTCTTCATGGGCTTCAGGCCTCCTGATCAACCTCAGAAACCCAAGTACTCACTGTTCCCTCTTTCCCATTTCTTAGTCTTTATTTAGGTTGTATCTTCTGCTTAGAATAATCTTCCTTTCCTTCTCTCTCCCTTCCCTTTCATATCTTACCTGGTTAAAAGCCTTTTCATCCTAAAAAGTTAAAATATCTCAAAAATGATATAGCCATACAATATAAAGTCATTAAAAATAATTTTATGGGATAAATATTATGAAAAGGTTATTTAATATATTAATAGGTAAAACAAACATGATATAATACAGTATGTTTAGTTTAATCGCATTTTTAAGAAATGCACATGCAGAACAAAGGACTTTAGGTATATTCAACATGGTATGAACAGTCATTATCTCTGGCTCATTGGATAATGGCTGCTCTTTATTTCCCCCTTTTCAGCCCACTGTATTTTCCATTTTTTCCTAACAGTAAACATGTGGTGCTTTTACAGTAGGAAACAAAATGATTGATGATATTTTCAACTTTTTAAATAGTTTTTTTAAAACCCTACTCTTCCTTCAAGGAGCTCAACTCATTATTTCCATCTTAGAGTCTTCTGTCATCTACCAATTAGAAATAATCTTTACCTTCTTTCTACTACCATTTTTGGTCTTCTCATATAATAACATACCATAGTTTACCTTATATTTTAATTATTTGCTACAGCTCCCACAGTAACCGGCTGGCAGTATGAACAGAGATCACTACTTGAATGAATCAATGAATGAATCAATGAATAAATGAATGCTTATGGGAATTCAAAGAAGGATAGTTCATTTCTTTTTTTTTTTAACGTCTTTTATTGGAGTATAACTGCTTTACAATGGTGTGTTAGTTTCTGGTTTATAACAAAGTGAATCAGCTATACATATACATATATCCCCATATCTCCTCCCTCTTGTGTCTCCCTCCCACCCTCTCTATCCCACCCCTCTAGGTGGTCACAAAGCACTGAGCTGATCTCCGTATGCTATGTGGCTGCTTCCCACTGGCTATCTATTTTACGTTTGGTAGTGTATATATGTCCATGCCACTCTCTCACTTCGTCCCAGCTTACCCTTCCCCATCCCCATGTCCTCAAGTCCATTCTCTATGTCTGCGTCTTTATTCCTGTCCTGCCCCTAGGTTCTTCAGATTATTTCTTTAAAGAACATAAAATCTTACTAGGGAGACATTACATGTAGTCAAGAAAAATATAAAATAAAAGCTAATTTATAAGACACTAGGACAATAATTGTTAAGAAGCACGTAATGTGGAATGTGGTGTATAGTCAGTGGTGGAGGGATTTTTATAAAGTGTCAGAAGAATCCTGTTCGCCAAAATGAGATTCAGGGATTATAGCTGAGATAGACAGGTGCCAAAAGAAAGCACTTTTGTTTGAAAACATACTTCAGTGACATTTGAAGGTCAAATTATGAATGCAGAGTCACGGACTAGAGCCTGTGAATAGTCCCAGCCCACCGTCCCCAAGCCTCTCCTAGTGGCTCTGAACAAAAATAGAATGTGACTGCAATAATCTACAAAGCAGATCATCCATGCTGATAACAGGCCACTAACTAGTTTTAGTTTACCTGGCTATTGAAATTCTATTTTCCTAGCGATGGTTATTAAAGTGACAAAGAAAAGGACTGCATCTTTTTTTTTTTTTGGTCCCAACTTGAATCTTGTAAGAGCATCTGCTGAGAGGAAAGAAAATGAACCCAAGACATCTTTCTGTCTCAAATCAAATAAATATTTTGTGATAAATTGGAATGCCATTCATGCTTACTATTTTCAGATATAATACTCTAAGAAATAAGGCATCTTATATAGATTTCTCCCCCTAAAATTTAAAGTTAGCCTGTGGAGCTATACAGGTATCTCTTAGGGATTCAGTCATAAACCAGACTCAGTGATATTGATTGTTTTGTGTTCAGACCACATGGGAAGAAACAGTGATGAATCAAATGACAGGGCTGAGAAGAGATTCGTGAGGCATTCGGTCCACCAGGTAGTCCTGCTGCTTCCTAAATGCAGAACTGGTTCAGTCAGTTTTCTCCCATCTCCTTTCTTTATTGGTATCCTAGTAACTTCTCTTGAAGGACTATTACAGACATAATTGCAAAGATTCTTTGTAATGTTTCGTGAGAAGAAAAATCCTATTATGGAAGCTTCCAGTCATAACTTGGTGTGCAAAATACTAGCCCATCATATAAAATTTCTTCCTTACTTCAGGTATTCATACCTAGAGCTGTTAAATTTTAGTTCCCTGTACTAAGTAAATTAATACATCAAAATCCTAGTTCCTTCTCTCTGTCTTGATATTTTGTTTTCATTTCTATTGCCTTTAATTTTATTTTGTCTCATTTTAAAATGAAGAGTAAACATAACTTGGCAGCCTTGAGCAGCATCACATGTGCGTTTCTGAGTTTCTTTTTGTAAGCAGAATGTCAGCTGTCTGGGTCATAGATAAAGGGAGAGACAAACCCTTGGGACCAGACCAATTGTGTGACTCGATAAAAACATTCTGAGAATTTTTCTATCTAGATTCTGAATTTAAGCTAAAAATAGACCTCAGTACCTTAACTCTCTCTGATAGGCTGATGGATGCGGCATATGGAAATTTGGGGGAAAACCATACCTTGATGTATTATTTTGTTTTTTCCCCACTCTGAGCATGATTACCTTTTTCAAATTCTGTCTCTTCAGCGTACACTAAAGGCTTTGGGGAAACGGTCATACAGAAACACCAAGTGCAGAAGTCACGAGCAAAGTAAATGCAAAAGATTAAAAATAGGACCAATTGCTTCATGTACAGTGTAACACTGATATGGTGAATGTATTCTACTTTCAGCTTCACTGTTTGCAAAATGTTCATTATTTGTTTAATTATCCTTTTCTAATACTTTCTCTAGGATGCTTTGTAATTAGTATTTTAAAACTTCTAAATTTTGAGGCCATAAAAATCTTGAAAGACTTTATTAAATGTTTTCAGTGGTCTAAAAAAAGTGTGTACTTTTTCAGGAATGCGTTGCTCTCAAGTCCTTTTTGTACTGTTAGTATCTTTTTAAAAATATGAAATATAAAAAATAAATGATGAGTTATGTAACATTTAATAGTATAACTCAATCTCTAAGTCATGAGTTGTAGTGTTTAGTTTCTTTGGTAAGAGTTTGGCATTATAAGCCCTTAAAGGAAAATAAAGGGATTTCATTTGGGTATTAATGCAAACAACCCCTTTTTTTATGGGATAATAGCCTTAAAATAAAGTGATACGAAGATAGTTTATTGAATTTTCGTTTGACTATTTTACAAAAAAAGACCACAATAGAAAATATAAGTGCCATAAAGACAATTAGCTGTTCAGCATTAGAAAAAGCCATTTTGGAACCGCACACTCCCATCCAAGCCTTACCCCTTCACTAACAAACACTGGTTACAAGGGTACCGTTCCTGTGAAAATGACTGAACAAAACTCTCACCAAGATAGTAAAGAAAGCAGAAAATTTATCCTCGGAAGCATCTTCACAGATTAAAGAGAGACAGTATTTTAATAATTTTATTTGCTTGGTTTAACTTAAGAATAAATTATTTGACTGTGTGGTCCCTAAATTATTTTGAAATCCCGTGTAAAGAAATCCCAAAGTAACATGCTATCCCAAGTTCTTTATTAATAATAACACCATTAACTTTATAATGATGAAATATATTTGTAAGAATCTTCAGATGCCCTACATATTTTTAATTATCTTTATTGTGATATAGTTTAAATACAAGAAAATGCACTTATTTTAAGGGTGCAGTTTGATGAGTTTTACCCAATGTGTACAGTCCTTGTAACCAGCACTGCACTTCCATCACCCCCAAAAGTTCCCTGTACCACATTGTAGTCAGTCCCCTTCTACCCCTGGCCCTGGGAACCACTAATCTGTTTCTATCCCTATAGTTTATAGTTTATAATTTCCTAAAATTTCAGGTAAGCGGAACTATTTAGCATAAACTAGCCTGTTGTTCTAGCTTTTTTCACTAAAAACATAATGCTTTTGAAATCCATCCATGTTGTTGCATATAGTTTTTTCCTTTTAAATTCTGAGTAGTATTCCATTTTATACTACAGTTTGTTTTTCCCGTCACCAGTTTGATGGACATATGGATTATTTCCACTTGGGGCCTATTATAAACAAAGTTGCTGTGAATATTCATATGTGTCTGTGTGTGAATGTATGTTTTTGTTTTTCTTGAGTAAATATCTAGAAGCTGAATGGCTGGGTTGCATGGAAAAAAAATTATAAGAAACTGCCAAACTGTATTCCAAGTTCTGTTCCGTTTTGCATGCCCACCAACTATATATGAGACTTGCACTTTCTCCCTACAATAAGTAACACTTGTTACTGTTAATCTTTTTTTAGTTTTTCTAGTGGGAATGTAGTGCTATCTCATTATGGATTTAATTTTTATTTTACTTTCCTAATGACTAATGATACTGAGTTTCTTTTCACGTGCTTATTTGCCATTCATATGCCTTCTTCTGTGAAGTGTCTGTTCAAATCTCTTGCCCATTTTTGTTAATCAGGCTTTTGTCCTGTTTTTAAGTTGTAAACATTTGTTATATTTTTTGGAAACAAGTCCTTTATCAGAAGGAAATTTTATAAATTTTTTCTCTCAAGGTGTGGCTTGTCCTTTCCTTGTTTTTCTTTTCAAGAGAAGTTGCTAATTTTAATGAACGTTAATCCATCACTTTCTCCTTTTATGCATCATGCTTTTGGTAACATATCTAAGAACTCCTTTGTAACCAAGGTGACAAAGATTTTCTCCTATGTTTTTCTTTCTAAAAGTTTTTTTTTTTTTACGATTTAAAATATATATATATATTTATTTATTTGGCCACACGGCGCAGCATGTGGGATCTTAGTTCCCAACCCGGGATTGAACCCACGCCCCCTGCATTGGAAGCACAGAGTTTTAACTACTGGACTGCCAGGGAAGTCCCTCTGAAAGTTTTATAGTTTAGTTCTTGCTTTCAGATCTAAGACCTGCACCATGCCTGCCTCTTGTTTGTGCTGATTTGGGACCATTTCTCACTCTTCCCATTTAGTTCTTCACTTCCTCATCTGCCTGTTTCTGGCTTTGCACACCTTCTGGTCAGAATATATCCTATTGCCTTTTCTGGGGACTCCCAGTTTCATTCCTATCTCATCTCTTCCTGGAGGTCAAAATACATTGGGAATCCCCTTTTAATTGTCTACCTTTTCCTTTTCCTCTGACTTTTTAGTAACACTTCTAAGAATATGTCCTTAGATGTCCTATACATACCTCTTTCATGCCGTCCTTTAGAAAAAAATGTCAAATTTTTAAAATTTGTTTGCCTGGTGAAATGTGAAGGTTCAGACATGCATAGGGCTTGAAATAACCCTTTTAAGGTTTTAGACAACAAATATTTAAATTCGGCTAGAACTTAGTGCAAAGTTCAGAGAATTCCATGATGTTAATTTGATAGCACTGGAAGTTATTTAGTTGATCTTCTATGTAAGGACAAGATTGAGAGATTTTTTTTTTCCTGGGTTATGTCAAACATAGTTTTTATGTCTGGATAATTGCCCTAGCAAACATGTAATCATTAGCAAGGCTGCCTTCAAGCCTGAAGCATTTCTGAGCATCCTTCTCCTACCTCCTTCCCCTTCTGTGCCCATCATGCCCTCTGTAGACCTCTACTGTCTCTCCTACAGGATCGTTTGTTACTACCACTGGATAAACTCCTTAAGGACAGAACCTGGTTTTTTCCAACACTGCACAGTACTTGCTACATATTTGGTGCCCAGGAAATGTTTGCTGAATCAATCATTTTACCCTTTCTTTAACATTCCCAGAAAAGAGATCCTGTCATCTCTCTATATGCTAACATCCTAAAAATTCCTCTGGACAGAAATTCTGCTATTTCATCTGCTAAATAATTTGGACCCACTTTCTCCAGTATTTTCTTATTTTTCTTAATTACATTGTCGACTAAAATGTTTATCCACTGACTGTCACTCTCTTGTACACTATTGGCCTTTTATTAAACCCAATAGATGCTTTTGAGTTTTTAGTAAATAATGATCCTGTCTTTGAGTGTGGTCTTTATCTTTCTGCCACATATCCTTTGGAACAGGAAGACTTTTCTTTATCATGAATCATCTTCCTGAACCATTCAGTATGAGTAGAATTCTTTGTTATTATTGTTGGAGAGAACTTTGGTAAGGCAAATGTTAGAGGAAAAAAAGTTTGGATATTGGTATAAAAATAAACATCTGCTCTTCCACTACTATCAGAAAAAAAGAACAAAATTATTTTTAGTACATAAAATTCAATTTTAAAGAAAATATTCAACATTCATTTTAAAACATGACTGCCACTTAGTATATTCTTTGATAATCTGACATAGATATAATCCAGAATATGAAAAAAAAAAAACCTTTATAGAATAGTTTGGGTGCCTGGTATGACTTTAGACAATAACCTCATTATTTAGCACATGGCAATTTGATGAGATTTACATGTCTATTCTCCAGCTAATATAATGGAGTATAGAAACATTCAGAAAATAAAACCAATGTCTGCATAATGGTTGTTTTGCCTATTACTGTATTAATAGAATCAGTCACCAAAAGAACTAAACTGCAGAAAACCTAAGCTAGTTATTAGCTTTAAAAATAATAGTAATAATTGGTTCTGAGATTATAGCTGTAAAGACCTAGTAGAAGATTTGCCCATTCTTTCTCAAAGGCAGTTTTGCTCCCAATAAGGTGCTCCCAGAGGCCCCAATCAGCCTTGCTTCAAGTTAGCCAAGCAGTGAAACAGGCACAACTTCTCCACAAAATGACATCATTCCTGTTTAATAGTCAGACCACATACTGGTATAGTGTGGGATTCCATAATTACTCTGAGTGTTTCCGCATGGATTGAATTTGAATGCCCTCTCTTCCATTAGTGATAGTATTATTAAAGTACTCCAAGGTGGCCTCCATTTTCCTTTACCAGTGTTTAAGTTGCTGTTTGCTTGGAAAGCAGGTCCTCTGGTCCCTGTTTGATAATTGCTTCTGATCCTGTCTCACTCCATCTCTGCTGATACTGCTGACATTTCATCTATTCCATGTTTATACATTGACCCCTTCTAAACCAGTTCTAGGTCTATATTAAATTATGCTGCTTTTGTTTTTGCCCTTAACTCATGATATGTCTAGATTTCCTGTTGTTTTCACTGTTTGCTGCATGTCCCATTTAGTATCATTAACATGTATCATTTTGGTGAATTCTACTTTTTTAGAAATATAGTTCTTTTTATTCTTATTGATGCTCTTTTTTCCTCCATTCTGCTTTCTGATGGCAGTATTGCCACAACTGCTTTTGTTTGTTAGCATGCGCTTCTTACACCTGATCTTTTTTACATCCTAATCCTCTTCTCTTTTAGTGGGAGCAGGCTGATGCCCTTAGCACAGTTCGTCCTACTCCCTCCCACCTCCTCCCTTCCATTTAGCATGTTGAAGACATATAGGATTTTTTTTAACAGAATGGATCAACAATTATTTAGACATAATAGTGTCACTCATGTCTTTGCTCCTGCTGTTTTTTGCTCACTACTTCTTTCTCTTTTATGGATTCCCTTTTTATATTATATCGAATATGTCCTTGAGTAATTCTTTTAGATGTATCATATTTGATAATGCATCATTTACCTAGTTTGTATCAAAGGAATGTAAGTTCCATAAGGACATGAATTTTTGTGTGTCTTGTCACCATTTTGCCTAAAAGAGTGCCTGGCAAATAGTAAGTGCAAAATACATATTTTTGAGGGAATCAAATCAATTTATTTTATCACTTGGCCTTCTCTTTGTCAATTTTAAATCTTTTATGGAAATAATTATAAACTGCCTATCACATTTTCCTACTTTCTGATATCAGGTATTCCCCATAATTGTTCACCTTTATTGATGACTCAGGGGCAACATTATCCATATCACTTACTCTGATTTGTTCTAATCTGATAGCAAAATTCCCTCAAAGCATCTTAGAGAAGTTTACCTCTAAATTAACTGGCTTCCGTGTGCCAGATAGCGTAAATTTATTTTTCTTCTCATTATATCACGTTAAAAGTGGTTGGTAGTACAGAAGCTTGAGACCAGGTGGAGCCCTCTGGGAACGTCATTTTCTGGACACAAAGAAGCAATGTCTAGAAGAGATACTAGTCAAATACCCTGGCATTCATTAGTGCAAAAAGCTTGAAAGGGAAAATTCAGCCCATGAAAGCTATGTGGCCCATAAAAAGTTAGATGAGAAAACAAGTTCAAAGCTGAGGATCAGAAGCCAAGTGAAGAGAAATTATTGCACCAATAAGAAGGTGCCTGCAGCGATTCTCTACTAGGTATGGATGAGAAAGAAGCAGGTAGCAGATTCAGACCTTTCATGAACAGTGATAATTTTTCTTTGGTCTCTTGCCCCCAACTCTGCCCTACCCATCCTCACTGTTGAACTTTCATTCTCAATGCTGTTGATAAGCTTGCTGTTCCAATTATCTATTGCTACATCAAATACTACCCCCAACATAGTGGCTTAAAACAACAACCATTTCTTACTTATTTTTGTTTCATCAGTTCAGGTCAACAGTTTGGCCTGGGCTCAGCTGAATGGTTTTCTGCTTTTCTCCCCGGGGTCACATACATCTAGTAGATTGACTAGGGCCGGAGGGTTTAATATAGCCTCACTCACATGGCTGGGCCTTCCTGCTTACGGTAGGGTGGTCCTCTCTCTCTCTAGATGGTTTCTCACCCATGCTTTTTTACATGGTGTCAGGACTGTTCCAGGAAGACAAAAGTGGATGCTGCAAGGCCTCCTGAGGTCTACACTCCAGCACTTCATAATATTACTTCTGCCACGTCTGCTCATTGAAGTCACAAGTTAGCCTAGATACAAGGGATGGAGAAGTACAAAATATTGTGGCCATAGTTTTCATACCACATCTGTCTCTGAGAGCCCACTCCTAATTTTCAAACTTGTAATTTCTAATATTGTAATGTATATACTAGCATAGCTATTTCTTCTTATAATATTTAATTCCCTGAGAGAAGGAATTAGGTTTATCTTTATCTGCAGCACATAGCAGAGAAGCCGGTACCTATTAAGGCCTTAATAAAGAGAAGTTGAACCAATGGTGGGCTGATTCGTTGAGATGTACATACAATGCATTTATGGATACTCTGTTTTGTGTACTTTTTACAGCTAGATTCTAAGATTAATGGAATAGTACTTTTAAAAGTACAAAGTAAATTATAAGTATGTCTTTTTGATGTAAAGTAGTAAGAGTTTTTGTGTATATCAAACAGTAACTATAGAATGCCGGGTTCTTAGAACCTAGAAACTCATCTGTGTAATAGAGACTTAGTAGTGTTTCCTTAATCAGTTCCCAGGTCAAAAAACCAGAAATGATTTCATCTCTTTTCTCTACTATCATTGTTATAAAAAATGTTGGGCCTCATAGTCTAAGATATATATTTGTCTTGTGGCATGCATTTAATGTCAGATTAATGGCGATTTGTGCCAAAATAACAAGATCTTAGTAAGGAAAGTCTGTTTGCAAATGTAGCCCCTAATTCCTTTGCTTTAAAAACACTTTGAATAATCTAACAGGCTCAACTATTACCTAATGTCAGCTAAGATTCAATTGATGGCACTAAAGGAACAATTCGGTATTTCATAGAATTTAAAAATCCTGTGTCCTAGTTGTTTCCACATAGGTGATTATTTTACATGTAATTTCACCAAGATCCAGGGATAGCCACTTTGATTTGCCCCCATTGCTGTACCCTGTCCTGAATGTTGTTAAAGCAACTGTCACATTTTCCTATGATAGTTTGGAGATGACTGTAATTTGCAAAAATATGTGGTATCCTTTAGGCATGATAGGCTTTACATTTATATAAATTATTATTTTGTCCACTTTGAGTCTTTCAGACACTTTTGTTTTATGTAACTGTGGTCTGCAAGTTGGTAAGAGACCAAAAGGACACATGTGTATGCAAAGTTAATATTTGCTCAGACAGGTAATCCTTTATGACTGCAAAATGCAGATTTTGTATGGACTACATCAAAGAATCACAGAACGAATAATAATTAATCATAGAAGGACATTTGGTGAACATTTTTAAAAACTTTTGTAGAAGTACAAGAGAAAAATAGTTACATATATGAAATCAAGTCTTAATGTAATACCACAAAAATAGTCTTATCAAACATAATATAGAATTAAAAGTGAGTGAAGATAAAGCAAGCTCTCCTGACTATGGAAGGAAAATAGAGAGAGACAGAAAAGAAATTGAATTTCAGATCTTTGTTTCAAGATAAAAATGAATTATTATAATAGACCTTATTCATAACTTTGGCTTAGACCTTATTCATAACTTTGGCTCTCCTATTTGGATTTCATATGCTGAAAGCAATCATAGTACTGAAGGGAAATTTATAATAAAGTCACCTGGGATATCACTTCATAAACCTAGAAAACAACATTAGACATTGAAATGGGAATAATGAAAATTTCATTTTAAAAGAATGTATAAGGGAGGCAAGGAAAGAACTGTTGAGATACATGGAAGAAAGTCATTACTTCTCTTGAATTCCTGTAAGTACTGAAAAATGTTTTCCATTAGCAGGATACTGGTGCCACAGTAAATGTGATTCGATATTTCCCCTCTGTACATAGGGGCTCAAACTGTTCTAAAGACACTTTTTGTGTTAGCCTGCCAGACACGGCCATCTTCCTACTTGGCTAAGAGTATGGCCTAAGAATCTACTAAGCATCACCAGACCAGAGGCAAACGTGCAGCTTGACCAAGTAGCTCTGTCTGGTTGGAAGAATTGAGGGGCAGGGCATTTGGAGGACATAATCCATTATTGACGCTCTCAGCAAAGTGCAAAGTCTGTGGCATCCCTTGCATAGAGATTATTATCCTGCAAAGGGTTAACCATCTGTGGATCATTCAGTATCTAAATCTAGGTGCGTTCCATCGTAATTAGAGTGTGTTTGTTCATTAGTAACTGAACATTTTGCAGACCTTAAAAATTTAAATGATCTTGAAGCTCATTGTGGCACCTTGTGCATCAGATTACACAGTTGCTCTCCTCTTTATGTGCCTTTTGTGTCCTAATTTAGGTGCCAGAGTATGTGTATCATATAGTGAAAGTATAAACAACAAATGGTTTTGGAGGAATTGTTATGTGCCTTTATACAGAGTAGAAAAATAAAATAGAAAATAGAACAGAAAAAATAATGTTTACTTTAGTCCTCTCAATATAGTGTATATTCTAGAGCCTAAGCACTGATCAGGGGCTCTATTTCATCAAACTTAAATAGAAAAGAAGTCAAGTCTCAGGAACAAAATGGCAGAAATCTATCTACTCAGAGATTGCAGAGTACAGTAAGTCCCCTACATACGAACAAATTCCGTTCCGAGAGCACATTCGTAAGTCCAATTTGTTCTTAAGTCCAACAGAGTTAGCCTAGGTACCCAACTAACACAATCGGCTATATAGTACTGTACTGTAATAGGTTTATAATACATTCGCATCTTTGAAAGCAGCATGAAGGTTCGTATGTAGGGGATTTACTGTATAAGTTTTGTCAAGATAAAAATGAACAGTAGTTCAAAGGAACCAGAATACTCAGCATTGTAGAATACTGAAAGCACACAGGCTTTGGAACAAGACAGATTCCATACTCAGCCACTTATCAGCTATATTTTCTTGAGCAAGTTATTTAATCTCTGAGCCTCAGTTTCTTTATCGGTATAATAGAGATACTTACACTTAAAATAGGGGTTAGGGATAACAGGTTAAGCTCCTGGTATCATGCCTGACACATACTAGGTACTAAATAAATTGTCACTCTTATTCTTACAGGGTTGAGAAATGTATTTGCTTGGTCGTAGCTTGTAACTTGTAACTTACCCTCCCAGCTTTACTTCCATCCATCAGCTGTTGGCATTCACTCTTGCAATGGAAAGGTGGAAAACTCTTCACCAGGATCATCTAGCATCACTGTGTGTCTAGATTCATCCAGCCAGTTACAGTAAGACAATGCCTTTAACGTAGAGCTTACAGAATGTTGAAAGGACCATGTGCTGGCCACCAAGTGGTGGACCATGGACCACTGGTTCCTCCAACTTATTGCAAGTGTTCCAAGTGTACATCAAGCATTGTTTGAGACAGAATAATATATTTGTATATAACTATATGCAGTACTATTTTACTGTTGTGATTAATAGAATACAAATTTGTTTCAAAACATCTTTCAATCCCTAGTAGCCTTTCCATTATATTGTATTTTCTCTGTCAGCCATTATAAAACATACACCTCTCACATCAGGGTAGATGTGGTACAAAGGAATCATAAAACTGTTGGATATTATGCGGGAGCCCTTATGCTCAAAAAAAGTCAAGAACTGGTGCTCTCATTTCCAAGGTCCAGGAAAATGATGTGTGATGTACTCGTTTACACATCTTATTAAGGAAAACACTGGTGAGAACTCAAGTCTCCAACCCCTTGTCCAGAACTCCCAACAGTGGAGATGTTTTCATTATTGCTTCTGGAAAAATCTGAAATGTATCTAATGTTCAGATTAGTATGCATGAAGTTGAGTATTAATCGAAAATCAGTTATTTGAAAAAGATCTAACACTGTACCTGACACATATAAAACACTCAACAAATGGTTGCTATTATCTTGATGACTCTTTAGTAAGGCGTGATTTTGTCACTTTTTTCTACCTGTTGCTCAGAGTAACTTACTGCATCCAAGTGTAACATTGTAGGTTGTATCATTAGTCACCCAGGCAAGTGGCTTTTGTTCTCATTTCTCATACTCTCAGAATAGGAGTGGTTGGATATTTTCTAAATCTCCCTTCCAGAAGTCTTTTAGGAGTAGAGGCTCTTGCCATTAGTACTGAGGCTAACTTTGGAGGCAAGTCCTTGCAACGCATTTTATTGCAGCCTCAAGACAGCTGTTGGCCTTTAATGTGCATGCTTAAGACAGCTCTGTGTTGTTGCTGAATTACCCATTGGGATTTGATACATTTCTGTGAACTAAAGAGATTTAAACATTTACTAGCCATCAATGTTTTTTAATTTGTTCTCCTCCCCGCCCACCATGCCCCAGTTCCTATTGGCCAGAATCTTTTTATTAATAGATTCAACATTAGATCAATATTTATTTAAAATCCGTAGTGGTCTCTAGGTATTTGGTATCTAATTTCACAACGTGGCCCTCAGGTGATAGCAGAAAATGGTGAATGAGAGATATTTATTTCTGACCATACAAATAGAGCTTTATAAAACTATAAACCATCCAGGTTAATCCCAGTAGTTAAATACAAAGAAAGTTTCCCTTGGGTTTTTCAGGTAAATTGAGGACTGAAGCAAGTATTATCACTACGTGTTTGGTTCTGAATTTTTTTCAATATCCATATTTAGTATGAGTTCCCTTTCTTTACCTAACTATCCAGGAATTGATTTACAAGCTAAATAAAAGAATACGTGGACCACAAAAAAAAAAAAAAAAAAAAAGAATACGTGGAGTCTTTACTTGTGCATGGCCAGCTGGAATTCGCTTGTTGCCCAAGGGAAGGAGATGAAAGAGCCAAAAGAAGTAAGCACTTCTATATGTGCTGAACATGTCCATTTTAAGTAAAGGCAGATGACTTCCAGGAGCTTCCATAAGTGGTTCTCATGCAGCCAGCTCTGTCAGGCAAGGACTTAATTGTTTCGTGCCCCAGCCATCAGGCAGCAGCCTCATTAGAGGAGATCACCAAAGGCCTCTGTTTCTCCGCAGAATGCAGCCCAGTGGAGCATTACTCCAGTGTAAGTAGATTCAGTGGTTGAGGCAGCTAAGCCTCCAGTGGTGATCTTCCTTTGCTGTTGAGAAAGAGAGTCACCTGGTTTAGAATAAATACACTAGAGCTAGCCCTAGACAGCTTTTTTAGAAGTTGTAGCTGCATTTTGCCCACACCCAAAGCCCCATCACACTCATATATTCACCCAGTGTCCGGATTGACTTTCCCCTAAGAGCCCGCTGTACACCCTGCCCAGGCCGGCTCTCCTCAGCCAGTTCTTGTTACTCGATTTTACCTTTTCTCTTCTTTCTTCTCACTGTCAGAACATGCCTGCCCTATCATCCTTAAGATTTTGTATGATGTCTATTCAATTATCTCTTGGAATAATTTATGGCAAAATGTGAGTAAAAGGTAATACATGCCTCCCTCCCCACAGGTAACATATTCGCATTTTTGCAGAGGCTTTAAGTAAATGAAGAGACTCAGATCTTGAGGAATCTAAGTGTCCTGGCGGGAAGCAGGACAGGGATTTCAGGAGCCCATTGACTCTCACCATATAAACCCACAGGGCACTGGGCCAGCCCTTAGCAAAAAGGTATAAATTACACTCTGACCTTCCCTCCACACATGGTCTGCTACTGCATTCACAGAAGCAGCACTTTCCTTCCAACCTCCCAGAATTCTGTGACACTCAACAATTTTTCAAAGGAACAGGAAAAGCACAGTTTAATAATGGGGCTAATTTTCACAGGGAAAGGAAGCTGAGGCTTCCTTTGGGGCCTGTGCCTTTAGAAATAAGTGCCCCATTAACACTGGGCACAGAGCTCACCAAGCGAGAGGTATGAAGTGTGATGGAGGAAGTTGCGAAGGGAAGAGAGAGAGGTGGTGAGGAACAATGGGACCAGTGGAAAACTGGGAGTGAAGTCACAGGTGCAACTGAAAACAAGAAATGGAGAGAGATTTTCACATTTACATGTACTTTATTCAAAGGAAAGATAAGGTAGATTCTGAAGTGGAAATAAGCAACGTGTGATTGGAAGAAGGATCTGGCTGGTCATCTCTTTTTTGTCTAATTTCTGATCCCATCACTGTCAGCTAAATAGTGGCTTTAGTATCGGCTGGTATAAAACCGTCCCCTAGGTGCCAGCTCTGTTGCCAAAGACACTCCATCTTGCCCCACCTCCACTTCCTGGTGTGCTCTGTCAGACGGTTTATAGTTCTATTTCTGTTATCATGTACAAAATTTTCCAACAAGAAACAGGCAATCCTACTCTCTTTCCATCAAAACAATCATGTATATTGTTTTAAAGCAATTAGTGACTCTTGGCTTCTTCAGAAAATGGGTTTTTCATGTGCTTATTATATAGATTATTTTGGGGTTTTTTTTTCACTTTTGAGAGGGGAGAGAGTTTGAAGTGTCACTTCTTTTCTTAAAGGTAACCAATTTTAACCCTTTTGTTGTTTAAAATTCAGAAATTGTAGCCATTGGCTGTAGATTAAGTGGTATGTAATTGGATTACATTCTGAAAGAGAATTACAAAATGTGTTGAGAGGCATGATAACAGGTGGCTAAAATGTCAGACTCTGAGGCTGGGCTGCTGGGGTCCAATTCCTGCTTCTCCCCACCTCACCCCTTTGTGGGCCGTGTAACCTTAGGCAGTCACTTCACTCTCTGGGCTTAAGTTTCATCATCTATAAAAATGAAGATCAAAAATACAGTTAATTAGAATAATTAAGTGATGTTTATGAAAGGAGCTTACATGCCTGACAAGTAGTAAATACTATATAAATCGTTGTTAGGAGCACTAAATTGAACGGCTTTTATATTTATATAAATAGAAAAATAGTCAAATATTCCAATTAGAAGCGGGGAAAAGGCAGTGATTCTCCAACACATGGCTTCTGTGGCTAAAATTCAAGTTTTACTGTGGTAAATGTGAAGTTTTATATCTGTGTGGCTATTTTCCAATTACTGTGCTACACAGTTTACGTAATTTTCACAACAATCTTGGGTAGATACTATTATTATTCCTACTTTACAGATGAGAAAACTGAGGCTAAGCATAAGTAAACTTCTAAGGGTCCAAGAGCTAGTAAATGATGTCATATTTCAAAATTGCTGCTTTTAACTACTCCTCTAAATGCCCCCAAAATGTGCTTCCACTATCAGTTATAGATGTTGTGCAGTAATAAGATATGAGAATTCTGTTCTTTAGCAGAACATAATAAGGCAGATGAAGTCTGCTTCATTTCTCCCCCATCCCTGGGTTGTTGGCTTTATGCCATGTGTTAGAATGAGGAAATCTCAGGGCCTTAAAGAGGTTTTCTCCTCCTAAGTGCTGATAGTTACTTGTGGCTCAGTATTATCCAGACCCAGTGGGAAAAGAAGCAAATACTTCTCTAACTCCTTTCCTATGTGAGGGATAAATCTTGACTTGGGAGAATCTTAGCTGCAAGTAGTAAGTGACGTTTGGGATAAAGAAGCCGGCAAAGGAGAACATTGGCCCAACCTCCTGGTTGTTCCTGGTTTACCATAGTATTTGCCCTGAGAGGCAACATCACCACAGAGCTAGATGCGCACTGCTGTACTTTCCAGAGAACAAAGAAAATGTGCTCATCTCCATGGCCTGCTGGCGTTGGATTTCCTGTAACTGTTCTGTTCTCATTTTATCCTTAATTAGCCTCATAAATAGTCTCATATTATGTACAACTTGTAAGACATCCCTGGTATACACTCAGAAGTTGGAGTTTTCAAATAAGATTACTCAGCAGACATAAGTGGAACATTTCCATATCCTTTCAGCTGCCAGCAGCGTTCACTGTGATATTCCTCTGCACATGGTGAGATACAGCTATCTCCGATACCTCCTGTGAATGACCATACCAGCCTGTTATGAGACTTCTCATCTCTGAATTCCTGTAGGATTTGCAGTTGGTAACACACTGGCTCATACTGACTTGTTCTCTGGCAGTTTCATGTGTGAAGAGGCAGGGAGCATGAGCGGTCTCCAAGAGTGTCTGTCCCGGGGCTGGGCAACCGTGAGCTTAATAAAGAAAGGAATGGAGAGGCGAGAAGGGGCAGAGGTGTGTGTCTACCTTATCTCCCAAATTAGATTGTCAGCCTCTCAGCCCAGAGACCATATCTGTCGTTCCTATCTCCTTTAATTCTTTTTAGCACACTAGGCAAACTGTGAGTATGCAGGGCATGCTTACTGCCTGAAGGCCTAAGCTTTTAATTCATAGAGTATGCCCAAAAGATATCATTTCCATGCACTTGAACTTACTGCCACCCAAAGAAAGTAAAGTTTTCTGTAAATCTTTTTTTTTTTATACACCTTTTTCTTAATAAATTTATTTATTTTATTTATTTTTGGCTGTGTTGGGTGTTCGTTGCTGCGCACGGGCTTTCTCTAGTTGCGGAGAGCGGGGGCTACTCTTCGTTGCAGTGCGCGGGCTTCTCATTGCAGTGGCTTCTCTCGTTGTGGAGCACGGGCTGTAGGCGCGTGGGCTTCCGTAGTTGCGGCACATGGGCTCAGTAGTTGTGGCTCACGGGCTCTAGAGTGCAGGCTCAGTAGTTGTGGCGCACGGGCTTAGTTGCTCCGTGGCATGTGGGATCTTCCCAGGCCAGGGCTTGAACCCGTGTCCCCTGCATTGGCAGGCAGATTCTCAACCACTGCGCCACCAGGGAAACCCCAGTTTTCTGTAAATCTTAACTGAAATGTTATTTACATTGAATTGAAGATACGGCTACATTAGTTTTAGTTTGGTCCCTCATAGAACTGTAATCGTCATTTCAGAGGACAAACACTAAGCTGGCGCTGCAGTGAAGATAGTTACAACAGTAAGTGTATGTAGTTGTAAAGCTTAGGTATTATTCTGAGGAAGGTACTAACACTGCAATCCTGTAAATGACTAAAATGCTGCACTGAATAAAAGCTCATTCCGACCAAGAGTAATGGCATTTGGCTCTGAGGAGGTGTCAGCCAGTTGACTGAATAAGATTGGGAGGTGTGCCCTGCAGTGCATTGTACTTCTGTCACAATCAGTTGACCATACGTATGTGATCTATTTCTGGACCCTCTATTCTGTTCCACTGATCTATAATATCTTATTTTCCTTTACTTAACTGTATTAATAACAGTAGCTTTATAGTGAGATTTAACATCAGGTTAGGTAAGTCATTCAACTTTATACTTCTTTCTTAAAATTACTTTATTCTAGAGCCTTTACATTTCCATGTCCATTTTTTAAAAATTTTTTATTGCAGTACAGTTGATTTACAATGTTGTGTTAGTTTCAGGTGTACAGCAAAGTGAATCAGTTATACACATACATATAGCCACACTTTTTTAGATTCTTTTCCCATATAGGTCATTACAAGTATTGAGGAGCGTTCCCTGTGCTATACAGTAGGTCCTTATTAGTTATCTATTTTATATATAGTAGTGTGTATATTACAGTCCCAATCTCCCAGTCTCTCACAGTATCCCTCCCCTGCCCCTTTCTCCCCTGGTAACCATAAGTTTGTTTTCTACAACTATGACTCTATTTCTGTTTTGTAAATAAGTTCATTTGTACCATTTTTTTTTTAAGATTCCACAGATAAGTGATATTATGTGATATTTGTCTTTATCTGACTGACTTCAGTCAGAATGACAATCTCTGGGTCCATCCATGTTGCTGCAAATGGCATTATTTCATTTTTGTTTATGGCTGAGTACTATTCCATTGTATATATGTACCACATCTTCTTTATCCATTCCTCTGTCAATGGACATTTAGGTTGCTTCCGTGTCTTGGCTATTGTAAATAGTGCTGAAATGAACATAGGGGTGCATGTATCTTTTTAAATTGCAGTTTTCTCTGGATATATGCCCAGGAGTGGGATTGCTGGATCATATGGTAGCTCTATTTTTAGTTTTCTGAGGAACCTTCATACTGTTCTCCATAGTGGGTATACCAATTTACATTCCCATTACAGTGTAGGAGGGTTCCCTTTTCTCCACACCCTCTCCAGCATTTATTGCTTATAGACTTTTTGATGATGGCCATTCTGACTGGTATGAGGTGATACCTCATTGTAGTTTTGATTTGCATTTCTCTAATAATTAGTGATGTTGAGCATCTTTCAGTGTGCATCCTGGCCATCTGTATGTCTTCCTTGGAGAAATGTCTATTTAGAACTTCCACCCTTTTTTAAAATTATTTTTTATTGGAGTATAGTTGATTTACAATGTTGTGTTAGTTTCTGCTGTATGGCAAAGTGAATCAGTTATACATATACAAAAGGGAAAAAACCTACAGCCAAGAATACTCTCCCCAGCAAGGGTCTCATTCAGATTCGACGGAGAAATCAAAAGCTTTACAGACAAGCAAAAGCTAAGGGAATTCAGCACCCCCAAACCAGCTTTCTGCCCATTTTTTGACTGGGTTGTTTGGTTTTTTTAAGTATCGAGCTGCGTGAGCTATTTGTATATTTTGGAGATTAATCCCTTGTCGCTTCGTTTGCAAATATTTTCTCCCATTCTGTGGGTTCTCTTTTCGTTTTACTGTTTCCTTTGCCATGCAAAAGCTTTTCAGTTTCATTAGGTCCCATTTGTTTATTTTTGTTTTTATTTCAATTACTCTAGGAGGTGGGTCAAAAAAGATCTTGCTGTGATTTATGTCAGAGAATGTTCTGCCTATGTTTTCCTCTAAGAGTTTTATAGTATCTGGTCTTATATTTAGGTCCTTAATCCATTTTGAGTTCATTTTTGTGTATGGTGTTTGTTAGAGAGTGTTCTAATTTCATTCTTTTACATGTAGCTGTCCAGTTTTCCCAGCACCACTTATTGAAGAGACTGTCTTTTCTCCATTGTATATTCTTGCCTTCTTTGTCATAGATTAGTTGACCATAGGTGCATGAGTTTATTTCTGGGCTTTCTATCCTGTTCCATTGATCTGTATTTCTGTTTTTGTGCCAGTACCAAACTGTAGCTTTGTAGTATAGTCTGAAGTCAGGGAGCCTGATTCCTTCAGCTCCACTTTTCTTTCTCAGGATTGCTTTGGCTATTCGGGGTCTTTTGTGTTTCCATACAAATTGTAAAATTTTTTGTTCTAGTTCTGTGAAAAATGCCATTGGTAATTTGATAGGGATTGCATTGAATCTGTACATTACCTTGGGTGGTATATTCATTTTAACAATATTGATTCCTCCAATCCTAGAATATGGTATATCTCTCCATCTATTTGTGTCATCTTTGATTTCTTTCATCAGCATCTTATTGTTGTCTGAGTACAGGTCTTTTGCCTCCTTAGGTATGTTTATTGCTAGGTATTTTATTCTTTTTGATATGACAGTAAATGGGATTGTTTCCTTAATTTCTCTTTCTGATCTTTCGTTGTTTGTTAGTGTATAGGAATGCAAGAGATTTCTGTGTATTAATTTTGTATCTGCAACTTTATCAAACTCATTGATGAATTCTAGTAGTTTTCTGGTAGTGTCTTTAGGATTTTCTATGTATAGTATCATGTCAGTCACCTGCAAACAGTGACAGTTTTAGTTCTTCTTTTATGATTCGGATTCCTTTTATTTCTTTCTCTTCTCTGATTGCTGTGCCTAAAACTTCCAAAACTATGTTGAATAAAGGTGGCAAGAGTGGACATCCTTGTCTTGTTCCTGATCTTAGAGGAAATGCTTTCAGTTTTTCACCATTGAGAATGATGTTAGCTGTGGGTTTGTCATATATGGCCTTTAAAATGAGCTTGTCTAATTTTACAAAGATGTCTGCTAGAATGACTGAGATTGCATTAAATCTATAGATTAATTTGGCCATCTTAGCAATATTGACTTCTACTTCATGAGCATGGACTGTCTTTCCTTTTATTTATTATTTTTTTCTCAGTCAAAAGTTTTATAGTTGTGAGTGTAAAAAGCTTGATTGTCTTATTTTTAGGTATTTGTTTTATTGGCATTACTGTAAATGGAATTTATTTTATTTTCCAATTGTTTGCTGCTATCATGCAAGAATATTTTTTAATATTAACCTTTTACCTTGCAACTTTGCTGAATTTGTTTATTAGTTCTTGTTACATAAATTCCTTGAGATTTTCTGTGTAAAAATAAAAATCATATCATCTGCAAATACTGCAGGTCACAAACTCTATCTCACTGTTGCAGGTCCTCTTGTAGTAGTAGTAGTAGCAGCAGCAGCAATAGCTTGTTTAAGACTTATTTTGAATCATATATTGCATACTAGCACTTTACAACCATTAGCCCATTTAACCCTGCTAGGTTGTGTTTTATAGATGCCTAAAATGAAGATTAACCAAGGCCACTCAAATAAGTGGCAAAGCTATTGTTTATTCTGGCCATCTCTGCCATAGGTAGGACTTGGTGTTCCTGAGCACATATAACAGTTCCTTCCTACAGATTAAGATGGACCAGCATTTCACTATCACTCACTTTGTCTAGCAACAAACCAGAGTTCCTCACTCTTCCAGTGGGTGCTGGGAAGCAAGTCAAAGATTTAATTTTAACCTTGGGCTTCTTCTAAGGTTCTCCATTGTGAAACTTGGATCTGATGAATAAAGCCAATCTTAGCAAATTAGTAAGGTAGAAAATGTCACATTCCTTTCTGAATGTGTTTAGGTACTATCGCCCAAGGTTCCTACTAAAACATAAAAGGCTAATTTAACTCCCTGAGGAAATATCATCATTACCAGTCAACTTCTGATATAAGTCAGTTGCTCAAGGTACTTCCTATGTTACAAGACCAATCCTATAAATTAGACTTTATTTTTTAGAAGCCTTGAGTCATGTTTGACATATAGAGGTGCATTTCAAAGGTAAATATGTAAAACAATCTCAGCTGAAAGAGAAACAAGTTGTTGATTGTTCCTCAGGGGAAAAGAATTACAAAAGAAAGCTTAGAATAGACGACCTGCCTTCAGCAGGGATCACTGCTAGGATAAGACAATATATATATGTATTCATTCAACAAACATTTATTGAGCACCTACTATGTGCCAAGTACTATTCTGGGCATTGGGGATACAGCTCTGAAGAGCACAGATGGATACCATCACATCTTTTCAAGGGCTTCACACCTGCCATTGTCACCTTTCCCTTCCTGCATTAGTTTTACCCTCTATACAGTATTATTCCTGTCTGCATAAATACATGTAATAGCCCCCATATTAGGGGAAAAACTCCTTTGACCTGAAACCCCCTCTAGTTGCCTCCCCATTTCTCTGTACCCCTTAATAGCAAATTTACTCAGAAGAGCATCTAAACTCACTATCTCCACTTCTTTTTCTCATTCTCTTTGAACATACTCCAGTCATGCTATTGTACCCACCACTCCTCTGAGATTGCTCTTGTCAGTGTCTCATTAAATTCCATGTTGTCAAATCTAATGGCCAGTTCATAGTCCTCATCTTTCTTGTCTTCTCAGCAGTAGATGTCAGTTAATTTCTATTCCCCCTTAAAAAGCTTTCCTCACTTGGCTTCCAGGACACCAGCCCCTCTGTTGGTTTCCCTCCTGCCTCACTTGCTGCTCCTTCTCAGCCCTTCTTTCTTCAATCCTTGAAATTATGGAGCACTTTTACTATAACAGAAGAGGAAATGGACATTAGGGGGCAACTGGCTGTCTCTGCCACACTCTGTGAATCTTGTTCTTCCCCCAGTTCCCCATTTCACTGTTAGCTCCAATCTTCCAGTTGCTTAGGCCAAAATATCTTGGGTCATCCATGACTCTTCTTCTCTCCTACTCCACATCCAGTCTACCAGCAAACCCTACTGATTGTATTGATACTTACAAAATACATTCTGAATCTGGTAGCTGCTGACCACCTCCACCACTTTCATCTTAGTGTAGGCTATCGTCACCTCTCCTAGACTTCTGAAATAGTCTGCTTACTGGTCTCTCTGGTTTTGCCAGTCCATTCTCCACATAGTAACATATAATCCTTCAAAAAATAAGTCACATTATGTCATTCCTGTGTGCAGAACTCTCTGGTTACCTCCTAGCTGAATAAAAGCCAAGGAGCCTACTATTAAAAGGCCATATATTATTTGGTCCTGGCTAACTCTGATTAAATCTGCTATTCTCTCCCTCACTCATTCCCTTCCAGCTCTGCTGGCTTCCTTGATGTTCCTTGAATATACCAAGCATGAACCAATTTTAGGGCCTTTGTATCTACTATCCCTTCTACCTTGACCACTCTTCACCTAGATATCCTCATGGCTTGTTCCTTAACTTCCTTCAGGTCTTTGATCAAATATCACACTGTCAAAAAGAGACCTCTCCTAACAACCTTTCTAAAATAGGATTCCCACTTGTAAATCTTTTTCCCTTTATACAACTCTTTTTCTTCTTAACACTCAACATCATTTG
Source organism: Balaenoptera acutorostrata (assembly GCF_949987535.1). Lineage (NCBI taxonomy): Eukaryota > Metazoa > Chordata > Mammalia > Artiodactyla > Balaenopteridae > Balaenoptera > Balaenoptera acutorostrata. The sequence goes on from NC_080065.1 coordinate 92,963,808, forward strand.
ACCTATTATCTGATGTTCTTTGTGTGTGTGCATGCTCATATACTTTTTATCTATATTTTCTGTATATAAACATTTATATGTACATATATGAATGTGATTATTGAATGTCTTCCCCACTAGAATGAGAGTACTTGGTCTGTTTTGTTCACTGCTGTCTTTCCTCTTAGTTAAGGGTGGTCAAGATAGAGTTCTCTGAGGAGAGAAATGTAATGGTACTTCCCCTTTCTTTTAAAGAAACTTCCTAAAAATTCTAGACAACTCTTCTGCTTATATCTCACTGGCCAGTATTTAGATTACGGCCACAGCTAGCTGCAGGGGAGGTTCGGAAGTATAGCAGTTTGAGCTAAGAATGAATGAAGAGGAGCCAGCTATGCAAAAGCCTAGAAAGAGAGCACTACAGGCAAAGGGAATAGCTAAGTGCAAAGCCCTACAGTAGAAATAAGCTTGCCATGTTGAGGGGATTTGTCCTATGTTTGGGGACAAAAAGAAGCTGAATATGGCTGGAATATAGCAAATTATGGACAGACTGGAACAAGACAAGTTGAGAGAGAGAGAGGCAGGGCAGATCATCACATAGGGTTTTGCACATCCCAGATGCAAAAAAAAAAAAAAAGAGTCGCCGGACTCTCTGGCACCTCAGCCACTCTCCAACCTTTGGGAAATTCTAGGGCTACACTGCCAAAGGCTACTTAGCAGCTACAAGCCACATGCAGCTATTTAAATTAAATTAACTAACTGAAAGTAAAGAAAATTTAAAATTTCAGTTTCCCATCACACCAGCCACATTGCACATGTTCAATAGTCTCACGTGGCCAATGGCTACCTACTGGGCAGCACATGTCATGCCAGACAGCATTTGCCATTGTCACAGAAAGTTCTGTTAGTGCTGCTCTAGGAAAGCCAGTCAAAGGAGAAATAATGCCAAGTCTGCTTAGTCTCTCCTCTGTGATTTTTCTCTCTTAACCCTAGAATCAGTGTCTTTCTATTTAAATAGAAATAATATATGTGGTGCCTAGAGATTAGCATGTGGCCTGTTCCATATGCAAATGTTCTTGTGGATGATTTTTACCTATGACAGAAAAGATGGGAAAGACTGGTAAATTGCAAGCATTCTTAACCTCATTATGAATACACTGCAAATGTAAAATTGCAAAGCATGGAAGTCGTAAGTGTGAAAGCGGCTTTCAATTTGTTTTAATAGGTGTTTTCTATGTCTTATTGTAACCTAGGGATCTTGCTGCAAGAAACTGTCTGGTAGGTGAAAATAATGTTCTGAAAATCAGTGACTTTGGAATGTCTCGTCAAGAGGATGGTGGAGTGTATTCATCTTCTGGCTTAAAGCAGATTCCCATTAAATGGACAGCACCAGAAGCTCTTAATTATGGTAAGAATAGACTTTTTTCTTTTTGGTGGTAAAAATGGACTCCATTAGCACAAAACTCACAAGCAAAGTTACAGGGGTAGAGCAGAGCTCCAGTTAGAATCATCTGAGAAGCAACAAAAAAGGATGTGTAAGTGTTCAGACTTTACACTTGAACATGAGCACAAACTTAATTCACTGATCTTATTAATCAGATTTTTGTATGGAAGATTGCTAGATTTAAAAGATGGATAATACTTACAAGCATTGTTAAGTATGACTGTACCTCTGAAAGTTTTTATTGTTATCCAAAAAAAGATTATTTATTTCTATCTTAATAGTCAAATTATACCCAGAGTAAAAATGTTGCTGTGGCTCTGGACCATTTCTTTTGAATGTCTTATAATTGGTCCAATAACCTCATCTAATGTTAGGTTCCTAAATATTAAGTCAGTGAATGCTGTTGTTTCTCACTCTGAAAATTGACATGGTTTCTTAGCATCTCAGTCTCTGGAACTTGTATAAATCTTGTGGGAAGAGAGAGATGGGAGTTGTTACATTTTAAAACAGCAGGGATTTTTTTCACTTGAATTTTTATGTGTCATTGTAATTGGAAGTAAATACAGCTTGTATTATCTGTGGTTGGGATGAAATGGGCCATAGCAAGATGAGTAAGAGCTCAAGAATTTTATTTTTTTTTAAAAATGTGCTTTTAAGTGAAATTAAAAATGACATTTTCATTAAGGGAAGCAGCATATGAGCCATGAGTTGGTGAATGGGTATAGTATGTTTTGAATAAAAATATCTTAAAGTGGAGGGAAGCATCATGCAGTGTCCCTGTGTCCTCAGTCCTGCTCCTCAAAGTGGAGATGCACAAGAGGCAGGCAAGGGCGCGCAGCTTGTGAGACTCCATGCCAGCTGGCACCATGCATGTGTGGCCGCTGCCCCTCATCATGGTCCCCACCTTGCTGCAGCTCGTAACAAAGCATGCATCAGAAAATATTTAGTAAGTGCCACCTTCACGTGGCCAGGGCACCAAGCCTCGCCTCAGCCTCCTACTTCTGCTTCCTTCCGGCTGGACCTAGACCAGGTGTGGGAGGGAAGAAGCTGAGGTTTGTGACATGAAAGTATATTAGGGAGATTGAAGACAAGATGGCAGAGTAGAATAGGACTTGAGCTCACCTCCTGTTATGAAAACACCAAAATCATAACTTAACTGCTGAACAACCATCAGCAAAAAAAAGACTGGAACCTACCAAAAAAGATATTCTACATCCAAAGACAAAGACGAAGCCACAATGAGATGAGGGACAAGATCCAGCTCCACCCACCAGTGGGAAGGCACCAGGAAGCCTGCACAAGCCCTTGGACCAACCTCACCCACCAGGGGTCAGAAATCAGAAGCAAGAAGAACTACAATCCTGCAGCCTGCAGAACAAAGCCCACAAACACAGAAAGTTAGAAAAAATGAGACAGCAGAGAAATATGTTCCAGATGAAGGAACAAGATAAAACCCCAGAAGAACAACTAAGTGAGGAGGAGATAGGCAGTCTGCCTGAAAAAGATGATCCAAGATCTCAGAAAAAGAATGGAGGCACAGACCAAGAAGATACAAAAAATGTTTAACAAAGAGCTAGAAGATTTAAAGAACAAACAGAGATGAACAATAACTAACTGAAATGAAAAATATACTAGAAGGAATCAGTAGCAGAATAAATGAGGCAGAAGAACGAATAAGTCAGCTGGAAGACAGATTGGTGGAAATCACTGCCACACAACAGAATAAAGGAAAAAGAATGAAAAGAGATGAGGACAAACTAAGAGATCTCTGGGACAAGATTAAATGCACCAACATTCACATTATAGGGGTTGCAGAAGGAGAAAAGAGGAAGGGCCTGAGAAAATATTTGAAGAGATAATAGCCAAAGACTTCCCTAACATGGGAAAGGAAACAAACAATCACTCAAGTCCAGGAAGCACAAAAAATCCCATACAGGGTAAACCTGAGGAGGACCGTGCCAAGACACATATTAATCAAATTAACAAAAATTAAAAACAAAGAGAAAATGTTAACAATTTATTGACAGGAGACATATTAATATGTCTCTTGTTACCCGAACATTATTGACCAGAGACATATCAATACGTTTTTAGAGAGTGATACAATTAATATCAACTTGCAAAGTTGTTAGAGCTTAAAGTTGATCAACAGTTCATTAGACAGCTTATGATGTCATTATCATTCACATTTTGCTCTGTTAGGTTTTTGTTCCAACCTTGTGTATATTATAAACACAAGTTTATTACCATAAAATTTTCAAAAATGACACATCGCAAAATTTTGAGTGAAAAAGAATTTTTTGGTGAATTTTATGCAGATACTTTCTCTGATTGAGCAACATATATACTAGTGTCTCAGAAGATGATAGTTCTTCAGAATATAGTTCTGATTCACACGATGTGAATATTAGACCAACAAAAAGACAAAAAACCTTAATGATTGATTCTGATACAGAAAGTGAAAATGAAACTCACGGTGCTGGAGAATGCTCCTTTGCTTCTACAGAAGAGTGGATTGAAGACAACATTTCATGAAAATTAGAAGACTTTACAGGTGTGTCAGGTGTAATTGCTGACTGTAATAACCCACAAAGTGTTTGTGAAATAACAATTTTTGGTAATGACTTTTTTGAGTTGGTCACTTCTCAAACAAATTTGTATCACCAGCAGAATGGGAAATCATATAAAAACTATGATACGGATTTAAAATGGACTGATGTAACCAGTAGTGACATGAAGAAGTTTCTTGGATTAATAATTTTGATGGGACAAATAAGAAAGTCACACTGGAAAGAATATTGGTCGACTGATCCCTTACTTGAAACACCTGTCTTTCCAAAGATTATGACAAGAAGAAAGTTCGAACAAATAATGATATTTCTTCACTTTAACCATAACTCAGAAACTGCACTTCCTGCAGACAGAACTTCAAAAGCTAAACCTCTTTTGTATTATTTTCTACCAAAATTTCAATTGATTTATATACCCAAACAAGAGCTATCACTTGAGGAGGCAATGATAGAGTGGAGAGGACGACTCAGATTCAAAACCTATATTCCCAGAAAACTTACAAAATATGGAATTTTGGTCAGGATGGTTACCGAAAATGAAATGATATATATGCTACCTTGAGATTTACATGGGTGAAGGAAAGAAACTTCAAGAAACAATATTATCAGTCCTACAACCTTATCTTGGTTCATGACACCATATTTACAAAGACAATTATTACAACAGTGTGTCCACATCTGAAATATTGTTGAAAAATAAAACCGGAGTTTGTGGGACTATAAGAGAGAATCATGGTCTACCAAACCAATTAAAGAAGAAATCTAAAAACCTACAGAGGGGAGAAATGACATCCTTATGGAAGGGAGAAGTGATTCTTCTTATATGGAAAGACAAGAGGCTAGTCTGCATGGTGACAACTCTTCATGACGCCACCATAGCATCTACAGGAAAGGAAGACAGGAGGACTGGCCATCAGAACTAAACCCACTTGTATATTAGAGTATAATAAATATATGAAAGGAGTTGATCGATCCGATCAATATCTGGCAAACTTCAATATCCTCTGGAAAACTCGAAAATGGTATAAGAAAGTGGGTTTCTATTTGAGTAGTTGTGGTTTATTCAATGAGTTTAAAATTTATTGTAGCCTTAATGCACAGAATAAAATGATTTACAAGCAAGTTTTGTTAGCAGTAGCTAGAGAATGGGTAACTGACAATTCTAGTAAATGCAGTGGTAGTCCTGCACCTGGTCCTGCTTGTGGCATTTCTAAAAGAGCCCCCCACAAAGATCCACCTTGTCAACTATCAGGTAAAATAAAAGAACATATTCTAGAGGAAACAATACCCACAGGACTAAAAAAACAAATGCCACCAGAAAGTGTAGCGTCTGCTCTAACAGGGGAAAGTGCAGTGAAACACAGTATATTTGTAATAGATGTTCTGTTCCCCTGCACAGAGGTGCCTGCTATACTGCCTATCACACTCTAATGAAATATTAGAATACCTTAGTAAGACATGTACAAAGTTTCAAATAAATACATTAAGTGCAAAAAAAGTTGTTGATATTTACTCAAACGTGGGTGTTTCAATATTCACTTACATAACAAATTGCCTGACCATAGACGTTAGTTTCTGCAAAAATCCCCCAGTCAATAATGTGTTAAAAGCAATATGAGAAAAGCAACAAATAACATAAAAGGAAATCCCCATAAGGTTATCAGCTGGTTTTTCAGCAGAAACTCTGCAGGCCAGAGGGAGTGGCAGGATATATTTAAAGTGATAAAAGGGAAAAACCTACAACCAAGAATATTCTGCCCAGCAAGCCTCTCATTCAGATTTGACAGATAAATCGAAGCATTACGAACAAGCAAAAGCTAAGAAAATTCAGCACCACCAAACCAACTTTACAACAAATGTTAAAGGAACTTCTCTAGGTGGAAAAGAAAAGGCCACAACTAGAAACAAGAAGATTACAAATGGGAAAACTGACCAGTAAAGGCAAACATGCAGTAAAGGTAGAAAATCGTCCACATGCAAATAAGATATCAAAACCAGCAGTCATGAGAATAGGAGAGTACACATTCAGGATATTGGAAATGCATTTGAAAATAAGAGACCAGCAACTTAAAGCAATCTTGTACATATATAGACTGCTATATCAAAACCTCATCGGAACCACAGACTAAAAGTCTACAATAGATACACAGAAAAGAAAAAGCAATCTAAACACAACACTAAAGATAGTCACCTGGGCTTCCCTGGTGGCACAGTGGTTGAGAATCTGCCTGCCAATGCAGGGGACACAGGTTCGAGCCCTGGTCTGGGAAGATCCCACATGCCGCGGAGCAACTGGGCCCATGAGCCACAATTACTGAGCCTGCGTGTCTGGAGCCTGTGCTCCGCAACAAGAGAGGCCACGATAGTGAGAGGCCTGCGCACCGCGATGAAGAGTGGCCCCCGCTTGCCACAACTGGAGAAAGCCCTCACACAGAAACGAAGACCCAACACAGCCATAAATTTAAAAAAATAAAAAAATAAAAAAAAATAAAGATAGTCATCAAATCACAAGAGAATAGAACAAAAGAGGAAGGTAAGAAAAAAAGACCTAAAAAAACAAATCCCCAAAAATTAACAACATGGCAATAAGAACATACATATTGATAATTACCTTAAATGTAAATGGATTAAATGCTCCAACCAAAAGACACAGACTGGATGAATGGATACAAAACCAAGACCCATATATATGCTGTCTACAATAGACCCACTTCAGATCTGGGGACACGTACAGACTGAAAGTGAGGGAATGGAAGATAGTATTCCATGCATATGGAAATCAAAAGAAAGCTGGAATAGCAATACACATATCAGACAAAATAGACTAAAATAAAGACTGTTACAAGAGACAAAAAAGGACACTACATAATGATCAAGGGATCAATCCAAGAAGAAGATACAACAATTGTAAATATATATGCACCCAACATAGGAGCACCTCAATATATAAGGCAAATGCTAACAGTCATAAAAGAAGTCAACAGTATCACAATAATAATGGGGGACTTTAACACCCCACTTTCATCAGTGGACAAATCATCCAGACAGAAAATCAGTAAAGAAACACAGGTCTTAAATGACACATTAGACCAGATGGACTTAATTGATATTTATAGAGCATTCCATCCAAAGGCAGCAGATTACACTTTCTTCTCAAGTGCACACGGAACATTCTCCACAACATATCACATCTTGGGTCACAAATCAAGCCTCAGTAAATTTAAGAAAATTGAAATCAAGCATCTTTTCCAAACACAACACTGTGAGACTAAAAATCAACTACAAGAAAAAAGCTGTAAAAAACACAAACATGTGGAGGCTAAACAATATGTTACTAAATAACCAGTGGATCACTGAAGAAGTCAAAGAGGAAATCAAAAAATACCTAGAGACAAATGACAACAAAAACACGACGATCCAAAAACCTATGGGACACAGCAAAAGCAGTTCTAAGAGGGAAGTTTATAGCAATACAATCTTAACTCAGGCAACAAGAAAAATCTCAAATAAACAACCTAAACTTACACCTAAAGCAACTAGAGAACGAACAAATGAAACCCAATGTTAGTAGAAGGAAAGAAATCATAAAAATCAGCAAAGAAATACATAAAATAGAGACAAAGAAAACAGCAAAGATCAATGAAACTAAAAGCTGGTTCTTTGAGGGAGGGGCAAGATGGCAGAAGAGTAAGATGCGGAGATCACCTTCCTTCCCACAGATACAGTAGAAATACATCTACACGTGGAACTGCTCCTACAGAACACCCACTGAACGCTGGCAGAAGACGTCAGACCTCCCAAAAGGCAAGAAACTCCCCACGTACTTGGGTAGGGCAAAAGAAAAAAGAAATAACAGAGACAAAAGAATAGGGACGGGACCTACACCAGTGGGAGGAAGCTGTGAAGGAGGAAAGGTTTCCACACACTAGGAAGCCCCTTCATGGGCAGAGACTGCGGGTGGCAGAGGAGGGAAGCTTCGGAGCCAAGGAGGAGAGCACAGCCACAGGGGTGCGGAGGGCAAAGTGGAGAGATTCCCTCACGGAGGATCGGTGCTGAGTAGCACTCACCAGCCCGAGAGGCTTGTCTGCTCAGCCGCCGGGGCGGGCGGGGGCTGGGAGCTGAGGCTCGGGCTTCGGTGCTAGCCGGGAGGGAGTCCGGGAAAAAGTCTGCAGCTGCCGAAGAGGCAAGAGACTTTTTCTTACCTCTTTGTTTCGCGGCGCGCAAGGAGGGGGGATTCAGAGCGCCGCCTAAACGAGCTCCAGAGATGGGCGCGAGCCGTGGCTATCAGCGCGGATCCCACAGCAACAGGGGAGCAGAGGGAATAATGGGGAGATTCCTGCACAGAGGCTCGGCGCCGAGCAGCGCTCACCAGCCCGAGAGGCTTGTCTGCTCACCCGCTGGGGCAGGCGGGGGCTGGGAGCTGAGGCTCAGGCTTCGGTGCTAGCCGGGAGGGAGTCCGGGAAAAAGTCTGCAGCTGCCGAAGAGGCAAGAGACTTTTTCTTGCCTCTTTGTTTCATGGTGCGCAAGGAGAGGGGATTCAGAGCGCCGCCTAAACGAACTCCAGAGACGGGCATGAGCCGCGGCTATCAGCACGGACCCCAGAGATGGGCGCAAGCCACGGTTATCAGCGCGGACCCCAGAGACGGGCAGGAGACGCTAAGGCTGCTGCTGCCGCCACCAAGAAGCCTGTGCGAGCACAGGTCACTATCCACACCTCCCCTCTTGGGAGGTTGTGCAGCACGCCACTGCCAGGGTCCCGTGACCCAGGGACAACTTCCCTGGGAGAACGCACGGTGCGCCTCAGGCTGCTGCAACGTCATGCCGGCTTCTGCCGGCGCAGGCTCACCCCGCATCCGTACCCTTCCCTCCCCCCACCCCCGCACCCCCGCCTGAGTGAGCCAGAGCCCGCGAAGCAGCTGCTCCTTTAACCCCGTCCTGTGTGAGCGAAGAACAGACGCCCTCAGGCGACCTACACGCAGAGGCGGGTCCAAATCCAAAGCTGAACCCCGGGAGCTGTACGAACAAAGAAGAGAAAGGGAAATTTCTCCCAGCAGCCTCAGAAGCAGCGGATTAAAGCTCCACAAACAACTTGATGTACCTGCATTTGTTGAATACCTGAATAGACAACGAATCATCCCAAATTCAGGAGGTGGACTTTGGGAGCAGGATATATTAATTTTTCCCCTTTTCCTTTTTTTGTGACTGTATATGTGTATGCTTCTGGGTGAGATTTTGTCTGTATAGCTTTGCTTTCACCATTTGTCCTAGGGTTCGGTCTGTCTGTTTGTTTTTTTTTTTTACTTAAAAAAATTTTTTCTTAATAAATTTTTCTTAATAATTTTTTCCTTATTTTTTATTTAAAAAATTTTTTATTAATAAATTTTTTCTTAGTAATTTTTTCTTATTTTTTATTATAAAAAATTAATAAATTTATTTTTAAAAATTAAAAAAAAATTTTCTTAATAAATTTTTTTTCTTATTTTTTATTATAATAGCTTTATTTTATTTTATTTTATTTTATCTTCTTTCTTTCTTTCTATTTTTTCTCCCTTTTATTCTGAGCCATGTGGATGACAGGCTCTTGGTGCTCCAGCCAGGCATAAGGGCTGTGCCTCTGAGGTGTGAGAACCAACTTCAGGACAATGGTCCACAAGAGACCTCCCAGCTCCACGTAATACCAAATGGCGAAAATCTCTCAGAGATCTCCATCTCAACATCAAGACCCAGCTTCACTCAATGACCAGCAAGCTACAGTGCTGGACACCCTATGCCAAACAACTAGCAAGACAGGAACACAGCCACATCCGTTAGCAGAGAGGCTGCCTAAAATCATAATAAGGCCACAGACACCCCAAAACACACCACCAGACATGGATGTGCCCACCAGAAAGACAAGATCCAACCTCATCCACCAGAACTCAGGCACTAGTCCCCTCCACCAGGAAGCCTACACAACCCACTGAACCAACCTTAGCCACTGGGGACAGATACCAAAAACAACGGGAACTACGAACCTGCAGCCTGTGAAAAGGAGACCCCAAACACAGTAAGATAAGCACAATGAGAAGACAAAAAACCACACAGCAGGTGAAGGAGCAGGGTCAAATCACACCAGACCTAACAAATGAAGAGGAAATAGGCAGTCTACCTGAAAAAGAATTCAGAATAATGATAGTAAAGATGATCCAAAATCTTGGAAATAGAATAGACAAAATGCAAGAAACATTTAACAAGGATGTAGAAGAACTAAAGAGGAACCAAGCAACGATGAAAAACACAATAAATGAAATTAAAAATACTCTAGATGGGATCAATAGCAGAATAACTGCGGCAGAAGAACGGATAAGTGACCTGGAGGACAGAATGGTGGAATTCACTGCTGCGGAACAGAATAAAGAAAAAAGAATGAAAAGAACTGAGGACAGTCTCAGAGACCTCTGGGACAACATTAAATGCAACAACATTTGAATTATAGGGGTGTCAGAAGAAGAAGAGAAAAAGAAAGGGACTGAGAAAATATTTGAAGAGATTATAGTTGAAAACTTCCCTAATATGGGAAAGGAAATAGTTAATCAAGTCCTGGAAGCACAGAGAGTCCCATATAGGATAAATCCAAGGAGAAACACGCCAAGACACATATTAATCAAACTATCAAAAATTAAATATAAAGAAAACATATTAAAAGCAGCAAGGGAAAAACAACAAATAACACACAAGGGAATCCCCATAAGGTTAACAGCTGATCTTTCAGCAGAAACTCTGCAAGCCAGAAAGGAGTGGCAGGATATACTTAAAGTCATGAAGGAGAAAAACCTACAACCAAGGTTACTCTACCCAGCAAGGATCTCATTCAGATTTGATGGAGAAATTAAAACCTTTACAGACAAGCAAAGCTGGTTCTTTGAAATGATATACAAAATTGATAAGCCTTTAGCTAGACTCATCAAGAAAAAAAGAGAGCGAGCTCAAATCAATAAAATTAGAAATGATAAAGGAGAAGTTACAACAGACACCACAGAAATACAAAGGATCATAAGAGGCTACTACAAGCAACTATACACCAATAAAATGGACAACCTAGAAGAAATCGACAAATTCTTAGAAAGGCACAATCTTCCAAGACTGAACCAGGAATAAATAGAAAATATGAACAGACCAATCACAAGTACTGAACTTGAAACTGTGATTTAAAGACTCCCTACAAACAAAAGTCCAAGACCAGATGGCTTCATAGGCGAATTCTATCAAACATTTAGAGAAGAGTTAACACCTATCCTTCTGAAACTATTCCAAAAAAATTGTAGAGGAACGAACACTCCCAAGCTCATTCTATGAGGCCACCATCACCCTGTTACCAAAACCAGACAAAAATATCACAAAGAAAGAGAAGTACAGGCCAATATCGCTAATGAACAGAGACACAAAAATCCTCAACCAAATACTAGCAGCTACATCTAAAAGAATGAACAGCTACATCTAGAAGAATGACATTAGAACATTCTTTAACACCATACACAAAAATAAACTCAAAATGGATTAAAGATCTAAATGTAAGGCCGGATACTATAAAACAGAGGAAAACACAGGCAGAACGCTCTTTGACATAAATCGCAGAAAGGTCTTTTTGGATCCACTTCCTAGAGTAATGAAAATAAAAACAAACAAATGGGACCTAATTAAACTTAGAAGCTTTTGCACAGCAAAGGAAACATAAACAAAATGAAAAGACAACCCGCAGAACGGGGGAAAATATTCGTAAATGAAGCAACTGACAAGGAATTAATCTCCAAAATACACAAACAGCTCATGCAGCTTAATATCAAAAAAACAAACGACCCAATCAAAAAATGGGCATAAGATCTAAATAGACATTTCTCCAAAGAAGACTTACAGATGACCAACAGGCACATGAAAAGATGCTTGACATCGCTAATTATTAGAGAAATGCAAATCAAAACTACAATGAGGTATCATCTAACACGAGTCAGAATGGCTGTCATCAAAAAGTCTACAAACAATAAATGCTGGAGAGGGTGTCGAGAAAAGGGAACCTTCCTACACTGTTGGTGGGAATGTAAATTGGTACAGCCACTATGGAGAACAATATGTAGGTTCCTTAAAAAGCTAAAAATAGAACTACCATGTCCTCCAGCAATCCCATTCCTGGGCATATATCTGGAGAAAACCATAATTCCAAAAGATACATGCACCCCAATGTTCATTTCAGCACCATTTACAATAGCCAGGACATGGAAGCAACCTAAATGTCCATTGACAGAGGAATGTATAAAGAAGACGTGGTGCATATACAATGGAATATTATATATAAATGGAATATTAGTGATAAAAAAGAGTGAAATAATGCCATTTGCAGCAATATGGATGGACCTAGAGATAGTCATACTAATTGCAGTAACTCCGACAGAGTAAGACGAATATCATATGATATTACTTATATGTGGAATCTAAAAAAAATGATACAAATGAACTTATTTACAAAACAGAAATGGACTCACAGACTTCGAAAACAAACTTATGGTTACCAAATGGGAAAGGTCGGGGGTGGGGGATAAATTAGGAGTTTGGGATTAACAGATACACACTACTATCTATAAAACAGATAATCAACAAGGACCTACTGTATAGCTCAGGGAATTCTACTCAATGTTCTGTAATGACGTATATGGGAAAAAAATCTGAAAAGGAATGGATATATGTATGTATATATAACTGAATCACTTTGATGTATACTTGAAACTAACAACATTGTAAATCAAGTATACTCCAATATAAAATAAAAATTAAGTTGAAAATATAAAATGATTCTTTATTGATTTAAAGTGAAAAATTACTTCACCATGAGAAATTAATAAGGTATTTACAAATGTCTTAATGGCTTAATTAAAGACCAGGTAACTTAGAAAGAGCTTGGAGGTGAAATTCATGTAACATAAAATTAACCATTTTAAAGCAAACAATTCAATGGCATTTAGTACATTCACTGTGGTGTGCAACCACTGCCTCTGTCTAGTTCCAAAACACTGTCATCACTCCAAAATAAAATTTATACCCATATTAAGCAGTTAGTCCCCATTCCTTCCTTCCCTCAGCCACTGGCAACCACATATCTGCTTTTTGTTGCTATGTATTTACCTATTCTGCATATTTCATATAAATGGAATCATACAATATGTGACCTTTGGTATGTGACTTCTTTCACTTAGTATAATGTTTTCAAGGTTCATCCATGTTGTAGCATGTGTCATTATTTTACTCCTTTTTATGGATGAATAATCATTCTGCTGTATATATTTACCACCATTTATTTATCTGTTCATTCATTGATGTATATTTGAGCAGTGTTTACCTTTTGGCTCTTGTGAATAACTCTGCTATAAACATCTGTATTCCAGGATTTATTTGAGGACGTATTTTCAATTATTCTGAGTACACACTAGGTAATATGGTAATTCTGTGCTTAACTTCTTGAGGAACCACCAGATGTTTTCCAGATAAAGCTTTGGAATGTTATTGTTTTGGAAGTGAATTGGGGGTGGATCGAGACACCAGAATCTGCTTTGTATTTTGCATATCAGCAAGGCTATGGCATAGATAAGTGTAGGTAGTTGTCATTGTGAGAAATTGACTAAGCTGTTCTAGTTCCCAACAATGAAATTTTTTACCTTAATACTCCACAGAAACTAATCCTCACCCTTAGTGTGTCTTCCCATGTGCTGGCAAGAGAAGCTTTTGGAAGCTTTGCAGATCACAAACTAATTCCACCATTCCTCAAAATCTAGAGAAAATGGCAGCCCTGCTATTTTCCAGTGATTCTTCTCTGGGGTGGTTATTACTCTAAAGCTATATTCCTAAGGAGAACAATCACAGGATAAAATAAAGGACTGTATTCTTTTTATTTACTCAGAGGTTTTCTTTAGATGACAAAACATTGTTAAGCACCTTCTTCTTGATTCTTACAGCATCCCTATAAAGGAGCTGGAGCTGGACTTGGGAGCCCTAAAACCTTATCAATAAAATCCAGCTCTCTAGAATGTGTTCTTAACCCTGTTTGCCAGATTCTCTATATTACACTGCCTTTAAAACTCCTCTTACTGCTAAGCAATTATGCCAAGTAAAATCCTGCCTTTCAATCACAGTGTGTTTTAGTTGAATTTCAAGCTGACTAAAGTATTTACAAATCAAAATTCTAATTCCAAATATCTTTAAGAGCCAGACCTACATTTGGTATGTCATATAATAAAGACAGGCAAGAAGATCTTTGATTGGCAGTGAGGGACCTCTTTTAGCAGTCTTTAATGTTAACTTTATAAAATGCAGAACAACACACCCTCTCACCATACACAAAAATAAACTCAAAATGGCTTAAAGACTTTAACATAATACATGACACCATAAAACTCCTAGAAGAGATCATAGGCAAAACATTCTCTTACATAAATCATACCAATGTTTTCTTAGGTCAGTCTCCCAAGGCAATAGAAATAAAAACAAAAATAAACAAATGGGACCTAATCAAACTTACAAGATTTTGCACAGCAAAGGAAACCATAAACAAAACGAAAAGACAGCTTACAGAATGGGAGAAAATATTTGCAAGTGACACGACTGACAAGGGCTTAATTTCCAAAATATATAAATAGCTCATACAACTCAACAACAAAAAAACAAACAACCCAATCAAACAATTGGCAGAAGACCTAAATAGACATTTCTCAAAAGAAGACATACAGATGGCCAACAGGCACATGAAAATATGCTCAACATCGCTAATTATTAGAGAAATGCAAATCAAAACTACAATGAGGTACCACCTCACATCAGTCGGAATGGCCATCATTAAAAAGTCTACAAATAATAAATGCTGGAGAGGGTGTGGAGAAAAGGGACCCCTCCTACACTGTTGGTAGGAATGTAAGTTGGTGCAGCCACTGTGGAAAACAGCTCCTCAGAAAACCAAAAATAGAATTATGATATGATCCAGCAATCTCACTCCTGGGCATATACCCACACAAAACTATAATTCAAAAAGATATATGCACCCCTATGTTCACAGCAGCAGCATCTACAATAGCTAAGACATGGAAACAACTTAAATGTCCATCAACAGATGAATGGATAAAGAAGATGTGGAACACATATACAGTGGAATAAAAAACGAAATAATGCCATGTTCAGCAACATGGATGCAACAAGAGATTATCATACTAAGTGAAGTCAGAAAGAGAAATACCATATGATATCACTTATATGTGGAATCCAAAATAGGACACAAATGAACCTATCTATGAAACAGAAACAGAATCACGGACACTGAGAACAGACTGGTGGTTGCCAAGGGGGAGGGGGTGGGGGGAGGGGTGGAGTGGGAGGGTGGGATTAGCAGATGTAGCGTTATGAATGGATAAACAACAATGGATAAGCACAGAGAACTATATTCAATATTCTATGATAAACCATAATGGAAAATAATATTTAAAAAAAAGAATGTATGTGTATGTATAACTGAATCACCTTGCTGTACAGTAGAAATTAAAACAACCTTGTAATCAACTATACTTCAATTTTAAAAATTGATAAAAAATAAAAAATAAAAAATAAAATGCAGAACAATTTAGATGAGGGAGAGATTTTTAACAGGATGAGAAAGAAGTGGGGAGTATTTGTTACCGAATCCAATGAGGGAGTTCCTGAGTGTCTACAAGTGTCATGGCAACCCTGAGAAATTTAGTTCTCATAGACTAAAATTACTGCAGATTGGCTCTGAATCCTAGCACTTTTTTAACAAGAGAAAACATAAATATTTTATGAAAGTCTTATTTTTTGTTCCACTTCTTCCATGTTTTATGCAAATATCAATTTATGATTGGTGGTAAAATTTTGCCTCATTTCCAGGGGTCTTTTTTTCCCCACAGATTCTTTTTTTCACTTTTGCCCTCAGAGTAGATGAAATGCTGCCCAAGTCTTCATGCAGTGTGGGGTTAGGGTAGATGGGAAACCCCTTCAGTCTAAGAAACCTCTGTGAAATTTTGGCTTAGGGACATAGAATTAAAGTTATTTTCACCATTATTTTATCATTAGTGTTGTCATTTAATTTTTGAAAAGATGATGCATAAACTTGTTTTCGTTTTGTTTTGTTTTGTTTTAGTCAAGCAGTATGTAAAGGCCCTACAATGAAATGTAAGCCCCTCTCCCCACCCTTGTCTCTAGCCATGTAATTCCCCTTCCTAAAGGCAAATACTCTTATCATATTGTTGTATTCTTCTCAGAGATTTCTCAGCCATCTAATTGTACGTATCTCCCCCCCTTTTTAAGCACACAGTGGTAGCGTACTACATAGCCTCCTCCGCATATATTGCCTCCTCAGTACAGCTGTTACCAAAGGTACTGTGATTGTAAGGGGCAAATATGATACTGATTTCCAACTAAGGAATAAAACAATCTGTGTAACGATCATTAAAAGAACTTTTTTCATTTGTCACCTGGGAACTTGGGGCTGATACAACCCATAGAAATTTAATTACTGTGAAGTAACTAAGTACTCTGAAATGCAAGAGAGGTAGGATTTATAATGTAAAGAGTCCTGGATCAGCCATCAGGACCAGGTTTCCCAACCAGTCATGTCATTAGTTGCATGACCTTAGCAAGCGATCTATTTCTCTACACCTATGTTTTCTAATTTGCAAATGAGAATGATAGTATCTTCCCCTGCAAAGGGTACTGTGAGCATCAAATGAGACATGGAAAACTAGCAATGTGCTATATGGCTGTAAGTAACTTTTAGCCCATTACAATTATCCAGCAAGGTTTCAGGTCAAGATGGCAATATAGGTAGATCCTGAACTCACCTCCTCCCACAGACACATTGACTCTACAGCTACATATCGAACATTTGCCCCTGAAAAAAAACCTAAAAACTAGCTGAGCAATTCGTACACATTGGGCAAAGGAGGAAAAAAGCCACATGGGAGCAGGTAGGAGCAGCTGACTTAAAATGTTGCCCTAAATCCCACCCCTGGCTCAGTGACCCACAATCAGGAGGGAACTCAAAACCTATAGCTTCTCCCTGAGGAGTGAAGGAACATCAGGCATCCTATCTTTTAAGACCTGCACCTGAGAGATGAGCCCCCAAAACATCTGGCTTTGAAAATGATCTGGGCTTGCATCCACGAGGCCCTCAAGGCTTTAGCAAGCTGAGAACTGCTTCTTAAAGGGCTCACCCACCACAGGGCCCAGCGCAGAATCAGCTAATGGAGAGACTCCTAGACTTTACATGAAAGAGCTTCACTTGCTAATCTTAACACATTAGCCTGAGGGGCAGGCATCTGATTTAATGCATCTAGGGCCCTGACAGGGTATCTCTAGGGACAGAGGCTGGCAGGCACCATCTTCATGCTTTCCCTCTGCTATGATCCAAAGTGCCAGTATCTCCCAGAGGGGAGCTTTTACACATGTCTGGTGGCCTGGTTTTTGTAGCTGCCACCCAGGGGACACCCTTTGATCACCAGGCTCTGGAGACCAGGGGTCGTGTATTCCTGGAACCCACAGGACTGTAACAATCTGAGAGTGAGTTTTGGGCAGACTGCCACCTCCCAAGGCACTGCACTGGCAGCAGACTGAAGCACACCCCCAGTCTTTCTGATAAAGACCATTTGCTTATCCAGGAGCTTTGGCCTGAGGGGCAGGCTTCTGGTCTGGCACACTTCTAGGGGCCTACAGAATTGCTCTCAGGGAATGAGGCTGGTGGATGCCGTCTTTGTGCTATCCCTCTGCCTCACTCTAGCTCACTGGTATCTCCAAGAAAGGAGCTTAAACACTTGTCTGGTGCCTCAATTTTTTCAGCTGCTGCCAGGAGACACCTCTACATTGCCTGGCTCTGGTGACCAACAGGGCTGACACTCCTGGGTCCCACAGAACTGAGAAAGCGTTCTTAAACAGCTACCACCCTCAGGGCACAGCAAGAGGCAACAGACCCAGGAGCACAGTCTTTCCGTGAAAGGCCTATAATCTTGTGCTGGAGCTTCAGCCTGAGGGCAGGCTCCAGGTTTGTCACACATCTAGAAGCCTATCAAGGTGCTCTCAGGGAATGCAGGCCAGAGAACAGTATTTTGTGACTCCCTCTGCCTCGCTACAATTTGTCAGTGTCTCCCAGAAAGGAACTTATACACTTGTCTGGAGCCCCTATTTTTGTGACTGTAATCCAGGGGACATTCCAGATCGCCTGGCTCTGATGGCCAGCATGGCTTACACTTGCAGTCTGATAGGACTGTATATATTTGCATGCTTTAAAGTTGCTGCCCGAGGGTCTGGCTTCCAATCAGCCTGAATCTATGTGCTAGATATTCCTCTTTGGGACACTGACAGGTCTTGGAACACCTTCAACTACTAGGAGATATTAAAAAATAAAATAGGCTGCTTGGACAATCACAAAGGCTTGAGAGACATCAGAGAGTTAGGTCAGAGCTGGATGGTAAGTTGTATCTCCTACAGGAGGCCACTCCTACAGGTCTGGGGGAGGTGGCTGTTTCATCTAATGTATGGAAACGAACACAGAAAGTCAAGCAAAATGAGGAATGTGTTCCAAACAAAAGAACAAGATAACACCTCAGGAAAAAACCTTCACGAAACGGACATAGTTTATCCACCTCATAAAACATTAAAGGTGGTAAAGAATGGATGAACATAGTGAGAATTTCAACAAAGAGATAGAAAATATAAGAAGGTACCAAAGAAAAGACATAGAGTTGAAGAATACAATAACTGAATTGAAAAATATGCTAGAGAGGTTCAACATCATACTACATGAAACAGAATAAAGGATCAGTGAGCTCAGAGGGCAATGGAAGTCATCCAATCACAGCAATAAAAAGAAAAAAGAATGAAAAAAGCCAAGAGAGCTTCAGGGACTTATGAGACAACATCTAGCAGACTATTTGCATTATAGTAGTCCCAGATGGAGGAGAGAGAGAGAGAAAGGGGCAGAAAACTTATTTGAAGATATAATGGGGGACTTCCCTGGTGGCACAGTGGTTGGGAATCCACCTGCCAATGCATGGGACACGGGTTCAATCCCTGGTCTGGGAAGATCCCACATGCTGCGGAGCAGCTAAGCCTGTGCGCCACAACTACTGAGCCTGTGCTCTAGAGCCCGTGAGCCACAACTACTGAGCCCGTGTGCCACAACTACTGAGCCTGTGTGCCACAACTACTGAGCCCGTGTGCCACAACTACTGAAGCCCGCATGCCTAGAGCCCATGCTCCACAACAAGAGAAGCCACCACAATGAGAAAGAAGCCTGTGCACCGCAACAGAGAGTAGCCCCCACTCGCCACAACTAGAGAAAGCCCTCATGCAGCAGCAAAGACCCAACACAGCCAAAAATAAGTAAATAAAAAAATAAATAAATTTATTTAAAGAAAAAAAAAAATATAATGGCTGAAGACTTCCTACCTGGGAAAGGAAAGAGACATCCAGACCAGGAAACCCACAGTGTTCCAAATAAGATGATGAACCCAGAGAGACCCACACCAAACACATTATAATTAAAGTGTCAAAAGTTAAAGAAAAGTAAATCTTAAAAGCAGCAAGAGAAAAACAACTTGTTATATACAAGGGATTCCCCATACAACTACCAGCAAATATTTCAACAGAAACTTTGCATGCAGGAAAGGAATGGCATGATATATTCACTGTGCTGAAAGAAGAATACTTCCAACAAAGAATACTCTACTTGGCAACGTTATCATTCAAAATTGAAGGAGAGAGAAAGAGTTTTCCAGATAAGCAAAATCTAAAAGAGTTCATCACCACTAAACTGGCCTTACAAGGAATGGTAAAGGGACTTCTCTAAGCTGAAAAGAAAGGTTGCTAATTAGTAACAAGAAAATATATGAAAGTATATATATCTCACTGGTAAAGGTAAATATGTAGTAAGGTAGTGGATCAATCACTTATAAAGGTAGTATGAAGGTTAAAGACAAAAAAAAATAAAAACTATAACTACAAAAATTAGTTAAGGGATATATACAAGATAAATAGATGTAAAATCTGACATCAGAAACATAAAACAAGGCAGGGGGAAGTGAAAATGTAGAGCTTTTGAATGTGTTCAAGCTTCAGTTTTTTTAATCAACTTAAAAATGTAAGTTGTTATATGTAAGCCTCATGGTTACCACAAAGTCAAAATCTATAGTAGATACAGTAATGATAATGAGAAAAAATCTAAGCATACCATTAAAGAAAGTCCTCAAACCACAAAGGAAGAGAGCAAGTGAAGAAGTAAGGAACAGAGAGGAACTATAAAACAGCAAGAAAGGAATTAAAATGGCAATAAGTACATACATATCAATAACAACGTTAAATGTAAAGGGACTAAATTTGCCAGTCAAAAGATAGAGTTGCTGAATGGAATAAAAAATAAGACCCATCTATATGCTGCCTACAAGAGACTCATCGCAGACATAAGGACACACAAAGACTAAAAGTGAAGGGATGGAGAAAGGTATTCCATGCAAATGGAAACCAAAAGGAAGCTGGGGTGGCTATATTTATATCAAACAAAGTAGATTTTAAAACAAAGACTGTAATCAGAGACAGAGGAGGGCATTACATAATGATAAAGAGGTCAATCCAAAAAGAGGATATAAAATTTGTAAATATTTATGCACCTAACATAGGAATACTTAAATATATATTAAAAAAAAATTAACAGACCTAAAAGGAGAACTAAACAGCAATACAATAATAGTAGGGGACTTCAGTACCCTACCTGAGTCAATGTAAAGATCAGACAGAAAATCAGTAAGGAAATGTCAGCCTTAAATGACACTTTAGACCAGATGCACTTAACAGATATATATAGATAGATAGATATCTATAGATCAGTATACACATGCCATCCAAAAGAAGCAGAATACATATTCTTTCCTAGTGCACGTGGAATATTCCCCAAGACAGATTATATGTTAGGCCACAAAACAAGTCTTAATAAATTTAACAAGACTGAAATCACATCAAGCATCTTTTCTGACCACAACGGTATGGAACTAGAAGTCAATTACAAGAAGAAAGCTAGGAAATTCACAAATATGTGGAAATTAAACATGCTACTGAACAACCAGTGGGTCACAGAATAAATCAAAAGAAAAGTCAAAATTACCTTGAGACAAATTAAAATGGAAATAGAACATACCGAAAGTTAGGTGATGCAGTAAAAGCAGTTCTGAGAGGTATGTTCATAGTAATAAATGCCTACCTCAAGAAACAAGAAAGATCTCAAACAACATAACATCACACCTCAAGGAACTAGAAGAAGAAAAAATAAAACCCAAAGTTATTAGAAGGAAGGAAATAACAAAGATCAGAGCAGAAATGAATGAAATAAAGACTAAAAAGACAATAGAAAAGATCAATGAAACTAATAGCTATTTCTTTGAAATGATAGAATTGACAAAACTTTAGCTACACTCAGCAAGAAAAAAAGTGACAGAAACCAAATCAAAACAGTTAAAAATTAAAAATGAGACATTACAACTGATACCACAGATATACAAAGGATGGTAAGAGGCTTCTATGAACAACTATATGCCAACAAACTGGACAACCTAGAAAAAATGAAAAAATCTCTCAAACAAAAACCTTCTGAAATTGAATCAGTAACAAAAAAACCTCTCAACAAAAAGAAGTCTAGGAATGAATGGCTTCACTGGTGAATTTTACCATACACTCAAAGAAGATTAATACCAGTCGTTCTCAAACTCTTCCAAAACAGAAGAAGAGGTAATACTCCCAAACTCATTTTATGAGTCCATCATTACTCTGATATCAAAACCACATAAAGACATCACAAGAAAAGAAAATTACAGGCCATTGTTCCTGATGAACACAGAAGCAAAAATTCTCAACAAAATGTTTAACAAACGGAATTCAGCAATACATTAAATAATAAAAGGATCATACATCATGATCAAGTGGGATTTATTCCAAGAATACAAGGATGGTTTAACATTTGCAAATCAATCAACATGATGCACCACATTAACAAAATAAAGGCTAAAAATCATATCATCATATCATCTCAATAGATACAGAAAAAGCATTGGACAAAACTCAACATCCCATTAAGATAAAAATTCTCAACAAAGTGGGTACAGAGGAAATGTACCTCAACATAATAAAGGTCACATATGACAAGCCCACAGCTAACATCACAGTTCACAGTAAAAAGCTGAAAGCTTTTCCTCTAAGAACAGGAACAAGACAAGGATGCCCACTGTCACCACTTTTGTTCAACATAGTATTGGAAGTCCTAGCCACAGCAATTAGGCAAGAGAAAGAAATGAAAAGAATCCCATTTGGAAAGGAAGAAGTAAAACTGTCCTTATTTGCAGATGAAATGATATTATATAGAAAATCCTAAAGTCTCCACCAAGAAACTGTTAGAACTAATCAATGAATACAGTAAATTGCAGGATACAAAGTCAAAATACAAAAATCTGTTGTGTTTCTATACACTAATAACAAAGTATCAGAAAGAGAAATTAAGGAAACAGTTCCATTTATAATTGCATCAAAAACAATAAAATATCTAGGAATAAATTTCACCAAGGAGGTGAAAAACCTGTACATTGAAAACTATCAGACACAACCAAAAAAACTGAAGAAGGCACAAATAAATGAAAAGATATTTCATGCTCATGGATTGGAAGAATCAATATTAATAAAATGTTCATACTACCCAAAGCAATCTACAGATTCAGTGCAATCCCTATCAAAATTCCAATGGCATTTTTCACATAACTGGATCAAATAATACTAAAATTTTCGTGGAACCGCAAAAGACCCTAACAGTCAAAGCAATCTTGAGGAAGAAGTACAGAGCTAGGGGCATCATGCTCCCTGATTTCAAACTATACTACAAAGCTATGGTATTTAAAGCAGCATGGTATTAGAATTAAACAGACACGCAGATCAATGGAACAGAATAGAAAGCCTAGAAATAATCCCATGCATAAATGGTCAATTAATTTATGACAGAGGAGGCAAGAATATACAATGGGGAAAGGACATCTCTTCAGTAAATGTTGGGGAAACTGGACAGCCACATGCCAAAGAATGAAACAGACCACTATCTTACACCATATGCAAAAATTAACTCAAAATGGTTAAAGACTTGACTATAAGACCTGAAGTCATAAAACTCCTAGAAGAAAACATAGGCAGTAAGCTCTAGTGCTGGAGATGAGTTTTTGGATTTGACATCAAAGCAAAGTCAACAAAAGCAAAAATAAACAAGTCAGGCTATTTCAAAGTAAAAAGCTTCTGCACAGCAAAGGAAACCATTTACAAAATAAAAGGACACCTACCGAATGAGAGAATATATTTGCAAGTCGTATATCTGATAGGGGTTAATATTTAAATATATAAAGAACTCATGCAACTCAAGACAAAAAACAATCTGATTAAAAAATGGGCAGAAGTTCAGAATAGACAGTTTTCCAAAGAAGGGATATACATGGCCAACAGTTTCATGAAAAGATACTCAACATCACTAATCATCAGGGAAATGCAAATCAAAACCACAGTGACTTATCACCTCATACCTGTTAGAACGGCTGTTATTAAAACAAGAAGTAACAAGTGTTGGCCAGGTTGTGGAGAAAAGGATCCCTCCTCCACTGTCGGGAGGAATGTAAATTGGTGCAACCACTATGGAAAACAGTATGGAGGTTCCTCATAAAACTAAAAATAGAGCTACCATACGATCTAGCAGTTCCACTTCTGGGTATTTATCTGAAGAAAACAAAAATGCTAACTCAAGAAGATATATGCACCCCTGTGTTCATTTGCAGCATTATTTACAATAGCCAAGATATGGAAATAGCCTAAGTGTACATCAATGGACGAATGAATAAGGAAGATATAGTGTGTATATACAATAGAATATTATTCAACCATAGCAAAGAGTGAAATCATGCCATTTGTGACAACATGGATGGACCTTGAGGGTATCATGCTAAGGGAAATAAGTCAGACAGAGAAAGACAAATACTGTATAATCTCATTTATATGTGAAATCTAAACAACAACAACAAAACCACTCTCATAGATACAGAGAACAGACTGGTGGTTGCCAGAGTCTAGCAGTGGGAGGTAGGGGGAGGGTTAAGGTGGTCAAGAGGTACAAAATTCCAGTTATAAAACAAATGAGTCATGGGGGTGTAATGTAAAACATGGTGACTATAATTAATAATACTATATTGCATATTTGAAAGTTGCCAAGAGAGTAGATCTTGAAGTTCTTATTACAAGAAAAAAAATTTTTATGACTATGGATGGTGACTATGGATGGTGATGTTGACTAGACTTATCGTGGTGATTATTTTGCAATATATGCAAACATTAAATCATCATGCTGTACACCTGAAACTAATATAATGTTGTTAATTATATCTCAATAAGAAAAATAAAGAAGTAATTATTAATTAATTTTTTTAAATTATCCAGTAAAACCAGATTCAAAAGTCAAGGTTGCAGGGCTTCCCTGGTGGCGCAGTGGTTAGGAATCCGGCTGCCAACACAGGGAACACGGGTTCGAGCCCTGGTCCGGGAATATCCCACATGCCACAGAGCAGCTAAGCCTGTGTGCCACAACTACTGAGCCTGCGCTCTAGAGCCCGTGAGCCACAACTACTGAGCCCCCGTGCCACAACTACTGAAGCCCACGTGCCTAGAGTCCATGCTTGGCAACGAGAAGCCACTGCAATGAGAAGCCCGCGCACCACGACAAAAAGTAGCACCTGTTCGTCGCAACTAGAGAAAGCCTGCGCACAGCAATGAAGACCCGACGCAGCCAAAAATAATAAAATTTTTAAAAAAAAGAAAAAAAAAAGTCAAGGTTACAGAGTTAGGTTATAAGCTTTCACTTCTAGAGTGTGATCTTAATTTATAATACAACTGGCCATTCTTGATATCTTCCCAGATACTATCTTACAAAAATAAGGTATTTGGCTCTCTATGCCTTGTACTTCCTTAAAGAGTTAATTAGTCTTAACTTGTAACCATTGAATGATTTTCATGAAAAGTTTTAAATTATTGGATGCCAAACATGAAAAGAGTTGATATGCAGACAGGGAAACTAATCTTCCTACCGACTAGCATAGTGAATGTCCGTAATTACTGTCTAGTAAGAAGGAAGCTAATTCACACAGCTGGAGATGATGATCAGCAAGTACACTCCAAACTCTGACGTCAGAGCAGTTATAGCACAGGCGTACTCTCATTCTCATTGCACTGTTTTCAAGAAAGAGAAAAGGCCATCCTACTCAAAGTAACAAGACATTTTGAGAGGATGGGCATTTATACATCCCGGAATGGCAGAATTATGTTGGAAAATCTTGAAAATTCATAGCCTTTTCTGCCTCCCCTCCTTGATTTCACATTCATTCCAGAAGATATCTGGTATTGGCTTTTATCTCCTTGTTTCTCTAGAAGATTACCAAGGGAAAAAAAACTAAACTAAACTAAACTAAGAGTTAGCTTATGTAATTCAGTAAAGCAGGTGCACCAAGATATTTTGACAAAACACAGCACCATGTAATTTAAAGAAGTTGTTTTTATCAGCCAGCTATGTTAATTTCTACTCTATTCAAAACACAGAAAAATGTATTTTCCATAAATGAAACTATCAGTGGAGAAAATGAGAACTTTAAGCGTGTAAGAATATCTGTAAACAGTGATGAGTAAAAAATTGAAGTTAAGAAACTTTCCTTATTGCTTTAAGTTTGTTTGTAATTTTAGTAGAAAGAAAATGATGCAGGCAGAAGACAAAATTGCAGAACTCCAACTTATTTAATCTCCTAGGCATCGATGTGTACAAATTTATATCTTTTTTATATAAACCATCCATCTCATTTAGAGGCCACAGAGAAAGTAAGCTTGCATACTGAGTGAATATTTGTTCTTGGTGGGGGAAATGTGATTTGGAAGGTGGTTTGGTTAAAGTAGCAGCCTGAAGACTATTCATTTAATTGGTAATATTACTACTCCTGGAAAGCAAAACTAGTCAAGAAAATAAGTTCACTAGTTATTGAATTCCTGGTAAGTTTAAATATGTTAATATGTGACTGACATAGACATACACAACCAGAAACGGTCACCCGCTTATCCAGTGACCTGAATGTGGTTTTGTTCGCCCTGCAGGGAGATACAGCTCTGAGAGTGACGTGTGGAGCTTTGGCATCCTCCTCTGGGAGACCTTCAGCTTAGGGGTCTGCCCATACCCTGGAATGACAAATCAACAAGCTCGGGAGCAAGTGGAAAGAGGTGAGCCAAAGACACGGGGTAGCAGTGTTCACACCCAGCCCGGGCAGTGCTGGTGCCGTGTCTGCATTTCCTGCGAGGAGGAAGGGGGTACTCTTGGGCACGCGATAGAAGAGCTGCTGGTTAATCTACTTTTGAACTTTATGGATGGTGTGGCTCTTACACAACCAAACCAACAACAACAACAACAAAGACTTTAAAAGATAGATCCCAGCTCTTTGAAAATGGAAAGCTCTAGGCTTTTCTTCCACTCCCGCTGCCTGGCATGACACCTGCAAGGCTGTGCCATTCGCTATCTTCCAGGGAAATAGGAGACTGAGGTAGACCACCTATTTTTTATTCTATGCCAAATAAACACTGTTAATATTACTGCAAAGTGAAATGCAGTTAGACTTCAGGAAGAAGTTGAGAATTTTGGAACAGTTCTGAAGAAGCCCTATGGTGTTCTCAGATCAGGGACAGGAATAAGCAGGTGACGGTGACACCCTCACGTGCACTTGTGTAGTCCCCGGCTTTCAACAACAGCAACACAATACTTTCAACAAAACACCAGTGCCCTAGGGTCAGGCCCCTCGAGGCGGGTATGGTTGTAGAATCGGGTGTAGGAAGATGACTTTCCAGCTTCCTTCCTCCCTTTTCCTACCGCTCCGGAGGCAAATGCACACAGGCACACACATACCGCCCAGCACACTGCCGGGACACTGCCAGTTAACTTTGAATGAAAGATAATATTCTTCTCAGACCGTAAAGGAATATGCCTCATATTCATTTTTATTTCACTTTTAAATTAATGTTTATAAATCCTCATCCTTTTCCTCATCTTTAAAAACCTGAGTTGTAGAGATGATTTTTTAAAACTCTGCCTACAGCATCTAAAAGCAAATTCTAAAAGCAAATTCTAAAAGCAAATACTTAGAGCAACTGAAACATGCGTTTGTATGTGATGTATCTTACATCAGACTTTGTGACAAATGAACAAACAGAAAATGGGTTCTTTGAACTAGAAGGTAATGATGTTGCTCTATTAATATTAAAGTCTGCATTACTTATAGAAAAAAAATCAGTTTGCCCCGAAATGGATTTTTTTGTTTCTATTAACCGACAACATAAGGTACTAAAAATTACAAACTGCATAATGCCCTATGTGAACATTTATATCTTATCCCCATTCTAAATTCTCTGTTCTTCTTCTCTTGGGTCTTCAGGATACCGAATGTCAGCCCCTCAGCATTGTCCAGAGGACATTTTTAAAATTATGATGAAGTGTTGGGATTATAAACCTGAAAACCGCCCCAAGTTCACTGAACTTCAGAAAGAGCTCACTGTCATCAAGAAGAAAATCACATAGTGACAGAACAGTGCAAACTCAGCCTCCAGGACTTGGTCCTCCAGCAGAGTAATATTGTTCTTCTCGTTAACAATGAGTTTATACCACGTTATGTGCAACAGTCTTCTAAGGTTATTTTTTTTAATTAACTGTTTTTTAAATATGTGCCGTTAAAAAAAGTCAAAGGCAAATGCATTCAAGAAACAGGTAGTCCTACCAAGGGCTTTCTTAGCTCACCACAGCAATCCTGGCATTTCAGCCCTTTGTAAATAGAAAAGCACAGGCTCTAAACGTGAGGGGGAACCAATCCATCTTTTTCACACCAGGACCATCAATGTTTCTCAGAGATTTTTTACTTCAGACCCAGTTCACGGCTGCTGTCCCATGCCACAGACCCTACTCGATCGGTGCTATCAGCTGCATTGGTAATGCCATGTCTGCAGGACACATTCCAACCAAAGTTGGCTTTCTGCTCTGCCAAGGCAAGAGTGTATTTGTAAACATCATTTTATATTGAGAATTATTTAGACCTCCTAGGGGTTTTCTTTCCTTTCTCGCCAGAAATAAGCGCAGTGTAAGAATCCTCACATTCCTGTCTTATTGGTAAACCTGTTGTTTCCCTCCCCTTTTGTCCAGGCATCAGAAAATGATACCTGGAACGTCCTCAAAGAGCTCTTAATTGAGGCCACAGCTTTTAAAGAATGTTTCAGACAGCTGTGATGGCAAGAAGTAAGTTGGAACAGGAGGACGGTCTGGAGAAAGGGGCAGCTAAAGTCATCATCAAAGAGAAGGAAAGGAAAATAGAAAATCTGCCTTCTTACCAGAGTTATGCCTTTACACACACACACACACACACACACACACACACACACACACAGACGTGTGCTTTATTTTATGGTCTGATTCATGAAAAAGGTTTTAAGAAATGTTTTCAGGAGTTCATAGATAGAGCCTTCTTGTCAACAAAAAATTCTTTAGAGAAATTCCAAAGCACGAGTCTACAGAAA
Organism: Balaenoptera acutorostrata; assembly: GCF_949987535.1. Taxonomy (NCBI): domain Eukaryota; kingdom Metazoa; phylum Chordata; class Mammalia; order Artiodactyla; family Balaenopteridae; genus Balaenoptera; species Balaenoptera acutorostrata. The sequence continues at coordinate 92,992,470 of NC_080065.1, forward strand.
TAGCAGCATAATTTTAAGTACCTTCATTTGAGAGGAGACATCCCAGAATTTAATTCTGTTCATTTGTGCCAGTTTCCAGAGCTGTCAGAATATGATGATTCTAGTTCATAAACACATCCATGTGTGTACACACATGGGCGTGCACCCCACACACAGCCACACACACGCACATAATACCGAGAAACCTGGCAGGTATGAATGGAGTAAATGGTTAAGAAGTCAGGTGAACCTTATTAAGGAAAAAGCTGTAGAGATAGCGCTCCTTTGTCCACCTTCCCCCTCATTTACTCTTATACTGCTACCTGAAAATTCTTATCATTAGCCGACCCATATATGAGCACAGTTTGGAGATGCTTCATATGAATAAAATGTAACAGAGTTTAAACTAGGACTGTCTTTAGCTGAATCTTAGCTTCATCCAGGGAACTTACCCCATGGTCTGTATATAGTTGCCTCTCAGGATAAATATGTGTGTAAGAGATGGTCACGCTCAGGGGTAAATGTGGCCTGGGAGCTTTTAATAAGTGCTCAGGCCTGTGTCCAAATAGCACAGTAGTGATTATTTGGTCTACATTCATTGGAAGAGCTTATGGGATAGAAAATTCCTCCTGCCCCCTCCACATATTTGCTGCCTAGGAATATCACTGCGCACAACTCACACCCAGTACTACTTTCAAGAGTAAACAGGATAATACTGAGGAGAAAAATGGCTTGTGTCTACCACTTCAATCTCCTTGAAGTTTCACACACATTTAATGATTACCACATCCAGACGAAAATGAAAGCATAATAAACTCGCCCACAAAATATTGCAATATACAAAGTAACTGTTTTAATCAGCATTGTTTCCCTTCTGTCAAATATTATGAGTAAAATGAAACCTTCTTTTCATGGCATATACTGTGGTAAATCAAAGCAGACTCATGAATTAAGATTAAGAGCTCTGGTCTTCAGGCACTTGGCCAGCCTTCAAAAGCAAGAATAAAATGGCGACATTTCCACCCTTTGCCAGTATTTCCAAGTGCATCTCTCTGTAATATTCTTTGCTTAAAGAAAACAGCCTCCCATCACTTAGCAGCCCCAATGCTAAGCTCTCAGCAAAGAGAGAGAATGTTGGTTTGGGCTTTAATTTTGTGAACAAGACCTGAAGCCTAATCATTGCATTCTGGTGTAGAGAACGAACATGGTATTGATATTTCACTCATCCAGGCTGTTAGAATTTGCAGTTCACATCGTAACTCTGTGCTTAAATTAAAGAAGCTTTTCAAAACATCATGACATCTGCAGCATTTAAATTCTATTTTATTCTTTGTCCCAAAGCAGGCAGTGGTACAGTTCAGGATTAATAACTCATCGGGAGTCTTTCAGGATCATATCAGTTATATAGAATATTAAATTTAATATAGGCACATGCATTAAGAAAAACTTATGCAGACTATTTTTTACTGTTAACTTTGTTGTGCTTGAAGCATAATTTATTCATCCCTTCTGTCACTGATAGTTATTGGAATTATGTACTTTAGGAGGCTAATCCATACCCAAAAAGCATACACACAAATACTCCTCTGAATTTGCAAGTTGATATAGGGAAAGGTTTCAGGAACACATAAAATCCTATGACTTGTTTAGTAAGAAAACAGTAACCAATATTTTAGTAACCAAAATTGCCACTGGTCTGAATGTAATTCAGCCAGATCACAAATCTTTGTGTTGTTAATGGATTTTTCACGCGTTGCATCTGTTACTCCTATGTACTTTCTGTCATAATTCCTTAAATTTATGAATATGGAGGGGGGGGTGGTAAGCCCAGGCAGCCTGACTCTCACCTGCATTTTTCTATCTTGAATCACCAAGGAACCTTTATGAGAAATATTTAGGTAGTTCATCATTTTTCAAGGAAAGAAATCTTTTATTGTCAGATTAACATTTATCACCAACATGTGAAACCTAAAATTATTTTGCACTCCATGTAATCTAAGGTTACTTCCCAAAGCCAACATATTCTTTCTCTTCTAGGAAATAATAATAAAGGATGAATAGGTTTTGTTTAGACTTTCAAAACCAGAGGTTTCATTTCAGTCCATCCTGCCACTAGGTCCCCAGTGAAAGGTCTTATGTAATCATTTCTCTCTTATCTCCCAAATTTAATATAGTCAATAAAATTCTTCATCCATAATTCACCATTTTATCACAAATACAATATTACTGAAACCTGTTACTAGCACACCAGTGTAGAACATGAGTCTAATTGCTTCAGCCAATTTTCAGTACACATTTCACAACTGTTTTCATTTGAGGGTTGTTTTAAAAGAAAAGAAAATGTTTAGTCATGAACTAGTCTTAACTTCCTTTAAACCATGATATGGTTTTCTTGTCTGTGTTATACTCATTGTTTCAGTTTTGCCATATAGTTTTATATAAAGTTTGGCTAATACCACTAAAATAACCGTGGCTTCACAGTACTGGTATGACTTGTGTCAAGAAGAAAGTGTTTTAATTATACTATATGCCACACACTGAGGATCTTGTAGTGGGATAAACATAAAAATGAGAACGCAAAAATACATGTCTAGGTCGTATGTTACTGTCATTCGGTTACCTCAGTCACACTACTTTCCAGTTCACTCATCAGATGTTCTAAAAATGTACCTGCAAACCTTCCCTAGTATACTCTATGGGCACTGTTCTGTGGCTGTGTGTCTTCTGACGTGAGATCAGTTGATACTTTCTGAAAAGAGGGTTTGTTTGTTTGTTTGTTTGCCTCAACCCTCTTTTTACATATACGTACCCCCCCATCACACCATTGGTATTTTAGTTGTTTCTTATCAACAGAATTGATTGTCCATAAACACTATTCTGAGTCATGTAAAGACTGACTTTTGTATTTAGGAGGTCAGAGCCCTCACACAAAACAGAGAATAATGCAAAATACAATGAACAAAAAGGGACAGACAATTGAAAAAAACATGGTTTCTTTATGTATTAATATGTTAATTAAAACAAAGATTTTATATGAAAATGAGTTTATATTACAGTTCCATTACACTATTAAGTTAGCATGAAAGTTTACCATTAAAATAAAGTATTACCTCTTTTTACTAACTCTGATTTGCTTATACGTACCAGAAATTTTTATTAAATATTTTAGTTTTATTTATTTTTCTCTGTTTTGATTAGTTTCATATCAAGTCTGAATAATATATTATTTGGGAAGATCCAGAACTACATATTAATTTCTGCCAAAGAAAATATTCTAATTAAAAGTCAATATTTCATGTACCAAGATTACCTACTTGAAGGAGATACTGCTACAGTTGTAGAGTCCCATAAAATTCTCCTTTAAAAAATAGTGCTATAATACAGAAAGTGTAAAACTGTATATCTTAGTCATAATTCAATTTAAGGAAATATTTGTAACCCCTTGAAGACCATCCTACTGCCTCATACTGATTCAAAGATTAAATTCTGAAATGTTAAGTGTAGACATTAAAGACGGCCTAATAAAGACTGAGATTCTTAGGTGGTAGAAAAATCCTACTGTACGAAATTCCTAGTCACTTTAAACTGGGGAGATATAATGAGCATAGGCTTCAGCACATCTGTTACTAAGGCACGGAGGCAAACGTCTACAAAGGCAAAAGAGGAGAGCACCAGTTATTCTAAGGCAGGATGATGCAGCCCCTACAGAGAGTGTAGGATAATTAAAGTGGAACGAAGACTTGGACAACGTCACTAGGAGGCCTGAGGAGAACAGTGCCACCAGGCCAGATCCTTTCCTACAGAAAATTTAAAAGGTACCAGAGTCAAAAGAAGCAAAAGAGGTCACCTGCCAGCGTGTGGGCCTTCATGTGAGCAAACCAGACACCTCTCCCTTGCATGTGTAGCAGCCTCTTATCCCCAGCTCAGAGGCGACGCTGTGCTGGGCGACACATGCCCATTGTCCTCCCAACTAATGGGTTTGGCCGTATCTGCTTAGACTTTTAACAGAGACTTCTCTAAGTCTCTTTGTATTTGAGTTAGTGATACTATTTCTTCAACTAAATCACTGATTATTCACACCTCATTAGAAGTCTGGTTGCAGTGGGGCTGGTCTCCTAAGTGAGAGCACGCTGAGATCAGCCATGTCACCTTTTGACTGATGTTGACTAACTGGCTCCTAGAGGTACCCCAGAGGGACCTTCCTCTGATGAGCGCAGCTCTGGGGAAACATGGAATGCAGCAGGGAAGGAGGGGAGCACCGATTAAATAGCCATGCTCCTTGTCTTTATACTAATAACATGTGAGGGAAGGAATCTCAGAAGCATCCTAAAGCCAGTCGCAGCGCAGCATGGCTTAGGTCAGACATGGAAGGCAGAAAAAGAGACACCCAAAAAGGAAGATTGAAGGACAGGAAGGGCAAAAACAAAGTGCCAACGCAAAGTGACTCAAGGGCTCACCTTCCAACAAATAAATGTGGTATCAATGAGGGAAAGCGAATCCTCAAAAGGGAATTTTGAGGTGCTTCCCGCTGCATGGTATTAAACATTACGTACCTCTCAAGTTTCTACAACACTTCTTAAAGGGCACTAAGTGGGGTATTGATTTGATTTTCTTTATGCTCCCTATAATCTCAAGAGCAAGCCACTGTTGAATGAGAATTACTCTTGCTTGGTTTTTCTGGAAGGCTGCAGGTATGACAGTGGTTCAGCCCACTTCCTAAGCAGTAAGGAACTGAGGGTGGCACACATATGTCTGGGGCAGCCAGCATTGGAGGAAAACTGCTGTGAAATTTCCTTCTTATTATTTTATGAAAGAAAAGATACCTTGCGGGTGTCTCTGCCTGCAACATAAAGACAGATTAAGCTTCCCTCCTTGCCAGCAAACTTGCAAGGGCTCCCAAAGAAGAATATTTAGAATTCACTCTAAAAAGATTCAAATATTGAATTTCTAAATTATCTTCCCAAACATTACCACTAAAGTCAGAAGATGTGAGAGTTCTACAAAGTAATAAAATGTTCTAAGTGACGGTAATGACCCTGGTAGCAGAATTTTGTAATGTTTTCCCTCAGCTTTATTCCTTCAGAAGCTTTTTCTCAATATCTGCCATGTCAGGTTCAGGGAACCCTACTGGGTGCTAGTTTTTCTAGGTTTTTTTTTTTTTTTCTGGTTGGTATTTCTTTTTCTCATGTTCAGTTTCTTAATCTTTACCAAAACAGAAAAGCCTTTTCTCATCAGCTTTTATCAGACAGTGTCTTAACTGGCCTAGACCAAACGGTTTCTCCTCACGTGCTCAGGAGGCCCTTGCCTTACAGAGAGCTCCCAGGCACCCATTTACCAGGCCAACCGCATACCCTGTGTGAGAGGCCCCGAGGCACATGCAGCTTAGAGCACAAAGAGGCCTCGCTGTAGTCTCTGTGGTGGGGATAGGACGACTAGGTGGCAGATGTGTTTGATGAGTTACACTATCAATAGAGGTTCTTGGGAGATTTTCCCAGGATGGAAAGATCATTGTGAGCAGATGTGTCCAGGGAAGCAGCCTGTTGACTTGGCCGAGTAAGCTCACTAGGTGACCTGCCTCCAAAAAAATGTTAAAACACTAACAATGATTATTTTAAAACCCCGGACATTTTCAATTTTTCCATTCCACTCTTCTCTGCCAGTATTTTTTATTGTTTCCTTCATACTTCTCTTGTCAGTAAATGTCTAAAAGTATTTCAGTTGCACAATGTCAAAGAGTTTTTCCATAGCTTCAGAAAAGAGGGTAGCAAATACAAAGACTCAGGTTTAAAATAAGGCAATCTACCTAGAGACACAGACCCCAAAGCACTACTGTGTTGAAACACAAACTCTACAGTTTCCCCCAGAGCGGTACCCTTCCTACAAAGCCAAACTTAGTATCAGAATAAGCACCTTCTAGATGCTATCCAAAGCAGATTCTAAAATGACATACGAAGAAGCCAGATTTCAACCATTAAAGCAACAACAGAAACACTACTTTAATCCCTTTGTACTCAGTTAAAACATCCATGCAAAAACTATCAATAGAACCATCCAGGCAGTTCATCTAATGAGGAGCTAGTACCTTATTTTGAAAGCATAGGATGGATGTCAATGGGAAATAGCAATGTTCTGGGCAACACAGAGTAAATATAAGAAGGCCATAAAAAAAAAATCCCAATTCCCACATTGAAGCAGCAAAAATCTGAGAATGAAAAATGAAGTTGTATATGAGCCCAAACTTAGTATTTTCTTCATGTAGCTCTTGTCAAATTGTACAACCTTGGGGGTCCTCTTTTGAGTTGCCTGAAAAATCCTTATGAAGCAAAAAACTAAATCCACCCTGCAACCCGCAATGGGAGCTTGAATTTCTAAGTGCCCTGGATTCAGAAACTTAGCGGCTGAGAGGGAATCTGGAATGTTATTACTGAGATCCCAGGCAAAAGGCCCATCTTGGCAGTCTTTGCAAGCTTGCTAATCCATGCTTTTGTTAATTTTTAAACATGGAAGATGGCAGAGTGGTAGGGGTGAGGAAAACACCCTATTATCTACAAATTTTTTTACAAATAATTTTACTTGGTAGAAATAAACTTGCCTCCTTGCTCTTAAGAAATGCCAGACTGTTGTAAGCAAATGGAAAGGGCATGGTGCCCAGAGCCATGCTTAATATGACCGTGAAGTTTTCTCCTAACCCAAAGTATAACAGTTCTTGTATTTAGATGATAGGATGCTGTGAAGGCCCATCCCCTGCCGGTCTAATTGCTTTGCCTCAGCTGCAAGTGGAAGACCAATTCCAACAGAAATGAACTTATTTGCCATAATTCCTCCTCAGGTGCTAGGCCTTTCACACTTGGAATGCATGCAAAATATACGTGTTTTAATGGAATTCACTATTTTGGGCTTTAGTGTCCAAGAGATTGGTTCCACAAGGTTCACCTGATTCCCCATAACAAGTATATTTTATAATCCTATGATTCTAAATCCAATCCCAGCTATAGGTTCTGAGCATCAAATCAAAATCAAAGATAAAGGGGAACTGGTAGAGAGGGGTTTTGTTTATTTCAGACTCATGACCAAAGTGGCCCAAAATGTGAAACTCCCTTTCACTTGACGAACATTTCACCATATGAAATGCCAGTTACCCCACAGCATCCTGTGACATAATCAGACTCTCAACATGGACCAGTGGCCAGGAGCACACTTTTCATGGGCCATTTCTGTTTATCATTTTCCTTCATAAATCATTGAGATTTCTCACTAAGAGAGCTTTATTAGTCAGAGGTGTATAGGTTTTATGTTTAATTTATGTTAAATATATTAAATCACATGGCCTACTTAAGCAACATATGAGTATAGCAGGGGTTGGTGGCAGTATGAATTCTGCTGACTTTATGTTATGGTTTCTTTGTGTTTCTCTTGGTATGGTCTGGTGAGTACCCTAAAAGATTAGAACTCTCTGAAGTCATAGCCATACAACCACGTAGGGTTAGGAAAAGCCAGATGAATGCAGGAGAATAAAATCAAGTTGTCAAAGTCCCAGGAACAGCCCTGACTTCTTCAGGAACTCAAGCAAACGGAAAGCAAAGACAAAATGTACAAATGGCGCCCAAGCCATTTGACGGTGGGCGGCCCACTGGCCTAAGGCACTGCATGCTCCTGGCACAGACCCACAGTGAGTGGTTGCAGAAATGTGACTTTCTGGGTTGCTTCCACTTCCCTTTGTTAGAAGATGAGTGTGGGATGACGGGGTGGGAATGGGGTGTGCCCTCAGCCCCCCATGGTACAGATGTTCCATCTGCAAGCCTCATGTTGAGCAAAGCACTCCTGTGGTTTACAGTTTCCTTTTAGTGCCAATATTGTCAGGTTAAAGCACCTTTAATCTTCTTTTGTTGTTATTTTAAAATAATATATTTGTTAAGTGGATTAAAGAAACACTGGAAATAGGGTGCTTCTTATAAAACGCTAAAGTGTAAAACACAGAAGCAAGTCCTTTGGTGAGTTTATCTGGCTTTGTAAACAAGTCTGAAAATGAATGAGAGAAATATCTAAGCAGTTAGTTGTCTGTCTTTTACCATTTTTAACTCGGATCTGTATTTAACACTTATTTATTTGTTAGTTTTACATTCAGAAGAAATACACTTTGAACTTCAGCTAACATTGTAGGGTGTTTTTAAATTGTTTTCTACTTTTTTAAAACATGATTTCATCATTTTTGTAAACTTAGATCATTTTTGAATAGCCCTTTTTTCTTTTCCAATAGACCAATTACCATGCATAGGTCTGTGGAACTTTTTTTTTTTTTTTACTGTATTCTTATAATAAATGTAAATATTTGTAGCAAACTGTGCCTTGTCTTGTTTAATCTTTCCATCGTGTTTATATTTCTTTCTTTTCCATATAAACATTCTCTAAGCAGAAGAAAAGGAAGGAGAGATTTCCATGGTAACTGGCCTCCTAGGGATGTAACAGTGTATAAAAAACCATTAGCTTTCAGTTTCTCTGTAATTAAGCTTCTGAGTTCTGATGATAATGGGTGTGTGCTGCTTACCCTCCAATCACTGCTTCCTCTGTTTAGAAATCAAAACTGAAATATAGTTCAAGTCCCATTTCTCTGTGCGGACTGGCTCTTTGCCAGGGTTTTTGTTGCTGTTGTTTCATAACACGATTTGTTTAGACATAACAAAAGGATTTAGGGGAGAAAGGTGGCTGAGAAGGATGTTTGGAAAGAGAAGCTGAAAGCTGCTGCTGCACGGCAGTTACAGGCGTGCATCCTTGCCTGGCTTGTGTACAGGGCTGAGCTGGTCACAGAGCCAAGATGATGCTGGACGACTGTTTACCCTTCAGTCAGCAAATCGATAACCTTTCTAAAACGGCATGCTGTTATTTACACAGTTTCCCCTGCGTTAAACCAAGCCCTCTCCCCATCCCTGATCTTGGATTGGAAGAGGTAACCACTCCCCTCTCAAAAACACGTTTCCTGTTTGTGGGGCAGCCCCCAAGCTTCTTAGGACAAGCAAAACGAATCCATACAACCCTCTCCGACCTTCCTGTTCCTGCAGCACTCTGGCTGACCAGAGCTGGGTGTTTCTGGCCCTTGGTGAATCCTTTCACCATAACTATTAATTGTCCGTCTGAGATTGCATCCTCATCTCTGGCAGGTTTGATTTCTGACACAGCAGCCCAGACAACCTGTGCTTTTACTGACTTCAATTAATTAGGACCAGGTGCATCCATCACCAAGGGAGGTTGGCTACTGGACTGAAGTTCCAGTCCCCAGGATGGATGAACAGCATCTCTGAAATTCCCTGGAGTTCTCGTGGTATTTAAAGTCCTAGACTTCACTGTACATCCCCCTCTGGCTAGTGATTTCTTTAGGCAGATGGCAATGATGTTGCTTGCAAAAAAACATGGATGTAAGAACTAGTTTCCATTAATTAAAAGCATCAGTGGTTGTTCCTTCAGGTAAAAACAGTGTAAATGAAGTGTATTTTGAAACTCCCCTAATCTGCTACAATTGGACTGACCCAGCACACTTAGGCCAAACTCGTGACTACAGCTGAGTCAGGCTGTTGGTGCTACTTCCAAAGGCATCTGACATCGAAACAAGCATCAAACTGGGAGCTAGGAAACCTATGTTCTCATGCCTGGTTGGACTCTCACTAGTTTGTAAACGTGAACAAGCCACATCACTATCTAGGCCACAGTTTCCTCAACTGTAAAACAGGTTGGACTAAATCATTACCTAGTATTAAAACTTTTTTTTTTTTTAATTTTGCTTCTCTAAAAGCATCCTGATTCCTTCTTCAGTATTTAATGTAGTCCAGATGGTGCCTTCCCACTATGGAAGCCAAAGGACCGATCCATAATCTTTATTTACCCAATTGGATACTTTCTCCCAAAACTGAGTCTTGAAGGACAGATGAAAGAGTTGGAAGGCATTGTTCCTAGGAAAATACTGCTGTAAAGTTGCCCTAGTCCTCCAGAGCACCCTTGGTTTCTTCCCATTCCCAAGCCTCATTCTCTAGCCTCCTATTGACCTTGGAGCCTCATGATGGCCTTCCAGCTCATTCCCTTTTACTAAGCTATCCATAGAGCAGTTCTGTTGCCTGCGGCCAAGGATCCTGGCTGATTCAGTGATCTCTAAGGCGAGGCCCCTTCCAGCTTTGGGATTCTGTGATCTCCCAAGTCTTCTCGGGGTCACTTTAGAATCTCTGAACACCAGCACTGTGCAGGATGGGTTCTGTTCTCTTGCTTTCACAGTGCAGCTGTCAGAATTCCAGAGTGATGAGAAAAAGGAAAATTCCTGAAAGGTTCAGTCATCTAATGTGCTGATTATCTAAACTGAGCCTTTGAATGTCTCCCCAGCTCTGGACCTAGGGAATTCAAAATTATAAATGTTTCTTTTGCAGTCTCCCTGTGGTGACAGTGGCACCATAGGATAGTTAAGTGATAAGGTCAATGGACTAGAACATTAGAGAGGCTAATTGATCTATCACAGCAATATAAATGCCAAGAATTAATAGAAAAATAAATGTCATGGGAAGTGGAGATATTGACAACCTTAGAAGCTATTCTCTCCTGGCCTCTTCCCACCTTTCATTAGGGCTTGGTCTTGTTCCATATTCAGAGGATCTTTCCCTTTCATGCAAACACATCCAGCCCCCAAACGTTTCCTTCTAGACCTGGGTAAAAGCCAATGAATAATTTAAGCCTGTTGGGTTTTTATCCCAGTTTAATTTTCCAAGCAGCCTCTGGAAGCCTCCCCTCTGCCCCCCCTGCCAAATGTCAAGGAATGAGTATGACACAGTCATACAGCATAGCAGGACTCGAAGGAACACACTGAGGATGTATGTGCGTTATGAAAGGGAGTGAGTGGGCAAAGTGGGAGGATTTGCTCACTGATGTCCCTCACTGAAGCTCCTGTTGCAGCAGCCAAAACCCCAGAAACCAGGCCTTTTCTATTCCAGAACTGTACACTTCATCAGTCTTCCAGGGGATACCAGTCAGAGATGGGAACATCTCATCTGCTATGGTTGAACCTTTCATCTCAATCAAATCAGGGGACAGGCAGCCATCTGCCCCAGCCAGTTTAACTCCTAAATTTCATTTTATATCAAACTAAATCCAGCCTCTCTTCTACGTCACTCTGATGCATATAGAAAGTTAGAAATGGGAGACCAGCAGATTCACAAGAGCATATCTCCTGTCTTTGCTTCATTGTTCTCTTTCTCAAACCCTTTCTCGTGGCTTGAAATCAGTCCTATATCAGGATACCCTCACAGTTTTTTACCCCAAAGTAGATGTTCCATGAAAATAATCATTGGTGTATATTAAAGTACATTCCTCAAGTCCTAATTTGGGAAGACCAGAAGTCATCTACAAGGTTAAACATAAGGTAAAAGAGGAAAATTGTAAATAAAAACAAAGTCCAATTATAAAGAGAAAAGAGAGGAAACCAGATATCTAAAATCTGTTAATTACAACGAGGCAATACATTTTACTGAATTTCCTGACAACCAAAAAAAAAAAAAAAAAAAAAGGCTGAAAATTCATGAGCTAAGCATTCAACTTAAAAGATTAGAAATAAAGTGATTCTAGAACTTTGTTTTCTAAGATTAAACATAAGAGTCATGGCAGTGGTTTTCAACTGGAAGCAGTTTTTCCCCCCAGGGGATATTTAACAATGTCTGCAGATATTTTTGGTTCGTCACAACTAGTAAGTGTTCCTGGCATCCAATAGGTAGAGGCCAGGGTGCTGCTAACCATCCTACAATGCCCAAGACAGACCTTCACACTAAAGAATTCTCTGGCCCCAAATGTTAATAGTGCCATGGGTGAGACACCCTGAGTTATGAGGCTTCTCTGCATTTCCATGCAGGGGAAATGGAAGGCTTTCTTTAACTGGATAAATTTTAAAGGAACAATGAAAGACAAAAAAGAAAGCTGCTTTTTAATTTCTTTCCCTACGCTGATATGTTTGACATACTGCTTACATAGAAAAACAAAGCCAAGACTTCATTCTTCAATGAGATTCAGCAAGAAAAAAAGAATAAACTATCTTAGGAATGAAATAGTAGATATAAATAACTACAGAAACAGCAGGGCTCGAAAAGATAAATAAGTGAATACTGTGAACTCTCTGATAATAAATTTGAAAATAACCTAAATTAAACAAAATTGATGAATTCCTAGAAACAATATAACTTGCCAAAGCTTACTCAAGAAAAAATAGCATTCAAAATAGTTCTGTAACTATTAAAGAGCTGAAATCAGTAATTTAAAATAGTCTTGTAGCATTTAACCCAGATAACTGAAGGTTTATTTCATGCATAAACTTTTACATACATGTTCATAGCAGCTTTTTTGGATTGTTTTTTGGTTTTTTACTATTTTAAATGAAGCTGGAGGAATTTAATAATGATACCCTTTAATATGATTCAATTCACTGCAGGGCTGTTAGAAAATCAGGGGTGAAGTTCCTAGGCTTAGGAGAGAGATGTTAGAAGTACGTTAGCAAGATATATTATTACATCTTTAAAACCATTTAATTTAAAACTTGTAAGGTCACAGAAGCCTTTAAAATAACTTTTAGACGAGATCAAGTGTGTTCAGTGTGGTATGGCTGGTAGACTACAGCCAACATCATACTCAATGGTGAAAAGCTGAAAGCATTTCCTCTAAGATCAGGAACAAGACAAGGATGTCCACTCTCACCACTTGTATTCAACACTGTTTAGGAAGTCCTAGCTACAGCAATAAGAGAAGAAAAATAAATAAATAAAAGGAATCCAAATTGGAAAAGAAGAAGTAAAACTGTCACTGTTTCCAGATGACATGATACTATACATAGAAAAGCCTAAAGATGCTACCAGAAAACTACCAGAGCTCATCACTGAATCTGGTAAAGTTGCAGGACTTTGTTGCAGGACAAAATTAATACACAGAAGTCTGTTGCATTTCTATACACTAACAACAAAAGATCAGAAAGAGAAATTAAAGAAACAACCCCATTTACCGTCGCATCAAAAAGAATAAAATACCCAGGGATAAACCTACCTAAGGAGGCAAAAGACCTGTACTCAGAAAACTATAAGATGCTGATTAAAGAAATCAAAAATGACAGAAACAGATGGAAAGATATACCATGTTCTTGGATTGGAAGAATCAATATTGTCAAAATGACTATAGGCAATCTACAGATTCAATGCAAGCCCTATCAAATTACCAATGGCATTTTTCACAGAACTAGAACAAAAAATTTTTTTAATTTGTATGGAGACACAAAAGACCCCAAATAGCCAAAGCAATCCTGAGAAAGAAAAATGGAGCTGGAGGAATCAGGCTCCCAAACTTCAGACTATACTACAAAGCTACACTTATCAAAACACTATGATCCTGCACAAAAGCAGACATTTAGATCAATGGAACAGAACAGAAAGCCCAGAAATAAACCTCTGCACCTGTGGTCAATTAATCTATGACAAAGGAGGCGAGAATACACAATGGAGAAAAGACAGTCTCTTCAGTAAGTGGTGCTGGGAAAACTGGACAGCTACATGTAAAAGAATGAAATTAGAACATTCTGTAACACAATACACAAAAATAAACTCAAAATGGATTAAGGACCTAAATGTTAAGACCAGGTACTATAAAACTCTTAGAGGAAAACATAGGCAGAACACTCTTTGACATAAATTGCAGCAGTATCTTTTTGGACCCATCTCCTAGGGTAATGAAAATAAAAACAAAAATAAACAAATGGGACCTAATTAAACTAAAAAACTTTTGCACAGCAAAGGAAACCATAAACAAAACGAAAAGACAACCCACAGTATGGGAAAAAATATTTGCAAATGATGTGACTGACAAGGGATTATTCTCCAAAATTTACAAACAGCTCATGAGGCTCAGTATCAAAAAAACAACCCAATCAAAAAAATAGGCAGAAGACCTAAATAAACATTTCTACAAAGAAGACATACAGATGGCCAAGAAACACATAAAAAGATTCTCAATATTGCTAGTTATTTATTAGAGGAATGAAAATCAAAACTACAGTGAGATATCACCTCACGCCAGTCAAAATGGCTATCATCAAAAAATCCATAAACAATAAATGCTGGAGAGGGTGTGGAGAGAAGGGAACCCTCCTACACTGTTGGTGGGAATGTAAATTGGTGCAGCCACTATGGAGAACAGTATGGAGGTTCCTTAAAAAACTAAAACTAGATGCTACCATATGATCCAGCAATCCCACTCCTGGGCATATATCCAGAGAAAACCATAATTTGAAAAGATACATGTTCACTGCACCCCAATGTTCACTGCAACACTGTCTACAACAGCCAGGACATGGAAGCAACCTAAATGTCCATCGATAGATGAATGGATGAATAGGATGTGGTACATATCTACAATGGAATATTACTCAGCCATAAAAAAGAGTGAAATAATGCCATTTGCAGCAACATGGCTGGACCTAGAGATTGTCATACTGACTGAAGTCAGTCAGACAAAGACAAATATCATATGATATCACTTATATGTGGAATCTAAAAACAAATGGTACAAATGAACTTATTTACAAAACAGAAATAGAGTCATAGTTGTAGAAAACAAACATGGTTACCAGGGGGGAAAGGGGTGGGGGAGGAATATATTGGGAGTTCAGGATTTATATATACACACTACTATATTTAAAATAGATAACCAAAAAGGACCTACTGTATAGCACAGGGAACTCTGCTCAACATTCTGTAATAACCTAAATGGGAAAAGAATTTGAAAAAGAATAGATATATGTATAACTGAATCGCTTTGCTGTACACCTGAAACACAACATTGTAAATCAACTATACTCCAATTAAAAATTTTTTAAAAATAACTTTTAACCATGTGCAGTTAATTTGATAGCAGCTTTTGTCATAACAGCCCAAAACTGGAAACTACCCAAATGTTCTTCAATAGGAAACTGTGGTACACCCATACTATGAAATACTACTCAGCAATAAAAATGAGTGAACTATTTTTTCTTCTTGAAAAAGTCTAATTACTATTTTCTTTTAGCCATGAGCAACAACTAAAACAAAAGGCAAAGATTTTCTTTTTTTTTTAAACTTTTTATTTTATATAGCCAATTAACAATGTTGTGATAGTTTCAGGTGTGCAGCAAAGGGGCTCAGCCATACATATACATGTATCCATTCTCCCCCAGACTCCCCACCCATCCAGGCTGCTACATAACATTGATCAGAGTTCCCTGTGCTATACAGTAGGTCCTTGTTGGTTATCCATTTTAAATATGGCAGTGTGTACATGTTGATACCAAACTCCCTGACTATCCCTTCCCCTCATCCTTCCCCCTGGTAACCATAAGTTCGTTCTCTAAGTCTGTGAGTCTGTTTCTGTTTTGTAACTAAGTTCATTTGTATCATTTCTTTTTAGATTCCGCATATAAGGGATATCAAACAATATTTCTCTTTCTCTGTCTGACTTACTTCACTCAGTATGACAATCTCTAGGTCTATCCATGTTGCTGCAAATAGCATTATTTCATTCTTTTTAATGGCTGAGTAATATTCCACTGTATATATGTACCACATCTTCTTTATCCATGCCTCTGTTGATGGACATTTAGGTTGCTTCCATGTCTTGGCTATTGTAAACAGTGCTACAATGAACATTGGGGTGCATGTATCCTTTTGGACCATGTTTTTCTCCAGATATATGCCCAGCAGTGGGATTGCAGGGTCATATGGTAGCTTTATTTTTAGTTTTTTAAGGAACTTCCATACTGTTCTCCATAGTGGCTGTAACAGTTTACATTCCCACCGACACTGCAGGAGGGTTCCCTTCTTCTCCACAACCCTCTCCAGCATTTATTGTTTATGGATTTTTAGATTATAGCCATTTTGACTGGTGTGAGGTAATATCAAAAATGAGTGAACTGGACTTCCCTGGTGGCGCAGTGGTTAAGAATCCGCCTGCCAATGCAGAGAACACAGCTTGGAGCCCTGGTCCGGGAAGATCCCACATGCCGTGGAGCAACTAAGCCCGGGCACCACAACTACTGAGCCTGTGCTCTAGAGCCCGTGAGCCACAACTACTGAAACCTGCGTGCCTAGAGCCTGTGCTCCACAACAAAGAGAAACCACCACAATGAGAAGCCCATGCACCGCAATGAAGAGAAGGCCCTGCTTGCCGCAACTAGAGAAAGCCTGCGTGCAGCTACGAAGATCCAACGCAGCCAAAAATAAAATAAAACAAACAAACAAAAAAATGAGTGAACTATTGATTCACACAACTTGAATGAACCTCAAGAAAATTATGCTGAGTGAAAAACTTCAATCTTAAAAGGATACACACTGCATGATTTCATTTGTGTAGCATTCATTAAAAAACATCACAGAGAGAAAACAGATCAGTGATTGCCAGGAGCTCGGGATAGAGAAAGGGGATGGATGTGGCTATAAAGGAGAAACATAAGGGAGACTTGTGGTGACGGCACAGTTCACTATCATAATTATAGTGGTGGTTACACAAGGCTACACACGTGATAAAACTGCACTGAACTACACACACACAAACATGAACGTGTATATAGGTAACTGGTGAAATCTGAGTAAACCCTACGGATTGTTCCAATGTCAAAATCGTGGGGAAGGCTGGGGAAACATGCTCAGGATTTCCCTGTACAGTTCCTGGTAAGCTCTTCTATATCTATAATTATTCAAAGCTAAAAGTTAAGAAAATAAAAATCTTCTCACAAAGACAATACCAGGCCTAGAGGTATAGGGTTTAGAGGGGATCCACCAAGCTTTCAAGGAACAGATAATTCCTTCTTACAAACTCCTCCAGAGAGAGGAAAATAAAGAAAGAAGACTCTCCAATCCATTTAATGAACTAATATAACTTTGAAAACAAAGAGCAAAAAAACTACAAGAAAAGAACATTTCAAGCCAATATTCATCATGAATATGGACAAACCTCCTCCAAAGTAAAGGCAAACTTAATCCAGCAATGAATAAAATATTTAAAATATCAATTCTGAATTAGATTTATTCCAAGAATGAAATAATGGTTTGATTTTATAAGAACTTTTTAATGCAAGTTATCATACAAAAAGAGAAAATAGGAAAAAAAACCACATAAAATTCTATGAGACAGTCAAAAATCCAGTAAACTGGGGAGAAAAATATAACTTCTTCAAAATCAGAAAGGAATCTTCAAAAAACCCTACGGTAAACATTGGTGAAACATTAGCAGCATTCCCTTTAAAAATCAGGAGTAAAACAAGAGAATATCTATCACCATCTCTATTCAACCTTGTACTGGATGCCCTAACAGAAAGTCAAGAAAAAGAAATATACAGTGCTATTCATAGATGATATATGATTGTTTACATTCTAAACCGAAACACATTCTTATAATGAATAAAAGAACTACCTAAATTTCTATATATAAGATCAACATGAAAAAAAATCAACTACATTTCTTCACCAGTCAAAGAATAAGAGTAAGAACAATATTTTTTAAATGCTATTACAACAGCAACAAAAACTATAAAACACCCAGGAGTAAACTAATGAGAGATGTGTAAGCCCTTTATGGAGAGTGTTTTCAAAGCATCCAAGAAGACAACTAAATAAATGGAGAGTTATGTCTTTTAATGGCAAGGGACACTCAGTATTGTAAAAATATCAATACTTTCTAAATTATTTACTACAATCAAATCCAATTCTTATTTAATATTCAATAGAAATCCTTATACAAATTAACAAGATGAATCTAAATGTATATGAAAAAAGGGTCAAGAACAGCAAAGATATTTTTAAAGAAAAATCAAGGATTACAAGGTATAGAGGTTTCTCCTATTATACAAGACTTATCTTAAAGCTATAATATGGTATTAGCACACAGAAACAAACAGAAAAATAGACCAGAATAACGAGACTGAAAATAAACCCAAATACAAACAACAGATACATTGCAAAGGTGGTACTGCAGATGAGTGGGGGAAAGATGGACTATTCATTATATTGTACAGGGAGATTAGGTTATCCACATGGGAGAAAATGATACTAAATCCCTACTTCACACTCTATGTACAAAATTTTTTTTTAATTTAAAAACTGACAAGTGGATTAAAAACTTAAATGTAAAAAGCAAAACATTAAAAATTTTAGAAGAAAACATCGGAGATATCTTTACAACTTTGGAGCTGGAAAATGCTCCTTAAACAAGACACAAAAGGAAAAAGTTACTAAATGCAATAATATTAAAATTAAACACTTCAATTCAGCAAAGGACATCATAAAAAGACAAATTATACACTGTAAGACAATATTTATAATATATGTAACTTACAAAGAATAATCAACAATACATAAAACACTCCTACTACAGATCAAAAAGAAAGGACAACCCAAAAGAAAAATGGAACCCATTTTACAAAAGAAGAAAGATGAATGACCCATAAACACATGGAAAAAAAACCTCATTAGTAATCAGGGAAATGTAAACTGAAACTACAATTACATATAACTTTATACCTACAAGGCTGGTAAAATTTTAAATGTGGATAATCCCAAGCATAGATGAAGATGTAAAGCGTAATAGTATCTGTACGTGGCATCTTACCCAGTAACCTAGCAATTCCTTTCCTAGGTACATGTCTGAGAGAAATACTTGTGCTGGTGTACCAGGAGACATTTTTTAAAACATTTATAATAGCATCACTTGTAATAGAAAAAAAAAAAAAACCCTGAAAAGTTCATCAATAGGAAAGTGGAAAATGAATTGTGCTATGTTCTTACCGTGAAATACTATGCAGCAGCCAAAATTAATGAGCTGCGTTCACTAGCATCTACATGAATGAATCTCAGAAATAAAATTCAGGATGCTTCTACTTCTGCTTAGGATGTAGAAAGTCACAGAAAAATGTCACTCCCACTCTAAACAATGAGAAAGAAAACTGAATAATCTACAAAATCATAATTTTTTTTTAACCATCAGAGAGCTGATGTCACAAGATAACCAAGTAAACTGCAAAGAGTGACAAGTCCTTTGAGGAGACACAGGGCACACAAATTGTTTCACCTTTGACTGAGCACAGGAAAGAGTGACAGCCACCATAAAAGCAGTTAAACAGAAAACTACAGAAAATAACAAATTAAAGCCTAAGTGAGAGAGAGCGTAACAGAGAGACATCGGCACCCACTTGCCATGCCTCTTCCATGGGTATCCACCACAGGCTCATGAGGGTGGGAAACCTGAAAATGTCCTTCTTGGTGGCTGAGACATGAGGAAACTGCCAAGATTTGAGAGTGGAGCAAGAGTATTATGAGGAGTCCATCTGCAATCTTAGCCCAGCAGAGGTGCAGGGTCACCGTTGGCTGCTGCTAGAGGACAAACAAGAAACCATCCCGTGCCCTTGATTCAAGCATTTCTGTGCTAAGAAACAAAAACCATCTGCCTATGAGGCAGAAAATCCTCTGAGCCCTAGAACCTACACACTGATTAAGAGGATGTAGAAGTGGTCTGCCATCAGGGTGGGGACAGGTATGCTGAGAAAACCCCATCTCTAAACTCAAAGAAAATGGAAAAATAAAATAATAAATTTTCTGGAATGCAGCTAAAGCAATGCTTAGAAGGAAATTTATACCATCCAAAGCTTTTACTAAAAAAGAAGAAAGGTTTCAAATTAATGACCTAAAGAAGTTACAAAAAGAAGAGCAAATTAAACCGAAAATAAAAAGATGGAAGGAAATAATAAAAAGCAGAACTCAATGAAATAGATAACAGGAAAACAAAAGAGAAAAATTAGTGAGAGTAAATACTAATTTCTTGAAAAGATCAATAAAAACAACAAAGTTCTACCAGGTTGATGAAGGGAAAAAAAAAGGAAAGAAGATACAGATGACTAATATCAAGAATGAAATAGAGTGACAATCCTACTGACTCTGCATACAGTAAAAGGAAAATAAGGAAATATCATTAATAACTTTATGCCAATAAGTTTGCCAACTTACTAAAATCAACAGATTCCTCAAAAGACACAACGTACAAAAACTCAGTCAAGAAGAAGTAGATAACCTGAATAGCAGAACTGTTGTTGACCCTTGAACAACATGGAGGTTAGGGATGCTGACCCTCCGTGCAGTCGAAAATTTGCGTATAATGTGTAGTTGGCCCTCCTGTATAGGAGGTTCCTCCATATCTGCAGTTCCCCTGTATCCATGGTTCTGCATCTGTAGATTCAACCAACCAGGGTAGTACTACTGTATTTACTATTGAAAAAAATCCACCTATAAGTGAACCCGCATTGTTCAAACCCATGTTGTTCAAGGGTCAATTAAATAAAGTGAATTTGTAGTTAAAAACCCAACCACAAAGAAAACTGCAGGACCATATGTTTCCATTAATGAATTCTACCAGTGATGGTTGAAATAACAACAATATTACACACTTCTAGAAGGTAGAAAGGAGGAAATACTTCAAGACATCTTATGAGACCAGCATCACACTAATACCAAAACCACACAAGGACATCTTAAGAAAACTCCAGACCAATATTACTCAAGAACAGAGATACAAAAATCTGTAACAAAATATTAAGAAATCAAATCCACTAATATGTAAAAAGGAAAATAAAGCATGAACAAATGGGTTTTAATCCAGGACTGTAAGGGTCGGTTCAACAATCAAAATAATAATAGTAATAACGAACCATGTCAACAGACTAATAAAGAAAATCTATATGATCATCTCTTGGGTGGAGAAAAACATTTGACAAAATTCAATAGCTTCTGATGATAGAAATTCTTAACACAATAGAAAGGAATATCCTCAAATGATAAAGGTTATCTATGAAAGATCTATAGCTAGGAGTTTGGAATTAACATATATACACTATTATATATAAAATAGAAAGAAAACAAGGACATACGGAATAGCACAGGGAATTATATTCAATATCTTGTAATAAACTATAACGGAAAAGAATCTGAAAAAGAATAAGTATATAGATAGATAGATATGTATGACTGAATCATTTTGCTGTACACCTGAAACTAGCACAACATTGTAAATTAGCTACACTTCAATTAAAAAAGAAAGATGTATAGTTGTCATATTTAATGATTTTAAAAAGTAATGTTTTTTCCCCTAAAATTGGGAACAAGGCAAGGATATCCACTCTCACCATGTTTATTCAGCACTGCCCTGGAGGTTATAGCAAGTATAATAATGTAAGAAAAAGAAAAAAAAAAGTAATAAAATCTGAGAAGAACAAAGTAAAGTCATCTTTCATCTTTATTTGCAGCAACATGACCCTCCATGTAAAATACCCTAAGAAATTACCAAAAAAGCTCCTAGAACTCAATAAGTGAGTTTATTTAGCAAGGTCACAGGATAAAATGTCAACATACAAAATCAGTCTGATTCTATATACTAGCAACAAACAACTGAAAACTGAAATTTCAAAAAACCATTTACAATAGTATCAAAAAAATGTAATATTTAGGATAAATTTAATAAAAGGTATGTAAAAACTGTACACTAAAAAATACAAGTGATTGCTAACAGAAATTAGTGGAGAGAGACATCATGGTCACGGATTGAAAAACTCAGTATTAACTTTTCAATTCTCCCCAGATGATGCACAGATTTGACGTAATTCCAATCAAAATTCCAGCAGGCCACTTTTAAATACTGCTGAGTCGATTCTATAATTTATGTGTAAAGGCCAAAATTTTTGAAAAAAACAGAGAAAGACTTATACCACCTAATTCGCTATAAAGCTACTGAAATCAAACAGCATAGTATTTGCATAAAAATAGACATAGAGATCAATGAAACCAAATTGTGAGTCCAAAATAGATCCATACATGGTATATAAGATCAATTGATTTTCACCAGAGTGCCAAAATATTAAATATCTCTATGCAAAAAAGAACCTTTGCCATTACCTCTCACCAAATAAAAATTAACTCTAAATGGATCATAAACGTAAACATAAAAAAAAAAAACTATGAAACTTCTAAAAGAAAACACAGGAGAAAATCTTTATGACCTTAAGTTAGGCAAAGAATTTTTAAATAGAATACAAAAGGCACAAACCATAAAAGAAAATGATAAATTGGACTTTCTCAAAATTTTTTAAAAATTGCTCTTTAAAAGATACTCTTAATAAAATGAAAAGACAAGTGAAACCTAGGTGAAAATAAAATATTTGAACCAACATTTTACCAAAGAAAAATGAAAAATAACCAATAAACACATAAAAAGATGTTCAATGTTGTCATCAAGTAAATAAAAATTAAAACCTATACCACAGCACAGCCAGCAGAATGGCTAAGCCTATAAAGATTGACATTATCACCACTGGCAAGGTTGTTGAACAACTGAAAAATCTCATATATTACTGGCAGGGATGCAAAATGGCATAGAAAACACTTTGGCCTTTTCTTTTCTTTCTTTTTTGGCTGTGCAGCTTCCAGGATCTTAGTTCCCCAACCAGGAACCGAACCGGGCCCCCTGCAGTGGAAGCACAGAGTCCTAACCACTCGACCACCTGGGAAGTCCTGCCCTTTTCTTATAAATTTAAACATATACCTATCATATGACCCAAAAAATCCACTTCTAGGTATTTACCCAACAGAAATGAAAGCAAAAGACCACAGAAAAACCTGTTTGCAAAAGCCTTTATGCTAAGTGAAAAAAAAAAAAGCCTAACACAAAAGACTTTATAGTGAAGGACTGATATCACCAAGATGTTGACAAAGGTTGTTCCTGACTTTTCTCTCCCTCACAAGAACAACTAACAACTGCTCATGGACAAGACACCATTGAGAGAATCCTAGAAAGCAGGGGTGAGGCTGAAGCACCCTCTGCACCACAGGGAGCAAGACAGACTGCATTGAGAAGAATGAGGAGAGGCTACACACTGACCACATCGCCCCTGCCCCAGGCCAGTGCAGCACCATGCTGAGAGGCCTTCCCTGAGCCCGCGGGTTCCTCCAGGGGGAAAAGAGAGCTTACGGTGGACATCTAGCACCCCCAGCCTTGTGGGTCACTTCTTGGGAGCCCCATTCCCTCCAGTCTTGCCCCATGGGGATTGCAGGGGGAATCTGTGGGGCTTGACCACCAGGAAACTGATTTTGAAGGAGAAGGGGGGGAGGGACTTGCAACAACTGGCACTCTGACCTTGGCAGACCAAGTAAGTTCCTACCTATAGTGTCCAAGTAGTAGTCCCAACCAGCTGCTTTGCTTATCTGCAGAGCCAGGACGGTGGCACAGTTTGACCAGAGAACTTGGTGAGGTACACATCTGCCTGATTCAGGTCTTCTTCCTGGCCCTGAAGCCTGTTCTTCCCCCACCGAGGCAGGAGGGCTGAGTGATAGCTCCCCGCCCCACCTGGCCAGAAAGCCAGGCTAGAACACCTGGAAGCTGCAGAGCCCGGCAACACTCAGGAACAAAATATGGCAGGTAGAGCTGATCTTCTGCAAAGCAAAACCAGTGGCTCTGTTTGGCCAAGAAACTTGCGGAGTGGGTCAGCTTGAGTCAAAACCACAAAAAGCCTTACTGGACTTAGAGAATTCCCTTGCTTCACACAGGCATGTGAGCTAATTCATAGCCTGGCCCACTGTTGAGTGTAGCTTGTGGCCCCTCCTGACCAGAAAGCCTGATTGGGAATACCTGGAAAGCTTCTTGGAGCAGGCCTTTCTCATCTTCCCAAACAAGAGACCTGATTCATAGCATGACCCGCTGCTGAGTGTAGCTCCTGGCTCCTCCCAGCCAGAAAGCCTGATTGGGAATACCTGGAGGGTGCATAGCCCAGCAACACTCAAGCAGAGAGTATGGCAGGCAGAGCTGATCATCCACAGAGAAAAACTAGTGGCACTGTTCAGCCAGGGAACTTGGGCATGAGTCAGCTTGAGTCAAGACTACAAACAAAGAGCCTTGCCAGCCCTGGAGCTGGTTCTCCCACTACACCCTGGCAGGAAAACTAATTCATAGTTCTGCCTATTGCTTCAACCCACTCAACCAGGGAACCTAACCACAGCATGCAGGAAGTTGCATGACCCATCCAACAGCCTGGTTTACAATAGAACTTGAACAAAGAGCATAGCTCGTTACTTTCCACCTCTGCAGAGCAAAACCAGTGGCTCCATCTGGGCAAGGAATTCAGCGCACAGTCTTGACTGATTGGGTCCCCAAGCAATGAGCCATGCAAGCCCTGGGTCCTATCCTGCTGTCCTGGAAGGGCAGGGAAGGTTTCATAGCCTCACCTACTGCTCAGTATAGTACCCAGTCCCAGGCATCTGGTAAGCTTGACCAGAGAACTCGGGTACTGTGGAGCTCATCCTACAGCCTTACTTGGGCAGGGAACCAAGCCAGTAGTCCTATCCAACTGATCTCAGCCAGCAGCACCCCATCCCTACTTGACCTCAGAGCTCAGGCAATGGCTTCTCACAAAAACAGACCCTAATAGCAAGCCCCACTGCCCAAGGACATGACTAGCAGACAGGTCCAGAAACCCAGACTGAGATGACAGGTGAAGAACTATTTCTGCCAGCGTGAACCTGTAAAGTCTGGAAGAAGAGACTGCTTACTCAAATGTGCAGATGCCAATATAAGGAATAAAGAATCACACACAAAAAAAGGTATACATGACACCACCAAATGACACTAATAAAGCTCCAATGACTGACCCTAAAGAAATGGAGATCTCTGAACTGTTAGAAAAAGAATCCAGAATAATCCTCTTAAAGAAGTTTGTTGAACTACAAGAACACACATATAAGCAACTAAACAAAATTGGGAAAACAATAAATTAACAAAACAAGTTCAACAAAAAAATATAGAAGCCATAAAAAAAAAATTCCAGATATCCTAGAACTCAAAAATACAATGACAGAACTAAAAAAACCAAGGAAAAAAGTGAGAGAACCCAAATCAACACTACTTTCGATGAAAAAGGAGACATTACAACTAATACCACAGATATATAAAGGATCGTAAGATGGTACTATGAATAGCTATATATCAAACAAACTGGACAACCTAGAAGAAATGGAAAAATTCTTAGAAACATACAACCTACCAAGATTGAATCAGGAAGAAAGAGAAAATTTGAACAGGCTAATTACTAGTGAGGAGATTGAATCAATAAGAAAAAAAAATTTCCCAATGGAGGAAAGCCTAGGAACAGAGGGCTTCACTGGTGAATTTTACTAAACATTTAAAGAAGAATTAATGCCAATCCTTCTCAAACTCTTCCAAAAAATCAAAGAGGAGGGAATGCTCCCAAACTTATAAGGTCAGCATTACCCTGATACCAAAGCCAGAAAAGGACACCACCAGAAAAGAAAACTACAGACCAATATTCTTGATGAATATAGATGCAACAATTTTCAATAAAGTACTAGCAAACTGAATTCAGCAGCATATTAAAGGGGGAATTTATCCCTAAGATGCAAGGATGGTTCAATATACACAAATCAATCAATGTGATACATCACATTAATAGAATGAAAGAAAAAATACACAATCATCTCAATAGATGCTGAAAAAGCATTTGACTAAATTCAACATTTAATTATGATAAAGTCTTAAATTAGGCATAGAAGGAACGTAGCACAACATCATAAAGGCCATATATGACAAGCCAACAGCTAACATCATATTTAATGGTGAAAGGCTGAACGCTTTTACTCTAAGATCAGGAACAACACAATGGTGCCCACTCTCACCACTCCTATTAAACATAGTACTGGAAGTCCTAGCCAGAACAACCAGACAAGAAAATAAGTAAAATGTATCAGAATTGGAAAGGAAGAAGCAAAATTGTCTCTATTTGCAGATGAAACAATTCTACATATAGAAAACCCCAAAGACTCCACCAAAAGCTGTTAGATCTAATCAACAAATTCAATAAAGTTGCAGGATACAAAATTAACATACGAAAAATTAGTAGCATTTCCAGAGATTGGTTCAAGATGGCGGAGTAGAAGGACGTGCTCTCACTCCCTCTTGCGAGAACACTGGAATCACAACTAACTGCTGAACAGTCATTGACAGGAAGACTCTGGAACTCACCAAAAAAAATGCTCCACATCCAAAGACAAAGGAGAAGGCACAATGAGATGGTAGGAGGGGCACAATCACAATAAAATCAAATCCCATAACTGCTGGGTGGGTGACTCACAAACTGGAGAACACTTACCACAGAAGTCCACCCACTGGAGTGAAGGTTCTGAGCTCCACATCAGGCTTCCCAACCGGGGGTCTGGCAAAGGTAGGAGGAATTCCTAGAGAATCAGACTTTGAAGGCTAGTGGGATTTGATTGCAGGACTTTGATAGGACTGGGAGAAACAGAGACTCCACTCTTGGAGGGCACACACAAAGTAGTGTGCACATCAGGACCCAGGGGAAGGAGCAGTGACCCCAGGATAGACTGAACCAGACCTACTTGCTAGTGTTGGAGGGTCTCCTGCAGAGGCAGGGGGTGGCTGTGTCTCACCATGAGGACAAGGACACTGTCAGCAGAAGTTCTGGGAAGTACTCCTTGGCATGAGCCCTCCCAGAGTCTGCCATTAGCCCCACCAAAGAGCCTGGGTAGGCTCCAGTGTTGGATCACCTCAGACCAAACAACCAACAGGGAGGGAACCCAGCCCCACCCATCAGCAGACAAGCAGATTAAAGTTTTACTGAGCTCTGCCCACCAGAGCAACAGTCAGCTCTACCCACCACCAGTCCCTCCCATCAGGAAACTTGCACAAGCCTCTTAGATAGCCTCATCCACCAGAGGGCAGACGGCAAAAGCAAGAAGAACTACAATCCTGCAGCCTGTGGAACAAAAGCTACATTAACAGAAAAATAGACAAGATGAAGAGGCAGAGAGCTATGTACCAGATGAAGGAACAACATAAAACCCCAGACAAACAACTAAATGAAGTGGAGATAGGCAACCTTCCAGAAAAAGAATTCAGAATAATGATAGTGAAGATAATCCAGGACCTCGGAAAAAGAATGGAGGCAAAGATTGAGAAGATGCAAGAAATGTTTAACAAAGACCTAGAAGAATTAAAGAACAAATAAACAGAGATGAACAATACAGGAACTGAAATGAAAACTACACTAGAAGGAATCAATAGCAGAATAACTGAGGCAGAAGAACGAATAAGTGACCTGGAAGACAGAATGGGGGAATTCACTGCTGCAGAACAGAATAAAGAAAAAAGAATGAAAAGAAATGAAGACAGCCTAAGAGACCTCTGGGACAACATTAAATGCAACAACATTCGCATTATAGGGGTCCCAGAAGGAGAAGAGAGAGAGAAGGGACCAGAGAAAATATTTGAAGAGATTATAGTGGAAAATTCCCTAACATGGGAAAGGAAATAGCCACCCAAGTCCAGGAAGCACAGAGAGTCCCATACAGGATAAACCCAAGGAGAAACACGCCGTGACACATAGTAATCAAAGTGGCAAAAATTAAAGACAAAGAAAAATTATTGAAAGCAGCAAGGGAAAAACGACAAATCACATACAAGGGAACTCCCATAAGGTTAACAGCTGATTTCTCAGCAGAAACTCTACAAGCCAGAAGGGAGTGGCATAATATACTTAAAGTGATGAAAGGGAAGAACCTACAACCAAGATTACTCTACCTGGCAAGGATCTCATTCAGATTTGATGGAGAAATCAAAAGCTTTACAGACAAGCAAAAGCTAAGAGAATTCAGCACCACCAAACCAGCTCTACAACAAATGCTAAAGGAACTTCTCTAAGTGGGAAACACAAGAGAAGAAAAGGACCTACAAAAACAAACCCAAAACAATTAAGAAAATGGTCATAGGAACATACATATCAATAATTACCTTAAACATAAATGGATTAAATGCTCCAGCCAAAAGACACAGGCTTGCTGAATGGATACAAAAACAAGACCCATATATATGCTGTCTACAAGAGACCCACTTCAGTCCTAGGGACACGTAGAGACTGAAAGTGAGGGGATGGAAAAAGATATTCCATGCAAATGGAAATCAAAAGAAAGCTGGAGTAGCAATATTCATATCAGATAAAATAGACTTTAAAATAAAGAATGCTACAAGAGACAAGGAAAGACACTACATAATGATCAAGCAATCAATCCAAGAAGAAGATATAACAACTATAAATATATATGCACACAATATAGGAGCACCTCAATACATAAGGCAACTGCTAACAGCTATAAAAGAGGAAATCAACAGCAGCACAATAATAGTGGGGGACTTCAACACCTCACTTACACCAATGGACAGATCATCCAGACAGTATATTAATAAGGAAAAACAAGCTTTAAATGACACAATAGACCAGATAGATTTAACTGATATTTATAGGACATTCCATCCAAAAACATCATTTTCCACTTTCTTCTCAAGTGCATGTGGAACATTCTCCAGGACTGATCACATCTTGGGTCACAAATCAAGCATCGGTAAATTTAAGAAAATTGAAATCATATCCGGCATCTTTTCCGACCAGAACACTAGGAGATTAGACATCAATTACAGGGGAAAAAACGTAAAAAACACAAACACATGGAGGGTAACCAATACATTACTAAATAACCAAGAGATCACTGAAGAAATCAAAGAGGAAATAAAAAAATACCTACAGACAAACGACAATGAAAACACGACGATCCAAAACCTATGCGATGCAACAAAAGCAGTTCTAAGAGGGAAGTTTATAGCCATACAAACCTACCTCAAGAAACAAGAAAAATCTCAAATAAACAATGTAACCTTACACCTAAAGGAACTACAGAAAGAAGAACAAACAAAACCCAAAGTTAGCAGAAGGAAAGAAATCATAAAGATCAGAGCGGAAACAAATGAAATAGAAACAAAGAAAACAATAGCAAAGATCAATAAAACTAAAAGTTGGTTCTTTGAGAAGATAAACAAAATTGATAAACCATTAGCCAGACTCATCAAGAGGGAGAGGACTCAAATCAATAAAATTAGAAATGAAAAAGAAGTTACAACAGACACCGCAGAAATACAAAGCATCCTAAGAGACTACTACAAGCAACTCTATGCCAATAAAATGGATAACCTGGAAGAAATGGACAAATTCTTAGAAAGGTATAGCTTTCCAAGACTGAACCAGGAAGAAATGGAAAATATGAACAGACCAACCACAAGTAATGAAATTGAAACTGTGATTAAAAATCTTCCAACAAATAAAAGACCAGGACCAGATGGCTTCACAAGTGAATTCTATGAAACATTTAAAGAAGAGCTAACACCCATCCTTCTCAAACTGTTCCAAAAAACTGTAGAGGAAGGCATACCCCCCAGCTCATTCTATGAGGCCACCATCACCCTGATACCAAAACCAGACAAAGATACTACAAAAAAAAAAAGAAAATTACAGACCAATATCACTGATGAATATAGATGCAAAAATCCTCAACAAAATACTAGCAAACAGAATCCAACAACACATTAAAAGGATCATACTCCATGATCCAGTGGGATTTATCCCAGGAATGCAAGGATTCTTCAATATAAGCAAATCAATCAGTGGGATACTCCATATTAACAAACCAAAGAATAAAAACCATATGATCATCTCAATAGATGTGGACAAAACTTTTGACAAAATTCAACACCCATTTCTGATAAAAAACTCTCCAGAAAGTGGGCATAGAGGGAACCTACCTCAACATAATAAAGGCCATATATGACAAACCCACAGCAAACATCATTCTCAATGGTGAAAAACTGAAAGCATTTCCTCTAAGATCAGGAACAAGACAAGGATGTCCACTCTCGCCTCTATTGTTCAACATAGTTGTTGAAGTCCTAGCCACAGCAATCAGAGAAGAGAAAGAAATAAAAGGAATTCAAATTGGAAAAGAAGAAGTAAAACTGTCGCTGTTTGCAGATGACATGAGACTATACATAGAAAATCCTAAAGATGCTACCAGAAAACTACTAGAGCTAATCAATGAATTTGGTAAAGTTGCAGGATACAAAATCAGTGCACAGAAATCTCTTGCATTCCTATATACTAACAACAAAAGAACAGAAAGGGAAATTAAAGAAACAATCCCATTCACCATTGCAACAAAAAGAATAAGATACCTAGGAATAAACCTACCTAAGGAGGTAAAAGACCTGTACTCAGAAAACTATAAGACACTGATGAAAGAAATCAGAATGACACAAACAGATGGAGAGATATACCATGTTCTTGGATTGGAAGATTCAATAATGTGAAAATGAGTATACTACCCAAAGAAATCTACAGATTCAGTGCAATCCCCATCAAATTACCAATGGCATTTTTTACAGAACTAGAACAAAAAAAATCTTAAAATTTGTATGGAGACACAAAAGACTCTGAATAGCCAAAGCAGTCTTGAGGGGAAAAAACGGAGCTGGAGGAATCAGACTCCCTGACTTCAAACTATACTACAAAGCTACAGTCATCAAGACAACATGGTACTGGCACAAAAACAGAAATATAGATCAATGGAAGAGGATAGAAAGCCCAGAGATAAACCCACGCACCTATGGTCAACTAATCTATGACAAAGGAGATAAGGACATACAATGGAGAAAAGACAGTGTCTTCAATAAGTGGTGCTGGGAAAACTGGACAGCTACATGTAAAAGAATGAAATTAGAACACTCCCTGATGCCATACACAAAAATAAACTCAAAGTGGATTAGAGACCTAAATGTAAGACTGGACATTATAAAACTCTTAGAGGAAAACATAGGAAGAACACTCTGACATAAATCACAGTAAGATCTTTTTTGATCTACCTCCTAGAGTAATGGAAATAAAAACAAAGATAAACAAATGGGACCTAATGAAATGTAAAAGCTTTTGCAAAGCAAAGGAAACTACAAACAAGACAAAAAGACAACCCTCAGAATGGGAGAAAATATTTGCAAATGAATCAACGGACAAAGGATTAATCTCCAAAATATATAAACAGCTCATGCAGTTCAATATTAAAAAAAACAAACAACCCAACCCAAAAATGGGCAGAAGACCTAAATAGCCATTTCCCCAAAGAGGACATGCAGATGGCCAATAAGCACCTGAAAAGCTGCTCAACATCACTAATTATTAGAGAAATGCAAATCAAAACTACAATGAGGTATCACCTCACACCATTTAGAATAGGCATCATCAGAAAATCTACAAACAACAAATGCTGTAGAGGGTGTGGAGGAAAGGGAACCCTCTTGCACCGTTGGTGGGAATGTAAATTGATACAACCACTATGGAGAACAGTATGGAAGTTCCTTGAAAAAACTAAAAATAGAATTACCATATGACCCAGCAATCCCACTACTGGGCATATAGCCAGAGAAAACCATAATTCAAAAAGACACATGCACCCCAATGTTCCCTGCAGCACTATTTAAAATAGCCAGGTCATGGAAGCAACATAAATGCCCATCAACAGACGAATGGATAAAGAAGATGTGGTACATATATACAATGGAATATTACTCAGCCATAAAAGGGAACGAAATTGGGTCATTTGTAGAGACGTGGATGAATCTAGAGACTGTCATACAGAGTGAAGTAAGTCAGAAAGAGAGAAACAAATATTGTAGATAAGCACATATATATGGAACCTAGCAAAATGGTACAGATGAACTGGTTTGCCGGGCAGAAATTGAGACACAGATGTAGAGAACAAACATATGGACACCAAGGGGGGAAAACTGGCGGGGGGGTGAGGGTGGTGGTGGGATGAATTGGGCAACTGGGATTGACATGTATACACTGACGTGCATAAAATGGATGACTAATAAGAACCTGCTGTATAAAAAAATAAATAAAATTCAAAGAAAAATTAGTAGCATTTCTATACACCAACAATAAATTATCTGAAAAAGAAAATGATCACTTTTACAATTGCATCAAAAACAATAAAATACTTAGGAATCAATTTAGCCAAGGAGGTTAAAGATCTCTACACTGAAAACTACCAGATATTGATGCAAGAAATTGAAGAAGACACAAATAAATGGAAAGTTATCCTACATTCACGTATCGGAAGAATATTGTTAAAATGTCCATACTACCCAATGCCATTTACAGATTCAATGCGATCCCTATCAAAATTCCAATGGCATTTTTTACAGAAGTAGAAAAATCAATCCTAAAATGTATATGGAAACACAAAAGACCCTGAACAGCCAAAGCAAAACTGAAAAAGAACAACAAATCAGGCGGCATCATGCTTCCTGATTTCAAGCTATATTATAAAGCTACTGGCATAAAAACAAACACACAGACCAATAGAACAGAATTGAGGGCCCAGAAATAATCGATGCATATAGGGTCAACTAATATTTGACAGTGGGGCAAGAATACTCCAATAGAGAAAAGAAAGTCTCTTCAATAAATGGTGCTGGGAAATTGAATATTCACATGTAAAAGAATGAAACTAGACCCCTATCTTACACCTCACAAAAATTAACTTGAAATGGATTAAAGAGTTAAATGTAAGATTGGAAACCATAAAACTCCTAGAAGAAAACATGGGAAAAAGCTTCTTGACATAGGTCTTGGGAATGATTTTTGGGACATGAGATACGACTCCTAAATCACAAGCAACAAAATAAAAAATGAACAAGTTGACTATGTCAAAGTATTTTAAAATCTTCTGTACAGCAACAGAAATGATCAACACAATTAAAAGAAAACCTACAGAATGCCAAAAAATAGTTGTAAACCATATAACTGGTAAGGAGTTAATACCTAAAATATACAAAGAACTCATACAACTCAATAGCAAAACCACAACACAAATAATCCAGTTTCAAAATAGAGAAAGGACCAAACTCATAGAAAAAGATATCAGATTTGCGGTTATTAGAGGTGGGAATTGGGGGGAGGTGATATTAGATGAAGGTGGTCAGAAAGCACAAACTTCCAGGTATAAGATAAATAAGTACTAGGAATGTAATATGCAACATGATGACTATAGTTAATACCGCTGTACATTACATATGAAAACTGTTAAGTGAATAAATCCTAAGAGTTATTAGGATTTACAAAACATTTTCTTTATTCTTTTTTGTATGTATGAGATGATGGGTGTTAACTAAACTTACTGTGGGTAATCACTTCACAATAAATGTGAGCCAAATTATGCTGTTCACCTTAAACTCATACAGTGCTGTATGTCAATTATATCTCAATAAAACTAGAAAAAAAAAGACTTTATACTGTAACATTCCATTTCTTTGATATTCTGGAAAAGGGAAAAAATCGTAGTGACAGAAAACAGATCATTGGTTGCCAGAGGGAGGGACTGACTATTAGGGATATGAGGAAACTTTATGAGGTGATGGAAATACTATTTATCTTGGTTGTGGGGGTTATTATGCAGCTGTATACATTTATCGAAACATTTCAACTGTGCTCTTTAAAAGGTGAATTTTATTGTATGTAAATATACCTCAGTAAACCTAACTTAAAAAAATTTGAGTGTGAAAGCAAATCATAGAAGAATCTATAGAGTATGAGCCCATTTACATAAAGATCAAAACTTTATATACAATTTATAATATTGTTCTGAGATAAATAAGTATTCAGTTAACATTATAACATAATAAACACAAAATTCCAAATAGTGCTTTTCTATGGGGGAAGAGAAGAGAAATAGGATCAGGAGAGGTAGGTAAGGTCTTCAAAAGTCTTCTTCATCCTCTATTTCTCAGGATGGATGATCTCTACATTATATCTATATTATTATTCTTTATTTCTTATACACTATATATATATATATATATCTGTATATAACATAATAAAAATTTATTGGTTTAATATTTTTCCTATAGGGAAACAATGCTTGTAGTACCTTGTTTCTCTAATAAATGTGTCATATGTGCAGACAGCAGAGTTTTCTGCTGAAATGGGACAGCAGACCCATGGAATGACATGCTCTAGCTCTAAAATGTCTTTCAGGAAATCGTCTCAAGACTTCCATCCATGTTAAAGAGGACGCTCTCTACCTGGCAGGCCTGGGGGACAGAGAGAACACTTGGAAAGGCTGTCCTCTAATTTGAAAATAATTCCATCTTCTTGTTTTCTCTCAATAATGGCCACAACTTTGCTTAAACATCTAGGTTCAAAGTGTTGAGCATGATACTTTGTTGACCTTAATTCCAGCACTCAGGCTACAACATGCTTGGCTATCTTGGTCCAGGCAAATCAAGGGACCAAAGGAGCTGGTGAGAGAGTGCACAGAGCACTGGGGAGTACTAAGCAGATGTCCCAGCTTGGACAGCTTGCAGGGAACTTTTGGCATGGAGCTTTCCTTCCCACTTCCAAATCCCCTGCCCAAAAGTCTGGACTGTGTCACCTGCTCAATCCTCCTGAATTTGTCAATCTTTCCACATTTATTCTTAAACTGCCTGTTGGCTGAGCTGCCATACAGCCCCCTCTGTCCCTTGGAAGAGATCAGATGCTTCACAAGTGTGGACCAGGACAGCACAAACAGAAATGAAAGTCATGAAAATGGTCCACTGACCTCAGGACTGGCCAGGCAACAGAGTGGAAGCTGGGCAGTCGCTGGTCCTCTCATAAATACTTCTGTCATGAGTTTGTCTGACCCAGCTCTCTTCCCTCTATTGAAGCATTAGGCCACTGCTGTTAAAAAGTCTGTGCAATACTCAAACTCACGCCTAATCAGAGAAATGAAAATGAAGGCTACATTGAAATACCATTTCTTTCCTTTCAGATCAGCAAAATTCAACACTTCAAAAAAATTTAAAAAAAAAACAAACAGATTCTGAAATATACATGAAAGTTTAAAGGGCCTAGAATATCCAAAGCAATCCTATAAAAGAACAAAGTAGGAGGACTTATACTAAGATGGCTATACTGGCATAAGGATTGACAAAAGGATAAATGGAACATAATGGAGCCCAGAAATTGACCTCAAATTATATACTCAATCGTTGACAAAGGCATCAAAGTAATACAAAGGGAGAAAGAAAGTGTTCTCAACAAACGGCCCTGAAATAGCAGGATATGGAAAAACAAAACAAAACAAAGAACTTCGACCCCTACCTCAAATGATACTCAAAAATTGAGATGATACATAGGCCCAAAATAACAGCTAAATCCATAAAAATTTTAGAGGAAAACATAAGAGTTTGTGACTCAGTGAGGAGGTAGTCAAAAGTTTCTAGGACAGAAAAAGCAAAAACCCTAAAAAATTTTGTTAACTTGACTTCAAAATTAAAAACGTACACTCATCAAAAAGAGATAATGAATAGGCAAACCTCGAACCAAGAGAAAATAATCACAAAACACTTATCTAATAGAACTTCTACAACTCAATAATAAAAGACAACTCAATTTTTTTAATGGATAAAAGATCTTTTTAAAATAAAAACCTTTTTTTTTTTTTTTTAAATGGGCAAAAGAAACAGACCATTCACAAAAGATGTGTGAATGGTGAATAGGCACTGAAAAGGCACCCAACATCATTAGTTATCAGGAAAATCAAAATTAAAGTTGTAATTAAATACCAGAACACATCTACCAGAAGGACTAAAATTATAGGCTGATGATACCAACTACTGACAAAGATGTAAAGCAACTGGAATTCTCATACACTGCTGGTGGCGTGTAAAATGGTGCAACACACACCTACCCTACAACCTGCCAATTCTACTCCTAAGTATTCACACAAGAGAAATGAAAACATATGTCATAGGTTAACAAAAAATAGAATATTTATAGAGTGTTAGTAGTCAAACACTAGAAAGAGACTAGGTGTCCATCAATAGGAGAATGAATAAACTGTGGTCTTTGGGGTAAGATATCCCAATACAGAGGGATCCTATTCAGCAATAGAAAAGAATGAATTACTGATCAACACAACATGAATGAACCTTAAAAGCATTATGCTACATGGAGAAAGCTTTATATAAAGGAGTATGTACTATATGATTCCATTTATGTGAAGTTAAGCAAAACTTCTCTGTGGTAGAAAAAAAACAATCAGAACTGTGGCTGCCTCTGGGGTGGGAATAGGGATTGACTAAAAGTCACGTAGGAACATGGTTGGGAAATCATAACGTTCTATATCGTGGAAGGGGGTTGGGTTTCACGGGGACATCCATTGGTCACAATCAGTAGATGTACACTTAAGCTTTGTGCACTTCATTGTTTGTAAATTTTATATCAAAAGAGAAAAGTCGGGCTTCCCTGGTGGTGCAGTGGTTGAGAGTCTGCCTGCTAATGCAGGGGACACGGGTTCGAGCCCTGGTCTGGGAAGATCCCACATGCCGCGGAGCAACTAGGCCCGTGAGCCACAACTACTGAGCCTGCGCGCCTGGAGCCTGTGCTCCGCAACAAGAGAGGCCACGACAGTGAGAGGCCCGCGCACCGCGATGAGGAGTGGCCCCCGCTTGCCGCAACTGGAGAAAGCCCTCGCACAGAAACGAAGACCCAACACAGCCAAATAAATAAATAAATAAATAAAAATTAAAGGTGCTAATAATTTTTTTTAAAAAAGAGAAAAGTCAATGAATATTGAACTCTAATTAATAATATTCATGCTGAACTATATAGGAGTGTGATGATGTCTGTGATTTATTTTGAAATACATTTTTTTAAAAGATGAACTAAAGGGTAGAGGAATGAAGAAATGAATAGGTATGTGATAAAACAAGTATAGAAAAGTGTTAATTATAGAATATAAACGATGGGCATATGGTTGGTCTTACAACTGTTAAAAATCTTCCAACTTTGCTGTTTGTTTGAAATGTGTCATAACAAATGCTTTCTTAAAAGATGAAGACCTTTAGATATAGTATGTGGTCTTTTATTTCAGAAATAGGAAGAAATAAGAATACATATAGTCTCTCCTTGCTTATATTTGTCTAGAGTAACACTAGTAACATAAATGAGGAGGTTGATGAGGGCATGTCAGTGCATACCTTTAATATTATTTCACTCTTTGAAACATGTAAATTTATAACCTATTCAAGACAATGAAACTTTTAAAAAGAAGACAGTTTGTCCATAGAAGGAATAAAGGCTTAGGGGATCTAGCTGACCAGCTTCTCGTTTCTCCTGCCCTCCCATGTTTGAAATCCACTCATTCTAAGGTCTTTGGGAGAAAAGAGAAAAGGCAGGTGGCTGAATTCTTGGACGGTCACCTTGAAATTTGGAAATAATGGATTTCTGTCTTAGCTACACCTTTATCCTCCCTTCTGCCTTACATACACACTCACATACCCTCATCCACTCACACATACCAAACACACACACTCACCCATACTCACTCATAGAGGAGTGTGCATGAATAGTGCCAAGGAGCCATCTCCAGTGTCCCTGTGGCCTCCCCCCCCTGCCCATCCCCACACACCCCAGTTCCTTTCCTCCCCCCTCCCCCCGCCCCTCCCCCTCCCCCCTCCCCCTCCCCCCCCCACCCCAGCCTCCTCTCCTCGGGGAAAAGTTTTTCAGCCAGGTACACAGGATGGCGATGGTGGGGAAGACATGCATTCAACAAACAGCCACCCCAAACCACCTCATCCACTTTCTCAGACAAGGATCCTCCATAAGGGGTGCTGCTGTGAAATGCTTGGCTCAGAAATGTGACCGAGCTGAAGTGACAACATGACCCTGGGGAAAGGAATCCCCAGCTCCCACCAGAGTTTTCCGAAGACTCAGCAACCTAAAATTGATACATTGTTCGCACATTTTCCCTCCCCGCTCAAAAGGAAGCGCCTCGTCCAGCTGGCCCCAAACTGCCAGAGGAAACAGAGCACACCCACCAGCAGGACAAGGAGCTCAGGGCAGCGACCCCGTGCAGGCGGCCCCATACGCAGGGCGCTGGTCTACCAGATGCCAGCAGCAAGGTGAACCCGAGGGGTAAGGAAGTTATGAGAGGACAGAATCTTTGGAGAGATGAGGGAGAGAAAGCATTTTTCTCAGGTAGGTAGAACGCTTGCTAAGACGGATTATTCTGGGGAAAGGCCAGGGAAGGGCAAATACGTTGACCCCAAAGCTAAAAATTAGGACTATGAACAGCAGCCAAGAAAACCCAACTGATGACGCTGCCTCTAAAGAAGACACATCAAGGAAGAGATTAAATTAGAGCCGCGAATTTTAAGTCGTGGATGGGCTGTCTGTCAGGATCGGCTGACATCGCTAATGGAATCCGAATCTCTGTGGAAAGCCGCGGGGGATAATACAGAAGTAGAAAGAACGTCAAGAGGAGGCTGGCTTGAGAAACGAGTGTCCTGGGAGAAGCGAGATGTTAATTAATCAGCGAGCCTGCGGGAACCACCCGTGATCTTCCGCTTCCCCTTCCTGGAGCTGAGCCCGGCTCTGGGAGAGCCTGAGCCCAGAGGGCTAAATCTGGGGGAAGAGAAATCGCTGGAAGGAAAGGAAGGAATTAAAGAATGCAAACAAAAATAAAAGGGGCTGCTCTGGAGATCATTTTGCACACAAGGGGCGTGGCCTCAGACACTGCGGACAAGCTGCCGGTGCAGTGCCCAGGCTGCACCTGGGGGCCCGCACGCCCGGCAGGGCCTCCACCTTTGGGTCCTCTCTGGCTTTCAGCCCGGGCTTTGCCTGTTGCGGGGTACGCAATCCTATACTAGATGGGGCTGGCAAGATCCTGGCTCTCCGGCAGGCACAGCCAAGCCTCAGTGGGATTCCCCTCCCCCCCCATTCGGGAACTAGGAATGATCCCATTTGCGCCAGAACAGGAGACATGTCCATCCTTACTTCTGCCAAGAAGACACTGCTCAGTGGGGCTCAGCAATGTTACAGCCCCAGAGGGTGGTTATTTACCCAGTTCCCCATAGGCTGTCCTTGGAAGTGGCTACAGGGGCCTTCTCGACATAACCAGAACATCATGCAAAGGAACAGAAGAGACTGCAAGAACCCTACCCACTTTGCTCTGGTAAGTCTCCTCTTCCACCTCCCAAGCAGGCCAGCTCTGGGCAAAATTACTATGGGGAAGGGTGGGGCGGCAGGGTGATCAGCGTTTCACTCTCCTGAACCCTTCGCCTGAGCCCTAGAAGCCTGGCACTCTGATTCTTTCTTCATCTTGGCAATGGCTTCTCTTAGGGGAAGTTCTGCTATCAATTATTGTCACCTCAAAGTAAATGAGACAGTGGGGTCTATTAAAAATTACGTGAGCTTTAGCATCAAATGATCTAGGTTCAAATCCCGGCGCCTCCACACACTGTGAAGCGCTAAACAAATAACAGTCTCTTTGAACCTTGGGTCCTCCACCTGCAAAATAAAGATAATAACACCCACACCCCTTTGGTGTGCACTTTAATTAAGAGCAGTATGTGTAAAGGGGCCTAAAGTAGCACTTACTACCCAGAAGTGCTCCATAAAGTATTCCCTTTACCTTTCCTCAACTTTCTCCAAAGATCTCCACTTCAAAATGCTTATAGAGATAACAGTAACTTGCAGGCAAAAATCCACTGTATTCCAACTAGATTTTAAAATGTCTTGAGTTAGGATGAGTTTTGGTGGACTCTGTGTTCTCTAAGTATACTAGAGCCCATTTTCTTAAGCATCTCTATCTAACTACTCTGACCTAACGGCACCTCACAAAGGCACCTTAGGACATTCTCTGCCTCTCATTTCTTCATCTTAAATCTTGCTCTGTGACCAGCACAGCCAGGGTATCTGTGAGGCCTTGGCCTTTTTGGAAGGCTGAGAATTGCCTTTCAACATATGTTATGGGCTGAATTCTGTCCCACCGAATTCATATGTTAAAGTCCCAACCCCCAGACCCTCCAAATATGACTGTATTTGGAGACAGTATCTTTAAAAAGGCAATTAAATTGAGAGTATTAGGGTGAACCCTTATCCAATAGGACTGGTGTCCTTATAGGAAGAGGAAACTTGGACATAGATATGCTTAGAGGGAGAATGCTGTGTGAACATGAAGAGAACTCAGAAGAAGCCAAGCCTGCCAACACTTTGATTTTGGACTTCTACCTTCCAGAACTGTGAGAAAATAAATTTCTGTTTAAGCCACTCAGTCCTGTGGAACTTTGTCATGACAGCCCTAGCAGACTAATACAGTGTCTATTCTCCCCTTCTTCATTTTAGAAATAGAGTTCCTCTAGTTTTAGCTAAACATATGGCTGCCCAGCTAGCGACTACATTTCCCAGCCTTCCTTGCAGCAAGGTTGAGCCTTATGATTAAGTCTGAGCCAGTGGGATGTGACTAAAAGTGACGTGGCAACTTCCAGGTCCCGACTTTAAAGGGAAAGCTGCTTGCACTCCACTTCCATTTGTCCACTTCCTGTTGGCAGAGAGATGGCTACAATTGGAGCAGCTTCCGTGGTCAAAGAGATGGAAAGCACAGCTAAGCTCTCCTCCAATACTAGACCACCCCTCTCTATACCCAGAACTTGATAGAGAAATACATTGCTACCTTATCCACGCCTCTGTTGGGTACTTTGGGCCTCCTGATCATGGCAGCTTAGCCTGCCTTTGGGCTAATATGGCTGTTCTCCCTCCAACACCCAGATGCTCTAGCTCCCAGGTTCCCTAGAAACACCTGGCTGTAGGAAGAACAGAGACCACTAGTGCTGCTCAAAGTTGAGACTCTCAGAAATCAGGTGGATGGAGGCCCAGGATCCCTGGATCTTAGAGGGACCTTGGTAACCCTCTGGCTTCCCTTCCCACTTAAGGCAGGTATAGAAATCTCCTCATCTGTGTGGCCCACAAGTTCTTATCCAGCCTTTGTTGGAATGATTCCCTCGACACAGATCTCACCCCCTAGCAGGCCACCTTTAACACAGGTGTGGTCCAGGTGGGTGTGGGACCACACCTGTAGTCAGACAGTCCATCCTTCTGGGATCTGAAATCAGCCTCCTGTAACTTTGCCCTCTGCTTCTAGTCCCAGCCTCTAGGGTGAAACGGAATTAGCCCTGCAAGCATCTAGAAGACCGGATTGCTGAACACAGGGCTTCCCAAATGTCTCAATTCTCAGGGTCCTGAGCGTCATAGTTAACTTTATTCACAACATCTAGGCCAAAAGAAATACTAGGAAGTTCCATTTAATAAGGAGTTACTCCAAACCAACTTAATAAGTATATCTTAATAACTTAGTAGCTTGAAATAATACACATAAACTGAAAGAAAAAAAAATTTTGATTTTGTTCTTAAATAACCACAATTACTTACTAATGGGACGTGTGTCCTATTGGGCACTGCACAGCTTCTCAGACCTCGGAATCACATTGGACTTAACCACCCCTCATTCTCTGTTCCACACCAATTTTTATTCAGTACTTGCTTTTTCTTGTAGCAACCACTGGAAATCCAGCTTCACAAAGATATGACATCATCAAATAGACTGTAATATGATCTAATGTTGAAAATGTAAGCTACATGGAGATGGTAATTAACACAATAGTCAAAAGATGTTTCCCTCAAATTTTTAAAATATCCTGTGGGGTGCCTGTGAATTTCTATGGTACTTTGGGGTGCCTCAGTGCACAGTTTGGGAACCATGGGCCTAGTCATAATTATTTAGTTATTGGAAGTCTACCTGGGTTCAAATTTTGTCAGTTTCCACATCTATAAAATTTGTAAAATTATGGTGCCTACTTCATATGGGTCTTGTGAAAATTAAATATGAGTATACATTTGAAAATGGCTAGCACAGGACCTGACAAAGAGAAGTCCTTTGTATTCGGTTTCTATTGCTACATAACAAATTATCATAAACTTAGAGGCTTTAAACAATACATATTTATCGTCTCATGGTTTCCATCAGGAGACATGGCTTAGCTGGGTCCTTTGCACCAGGGCCTTACCAGGCTGCAGTCAGGCATTGGCCAGGGCACAGTGTCGTCAGAGATTCAAATGAAAAAAGCATCACTTCCAAGCACCTTCAGGTTGGTGGCAGAATTCACGTCCTCAAAACTGTAGGACTGAGGTCCCCATTTTATTACTGGCTGTTGGGGCTGATTTCAGCTTTTTATGGCTATGCTCAGTTTCCTGTCATGTGACCCCCTTCACAGGTAGTTTTATATGACAGCAGCTTGCTTCTTCAAGGCCCGTGGAAGAATTTCTCTTTCCAGTCTTCAAAGACAAGAGTCTTATATAATGAAACATAATCATGGGAGCAGCATTTGCCACGCAAATAATCTCATCAAGAGAGTGACCTGCCATCACTTTTGCATCACATATTCTGTTCAACAGAAGAAACCCACAGGTTCCACCCACACTCACGGAAGGTTACTCTAAAAGGGAATGACTCATTGGGGGCCACCTTAGGTTAGGTCTACCACAGCCTTGAAAATACTGTCATGCCCCCTTCTTTTCTCCAGACTAAATATGCACAAGTGTATCAACTCTACCCTGCGTGGCTCTAGCCCCTGTGCTGACATCAAAAGACTTTTGCCTTGGGAGGAAACTGGTTCGGGGGGGCGGTCCAGCACTGCTTTATTGTGTAGGGGAACTCGGTCCCATGAAGAGCGGTAGATGACACAGTGGAGGCACTTTCCATTTCCATTTAATTTACTCACCCTTCCACTCATTTATTCGACCATTTTTGGGGAACAGTTTCTATGATACAGGCCCTGGTCTGGCACTGAAGGCAAACAAGGATTAAGGAAAATCCTCATGGTCCCTGGACACAGGGTCCCATCCCCCAATGCTGGACACAGACCCCACCACTTGAATCCATTCAAATGGTACCTTTAGCACATTTCCTAGCCTTGTGACTCCTTTGAGGTCAGGGAACTGATACTCCCTGGGAAGAGCTGTGGCCATTCGTTTAATACAGATGTGGTCAAGAGCCATTGGCCCTGGGGAGAAAGAGAGGGAAGTGGCAGAGGTGGGTGACACCGAGCAAAGAGAATATGACCAGGTCGGGGTACTTGAGTTTCAGGGCCCTCTTGGTGTGTGTTCCTGGAGTTCCCCAGAGCTCAGTTTCTTCATCTGAACAGAGTAGGGGTGATCTGAGCCAGTGGCTACTGAACTTTCCACCACTACACACTCATCTTCATTATCCTCCCAACATGCACATTTTGAAAAATTGTGTCTATCCAGATCAGTTGCACACATTAAAAAGTAGTCAATAGGTTTTCCCACGAAATCAGCAGTGCTCTACCTGAGTTGCTATCATTTCAGTCCATCACTGAGAAGCTAATGCTTTTGGCAGACACAGATAGCCAGGGGGCATGCAACTAAGTGCAAGACGTTAGAAACTGAAAAATGCTCGTGGCACCCAATATTACTGCTGTGGCCCTCTGTGCATACAGGGGCCCAGCCTACCTGCTATTTCCTCAAAGTGGTACGTGAGCCACTAGGTAATCCTAGAGATGATTTAGGTGGCATATCATATTTATAGGTACATATTTATTTTAATATGCAATAATAAAAATTATAAGTAGCCCATCAAACCAATGAGATAACATCCATTTTAAATAAACTAAGTGAAAAAAAAATTATACAGAATAAAATAAGTACCAGTCCAGGTGGTACATGACTCAGTAACACCATGTGCGAACGACCAGCATTTGAGAAACTGGCTTCCCTCACCCCCAAGGACCCTCACCCCATGTTGTGTGATGCTGTTTGAGTGCACTTCCTTTCTCAGGGCATCTCCCACATACCACCCCAACTCCTCTCAGCCTCTACAAGAATGGGGCTCTTAGACACACTAGGAAAATGGTGCTCCGAATAGCCAAACTGGCTAGCCAGCTCTTTGGTTTCTGTGTTTTGAACTGCTGATCGGCTGTTTTACAAGAGCCCTAACTCTTCCATCCCTATAATTTGCTGTCAAATATCAGACAGTGAAGCAAAACATGACAACGGTCAGGGATGTTTTTGTCTTGAGATTTTAAAAAATAATGGTATCGTTCTCACTAAAGATCAAATGCAAGGCTGTTTCACTCAGAAGCACATCAAGAACTGTGTTGCCTTGATGCTTCCCCTGACCCTCCTCTGTGTGATACATTAGGATGCCTGCTTTAAAAATCTTTTTCTTTTTTCTTTTTATTCCCCAGCATTTTTCCTGGCAAGAAGTTGACAGTGAAGAGGTGAAAACTAAGCCTAGAGCCTCGACC
The DNA here is from genome assembly GCF_949987535.1 of Balaenoptera acutorostrata. NCBI lineage: Eukaryota > Metazoa > Chordata > Mammalia > Artiodactyla > Balaenopteridae > Balaenoptera > Balaenoptera acutorostrata. The sequence continues at coordinate 93,036,567 of NC_080065.1, forward strand.
CTGGAGATTACCAGGAGACTAAATGAGAGCTCTGTCTGTCTGTCTCGGGTACGTCCACAGGTCCCCACCTCCTCGCCAGCTAAGCGCTGTGGACAGAGAGCCATGGCATGCTCTCCTGATTTATCTGTGCTCGCTATATTCCTCAGAAGCACATCGTTTAAAGAGAGAAAATTGGTATTTTTATATCTCTTATGGATGGGATACTTTCTCCCTATCTATAACAGTTTGGAAATGCTTTTAAGAAACCCAGATGATGAGGTTAGGAATAAATCTTTCTTCTGGCCTTGGAGTTCCCTGAGGAAGAATGAACAAGGGCCTCTGCAAGGCCAGCAGAGCCACAACACCATCTCATGTGTCTAGAAGAATCATGCTGCTCCACTGTCATACCCACCCCTCCATGAGGCAGGACTGGGGAAGAGGGACTTAGCCTCAGTGTAGGGAGTAAGGGCAGGGGGGAGATTTGCCTTGTATTGAATACAAAGGCCAATGCACTGAGAACGGCTTATAGGATGGTTGCAATTGACATCTACTTATTTGTTAGAGCAAAATATGCTCCTAGTTTGAGGAAAATAGAATGGGCAGCAGGAAAGCCACCTGGCTTAGTTCTCTGAAAAATTTTAAACGCTTTTGCCTCTTCCAGTGGTGTATGTCATGCTGGATACTTCCCCCATCCTCTTCTCCCCTTCTATCTGCCCTTCTAAGATCTGCTGCCCCAATTCTAAGCTCCCTGCGGCAGCCCTGGATTCCATTATCTGTCTGTCTCCTAATGTGACTCAGCCCTTGGGCTCACCACTCTTTGGTCTCCGGGTGCTCAGAAGCCCAGGAAAGTAAGAGCATCACAGCTCACAGAGGGAATATTCTACAAGTGCTGGGAGGAGGGAGAAGAGAGGAGGTGGAGGAGAAAGTGGTTGTCACATGTTTTTTCTTGGGATCCTGTTAATTTACATCACTGTTGGAACTGAGGGAACATATTCACCTTATGAACATATTTAAAGCTCTTTTATGCTAGTTATGACAATAACAGCCACTGGAATATCTCATATAAGTAAAGCTTGAGTTACATTTCAAGGACCTGTCCTATCTATTGCCTCATTCATCCCCAAAGCAATGCTAGCTCAAGACACTCTCAAGGACCTGCTATGTTTGAACATCTACAAGGAAGGGTGTTGACTGACAGAATTCACAAGAATCACCCAACCTTCTTGCCCACAAAGTGAAGCAATGCCTTCAGATCACTGGCCCACAGATGCCAAAGGGGGGCTGGAAGGGTCAAAGGTTGGGGGCCATAAAAGTTTGAGATTATCTTAACAGTGAAAGGGGATTCTCTTAATAACTGGGACCACAGGACAATCCTAAGCAAGCTGGGAGGTGCAGTCACCAATTCTAAGGGACCCTGCTTGACACTGCCTCCCTATCTGCCACATAGAGCCCCTTCCCCTCCCCCCCCCCTTTTTTGGTAAAATTAACTTTGTAATGTTGAACTCATACAAATTGAGATTTATTTAGGATGCATGCAATACACTGGGGATGAAGAGAGGTAGATTTCCAGAAAATACATCTAAAAGGGAATATAGGGGAAAGAAAAAATTATTGCTCATTGGAATTGAACTATATGGAAAGGTACTAGCAATGTAATTCAGAGCCAGAAATGTGACTCTGCTCAAATACAGAGATATTTCACTACAAACTGCTTTCTTTTCATTATCTCATCAGCCCAAATTCAGCCATCTTGGGCTACTTTGTCCAGTTGATTATAAAGGCAGTGGGGTGCTTACAGGACTCAGTGAAGCTGGCTGCTGGGGACTGGGGGAGAGCAAAGCAGGTGAAGAGGTTGGCCTGGCACATGAGAAAGCAAGCTTCCCCAGCTGTGGGGCCATGAGTAAGTGATGACATCCCTCCAAATTTCAGTTACCTAATCTGTATGTGGCAGGGGCACAGCTCAAGCCTAAAACACATTCCCTGCAGGATTCAGGCATTGGCTCCAGTTGAAATCATGTCCCTGGAGGATTCAGGCCTATCTGGGGATAATTAGAGGACTGGTGGGCAATGCTCTAAGGCCTATGGTTAGATAAATGATTAAGGAGTCATGGTCAGTATGGGAGGATGGACAGATTTCAGGCACACAAAGTCTGTCAGTCATGATTCCCAACTGATATAGCCCATCCAGAGGGGCCAATTTACATGCCTTTGTCTTTTTTTAAGAATACCAACCCCAAGGCCAGCATTACCCTGATACCAAAACCAGACAAGCACACGACAAGAAAAGAAAATTACAGGCCAATATTGCTAATGAACATAGATGCAAAAATCCTCAGTAAAATATTAGCAAACCAAATTCAGCAGGATTGCTGAAAAGGGTACTTTTAAAAGGATTATACATCATGACCAAGTGGGATTTATTCCAGGGATATAAGGATAGTTCAGCAATCACAAATCGATCAATGTGATTCACCATGTTAACAAAATGAAGGATAAAAATCATATGATGATCTTAATAGATGCAGAAAAAGCATCTGACCAAATTCAACATCCATTTATGATGAAAACTCTCAACAAAGTGGGCATAGAGGAAACATACCTCAACATAATAAAGGCCATATATGACAAACCCACAGCTAAGTACACACTCAATGATCAGAAGCTGAAAGCTTTTCCTCTAAGATCAGGAACAAGACAAGGATGCCCACTCTTACCACTTTTATTCAACATAGTATTGGAAGCCCTGGCCAGAGCAATTAGGCAAGAAAAAGAAACAAAAGGCATTCAAATCGGAGAAGAAATAAAACTGTCAGTATTTGCAGATGACATGACATTTTACATAGAAAACCCTAAAGACTCCACCAAAAAACTGTCAGAACTAATCAAAGAATTCAGGGTACAAAATTAATATACAAAAATTGGTTGCATTTCTATACACTAATAAAAAGCTATCCAAAAGGGAAGTGAAAAAAACAATCCTATTTACAATTGTATCAAAAAGAATAAAATACCTAGGAATTAATTCAACCAAGGAGATCCAAGACCTGTACACTAAAGACTATAACACGTTGATGAAAAAAATTGAAGATGCAAATAAATGGAAAAATAACCATGCTTACAGATTTAAAGAATATTGTTAAAATGTCCATATTACCCAAAGAAAGCTAGAGATTCAATGCAATCCTTATCAAAATTCTAATGGCATTTTTCACAGAAACACAACAAACAAGCCTAAAATGTGTATGGAATCACAAAAAATCCCAAGAACCCAAAGCAATCTTGAGAAAGAAGAACAAAGCTAGAGGCATCATGCTCACAGATTTCAAACTACACTACAAAGCTATAGTAATCAAAATGGTATGATACTGGCATAAAAACAGACACATAGATCAATGGGACAGAATAGACAGCCCAGAAATAAACCCATGCATATATGGCCAATTAATTTATGACAAAGGAGCCAAGAATATACAATGAGGAATGAAGAGTCTCTTCAATAAATGTTGTTGGGAAAACTGGACAGCCACATGCAGAAGAATGTAACTGGGCCACTATCTTACACCACACGCAAAAATTAACTCAAAATGGATTAATGACTTATATGAAGACCTGACGACATAAAACTAGCAAAAAGCAGTCAGTAAGCACCTTAATATTGGTTATGGTGATGAATTTTTAGATTTGACAACAAAACAAAGGCAACAAAAGCAAAAATAAACAAGTGGGGTTTTATCAAACGAAAAAGCTTCTACAAAGCAAAGGAAACCATCAACAAAATGAAAAGGCAACCTACTGAATGGAAAAAAATATTTGCAAATCATGTACCTGATAAGTGGTTAATATCCAAAATATATAGAGAACTCATGCAACTCAATAGCAAATAATAATAATAATTCAATTAAAAATGGGCAGAAAATCTGAATAAACATTTTTCCAAAGACGACATAGACAGGGCCAATGGGTACATGAAAAGGGGCTCAACATTGTTAATCATCAGGGAAATGGAAATGAAAACCACAGTGAAATATCACCTCACACCTGTCAGAATGGCTACTATCAAAAAGATAAGAAACAATAAATGTTGGCAAGGATGTGGAGAAAAGGAAACACTTGTTCACTGTTGGTGGGAATGTAAATTGCTGCAGCCACTATGGAAAGAAAGCATGGAGGTTCCTCAAAAAATTAAAAATAGAACTACCAGCAATTCCACTTCTGGGTATTTATCCAAAGAATACAAAAAAACATTAACTCAAAAAGATGTATGCACCCCCATGTTCATTGCAGCATACGTACAATAGCCAAGACATGGAAGTAACCTAAGTATCCAAATGATAGATGAATGAATAAAGAAAATGTGGTATTTATATACAATGGCATATTAGCCATAACAAAGAATGAAATCTTGTCATTTGTGACAACATGGATGGAACTTGAGGACATTATTCTTAAGTGAAATGAGTCAGAGAAAGACAAATACTGTGTGATCTTGCTTATATGTGGGAAGGAAGGAAGGGAGGGGATGGAGGGAGGGAGGGAGGGAGGGAGGGAGGAAGGAAGGAAGGAAGGAAGGAAGGAAGGAAGGAAGGAAGGAAGGAAGGACCAAAAAAAAGAAATCATAGAAAACAGATTAGTGGTTGCCAAAGGCCGAGTTGGGGGCAGGGGGGGTCTTAGAAATAGGTGAAGGGGGTCAAAAGGAACAAATTTCCAGTCAAGTCATGGGGATATAATGTACAGCAATGGGGACTATAGTTAGTAATACTGTATTGCATATTTGAAAGTTGCTGAGAGCAAATCTTAAAAGTTCTCATCTCAAGAAAAAAATTTCTGTAACTATGTGTGCTGTCAGATGTTAACTAGACTTGTCGTGGTGATCATTTTGCAATACATACAAATATCAAATCATTATGTTGTACACCTGAAACTAATATAATGTTATGTGTTAATTATAGCTCAATTAAAAAACAAAGACAAAAAAAACCTGTCTATTACTCACAGCAATAGTAGTAGGCAGAGTAATATCTTGCACCTGTTCTCCAAACCCCGATTCCCACAGAGCGAAAAGATCAGGCCAAGTGTCGCCTGCACATGCAGTGGGGTGCATGGAGCCCTGAGATTAGCAAGCCCCAATCTCATATAAGCATTTCTGGAAAACCTGCCCATCCTCATTTCCAGAGAGAGAGATTACCCTGGAATGTAAACCAATCTGCTCTGAGGAGGGGAGGGGGACGTCGCCATCTTTATTAACCTGTACTGTAATAGACACTGCTATTTTTCCAAGGCTGCTTGTTTAAACAAACATTCTCGAAAACATAGTAACTGGCTGTTACGCCTCATCATCTAGAAACTTGAGAGATTCATGGAGAATCATCTCCCGATTTGTACGCCAACACTGTAAACTTTGACTGGCAGAGGAGGTAGCCAAGGAAGTTATTATCTGATGGCCTCAATTTTTCTCTTTACAGTCAAGTACCAAGTAAGATTATTTGTCAAGAAGAAAGGGTGGTGTGGTGGAGGAGCGGATTTTTAAAAGGCAACTGAGAATGAAAAAGCACCTGAGCAAAGTGGAGAGATAAATGGCTCAGACCCAGTGAAGGCTTTTCCAGCATCAAGAGCCCAGCTAAGGCTGGTGATCATGAATGTGGAGCACAGAGCAGTGCTCAGTGTGGGACAGGAGCAGAGACCACAGCCTGGAAGATGGATGAAGGGGTGGGAGATGGCAGGGCAAGCACAATGGAAGCCAAGAGAGTTTGGAGCAAAAACTAGAGGGATTGAAGTGAAGGACTGTGAGATCTAAGCAATTATTTCCTAACTCTTTGCACCTGGTGGTACATGGGGGGTGAATGGAGACTGCCTGCACTTGGACACAACTGACCAGGGGCTCCAGCCCCAGGAGACCGAGGGGATTGGTATCGCTACATACCTGTTGCTCCATCAGGACACACTGGAAGGAAGCTCAGAGCTAGAGAAGGAAATAAAGTCAGGGGGAGTTGATATACGGGGAAGATATCCAAGGTTAACAGAAGGCTGAAGAGTCTGTATTAGGGGTGAGTGAGGGAGACAGCTGGAAGGACTCAAGGCTATAGTTATAATCAGTACCTTAATAATATTGAGTCTTCTGGACCATACATGGAATATCTCTCCATTCACGTAGGATCCACACCTTGATACGCCACGAGTTGCTCTCATTCTGTCCGAAAAGGCGCCTGCCGACCCAGTGAAGCTCTGTACCATGCATCTGTGTCCCTCTCAGTCTGCTCTCCTACACACCGTGGCTGGTCCGCTCAGCCACACAGGGCCACGAATGTTGCTCTGAGGGCAAGGGGCCCTGCGTTCCCAGATGCCTCTAGCTGGCGTGGGTTTCTGCCCTTGTGGATCCTGGAAGGAGTAGAGACACAGCAGGGCTCGCGTCTACTCCCACCAGCATCTACCCACTAATCACTCTCCTTTTGGGCTCCCAGTCTCCGCGCAGGCTCAGAGTTGGGAAGCATTGTCCTTGTGTTTCACACATTTAAAAAATGTCTTGATTACCTGCAGGGCCCAGGTTTTTGAAATGTAGAAGTTTCTTTTGCTTCCTTTCTGCAGTAATAACCCTTCTCTGAGAAAAAGACTCCCAATTGGTGCAGCTGCTGTCTGAATGGGGATAAGGGGCAGGTGTAAAGGAAGTACGGGGGCGGAGGGGCCAGTGGGGGAAGCCTCCAGCAATATTTTATTTTATCACTTTAATACTCCTACAATATCCAACCCACGTGGCACAATGCCTGGCGTCTAGCAGCCATGGTAACTCTAGGGCCCTTCTCCCCAACCGCCGCCAATATAAATTCCTTTCCAGATCTAACATTATCTGTTTCTCCACAACTGTGTGCCTCCCACCCCAGGTGCCTCTTTTCCTCCTTGCCTTGCCTAGGGAGTTCCCTGGGGGCTCTGCACAGGCAATTACAAATACAGAGCAGCTAGGAAATGCTTCTCCCCATTGGGCCCCAGTGCTGCGGTCAGTGTTTCTCGCTTGACCATCTATCTTGTATAATTACCACTAAATTCTGGGCTCAAGTTCTTATGTGGGTCCCCTAAATAAATTTGAACAAAGCCCCGAGGAAAAATAATGATCTCAAGATGAATCAAACCTGACTGCTTTTGCTGAGTGTATCAGCTTGTTAATGTCATTTGGCTTCTTTCAGAATAAACGATTCAGTCACAATTCAATTGGTAGCTGGAGGACAGAACGCTGCTCAGTCCCTGAGTCTCACCCACAGGGAAGCCAAACGCTGCTCTGTCTAGAGAACCACTTCTCCAAGACGTCATTTGTGAATCCAATATTTCCTCTTTAAAATTCTCCATCAGTTCCGAAATGCTGAGACTTGCGTTTTGTATATAGCACAGGTTTGAAATTTGAGTCTAAATTAATTTATTTGAAGATTATTATTCAAGGATTGCTCTATATTCAGCAAATCGTCCAACTTGGGCTTTAAGCCTCGAATGATTTCCTAGCTGATGAAATAACCAGGTGCCCAAGAAGCAGCATTTAGCCAAGATGAAGTGGGAGCAGGAGGGTAGCAAAAGCCTGAACATTTACCTCTGTATAAGAGAGCATATGATGCCACCATGAGACACAGATGTGGTAAGTGAGAAAGAAGAGAGTCTGAGGTATATAGAGACCTTTACAGTTTATAGAGGGCTTTCCCATATGTCACAGCATTTGTTTTGTGGGTTGACTCTGGCATTAGTTCAGAAGTTTCAGTGTTCTAGAAAGATACTGAGCTGGGGGCCAGAGCCTGGGTTCTGCTCTTAGCTGTGCCACTGATTAGTTACTAACAAGAGCAGAGAGCCGGGGTCCTGATCCCAACCCCCCCAATGGTGAGGAACCATCCCCTCCTGCGAGGTTGCATGAGGGAGGAGTGGGTGGGAGCTGGGTCATGCCCGCCCCCCAGTAGCCTTGGAATCTTCTGAGATGATGTCTTTCAGGCCCCCTTTATTCTGCAGATGAGACCAGTCGGCCAACAGGCTGGGCCTTTTCCAAAGCCCAAGAGTGAGGACCACGAGTCTGACCACAGTGAGCTCCCCTACTGCCTGCCCTCGGGGGACCATTTGATGGTGTCCCTTGTCATCCACCACGCTGCTCGCCCTGGCCACACGCTGTGAGTGAGAAGTGGAGGAGCAGGGGAAGGAGACGGGATTCTTCCCAACAGCCGCAGGAAGACCATCATTGAGTGCGTTCAGATCTGACCCTCATGCTTTGGAAAGCACCCATCCTGTCAGCCAACCGACAGGTTCCAGGAGCACAAGAGGGCCTGACATAGATGTGCTCAAACGCTCTGAGGCCATAGAGAGACACACGGCCTGTCAGGCCGTGGTGCTCGCATAACAATCCGCTCCCATATGGGGGGAGCCCCGCGTTCCTGAGCAGCCAGCAGCTGCCGCAAGAATCTCTTTGGGGGCCACCTTCTCCAGGGCAGCTTTCAGGAATGCTGGCTGGAGCCTTGGGCCCCAAAACAAAGGTGTAAATTGATCCTGGGCCTGCTGGGTTTGGGAGGCCTAACCACACTCTGTCATATCAATCAACAGATGCTGGTTTGGGAAAGACAATTCGGGGATCCCAGCAGCACAGAGGTACACTTGCACGCGTGACCAAGTAGCCCCATTCCTTCAGGCCTTGCACGGTCCCAGGTATCGGCACTCAGAACTCCCACATGTCAGTACTCCGGAGGCACGCTGGGTTATCCAGTGTCAGCCAGAAACGAGAGGAGTCTCTGTTCAACCCGAAGGAAAGAAACAGCTCGGCTCAACCTGGCCTTTTCTTTATTTTTTAAAACCTTTGGTCTAGGGCTTCCCTGGTGGCGCAGTGGTTGAGAGTCTGCCTGCCAATGCAGGGGACACGGGTTCGAGCCCTGGGCTGGGAAGATCCCACATGCCGTGGAGCAACTAGGCCCGTGAGCCACAATTACTGAGCCTGCACGTCTGGAGCCTGTGCTCTGCAACAAGAGAGGCCGCGATAGTGAGAGGCCCGCGCATCGCGATGAAGAGTGGCCCCCGCTGGCCGCAACTAGAGAAAGCCCTCGCACAGAAACGAAGACCCAACACAGCCAAAAATAAATTAATTAATTAATTAATTAATTAAAATAAAAAAAAACCTTTCGTCTACCTCTCAGAAGTCTCCACGGATGCAGAAAATAGTGCTGACTCCAGCTGTTCTTAATCCCCCTTTTCAGTTTATTGGCTTTGAGTTTGATGCTTCTGCTTCTCTTAGATACTAACCTTTTTCAGGACTTTTTGATTTCTCTTGACTGATTATATTGTTCTAAGGTGCTTCACCTACCTTAGAAGAACGTATTCATATCTAGCTTTCTGGATAAGATTTCTCCTCTAACAGCCCGGGGCCAGGATTTGGAGTGTCTCACACTTATTCTTCCTTCAAACGTATTCTTGCCCATACCGAGTGGATTGCTGCTGTTGAGGCCTCTTTTGGAATTGTTGAGCTGCCTTAACCGAGTCTTCTTGCCCACAGTGATCTCGATAACATTCACGGGAGTTTGTTCTCCTCCTGATCCTTTGGGAAATGGTGATAAAATCTCAGCCCAGAAGTGCATCAGGAGACTTGTGTGGCTGTGAAATGCCACCTCTCCCAAGCAGCCAGCAATTTGTAGCCTTTTTTATTCCCAAAGTAAGGTTGCTTTGCCAGGAAAGGGAGACTTACTTGCATCCCTTCGCAGGGGTGTGAAAGTCATGAGAACAGTCAGGGAGGAGAAGGGGCCAGTGGGCAGAGCTGGAAATAAGCCTTAGATTTAAAGGGGAGATGGAGGGTAAAGCTGCTCTGAGGCCCTAGGAGTCCTCATCCATCACAGAGATGGACTTTGAGGATCTGCTCCCCAGCCCCCAAGGTGCCTGGTCTGAGACAGTGAACTCACTACCAGTAGGGAAGAAATAAGCAGCAAATGGGGAGAGGGTTTCAATTCCCCAGAGCCAAACATAGTTCAGGAAATGCACAAATAATCCAAGCCTCTCACCTGAATCAATGATTTCAAGTGCTTCTCCTACCTCGGGTTTAACAAACATTGCACAAGAGGGAAGGAGAGAGACCATGAAGCATATGAGCACTGAGCATGCTAGGTCTTAGGTAATTAATTTAGGGGAGACTAGGACTCAGGGAAATGCTTCTCAAAATGCTTGGAAAAGGTTGCAACCGGTTGAGCAATGAAATGGCGTGTGAACCTTCAGAGAGTGAAAGAGATAAAACTTTGGGCCTGCAGAACAGCCTTCTTTGAATGCCTGCCAGCACTGAACCTCAGGAGACTCCACTGATTCAGTTCTGGCCCCAAAGTCTCCTCCGACCGCCTGATCGAAGGAGATTCTCCCTCAGGCATGCTGCGAGGTTTCTGTGAGTAAGCAGTCCTTGGAAACCATGGCAGCTGGCCAGGCCGCCAGCGTTTTGCTGGGGTTAATATGGGTCCCACTTGTGGTTTAGTTTCCTTTGTGCCTCCTTTTCCTCCCCTCTCCACTTCCCTTTCCCTTGCAGTGTTGGTGTCCATGGGGTAATACTCTGCTGGTAGGGTCGGTTTGCAAACAGCCTTCAGAAGGTTTGTTTTTACACACAGCCTCTGGTCTGTCTCCCCCAGGTGCTGATTCAGTGGCTCTGGGACGCCCTCACAGCCATGAAGCAAGTGTCAGGTAGAGGCAAGGGTATTTTGAGGTAGAATGGTGGTTTTCCCACACTCAAATAAAAATTAAAATTACTAAAATAACTGAACATAACCTTACTAAGTATTGCTAATCACTTAGTAAGTACTGCCATCTTGTCCCAGACTTCCTGGGTTACTTTAACCCTCTAGATTCACCTAGAAGCCTGCAGAAGGGTCCAGAACATTCTTTGTGGCCTCTTCCTCTTCCCCAGCAGCCTTTTTCCTTTCATCAGCTTTGAAGAAACAGCCACCTTAGTCCACGCTGACTTTTCAGGGAAAATAAGGGGCCTCAGGGCATAGTTTGGCTAAATTTTACTCAACTCAACATTCTTAGGTTTCCATAAAGCCTTTGCATTTGTAACAGACTGAATTAGCCTTCTCCAGGCACCGCTGGAATTTGTTCTCTTTCAAATGCTTGCCATCCCTTCTTCTAGGCTTGGTCAGGCTCTTTGGAGGATTTAAGATATCAAAAAACAAAAAAATGTGCAGCTTGTTGCTTTTTATCTGATGACTGGATGTTACAATCATTACTAATTCTTGCACTATTTTTTTCCTTAGTTCTGAACAAGGTCTGATCACCTTGATTTAGTAGGATGATTTAGGGAGCCTTTATAATCAGTAGCATTATTTGTAAAGGTGGCATTTTCTTTTTTTTTTACATTAATTAATTAATTAATTTATTTATTTATTTTTGGCTGCGTTGGGTCTTCGTTGCTGCATGTGGGCTTTCTCTAGTTGTGGCGAGCAGGGGCTACTCTTTGTTGCGGTGCGCGGACTTCTCATTGCAGTGGCTTCTCTTGTTGTGGAGCATGGGCTCTAGGTGCGTGGGCTTCAGTAGTTGTGGCACGTGGGCTCAGTAGTTGTGGCTTGCGGGCTCTAGAGCGCAGGCTCAGTAGTTGTGGCGCATGGGCTTAGCTGCTCCACGGCATGTGGGATCTTCCCAGACCAGGGATCAAACCTGTGTCCCCTGCATTGGCAGGCGGATTCTTAACCACAGCACCACCAGGGAAGCCCCAAAGGTGGCATTTTCTAAGGAAAGTTGCATATTTTGACTCACTGAGCCCCTGTAATAGTCTGACAGGGAAACCTGAGGCTTCATGGAGAGAGGAAAAGCATAGATGGAGACTGCCTACACCCAGACTTGGTACTAAGAGTTACAGGAATGATGTGATTTTGCATCAGGTCCCTTCGAGTGCAAAATGCACGCTGACTCCAAATGCATTTGAGTCCTTCAAGCACTAACTTCAAGGGGCTCTGCAACCCCTCCCCCCACTGCCCCCCACCCCCGCCATTCACTCCTCAGATCCCTGCCAGGGACGGAGGCCAGACACCCCAGAGCCACAGTATTCTTTCTCCTCTCTGTGGTCATGAGAGTCTATGAGACTATTTAGTTTTTGATTTTGTGGGGCTTTATTTCTATATTTTTAAGCAACCTCCTGATTGTGATAGGTAAAAGAGGTACCTGACATCGGGCAGATCATGGTCACTCTGAAGCAGTATTGTTAAACAATCTCATGCCATCTCCCTTGTATAATTAAGATGTGGTTTCAAAAGCCCCAAATGCAGTGGCTTAAACGAGACATAAATTCATTTTTCTCCATATGTATGTCCAAAATTAGGGGGACAAGAACATGCGTGAGGCCTCGGCAGGGGGAGGGGAGGGGAGGGCGGGGCTTCCTCTACCTTGCTGCTCAGCCACGTGGAGCTCCCATTCCCCAGGCCACCTCGTGGCTAAGGTGGCTGTCCCAGCTCCAGCTGTCATGTTCACACTCCAGTCAGAGAGAAGGAAGGAAAGCGTGGACAAGAAAGATGCTTCTCAGAAATGCCAAACACCCTTTCTGCTTCCATCTCATTGACTAGAACTTTCTCACATTTTCATGCCAGCTTCAAGAGGGTAGAAAATATAGTCCTTTTTTTTTTTTTCCTGGAAACCCTATGCCTAGCTACAAAATGGGGCTTCTATTATTACAGAAGAAGGGGGAATGGATACTTCTGAGAATAGCCAGCAGGGTCTGCCACACAGCCTCGGTTTCATTCCCCTCAACACACATATTTTTACATGACCACGTTAAATTATCTTTAATCTTATTCTGTGCTCAAATCCACCCCGGACGTTGCCAACAGACTCCAAAACTTCAGACTAATTTGGATCAAAATCTCTTGAAACTTCCTCCAGTAGCTACTTTGCATTTCCTACTGAAAACCCACTGGCCTTTCTTGATCATGCAGTTGTACTAGCATCCTCATCCTTAACGCCTTGACCCCCAGGCAGAAACACACACACGGGATCCCAAACTCTTATTTTTCCATTCATCCAGAAAGAAATTAGAATCACAGATGTTGTCTGTTGATAGAAACCCTATGGCTTTCTTTTGCAACTAAAAGCTGGTAGTTTTCTAATCTCTTGTTTAAGAAGAGACAGAGGGTCCTCCTCCAAACAGGAGTCACCAGAGCCGTGTGTCTTGACATCTTTGGGCTATCTAAGAACAACACCTTTGTACTCTTTTTAAGGGAAAGTGTTTTTTAAACATAAAATAACATTATAGATAGAAAATGGTCAAATGGGTAAAAAAAAAATATGTATTATGTATCATCTATAACCTCATTACTCTCACACAGGCACTGCTATCACTGGGGCAATTTCCTTCCAGCCTTTTTTCAAATGGGCATAATTTTATAAAATATACACATACATCTTTATTTGACATTATTTCCTAACATTTTTCATATCTCTACCTTCATTTTCAATAAGCCCATTATTCTAATAACTACATAATGGAGTAGATGTATCATAACTTATGTAACCGTTCCCTGTCATGAGCATGCAGCTTGCACCCAACTCTCTTCCTTTCCCTGAAATAATAAACAATAAGAACTCTTATAAAGATTCATTTCATATTCAGAGTCACAGGGATTCAGAAGTTTACTTTTTAAATGGATATTTTTCAACTAGTGTGATTTTATTACACAAATAATACATTCACATGTTTTTTAAAAAGCTAACCAGAGGGGGCAGAGTCAGGATTGCAGACTAGGAGGGCGCAGAATTCGTGTCTATGCACAACTAGGGCACCTACTAGGCACCAGTGGGGGAACACGGACTCCTAAGGGGGTGGGAGGAACCCACAGTGACCGGCTTGCGGGATCTTGGTTCCCAGGCCGGAAGTCGGGCCCGAGCTCCGAGTCCAAACCACTGGACTAACAGAGAACCTCAGATCCCAAGGAATATTAATAGGAGTGAGGCCCCCCAGAGGACCTAATCTCAGCACCAAGACCTGGCTGTATCCAACTGCCTGCAAACTGCAGTGCTGGACGGCTCAGGCCAAACAAGCAGTAAGACAGAAATACAGCCACACCGATAAAAATTTTTAAAAAATTAAATGACAAAAAAATTTGTTACAGATGAAGGAGCAAGGTAAAAACCTACAAGACCAAATAAATGAAGATGAAATAGGCAACCTACCTAAAAAAGAATTCAGAGTAATGATAGTAAAGATGATCCAAAATCTTGTAAACAGAATGGGGAAAATACAAGAAACATTTAAGAAGGATCTAGAAGAAATAAAGAGCAAACAAACAGTGATGAACAATACAATAAATGAAATTAAAAATACTCTAGAAGGAATCAATAGCAGAATAACTGAGGCAGAAGAACAGATAAGTGACCTGGAAAATAAAATAGTGGAAATAACTACTGCAGAGCAGAATAAAGAAAAAAGAATGAAAAGAATTGAGGACAGTCTCAGAGACCTCTGAGACCACATTAAACGTGCCAACGTTTGAATTATAGGGGTCCCAGAAGAAGAAGAGAAAAATAAAGGGACTGAGAAAATATTTGAGAAATTATAGTTGAAAACTTCCCTAACATGGGAATAGAAATAGTCAAACAAGTCCAGGAAGCACAAAGAGTCCCATACAAGAAAAACCCAAAGAGAAACATGCCAAGACACATATTAATCAAAGTATCAAAAATTAAATACAAAGAAAAAAGTTTAAAAGCAGCAAGGGAAAAACAACAAATAACATACAAGGGAATCTCCATAAGGTTAACAGCTGATTTTTCAGCAGAAACTCTGCAAGCCAGAAGGGAGTGGCAGGACATATTTAAAGTGATAAAAGGGAAAAACCTACAACCAAGATTACTCTACCCGGCAAGGATCTCATTCAGATTTGACAGAGAAATTAAAACCTTTACAGACAAGCAAAAGCTAAGAGAATTCAGCACCACCAAACCAACTTTACAACAAATGCTAAAGGAATTTCTCTAGGCAGGAAACACAACAGAAGGAAAAGGCCTACAATAACAAACCCAAAACAATTAAGAAAATGGTAATAGGAACATACATATCAATAATTACCTGAAATGTAAATGGATTAAATGCTCCAACCAAAAGACATAAACTGGCTGAATGGATATAAAAACAAGACCCATATATATGCTGTCTACAAGACCCACTTCACACCTAGGGACACATACAGACTGGAAGTGAGGGGATGGAAAAAGATATTACATGCAAATGGAAATCAAAAGAAAGCTGGAGTAACAATTCTCATATCAGACAAAATAGACTTTAAAACAAAGACTATTACAAGAGGCAAAGAAGGACACTACATAATGATGAAGGGGTCAATCCAAGAAGAAGATATAACAATTGTAAATATTTATGCACCCAACATAGGAGCACCTCAACACACAAGGCAAATGTTAACAGCCATAAAAGGGGAAATCAACAGTAACACAAAAATAGTAGGGGACTTTAACACCCCACTTTCACCAATGGGCAGATCATCCAAAATGAAAATAAATAAGGAAACACAAGCTTTAAATAACACATTAAACAAGATGGACTTAACTGATATTTATAGGACATTCCATCCAAAAACAACAGAATACACTTTCTCCTCAAGTGCTCATGGAACATTCTCCAGGATAGACCATATCTTGGGTCACAAATCAAGCCCTGGTAAATTTAAGAAAATTGAACTCGTATCAAGTATCTTTTCCAACCACAACGCTATGAGACTAGATATCAATTATAGGAAAAAACTGTAAAAAATACAAACACAATGGAGGCTAAACAATACGCTACTCAAAAACCAAGATATCACTGAAGAAATCAAAGAGGAAATCAAAAAATACCTAGAAACAAATGACAATGAAAACACGGCGGCCCAAAACCTATGGGATGCAGCAAAAGCAGTTCTAAGAAGGAAATTTATAGCAATACAATCCTACCTCAAGAAACAAGAAACATCTCAAATAAGCAATCTAACCTTACACCTAAAGCAATTAGAGAAAGAAGAACCGAGAAACCCCAAAGTTAGCAGAAGGAAAGAAATCATAAAGATCAGATCAGAAATAAATGAAAAAGAAATGAAGGAAACAATAGCAAACATCAATAAAACTAAAAGCTGGTTCTTTGAGAAGATAAACAAAACTGATAATCCATTAGCCAGACTCATCAAGAAAAAAAGGGAGAAGACTCAAATAAACAGAATTAGAAATGAAAAAGCAGAAGTAACAACTGACACTGCAGAAACACAAAGGATCATGAGAGATTACTACAAGCAACTATATGCCAATAAAATGGACAACCTGGAAGAAATGGACAAATTCTTAGAAAAGTACAGCCTTCCAAGACTGAACCAGGAAGAAATAGAAAATATAAACAGACCAACCACAAGCACTGAAATTGAAACGGTGGCTAAAAATCTTCCAACAAACAAAAGCCCAGGAACAGATGGCTTCACAGGTGAATTCTATCAAACATTTAGAGAAGCGCTAACACCTATCCTTCTCAAACTCTTCCAAAATATAGCAGAGGGAGGAACACTCCCAAACTCATTCTATGAGGCCACCATCACCCTGATACCAAAACCAGACAAAGATGTCACCAAAAAAATTACAAGCCAATATCACTGATGAATGTAGATGCAAAACTCATCAACAAAATACTAGCAAACAGAATCCAACAGCACATTAAAAGGATCATACACCATGATCAAGTGGGGTTTATCCCAGGAATGCAAGGATTCTTCAATATACGCAAATCAATGTGATACACCATATTAACAAATGGAAGGATAAAAACCATATGATCATGTCAATAGATGCAGAAAAAGCTTTTGACAAAATTCAACACCCATTTATGATAAAAACTCTCCAGAAAGTAGGCATAGAGGGAACCTACCTCAGCATAATAAAGATCATATATGACAAACCCACAGCCAACATCGTTCTCAATGGTGAAAAACTGAAACCATTTCCTCTAAGATCAGGAATAAGACATGGTTGCCCACTCTCACCACTATTATTCGATAGTTTTGGATATTTTAGCCACAGCAATTAGAGAAGAAAGAGGAATAAAAGGAATCCAAGTCAGAAAAGAAGAAGTAAAACTGTCACTGTTTGCAGATGACATGATACTACACATAGAGAATCCTAAAGATGCTACCAGAAAACTACTAGAGCTAATCAATGAATTTGGTAAAGTAGCAGGATACAAAATTAATGCACAGAAGTCTCTTGCATTACTATACACTAATGATGAAAAATCTGAAAGAGAAATTAAGGAAACACTTCCATTTACCATTGCAACGAAGAGAATAAAATACCTAGGAATAAACCTACCTAAGGAGACAAAAAACCTGTATGCAGAAAACTATGACACTGATGAAAGAAATTAAAGATGATACAAACAGATGGAGAAATATACCATGTTCTTGGATTGGAAGAATCAACATTGTGAAAATGACTATACTACCCAAAGCAATCTACAGATTCAGTGAAATCCCTATCAAACTACCAATGGCATTTTTCATATAACTAGAACAAAAAATTTCACAATTTGTATGGAAACACAAAAGACGCCGAATAGCCAAAGCAATCTTGAGAAAGAAAAACAGAGCTGGAGGAATCAGGTTCCCTGACTTCAGACTATACTACAAAGCTACAGTCATCAAGGTACTGGCACAAAAACAGAAATATGGATCAATGGAACAGGATAGAAAGCCCAGAGATAAACCTATGCACATATGGTCACCTTATCTTTGATAAAGGAGGCAAGAGTATACAATGGAGAAAAGACAGCCTCTTCAATAAGTGGTGCTGGGAAAACTGGACAGCTACATGTAAAAGAATGAAATTAGAACACTTCCTAACACCATACACAAAAATAACTGAAAATGGATTAAAGACATAAATGTAAGGCCAGACACACTATAAAACTCTTAGAGGAAAACATAGGCAGAACACTCTATGACATAAATCACAGCAAGATCCTTTTTGACCCACCTCCTAGAGAAATGGAAATAAAAACAAAAATAAACAAATGGGACCTAATGAAACTTAATAGCTTTTGCACAGGAAAGGAAACCATAAACAAGATGAAAAGACAACCCTCAGAATGGGAGAAATATTTGCAAACAAAGCAACTGACAAAGGATTAATCTCTAAAATATACAAGCACTTCATGCAGCTCAATATCAACCCAATCCAAAAATGTGCAGAAGACCTAAGTAGACATTTCTCCAAAGAAGATATACAGATTGCCAACAAACACATGAAAGGATGCTCAACATCACTAATCATTAGAGAAATGTAAATCAAACTACAATGAGGCATTACCTCACACCGGTCAGAATGGCCATCATCAAAAAATCTACAAACAATAAATGCTGGAGAGGGTGTGGAGAAAAGGGAACCCTCTTGCACTGTTGGTGGGAATGTAAATTGATACAGCCACTATGGAGAACAGTATGGAGGTTCCTTAAAAAACTAAAAATAGAACTACCATATGACCCAGTAATCCCACTACTGGGCATATACCCTGAGAAAACCATAATTCAAAAGGAGTCATATACCACAATGTTCATTGCAGCACTATTTACAATAGCCAGGACATGGAAGCAACCTAAGTGTCCATCGACAGATGAATGGATAAAGAAGATGTGGCACATATATACAATGGAATATTTCTCAGCCATAAAAAGGAATGAAATTGAGTTATTTGTAGTGACGTAGATGGAACTAGAGTCATACAGAGTGAAGTAAGTCAGAAAGAGAAAAACAAAGACCGTATGCTAACACATATATATGGAATCTAAAGGGAGGGATGGTTCTGATGAACCTAGGGGAAGGGCAGGAATAAAGATGCAGACGTAGAGAATGGACTTGAGGACATGGGAAGGGGGAAGTGTGGGCTGGGACAAAGTGAGAGAGTAGCATTGACATGTACACACTACCAAGTGTGAAATAGATAGCTAGTGGGAAGCAGGTGCATAGCACAGGGAGATCAGCTCGGTGCTTTGTGACCACCTAGAGGGGTGGGATAGGGAGGGTGGGAGGGAGATGCAAGAGGGAGGGGATATGGGGATATATGTATGCATATAGCTGATACACTTTGTTATACAGCAGAAACTAACACAACATTGTAAAGCAATTAAACTCCAGAAAAGATGTTTAAAAAAAAAAAAAGCTAACCAGAGAGCAGGGCATTAAACAATCTCTCCCCATGCCTGGCACTCACTCACTCCCCACTGCCATGTTTCTGTTGTTATTCTTCTGGTGACCTTCTAACATAGCTTAAACAATATTTATGTGGCTTTAAATATTTACATCTATGAGCTGGTAACTCCTGAATTTATACTGTCCTCTTGAGCAAGGATTCTATGTGCATCAAGGTCTAATGGATTCATTTTTATTTACTTTCTCTAACTTTTTTCATATCCCCTGGCTCATACTCAACTCTCTGTGTCTCTTGTTTCTGATGCCATTAATCTTCTGGATTCCTTACTTGTGTTTTTCTGGAATACAACCTCAAATAATTTTTTCAGATGAACGTATGGGGGGCCGGTAAACTTTACAAGTGCTTTCAGGTTAAAAAATGCACCCCAAACTCCCCCCGGCCACACACACACTTGATTGACAGTTCAGCTGAAAACAGAACTCTAGGACTAAATTCCTCTTAAATTCCTTTTTCCTCAGGACTCCGAAGACAGTCTTTTAAGGACAGATCTCACATTGGTGCTGAAAACTCTGATATGGCAACAGTCAGACTCTTTTTCCTTTGGATCCCGGGCACTCACTTTATAGCAGGGTTTCTCAACCTCCGCACTATTGACATCTAGGGTCCAATAATTCTTAGTTGTGGGGTCTGCCCTGTACATTGTGGAATGTTTAACAGCATCCCCGTCCTCAACCCACTGGATACAATTACGGTTGCAATAACAGAACCAGTCATAGGAGTGTTAGAGCACAGATGAGGGTTTCATCCATGGTGGCAGCAGGGAGGTTAGGGAGCTGTCGGGTGATATTTGAACTGGGTCTGAAAGAAGGAGAAGAGGGAGTGAGCCAGGCAGAGACTGGGAGACCATGTTCCTGGCAGGGTGTACAGCAGCACAAATACATGGAGGCCTGAAATCAAACATCGCACCCGGGAGACCTGAAGCAGAGTTGTGTGATGGGGGCCTGATGGAGAGGAGGTAAGGGACAAGGAGGGAAAGGCAGAGAGGGCCAACTCCTCGGGAGGGTGCTACATTCTAGGAAAAAGAAATGTTCATCCAGACTTCGGGCTGCAGATGACAGCAAAACCATCACTCTCTCCTCTCCTTCTCCCTTCCATCCCACCCTATTTCCTTCCCTGTTCTCTGTCTCTTGGCTCAGATTTCCTTGATCTTGGTCATTCTCACGTAGTTGATCCTCAAGTGATGGATCACTGGGGATTAATGATTTTAGAAAGAAATGGATGCCACTTTCCTCACAGCTCCAGCAAAAGTTCCCAGGGGAAAATCTGGATGAGCTCTGCTGGGGTTGGTTGGGCATCTATGACCCAGTCAGCAGGGATGGGGTAACCTGGGGCAGACCTGGGTCATGTGCCCACCCCCTAAGCTGGGGGGTAGGAGATGCTGAAAGGCAAAAAGCATATCTCCTCTATAGGGAACTCTTGAAGGGATTTTAGAATGATGATTGCTGGCAACAGTGTAGAAAGTGGCTTCAAGGGAGGGAACAGCAGCTAGAAAGACAGATTGGAAAGTCTTGTAAGGTCCAGGAATGAGCAGATGAGGGCTGTAGGCTAGAGGGAAAACGTCACGCTGAAGAGATGTTTAGGAAGAAGAATAAGCACAAGGTGAGGGGTACTTGAGTGTGGGTGTGAAGAGGGGGGTGTCTAGGTTGACAGGCTGATTTCTGATTTGGGAGAGGTTATCCCCTGGCAAAGTCACAGCAGACAGACCTTTGTGCCCTGGAGCATTTTGGAGCTGAAAAACTTCAGGGGCTGAGAGAAAACACATCTGATAAAGCAGAGAGAAAAGGATCTGAAAAGTGCTGGGGGATTTTTATTCCCTTTCTCACATTCCCTGCTTTTCTAATATAAATGTAAATTTTTTTAGCAAGAAAAAGGGGGGCTCTGACTAATTGAATCAGTGTGTATTAATTATGCATTAGTGAAAAATTCACTGCAGTCCTCACAGTCTTCAAGCAGAAGGTAAGTGTGGAATATAATTTTTCATGATAATAATAAGATCTATTAAAGACGACGAGTCCTCAGCACCACTCTTGCTAGAAATTGAATCAGGAGTAAAGTACTTGACAAACTGTCTGCCGGGGGTTGACAAACAGGCGGCCTCTGTGGCCAAACAGCATGGCTGTGCAGAGGCTGGGCTAAGGAAAGTGTCTGAGTGTGCTAGGGATGCCATAACAAAATACCACAAACTGGGTGGCTTAAACAACGAAATTTACTTTCTCACTGTTCTGAAGGCTAGACGTCCAAGATCAAGGTTCTGGTCCATTTGGTTTCTGGTGAGAGCTCTCTTCCTGGCTTGCAGTTGGCCGTCTTCTCGCTGTGTCCTCACATGGCCTTTCAGTGGTGTGGGGAGAGGGAGCTCTGGTGTCTCTTCCTCTTAGAAAGACACCAGTTCTATTCGATTAGAGCCCCACCCTTATGACCTCACTTAACCTTTATTGTCTCCTTACAGCCCCATCTCCAAGTACGGTAACATTGGGGTAAGGCTCCAACGTGAATTTTGCTGAAGACACGATTCAGCCTCTAACAGGAAGTCTGCCACAATACAAGTAGTTTTCACTGGAGGCTACCTCATGTCTAGAATTTCTGAGATTACCTGAGCTGAAATAGAAGGTGACAGCCGAGTGGCTATAACTAATATGATACCCAGTGCTTTTCCATCCTGTTTCAAGGCTGCCTTGCTATTCGTTGTGCAGCCTCGGGGACACAGAGAGCAGAGGTGGCCAGCATTTTCTCTGAAGCCCCCTGCCACTCCCAAAACCCAGATCCAGAGCCTTGAACATTTATGATATGGGGAAGCGGAAATGGGGCCACAGTGGGCCAGACAACAACCTTGGGGTAGCAAAGGCCTGGAACTGAGGACCGGAGGTTTTTCTAGGAACACGTTCTTCAATCTCTCTGCAGCTCAGGTTTCTCATGTATAAGATGATGCTAATGATGCCAGTTTCACAGGGTGGTCAGCACATTAGATAAAATGATGCATGTAAATAGCTGGCCTTTGAGAATTCATGCTTTTGGTTTTCTATTTTGGTACAATGGGAACTATTCCAAGGGCTTTTACTCTCCTTGCCTAAAAAATAAACCTTGCTCCACAGGACAGAGAGCCAATAGAGAGATTCTGCCAGTTGCTAATTTCCTCTTTTCTAATTACACCCTCAAGTGCCTGGGAAGTAGAATGGAGCCATCAGACACATTTTGAGGTGGACATGGACCAAAACATGAACTTGTACCAAAACACCACTTCCAGCTTGACCTCACATTCTGTCTAGTAGACCACACTGGCATTTTAAGAGCCAAGACCAATGATCCCCTAGACGGCTGGGCATTTCCCTCCACCAGTATACAGTTACCCTGGTGAAAGTCTGCAGGTCCCTTAGAGAAGGCTAAAAGGGAGATTTAGAGGACATTTTTGTGACTTTGTCATCAGGTCCTTCCTCAAGGTTATGCCACACCCCTTCACTCAGGGAGCTTCAGATCTGCAAACCATCTCAGGCTTGGGAATCAGGGGAGGGGGCCTGATCCTCTATGATAATTCAAGCTAGCTTTTATTCTGAGGCACAGACTTTTTTCAGCTCCACAATTTCAGGAGTGCCTTAGTGGGCCACCCATCCATCCTAGTTCTAGGGACTCTGTGACTAGTCAGTCACCAACAAAGTTCCTTGAGGATCAAACCATTCTGATATGCCATCTGGCCGTTTGCCCATAACAGAAACCATGCCAACCTTGCCCCTGGCAGATAACTGCTGCTCCTTGCCCTCTCCTACCCAGGAATCTAAACATCCACACTGAAACCAAGGAGGCTCTTTCAACATCAGCATCTCCACCTTCATCCTGGTCCTCGGAGGATAGCCATCTCTGAACTTTTCAAAGTTGTGAGCTGTCATAGCTCAGGTTACCTAGAATCAGAGCCTGGCCAGGGTTTATTTGTGAAAATAATTTATTGGTGAGTGGTCTCAGGAGAAGGGAAGTGAGAGAAGCAGGATAGAGCAGGGAAAGAAAACTAAGCAAGGAGGTCTTGGCTGGACACTAGTTTCAGCCTGGTCCCCAGTGCTGAAGTATGGATTGCACCACAGAGCTGGTAGCACCCAGGGGCAAGGGGACCTGCCTTAGATTCTTTGTGTCCATCAGTCTTTGGCCTCTGTCTGCTTAGGAGAGCAATGGGGGTGGGGTAAGCTCTCAGTCGAATGGCTTCTGTTTGGTGGAAGGGAATTCTATGGAGAAGGCAGTAACCAGGACTCAGAGCAGCTGACGATAGATGTTCCAGCCTCATGAAGGGGATTTGGCACCAACAGTATCCACCATGCAAACATTCCCTTACCCATGTATCACTCAACACCGTGGTGAAGGAGGTGTCCTGTGGATCTTTCAGGGGACATAGGGGCAAGTAAGCCAGTAGCACATGACTAAGTTACTGTAACATTTCTTCCTATATCCCCAAGTCTTTGAAATCCTTCTTCTACATTACCCCAAGGAAGTTCTGACATCTCACCTTTGCTTACTGTCGACCTAGACCACTACACTAAATGGAAGGAAGGGAGGCAGTGTTCCAAACAGAGGAAACAACGACTGTACAAAGACTCCGACCCAGCACAGAGCATGGCAAGTTCAAGGACACGGAAGAAGTTCAGACAACCGGTGTGAAGAGAGTGAGGGAGGAATGACCAAAGACAAGTTAGAGAGGTAAGTGGAGGCCATGTGATATGGGGGCTGGGGTGTAGTAAAGGAGCTGAACTTTATAGAGCAGCAACAAGGGTTCTGACCATGGAAACAGTATGATCACACTTTGTCTTCAGAAAATTTCACTGCGGCTATGTGTCAAGATTGGGAGTGGGTTGAAGGAGAGCAAGAGTGATCAAGGGGCAAACAGTTTGGAGGCTGTTGGGGTCATCCACACAGCAGATGATGGGACATTGGGCTTAGGTGTTACTGGTGGCAATGGAGAGAGGGATTAGATCCGAGAGATTGTTAGGACGGTAGTTTTCAAACTATGGGTCTTGACTGATTAGTGGGCATAAATTTAGTCATGACTAGAATTGTTTTAATGAAATAGAACTAAACAAAAACTACCAGAGGGGAGTTTTACCCAGTTTCCCTGGCTAGCTCCCATGTATACAGGAGGTATAAATGTTAATAAACTTGTTTTTTTCTCCTGTTAAAGTAAATAAATAGATAAATAAATAAAAATAAATGCTACCAGAGGACTTTGCGTCTAAGATGGATAGGTATTGCTTCCTGAAACGGTTGTTTCAGGTATGTGTGTGTGTGTGATTGTGTTGTATGGTACGCTGAGCTGCCACATACAATGCATGCCTTCCTGTGGGCCACAAGATGCGTTTGAAACCACAGATGCAGAAGCAAGACCTACTGAATTTGATGACTGATGGGATGCGTAGACGGACGGAGGGGCAGGAGCTGGGAGTGACTCTGTTTTCAGGTGCCACCTCCCCCAGCTGGGGGGGTAGAAGTCACTGAGGTAGGGATGGACGCTACTGAATGAGGAGATGGGATAAACGATGTTTCTTTATCATTTTAGGTGGACCAAAATAGGTTACAAACCCTGTGGGGATGGAGGGTCCTTGGGATACACAGTGCTCCCAAAAAAGGCCTCTTGGCGGGAGGAAGCTGGCTCCTCTGCAGCATTTCCTGCCCGTCAGAAAAGGTATCAGCAGCCGCTAGGCTGTGGGCAAGGTCTCGGACCTGGGCCTGGACCCTAGTCCCCTCCCAGAGGCATCTCCTGCGCGGGTGTGGAGCGGCCCACACGCCCATCACAGACTCTGCAAGGGATGCTGTCCGCGGAGTCGGCGCCGGGATTTCGGCCTCGTATAACTCACAGCCTGCTCCTGGGGTGATGGATGGCCTCTGCGCGGCTGGCCATTGATCCGGGTCCGTGAGGAGGAGTAAAACAGCAGGGGCCGCAACAGTTACATCGCGCGCTGACACGTGCCTGCCGGGCTGCGCCAATGCCCGCGGGACTGTGCCCGCGACATCGGCGAGGCAGCGCACGGCTCAACTGCTCCTTCTCTCGCCCCTTCGTAAATTGCCTTTGTCAGCTTCTCCTAGCGGAAGCTACTCTCTCCATCAATCAGAACCAATGGCCTGTTGGAATGAAAAATCCCCCTTCCCAGCCAGCTGAAGAAAAGGGTTTCAGGCCTGGGCGCTCCCTCTTGGCTCTCAGGCACCACCAACGCGCTCCCACACCCAGTGCTGGGCTGTCGGGCCCCAGCCCCACCCCGTACACACACACACACACACACACACACACACACACACCACACACACACACACACACACACACACACGTCCTGCCTGCAGCCCCCCATGGCCGGGCTCTCATCTCCTACCTGACGGTTTTGGTGCCTGAGCAGAATTCAAATTTCCTCCCTTGATTGTAGGGATCAGACCTGCCCAATTTCTAGTCCTAATAAAGACAGTATCTACTTATATGATTTTAGCACTTTATGTATCCATTAAATGTTTCATTAAGCCTTCCTTTATGAAACACATGCTAAATGCCTGCCTTCTGGAGGCAAGGGATTTCCAAGATAGTTACACATAGATTATCTTGGAAAAGTTACAGCATAAGGCGATGAGAGGAGGCCCTGAGGCCAGGCTGTGCAGGGTTCGGTTCTGCTTTGCTACTGCTACTGGCTAGCTGTACAGCTGTGGGCAAGTAAGCCACTTAACCCGTTATTTCTGTAAAAGGAGGATCATATGGGTACCTATCTCACAGGAGGGATATGAGGACTAGAAGAACTGATAGATGTCTTACAACACTGCCTGGAACACGGTAGGTGCTATGTAAGTGACACCTATTACTATCATCACTGTCACCAACAACACCATCATCATCACCATGTTCATCAATATCTGAGTCATCCTGTGAGAGAAGAAGATTAAGCATTATTATGCCCATTTTCTAGACAGAGAAACTGAGCCTCAAAAACTTAAAGATGTTAAGTGACTAACTCACAGCTCTGATGTCCGCAAGTATGTCCCAGCTCCAAACCTAATGCTCTTTCCACCTCAGTTACGTAGGTCTATAGAGTTAAGAAGTCTCTTTTATGCACTTTATTACAATTCTAAGAAAGCTTCCAGAGCTCCCCACTCCCAATATGATTTGAACATCCTTCTCTATGCACCCTCTCCTCCTTGTGGGCAGGATAAAGCACCCCCCCCCGACCCAAATGAGACTCCCGTTGGGGTGTCTCCAACGACATGGTTTCCAAAGGCTGCTGCCATCTGTCACCAGGGGAATGGTGGGGGACAGAGGAAGTGTCACTGCCCTGAGGCCCACCACCACCATCCCTTTATGTCACCTGGGAACAAGTATGCCCCGGGAAAGGTAGTCATCCAGTAAGCTGAGAATCATTTCCCAGGTTGCTGGTGATACACAAATCTATGGATGTTAACATCAGTCCTCGTCTTCCAGCGGCTGGCCGGCCACCAGGACTGCAGGCCGCACTGCTCCACAGCCAGTGAGAGAAGTGGCTTGGCTTCTGCCTTCTGTTTGGCTGGAGGTGGGAGCACAGTGCGGACCCAAGGGGATCACTTGATGGGGGAGCTGTTCAACAAGGTCCACACTGACACGGGGCTCCCGGGGCCCCCCCTGCCCACAGGGGATTTGCTCCCAGCTCCTGAATGTCACCTTGTCTGGACAGACAGCCCAGTCTGCCCTGCAGCACCCTCACCTAGGCCCCTCGTTGCTGCCTCCCTTCCTCTCTGTCCTCTCTCTGACATAGTCCCATGTCTCCAACAGCCAGCCCCAGCTTCCCGAGGGCTCTCTGTGGTCAGCACTTTTGGTTCTGGCTCCTGACTTGATGTCACCCCCTCCCTACCCCAGCCTTGGGCCCAGTGGGCTTCCTTACTCCTCTAGGAAGTGGTAGCCTTTCTTCAAGGGTGCTCCTGCCTAACTGCACTGAACAATGATGGCCCACAGAGCTGGTTTCTACTTGTGGCTTCCCTCTGCTGCTATTAGCCATCCATTTCCTTTCATGCCTATCTCCTGAGTGACAGAGCTAATCAATCTCCACTAGCCCACCTCGGAGGCATTAATGCAGTTGATTGCCTACTGACAACAGCTGGTGGAAATACATGAGTCTCTTGTTATGAGGGAGGTGGAAGAATGTTTATGTAAACAGAGCAGCCCAAAATTTTAACCTAGCAGAAGAATGGATGCCAGTATTGGAAGTTGGAATGAAAACCCTTATCTGTACAACATGCATCTTCCTGCCTTTTATACAAATTCTTCCTAAGAAATTCTGTGTCTCACACTGCTAGAATCCTGAATATTCCAAAAGCAAAACAGCAGCAACCCAAGCAAGAAAAGGGCATTTGCTGTAATTTACACTCACTGCTGGGGCGCTCATTAAATATGCTTGTTGTTGTGTGCTGTGAAGGTTAAACCCGTAGAGGGCAGAGGTTCCTTCATGAGACACTAAAAACACTCAGACAAGGCTCAGGAGCTCATTTCCAAGCTCCTCAAGGTTAATGGAGGTGCCCCCAAGAGCTTCTGCTTACTGTTGAGGGAGGTTGGAGTGTGCTGGGAAGATAGTGCTGTTTGTGATGTGACGGCTTAGCTCTTCTGCATCTACAGTCCTCTCTGCAGCTTTAGAGGTGGATTTGCTGGTGGTCGCAGTGAGCAGAGGCGGGGACATGGCTGCTGTCGCCTGTGCACATAGAGAAACGTGTCCACGAGCACAGCTGTGCAAGCACACACTCTGGAGAGGCCACAAACGGGGCAAATGCCTGAGGATGTCTCCCTGAGCGCAGGCAAAATCACTGCGTGTCTGGGGTCAGTGAAGACTGGACGAACAGTGGCGTGGAGAAGGGGGATGGTAACTGTGGACTCAGTACTCATGAAGACTCAGAACTTTTGGGTCCAGGAATTTTCAAACCTCTCTCATTCAAATTAGGAGGTCCTTTGTAAAACCAAGCGCTACGCTTGCAATACGTTTTGGTGTGGTTGGCATTAAACCCACAAAGAAACAACCTAGTAAAGTCCCCGCCGATTTACCTGTTTATTTATTTTTTGCCATCTCCATCCCAATTCTTCTGTTAGAATAAAATGTTATTGTTTTAGGTTTTATCAGCCTTGGAGCTGCCTCTGTTCTCTGGACCAAACCAAGCTGACTCTGGTTTTACTGCCATGAGCTAGAAGTCACAGGACACTGAGAGAGAGATACTGTCCATGTGCTTTCCACATTCTTCATTCCCTGTCAGATGCCATGTCATGTCCAGATTGAGTATCTACTCTGTTCCCGGCTTCCTGCCCTCAGTGAGACTCTTCACCTGTGTAATCAGGGCCCCCAGCACTGGTGCCGCTTCTTCAACAGTGGGGGGGCTGTGGGAGGGAAAGACCCAGGGGGTTGCCCACATCTTCAGCCGGCTCACTGCAGGTCTGCAGGCGCTCTGTTCTAAGGCAGGAGGCGGAGGGACCCACATTTTCCCGGTGTCCTCAGGTCTCAGCTGTGGACCCACGTCCATACGCAGTCTCAGCTCTCCAACCTTCTCTGGGACAGCTATGGGCAGGGTTTCCCCTGTTCTTTAATGGGGACATAAAAAGTAAGGGAATTTACAGCTGTCACCTCTGTCTACCCATTCTGTGGTGAGGTGCCCTGTCCTCAGGGAAGAGGGAGCATGGGCCTGGGTGTATTTTGCTTCAAGAAGAGGGAGAGAATTCCCAATGTATCAATCCCGTCAGCTTCCCAGAGGACGTGCCTCGGGTGTCAGGTGCCTGTGGAGGAATTGTCCTGAGAGCCCCTGCGGCACGGCAGCTGAGTGACAGGTTTCTTAGTACCAGAACGCTTTCTCGACACATTTGCTCCCAGCAGAAATCACTTCAGAGCAGAACATGGAGACACAGATCCAACACTGAAGCTTCAGTGTAAAGCTGTGTTGAACTCTACTGTACAGTGTCCAAGGGGTAGAGACACTCTTTGCCTGGGACGGAAATCCTGCCACTTTCTCATTACCAGGTTTCCCCAAACAACAGCAAAAGCTCCTGATTTATAAACACTTTCTCTTTCTCCAGAGCCCCTCGCTGAGCTATTTTTGGCCACTTGCTGAGGAACGGAAGCAAAATTACATTAGAACCAACCATTAGTTTACTGATGCTGAGAAGGTTGTTAATCAATTCAGACTTTTTCCTTTCTTGATCAATACAGATCTGGCTTGTCCTGCGAACAGACAGTTACCCAATTACCCGCCTTCTAATCGCAGCCTCTACATCCTTTAACAATTCAGCTGGTTTCACTAATCATGTAACAGCTAAATTGGCACCGGGTCTCTTGCAGAACAGATTTAATCTGGCCTGCATTTGATTAAAACGCCTCACCAAAACCAGTGCCAGATGTGATTTTATCACTTGTTACAGTGCCCTCAGGAGTTTCCACAGCACAACATGTAACAAGGCCTAGCATGGGGAAATTGAAGTTATAAGTCCACTCACCAGTCCTTGGAGGGCCCCAAATATACGACGGGATAAATGTGTCCCAGAAACACCGAATTCCTGGTCCTCACCTCCCTGAGAAAAATTTCTAGAAGTGGAATTCTCAAGTCAAAGGAGCAGTTCCTTACACATCTGATGATCTGTTGACTGCAGAACAAAAAAAATCAGAATATAAATATCACCAAAATATAACTATGGGAAAATAGTGTTCCCTTTGTAAATTGATTTAATAAAAGATAAATTTTGTGAGAATCACAGTGTGATACACTAATAATTTTATAGAAATCTTTAAAACAATTCCTATGTCCTCAAGCATTTGTGTTGCTAAAATTTACTTAACAAATCTCTCATATTGTGAAAAGTTTTTAATTAAAATGCAAGTGTAG
This sequence comes from Balaenoptera acutorostrata, assembly GCF_949987535.1. Classification (NCBI taxonomy): domain Eukaryota; kingdom Metazoa; phylum Chordata; class Mammalia; order Artiodactyla; family Balaenopteridae; genus Balaenoptera; species Balaenoptera acutorostrata. The sequence continues at coordinate 93,066,571 of NC_080065.1, forward strand.
ACTGCAATTCATTCATACAGAGTAATCACTTACCCTGTCCTTGGGGATTAAATAATGAAGCCAAAGGCTTTCTAATTACCAAAGGAAAATAATCTGTTATCTGTGTCATTAGTTTTCACCTCAACCTTGCAAAAGGAGAAAATGCAATTAATTCATTTGCAATAAGAATCCTAAAACTGTAAGTAGAAACCCAAAATATATCCAGTATTTTATAATGTGTGATGTAAATATAAATTATTTATAAATGGATTACATTGTACTTGCAACAGAGGAACAATGAACTTCTTGTCCAGGATGAGGCAAATAAGGAACACGGTGACTCATTGTAAGATGCCTTAGAAGCCGTGGGGGAAAGTTAGGGTCAGGATTCCTGCCTTGACTCCACATAAACTATCTAGGCAGCTGTGCAAAGGGAGCTCAAACCCAAAATATGTGCTCAAAAATGTAGAAATATAAAATATTTAAAAATATAGAAATGTTTTTTAAAATCTGCTTTCTCACCTGAGAGGAGAGAATCAAGTTCGTTGTTATGGAATAATGCTTTATAGTCTTGTTTAAATAATATTAGAGTTGGATTCAGATGAAATGCCTGCACTTCCTTATCTGAAACCAGAAATAATAACAACACACCATTAATATTTACAGAATTACAATATTATTTACAAAAAAACCATTCGGTGACAATTTTCTTTCTGTAAGTCAGTACTATACAATAAAGTGGAGGCAAATATAAGGGCAACAGATTAAAAAGAATACCTGCAAAAAACAAATCGTGGGATTTCTAGATTTTACCTTTCTAAATCACTCATACTGCTCTGAGAAAAACTACCCTAAAACAATGGACACTGGAACCTGGAGCTTCACAGAACAGGAGCCAAGATGGGAAATCTTCAGTTTGCTGGCGGCCACACTTTTCTGGCTATTTCCCAAATACCAGAAACCCCCCTGTCTTGCTAGGTTAAGCAAAATCCAGCTTGTCATTTTCTAGGACATCGTGTGAAGTACATTCTTGGATGGAATTGCCATTAATAGAAAGTCTCTAGGAGTCCACAAGAGACTCTGCTTTTCCTTCCTTCTCCAGGCCCTTCACGATTGCCTTAACCCTAGTTCCATCGTTCCTTCTGACAAGGGGATTTGACTGAAGACTATCAATATGGCCAAGCACCTCAGCTATTTTCAGGGGACAAATTGGCAGGTTCTCCCCTGTTTTGACTTGGCTTTAGCTATTGCTTTCTGAGGGAGCAGAATAGCTTTATCCTTCTGAGGAAATGTCTGAAACTGTTTCTGTTGTAAAGTACTAGGTGGTGCTATCTTTCAAGATTGAGAGCACCTTCAAACTGGGTGGAAGTGGGACCATTGAGTGCTTGCCTAAATTGTCCCCAGGCCCCCAGATTGGCATATAACCTGGGGGTCCTCAAGTGAAAATAACACTTTTTGTGGAGATGACGCTGAGAAAGAGTAAAGGTGATTATTGAAGTGTTTCCTGCTAATGACGAATTGGAGCCAGCTTCCCCTGGGTCTGTCATGTCACGTAGTGGGTGCCTAGGCCTGGCACACAGTAGGTCCTCAAAGAGTGTTCCCTGAATAAGTCTACAGTGCAGAAGAGTTGGGCTTTTACTGCCATTTCTGATAATAGTCTCTCGGGGTCAGACCAGGGCACCTAGGGACCAGGGCTCCTAGGAACCAGGGTGGCTATAGACCCAGGCTAGTCTACTCAACACCACTTGGAAGGGTCTATTCACTACAAGGTTCCCGTGTCCAGTGGGGCTTAGGAATCTTCTTACTGTTTACATTCTTCCTCCTATGCCACGACCTCTTCCTTTTTCTGTCCCTACTTCACTCCAGTTTGCTTCCCCTCCCAATCTCAGCTTGCTTAGTCTCCTCTCCCTTAATGCAGCCAAAAATCATAGACATGAAGAGACGAAAGAAGCATTTGTGATTTTCTATTCCAGTGCTTTCATTTTACCCATGAAGAAATCAAGGATTGGACAAATTACATGATTTGCTCAAAGCCACATAGCTGGTAAGTAATAGTTATGATAGTTAACACTTGAGTGTTTACTGTGCGCCAGACACTGTTAAGTGATTTACAGCTGTCACTTAAGCTTTACAACGACCTGTGATGTAGGTACTTGTGGCGGGTCAACTTGACCAGGCTACAGTCAAGCATAACACAATTAGATGCTAACCTATGTGTTGCTATGAAGACATTTGTAGATTTAATTAAAGTCCATCATCAGTTGGCTTTAGTAAAGGAGATTGTCTTGGAAAATCGGGATGGGTTTAAAAGCAGAGGTTTCCATGGCTATGTGTGTGAAGCCTTTTGTTGGAGGCTAGATTTGAAGGAAACTTCTGAGCCCCAGCTCAGCCCTAGAAGCCAGGGATGGTGGTTCCTTCCTCCTTCCTGTTCACCTGGAAGCAAGGGTGCTGGGCTTTCACCAGAAAGGGTAATACTCTCCCCCTGCAGTTTGGGGGTGGGGGGGTAGTCACAGTGGACTGGCATCTAACTATCAAATTGAAATGGCAACATATGACTGCTCTGCTGGTAGAAGGAGGGGTGAGGGGCAGCTACAAAGGAAAGGCCTAATCCTGCAGCGCCTACCCTCCAGGCTTCCCATGGACCAGCCGTGAGCCGT